>NC_137351.1:21904420-22629771 GCF_965287045.1 Carcharhinus amblyrhynchos | reverse complement strand
GCCAATACCCACATTGGAGCACAGTGTTCATTCAATTATTGCTTCATGAAGAATTTGTACAACATTTCATTGCTGTTCTGTAACAGTCAATGTGACTTTAGCCAAAGTTCTCAATGTACAGCTTGGCAGGTTTTTCTTAATTTCTCCTCACAGTAGTTTCCGAAAAAATCATTTCTCTATGAAGTCTTCAAATCATAGATTTCCTACAGTACAGAGGGAGGCCATTCAGCCCATCGTGCCTGTGCCAACCACAATCCCACCCAGGTCCTGCTGCCATAACCCCACACATTTACCCTGCTAATCCCCCTGACGTTAGGGTCAATTTAGCATGGCCAATCAACCTAACCCATCCATCTTTGGGAGGAAACCAGAGCACCCGGAGGAAACCCACGCAGACACGGGGAAAAAGATCAAACTCCTCACAGACGGTGATCCGAGACCCTGGCGCTGTGAGGCAGCAGTGCTAACCACTGTGCTGCCTTGCCACCCGAGGTCTAAAATGACCTTTGCCTCTATCCTCAAATTTATCAATGCCTTTGGCCAGATGATAGACTTATCATCATTTAGCACATGTGTAAAAGCTCCCGTAAATCTTTTGACCATTATCGTATTAAACTGCATTATTCTTGCTGGCTGTTATTTCTCCTTGAGTTAAAGCCAGTTCTGATCCGGGCCACTTTAAACAAAAATTCAATGCTGTTAGTAAATGGAAAAACTGAAGGCAGCAATATGTTGAGAATATTTGATCCCGGCTGCCCTGAGCTTCAGGTTGCTTGCTGCACTGAATACTTTGTTATAAAAACCCTGGCTTTAATCACAAACTCTAAAATATGGAAAAATCAATCCCTCATACTGATCCACAGCTGTCCTGCACAGGAATCTTCAACAGAATCATTTCCACTTTCCGGTAAGAAACTAAATGAGTAGGTAATTAAATAATCTGCATAATTACAGCGTAAAACATCATCCACCTTCCTCAATTTCAAACAAAATGCTTTCAAGACAGATTATGGCACCTGCTACTACTTCATTACAGAGCCTATTAGCATTAACCTCCTCCTGCTTCATATAGGTCAAAGTGGCAGCCCATGAGAGATTGACTTCATCTGGTGTTATCTGCATGGTACTTATCTTCAGTCCTCATCTCTGCCATGCATTTAAGGCCAAAGTTTGGGGAGGCTTGATTGTCCGTCGGTCTTCAATAGCAATCAAAATGTGAGGGATTACCCACATTCTGTTAGCAGATCAATCTGTGGTAGCAAAGCTCCAGAGGCGACCATCCAAGGAACTTGCTTGAGTTGATATATGAGGTGATACTTCGTGAATTATGTGTCTTCGTCCAGCGAGAACTCACGGTGAATGCGAAATGATTGTAAATACAACAGTGATTTGAGTTCATGGTGGCCTAATTTTAGAGAGTGGTGGGAGTAAAGAACAGTAAAGCACAGGAACAGGCTCTTTGGCCCATCAGGCCTACACCAATTCGTGATTTCTATCCCTCTGTTCGCCTTCCGTTGATGTGTCTATCAAAATATGCCATGAACATCGCTAACGTGCCTGCTCCCACCACCTCCACTGGCAGGCACCCACCATCCTCTGTATAAAAAACTTACACTGCACATCACCCCTAAACTTACTCCCGCTCACCCTAAACCTGTGACCTTTCATAGTTGACTGTTCCACCCTGGGAAAAAAACCTTTAAAAGTTGAGAACTCAACCATTTTCTTGACCAACTACTATTCTGCTCTCAGTCACCTCTGTAGTTTTGTTGTAGGCATCAGGTGCTTGTGTAAGCAGTCTGAGTCTCTTACTTTTTGACGGAATTGACTCTTGAGTACTCTATAATTTGGTAAAAGTCTAACTGATGGGTGTAACATTAGCAGCTGAATCAGATAGCCATGGGCAGTTGGGACTAGCTGGGTGGGCACCATGGTCGGCATGGACTGATTGGGCTGAAGGGCCTGTCTCCGTGCTGTATCGTTATTTCCCTGTCCCGCCCACCACGGGAATCCTAGTGGGCGGAATGCACACCATGCAAAGGTCCATTAACCTCCGATGAGATTTTCTGGCATTGGGTCGAGTGCGGATGGAAAATCCCGCCCTATGACTCTGTGGGTCTTTTGTCAGCACTTCCATCCAAGGTTCGTACAGTCCCGCCTGAGGCCAATGGAGAATGCCGTTCTCCGAGCCTCGGCCACCCCCGGAATCGGGGTGGGCGTCCTGGTAAAATTCCGGTCAATGAGTGCCTTTAACTTCTCTGCAGACGGATTGAGGACATGCCTGGTGAGGTAAATAAGAATCATCAAGCTGCCTCATTTCAAAGCAGTGTGACCCCCACGGATCCCCTGTTGTCACTATTTTAAATCAGAAGCTTTATCATCACTTAATGGAGCAAAATAAAGAAGACACTGTGCTAACTGACGTCAGTTTTGCTTACCAAAGCAAGATGATTTCTACCTCTCCTGCAACAAAAGTCATTGGAGCAATCCTTTAAACAAGCCTGAGTGCTCTCACTGCAGAACTCTTCCTGACACTTTCTGTCTTCTTGGTTTCAGTTTTGCCGAGGGTGTCAGGGGGAAAAGCAAGCACTCGGCCTGAGGTTGATCTCCACATGGGAGGTCACTCCTGCCTGAGTAAATTTATCGTAGCTAGACTCCTACTCGGTCACTTGCAGACCCATTGTCCAATTAAGTTTAAAGTTTTAAACTTTGTATGTTCGTGTCACAAGTAGCCTACATTAACACTGCAATGAAGTTACTGTGAAAATCCCCTAGTCCCCACCCTCTGGCATCTGTTCGGGTACACTGAGAGAGAATTTAGCATGGCCAGTGCACCCTAACCAGCACGTCTTTTGCTCTGTGAGAGCCAACCAGAGTAACCCCACGCAGATACGGGGAGAACGTGCAGACTCCGCACAGTCACCCTTGCCAGGAATCGAACCTGGGTCCCTGGTGCTGTGAGACATCAGTGCTAACTACTGTGCCACCGTGCCCGGCCCTACCGTGCCACCATTAAAGATGGTGGTTAGTCTGCTGATGCTGCTGGCCCAGTCAGAGGGCTGACAGCTCTGAGGTCTGGGCCGTGCCATTGGGAGAGAAAGTTGTGATTGACGTCTGTAGGAGAGAATTGGACCAAGTAATCCCATGCCTTTAACCTAGCTAATCCTCTGACACTAAGGGGCAATTTAGCATGGCCAAGCCACCTAACCCGCAAATCTTTGGACTGTGGCACAAAACCAGAGCACCCGGGGGAAACCCACACAGACACGGCGAGAACGTGCAAACTCCACACAGATAGTAACCCAAGCCGGAATTCAAACCCGGGACCCTGGCGCTCTGAGGCAGCAGTGCTAACCACTATGTCTCTGCATGGGTTTTTTCCACGTGCTGCAGTTTCCTCCCGCAGTCCAAAGACGAGCTGGTGAGGTGCTTTGGCCACACTAAATTCTCGCTCAGTGTACCTGAACAGGCGCGAGAGTATGGCGACTAGGAGATTTTCACAGTTACTTCATTGCAGTGCTAATGTAAGCCCACTTGTGACTAATAAATAAAAAATAGTGGAGGAAGTCGTGACTCATCCAAGGTTTGATGTTGGTCAAGAAGTCTGTTTAAGTTTATTTATTTATTAGTCACATAGACAGTGACCCAAGCCGGGAATCAAACCCAGGTCCCTGGCACTGTGAGGCAGCAGTGCTAACCATTGTGCCACCTCAGATATAGACTTAGTACAAATATAGTTGAAGCAACAGCCTACATATTATGCAGTAAGGTGTAAATTAAAGACAAACTAGTTATGCAGGGCTTTGTCAATTGGGAGATCAATCTGTTGATATGAAATCAAAGTATTTTCTGACTGAAAAATTCATATCTCTTGGAAATAAATATTGATCACAGGCGTAATTTGATTTGTTTTTTTTTCACTAAAACAATACCATAGCTCAAGAGGCTGCATGATTTTCTTCAGTGAGAAATGAGAAGCATTTAACAGATTAATCAATTTTATTTAGCGGCATTAGAAATGCACTGCTTTTCACGTAATTAGAACGTGCCTTTATCAAACTCCAAGGGCTTATTCAAATGTGCGAATCAACAAACTAATCTCCTGAGGTGTTGGTCATGGCTGATCTGGGGTTTGGGACTCAGATTAGCTGTCAAAGTGGAGGTGCTGGTGGGTCCCTTTTTGACCATTGTTCAGGTACCTCCCGAACAGGAAGTGGTCTAAGTGAATCCACTTGATGTTAGCGTTAAGGCTAATATTTAAAGGAGGTTTTGTGGATCAATAATTGCAAATTCCCAACTCAGAACAGTTAATAATTGTATATAGGAGCACATCCTTTTGGAAAATGTTATTGGTGATTGAGTCTGTCCTTTTTTGCTTTTTCACGTGTTACCAGAAGAAGTTTTGGAGAGAGTGCAAAGAAGGTTCACCCGGAAGTTGCCTGGTCTTGATGGTGTTGGCTATGAGGAGAGGTTGAATAAACTGGGATTGTTTTCACTGGAAAGATGGAGGCTGAGGGGAGACCTGATAGACGTCCTCAAAATTATGAGTGGTATAGACAGGGTGGATAGTCAGAGGCCTTTTCCCAGGATGGAAGTGTCAATTACAAGGGGGCACAAGTTCAAGGTGAGAGGGAGGAAGTTTAAGGGAGATGTGCAGGGGATGTTTTTCACACAGAGGGTGGTGGGTGTGTGGAACACGCAGTTAGAGGAGGTGGTAGAAGCAGGCACATTAGCAACATTTAAGAGGCATCTGGATAGGTACATGAATAGAGAGGAAATAGAGGGATATGGACCAAGTAAATACGGAAGGCTTTTTTTTAGTTTAGTTAAGGCATTGTTTTATGCAACATTTTATGTGCCACTTTGACACATATAGTAGACTGGATTGCCACCTCAGTACATAGATGTAAGGTGAAGACTATGGCAAAACTCAACATGGGAAATGCGTGATGCAGTGGCTAACCATGCATCTCTGAGCCTTCAACTTAGATTGCCTGTTGGATATAGTCTCCGCGTTTAGACAGCTGTAACCCTCAGAAAAAGAACGAGATTGTGCCGTTCCAGTCTATTTTCTGGAGAGTGATTGACCACAGCACGAAACAACCCTGAAATGATCTGTAATTGAGCAGACCGACTCGTTTGCTTTGACAGCAGACATTAGCCAACAAATACTGTGGGAAGCATGGAAATGCAAGCTATTACTTAAATGGGGAGAATTCTACAGAATGCTGTGGTACAGGGATCAGACGGTCCTCATAGATATATCAGAAAAAGTTCACATTGCAGGTATAACAACTAATTAGAGAGGCTAGTAGAATGTTAACTTTTATCACGAGAGATAGGATATAGAAATTAAGTTTAAGTTTATTTATTAGTGTCACATGTAGGTTTCCATTAACACTGCAGTGAAGTTACTGTGAAAATCCCCTAATCGCCGCACTCCGGTGCCTGTTCGGGTACACTGAGGGAGAATTTAGCATGGCCAGTGCACCTAACCAGGGAGGAAACCGGAGTACCTGGAGGAAACCCACACAGACACTGGGAGAACATGCAGACTCTGCACAGTGACCCAAGCTGGGAATCGAACCTGGGTCCCTGGCACTGTGAGTTAGCAGTGCTAACTATTATGCCACCGTGCTGCCCATATGTAGGTATGAATATCTTTTCACAAGTGTACAGGGCATGGCGAGACCACACCTGGAAAATTGCATACAGTCTAATTTAAGGTGGGATTTACTTGCATTTGAGGCAGTTCAGAGAATGTTCCACCAAGCTGCTCCCTGGGGCTGAGGAATTGGTTCTATGAGAAAGGATTGAGCCCATACTCATTGGAGTTTTGAAGAATGAGGGATGGTCTCATTGAAGCAGAACATGAATCTGAAGGGGCTTGGCAGGGTAGCTACTGAGAGGATGTTTCCCCCTTGTAGGGATTTTAGACATGATGTGGGTATGCCGGCGTTAGACTGGCGTAAACACAGTAAAAAGTCTGACAACACCAGGTTTTAGTCCAACCTATTTATTTGATAATATTCTCACTAGCTTTCGAGGGGACAGCCTCTTCGTCAGGTGAATGGAGAGTTCTGGCCTCAGACAGAGCATATAAAGCACAGACAGTTTAGAGATTACTGATTAAAATGCGAATCCTTACACCTAACCTGCTGTTCAAGACCTGAAGTGGCTGACAATGTGAGTGGTAGGAGCACTGATCACAGTTTAAAGAGATGTGTATTGTCTCCAGACAGTACAGTAAGTGAGGTTTTGCAAACCCAGGCAAGTCACGGGGGTTACAGATAGTGCGACATGAACCCAAGATCCCTGTTGAGACCGTCCTCATGTGTGCGGAACTTGGCTATCAGTCTCTGCTCAGCGACTCTGCGCTGTCGTGTGTTGTGAAGGCCGCCTTGGAGAATGCTTACCCGAAGGTCAGAGGCTGAATGCCCGTGACCACTGAAGTGTTCGCCAACAGGAAGGGAACAGTCTTGCCTGGTGACTGTCGAGCGATGTTCATTCATCCGTTGTCGTAGCGTCTGCATGGTCTCCCCAATGTACCATGCTTCGGGACATCCTTTCTTGCAACGTATCAGGTAGACAATGTTGGCCGAGTTGCAAGAGTATTTACCATGTACCTGGTGGATGGTATTCTCACGTGTGATGATGGTGTCCATGTCGATGATCCGGCATGTCTTGCAGAGGTTGCTGTGACAGGGTTGTGTGGTGTTGTGGTCACTGTTCTCCTGAAGGCTGGGTAGTTTGCTGCGAACAATGGTCTGTTTGAGGTTGTGTGGTTGTCTGAAAGCAAGAAGTGGGGGTGTGGGGATGGCCCTGGCGAGATGTTCGTCTTCATCAATGATATGTTGAAGACTCCGGAGAAGATGTCGTAGCTTCTCCGCTCCGGGGAAGTACTGGACGACGAAGGGAACTCTGTCCACTGTGTCCCGTGTTTGTCTTCTGAGGAGATCGGTGCGGTTTTTCGCTGTGGCGCATCGAAACTGCCGATCTATGAGTCGAGCACCATATCCTGTTCTTACGAGGGCATCTTTCAGGGTCTGGAGGTGTCTGTCACGATCCTCCTCATCTGAGCAAATCCTGTGTATACGGAGGGCTTGTCCATAGGGAATGGCTTCTTTAACATGTTTAGGGTGGAAACTGGAGAAGTGGAGCATTGTGAGATTGTCTGTGGGCTTGCGGTACAGTGAGGTGCTGAGGTGACCGTCCTTAATGGAGATGCGTGTGTCCAAGAATGCAACTGATTCTGGGGAATAGTCCATGGTGAGTCTGATGGTGGGGTGGAATTTGTTGATATCATCATATAGTTGTTTCAGTGATTGTTCACCATGAGGCCAGAGGAAGAAAATGTCATCGATGTATCTAGTGTACAGCATCGGTTGAAGATTCTGTGCAGTGAAGAAGTCTTGTTCGAACCTGTGCATGAAGATGTTGGCATATTGAGGCGCAAATTTGGTCCCCATGGCTGTTCCATGTGTCTGGATGAAAAACTGGTTGTTGAAGGTGAAGACATTGTGGTCCAGGATAAAGCGGATGAGTTGTAAAATTGCATCTGGAAACTGGCAGTTGTCAGCATTGAGTACTGAGGCAGTCGCAGCAATGCCATCGTTGTGGGGGATGTTGGTGTAGAGCGCTGAGACATCCATTGTGACGAGGAGTGTCCCTGGTTCAACTGCTCCATGTGTGCTGAGTTTCAGTAGGAAGTCCGTAGTGTCGCGACAAAAGCTGGGGGTTCTTTGTACAATGGGTTTCAGGATGCCCTCGACGTAGCCGGAGAGGTTCTCACACAGAGTTCCATTGCCCGATACGATGGGACGGCCAGGTGTGTTTGCCTTGCGTATCTTTGGGAGGCAGTAGAGATCTCCAATGCGGGGAGTACGTGGAATGAGAGCACGGAGGGTGCTCTGAAGGTCCGGATCAAAGGTCTTGATCAGATTGTTGAGTTGACGAGCGTGTTCTTTGGTCGGATCTGTGGGTAATTGTCTGTAGTGTTCCTCATTGTTTAGTTGTCGGTACACTTCTTTACAGTAATCCGTTCTGTTCAGTATGACGATGGCCCCTCCTTTGTCTGCTGGTTTAATGACAATGTTGCGGTTTGTCTTGAGAGCGTGGATGGCGTTGCGTTGTGCTTGGGTGATGTTCGGGGCTGTCTTGTGAGTGCGGCTGATGAATCTGGTGTTAACGCACCTCCTGATGGTTTGGGCATACAAGTCCAGTCGAGGGCAGCGGCCTTCCAGAGGAGTCCAATTGGATTCCTTCCTCTTAGGCTGTTGCACTGCGGATCTCTCTGTCGGCTGTTCTGGTTCATCGACTGTCTCATTGTGTTCGTTGCTGGCCTCTTGGGGTTTGTGGAAAAACTCCCGCAGCCTCATTCGCCTGATGAATTCCTCTGTGTCCGCTGCGAGACTGATGGGGTCCATTTTGGTGGTGGGGCAGAAATTGAGCCCTCGACTGAGAACTTCGATTTCATCTGGTTGAAGTGTGTAGTCCGACAAGTTGACAATAAGTTGACAACCAAGCCTCCCCCGGCACCACAGTAGAAAACAGCACTACCGCAGGGAGGTCTATTGTCAACTTGTCGGACTACACACTTCAACCAGATGAAATCGAAGTTCTCAGTCGAGGGCTCAATTTCTGCCCCACCACCAAAATGGACCCCATCAGTCTCGCAGCGGACACAGAGGAATTCATCAGGCGAATGAGGCTGCGGGAGTTTTTCCACAAACCCCAAGAGGCCAGCAACGAACACAATGAGACAGTCGATGAACCAGAACAGCCGACAGAGAGATCCGCAGTGCAACAGCCTAAGAGGAAGGAATCCAATTGGACTCCTCTGGAAGGCCGCTGCCCTCGACTGGACTTGTATGCCCAAACCATCAGGAGGTGCGTTAACACCAGATTCATCAGCCGCACTCACAAGACAGCCCCGAACATCACCCAAGCACAACGCAACGCCATCCACGCTCTCAAGACAAACCGCAACATTGTCATTAAACCAGCAGACAAAGGAGGGGCCATCGTCATACTGAACAGAACGGATTACTGTAAAGAAGTGTACCGACAACTAAACAATGAGGAACACTACAGACAATTACCCACAGATCCGACCAAAGAACACGCTCGTCAACTCAACAATCTGATCAAGACCTTTGATCCGGACCTTCAGAGCACCCTCCGTGCTCTCATTCCACGTACTCCCCGCATTGGAGATCTCTACTGCCTCCCAAAGATACGCAAGGCAAACACACCTGGCCGTCCCATCGTATCGGGCAATGGAACTCTGTGTGAGAACCTCTCCGGCTACGTCGAGGGCATCCTGAAACCCATTGTACAAAGAACCCCCAGCTTTTGTCGCGACACTACGGACTTCCTACTGAAACTCAGCACACATGGAGCAGTTGAACCAGGGACACTCCTCGTCACAATGGATGTCTCAGCGCTCTACACCAACATCCCCCACAACGATGGCATTGCTGCGACTGCCTCAGTACTCAATGCTGACAACTGCCAGTTTCCAGATGCAATTTTACAACTCATCCGCTTTATCCTGGACCACAATGTCTTCACCTTCAACAACCAGTTTTTCATCCAGACACATGGAACAGCCATGGGGACCAAATTTGCGCCTCAATATGCCAACATCTTCATGCACAGGTTCGAACAAGACTTCTTCACTGCACAGAATCTTCAACCGATGCTGTACACTAGATACATCGATGACATTTTCTTCCTCTGGCCTCATGGTGAACAATCACTGAAACAACTATATGATGATATCAACAAATTCCACCCCACCATCAGACTCACCATGGACTATTCCCCAGAATCAGTTGCATTCTTGGACACACGCATCTCCATTAAGGACGGTCACCTCAGCACCTCACTGTACCGCAAGCCCACAGACAATCTCACAATGCTCCACTTCTCCAGTTTCCACCCTAAACATGTTAAAGAAGCCATTCCCTATGGACAAGCCCTCCGTATACACAGGATTTGCTCAGATGAGGAGGATCGTGACAGACACCTCCAGACCCTGAAAGATGCCCTCGTAAGAACAGGATATGGTGCTCGACTCATAGATCGGCAGTTTCGATGCGCCACAGCGAAAAACCGCACCGATCTCCTCAGAAGACAAACACGGGACACAGTGGACAGAGTTCCCTTCGTCGTCCAGTACTTCCCCGGAGCGGAGAAGCTACGACATCTTCTCCGGAGTCTTCAACATATCATTGATGAAGACGAACATCTCGCCAGGGCCATCCCCACACCCCCACTTCTTGCTTTCAGACAACCACACAACCTCAAACAGACCATTGTTCGCAGCAAACTACCCAGCCTTCAGGAGAACAGTGACCACAACACCACACAACCCTGTCACAGCAACCTCTGCAAGACATGCCGGATCATCGACATGGACACCATCATCACACGTGAGAATACCATCCACCAGGTACATGGTAAATACTCTTGCAACTCGGCCAACATTGTCTACCTGATACGTTGCAAGAAAGGATGTCCCGAAGCATGGTACATTGGGGAGACCATGCAGACGCTACGACAACGGATGAATGAACATCGCTCGACAGTCACCAGGCAAGACTGTTCCCTTCCTGTTGGCGAACACTTCAGTGGTCACGGGCATTCAGCCTCTGACCTTCGGGTAAGCATTCTCCAAGGCGGCCTTCACAACACACGACAGCGCAGAGTCGCTGAGCAGAGACTGATAGCCAAGTTCCGCACACATGAGGACGGTCTCAACAGGGATCTTGGGTTCATGTCGCACTATCTGTAACCCCCGTGACTTGCCTGGGTTTGCAAAACCTCACTTACTGTACTGTCTGGAGACAATACACATCTCTTTAAACTGTGATCAGTGCTCCTACCACTCACATTGTCAGCCACTTCAGGTCTTGAACAGCAGGTTAGGTGTAAGGATTCGCATTTTAATTAGTAATCTCTAAACTGTCTGTGCTTTATATGCTCTGTCTGAGGCCAGAACTCTCCATTCACCTGACGAAGAGGCTGTCCCCTCGAAAGCTAGTGAGAATATTATCAAATAAATAGGTTGGACTAAAACCTGGTGTTGTCAGACTTTTTACGGGATTTTAGAACCAGAGGGCACAGTTTCAGAATAAGGGGTCTCCCATTTAAGACTGAGGGTCACTGACCTTTGGAGTTCTCTTCGCCCAAGATCAGTGAAGGGTGGGTCCATGAACATATCCAAAGGAAAATGAAATTGAGGCCACAGTCAGAATAGCCATGAGGAAGCACGCTGAATGAGCCAAATGGCTTACACTTCCTAGTTCTTTTTTCCTAATTTTATTTCATGGAATGTGGATCCCTTATTGCCCTTGAGATGCCCTTAATTGCATTTAAAATCCATTGCTGTGGATCGGGAGTCATATGGAGGCTAGACCAGGTTAAGTAGAGTAGGCTTCCTGCCCAAAAGGGGCATTACTGAACAATGTGAATGAACAACAATGGTTTCATGGTTATCATTAGACTATTAATTCCAGATTTTTATTCAATTCAAATTTCACCATCTACCACAGTAGGATTTGAACCCAGGTCACTAGAACATTACCCTGGGTCTCTGGATTACGAGTTCGATGACAATACCACTCCACTATTGCTTTCCTTTTATTCTGATGAACGAGTTTGTACGGAGATTCATTGTACAATATTGTAAAGGAGGTTTCCGTGCAAGTAATAGAGAAATTTCTCACAAATCTAGTAACTGTCCATATATTAATAACCATGCAGGGTAATTTCAAGGCCACGAGAATGATCTGGGATATAAGTTATTGGATCAGTACTAAATAAAATTTGACATAATAAAGTGAAGGAATCTACATTGTAGGTCTAGTTTTTTGTTATTTATTGTTCTGACAATTGCATAAAAATTCTACAGAAATTGATATTCAAACATAAACTGCCTGCAATGGGATATATATTCCCGCTGTTCTGGCTGAGGGCATTGGGTGGACATGGGGAAGATGTTCCCATTAGTAGGAGAGACTAGGTTCCGAGGGCACAGCCTCAGAGTAAAGGGACAACCCTTTAGAACTGAGGTGAGGAGGAATTTCTTCAGCCAGAGGGTGGTGGATTTATGGATTACATTGCCACAGGAGGTTGCAGAGGCTGGGTCATTGAGTGCATTTAAGACAGAGATAGGCAGGTTCTTGGTTGGTAAGGGGATCAAAAATTATAGGGAAAAGGTGGGAGAATGGGGTTGAGAAACTTACCAACCATGATCGAACAGCGAAGCAGACCCAATGTGCTGAATGGCCTAATTCTCCATATCTTATGGTCTTATGGGTGATCTGAATGCATAAATACAAGCCATTGATTGGCAGGAACACTTTTTGATAAGACAATATTTTTGTCCATGAATTGAAATGGATTCCTCACTGGGATCTGTTCCTCTCCACTCAATAATTCCAGGCAATTTAAAGTATTTGGGTGGAGGAACGTGATGAAGTACCCCATTGACCAGTTTTGAGCGCTGCTTTAAGTTACTCATATAAAAACAACTTTAATTGTCATGGCCTGAAGTGTTCAATCTCCAAATGATATAAACAGTTGATGGTTCCTATCCTCACTATCTAATTGGACTGTAGAATTTGAGCACATTCTGCCATGGATTTGCGCCTCAACATATTTGATGGTGCCTATAAAAGTTTAGTGGCCTTGTTCACAACGTTTTTCCACTGTGTTGCCATTGCCTAATTCCTTTTCTTGATGGATTTCCCCATTCTTCAGCAATATTTCCACGCCGGAGGAAATGGCCTCAAGAAGACGTTCTTAGAGAAGAGCCCAGACATGCAGTCGCTGAAATACGCACTTAGCCTCTACACACAAACCACCGATGCTCTGATTAAAAAATTTATCAGTACTCAGTCTTTGCAAGGTAAGGAGTGACAGAATGAATGTTAAATTAGATTGCATTGTTAATAAGCTGGGAGGAAAAGGATTTTTGTGACAAATTTTACCCAACGTTAGGTGCTGTTTTGTCCTTTATGTTGGTGCCTATATTTCACATTAACTTGAATCTTTATAGAAACGAGAAGCAGGAGTAGACCATTCGCCCCTGCTCTGTCACTCATTTTGATCATGGCTGATCATCAAATCCAATATCCTGATCTCCCCATGCCCCCATATCATAGAAATCATAGAACCCCTGTAGTGCAGAAGGAGGCCATTTGGTCCATCAAGGCTGCACTGACAACAATCACAACCAGGTCCTATCCCCGTAACTCCACAGATTTACCCTGCTAATCCCTCTAACCTTCCCATCCTGGGGACACTAAGGGGTAATTTAGCAAGGCCAGTCAACCTAACCTATGGACTGTGGGAGGAAACCGGAACACCCAGAGGAAACCCACACAGACACAAAGAGAATATGCAAACTCCACACAGAAAGTGACCCAAGCCAAGGATTGAACCCAGTTCCCTGGTGCTGTGAGGCAGCAGTGCTAATCACTGTGCTGCCTCATATCTCTTGATCCCTTTAGCCCCAAGTGCTATATCTAATTTCTTCTTGAAATCAGACAATGTTTTGCCTCAATTACTCTCTGTGGGAGTGAATTCCACATATTCACCACTCTCTGGGTGAAGAAATTACTCCTCACCTCAGTTCTAAAATGTTTACCCCTTATTCTCAAACTATGACCCCTAGTTCTGGACTCCCTCACCATTGGGAACATTCTTTCTGAATCTCCCTATCTCACCCTGTTAGAATTTTGTAACTTTCTGTGAGATCCCCTCTCACTCTTCTAAACTCCAGTGAATATAATTCTAACCGACTTAGACTCTTCTCATATGACAGATCTGCCATCTCAGGAATCAACCTGATGAACCTTTGCTGGACCCCCTCTTTAGCAAAGACATCCTTCCTCAGATAAGAAGACCAAAATTGCACACAATACTCCAGGTGTGGCCTCACCAAACACCCTATACAATTGCAGCAAAACATCCCTATTGCTATACTCAAATCCTTTTCTATGGAGGCCAACATAGTATTTGCCTTCTTTACTGTCCGCTGTACCTGCGCACTTACTTTCAATGACTAACACACAAGGATACCAAGGTCTCGCTGAGTATCCACCTCTCTCAATTTACACCCATTCAAGTAATAACTTTTATAATGCCTTTCATGACCACAGAACACCCCAAAGCTCTTTACAGCCAATGTAGTACTTGTGAAATGTACTTACTGTAGGAAACATAGTAGCCAATTTTGCCTAACCGAGTTCCCACCAACAGCAATGTGGTAACCAAGGGGTGGTGATGGCTTCATGGTATTATTGCTAGACTAATAGTCCAGAAACTCAGCTAATGTTCTGGGGGACCTGGGTTCAAATCCTGTCGTGGCAGATGGTGGCATTTGAATTTAATTTAAAAAAATTCTGGAATTAAGAATCTACTGATGACCATGAAACCATTGTCGATTGTTGGAAAAACCCATCTGATTCATTAATGTGCTTTAGGGAAGGAAATCGGCCGTCCTTAACTGGTCTGGCCTACATGTGTCACCCGGAGCCACAGCAATGTGATTGCCTCTCAACTGCCCTCTGAACGAAGGGATGGGCTATAAATGCTGGCCAGTGACACCCATGTCCCATAAATGAAAAAAAAACTATCAAATAATTTGTTATCATGACACTGCGTGAGGCTAAATAAAAGCCGGGATACCAGGTTCAATCTCCTATTCTTTGAATGCCGTCTTTTACAGCCACCTGGCAAAGATACTAGCCAGGGCTCGGTTTAATGCCCTTTACAAAAAATGGCAGTGGGATTGCAATCCCTAGGTTTTGCACTCGAGTGTCAGCCTTGATTTGTGTGCTCTAATCTCTGGAGTGGGTCAAACATACAATCTCCTGACTCGAGTACTCCCATCGAACCTTTGTTGACAGAAGATCAAATAACTTGAAGAATGCCCCTCAGACAAATACACAACAGGTCATTTTATATCGTGGTTTCAGGAAAACAAATCCACCTGATAGTTATCAAATTTATTTCAACGTTGCTGTATGTGATATGTTTAAGAACGTGTATGATGTTATTGGAAGCAACGGCATTCTAGAATTTTTAAGCACAGAGATCATGAAATTCCTGCTACTGTGCTTCAATGTTGATCCCATTAAGAAACAAACAATTGGCCTGACTTTCACAAAGGTGTATTGCTGGTAAACGTACAGGCACATTTTCATTGGGGGAGGGGGACAGGATTTCTTGCAAATGGTGCTTCTCCCAACAATACGACCTCGACTTCTGATGGCGTCCAGCAGAAAGGGTTAGATTGCCAAATGCAAGGCAGTCCCTTTGCCCCTGGAAGAACCCTCTGGAAGAGTGCCCACACATCCATACTCCACTTTCTGGTTTGCTGTCATTACACTGATACAGTGCCTTCCAGGTCCAGAAACTTTGGAGTCATGGGGTCAATGTGCTCAGGTGCCTCATCTAAATAACTGTTGGGAGGGGCAGAGTGGAAGTCAGGTGTTTTCCTGGGGAAAGGTTGGGGAATTTAAGCAAAGTTTTCAGCTCCTACAATCGGTTTATGGCAAACACAAGGGAAATTGCAGGACTTTAATATGATCAAAGTGCAGGACTGGTGTCATCTGTGGAGAGAAAAGAAGTTAATGGGTGGAATTTTACCAACACGTCCACCCGAGGTTTGTACGATCCCGCCTGATGCCAACGGAGAGTGCCGTTCTCCGAGCCTCGCCCGTCCCCAGTATCGGGGCAGGCGTGCCAGTAAAATTCCGGCCAGTGTTTTGAATCACATATGCCTTCTTCAGAGCTGGCGTTGGCTTTGACCTGTGGTTGACTGGCTGCAGATCTGGGGGAAAGCTGGCGACAGATCACTTTGTGAGGGAGAAAGTATTTGTGACAAAGAATAGTAATGGACGGCAGTCTCCAGAGTCATCAGTGAGTGTGACACTGATGCCATTCCTACTTCATTGGCGGGGGGGGGGTGGGGGGGGTGGAAAAACCAACTTGAAGTTTTTGCTCAGAATTTTCTGGCCGTCCACAGCCTCAAATAAGGATGGGGAATTTGGCGCTCAGCCAAATCTCCATTCACCGTGGTGGGACCAGCGAATCCCGCTGGCACAGACAGCTGGAGAGTTCTAGCCGTCGCCAGTGAAGTATCATTACTAATAATTTTTAATTTGTACTTGAATTCCTGATTTGAATTTAATTGTGAAACATCTCCTGCATTGCTTGAACAAGTAGGCGCATGAAATAAGATTGCAAATACGGCAATTTACTGAATGATGAAATTTCAGCTGACAATGCCGTAGAAGTTATTCTGCTACTCGATTTCATAAATCTTTCTATCCCCTTGATGCTTTGGCACTAAAGTAAATTTAGCCCATACAGGATGGTGCCATAGTCCATATTGTGAAGCACAATATTTTGCAGTTTAACAATTGCCCTGAATTGTCATTGCTCATGTTTGTGTCCCCAGTTCATTTATTATGAAAGTGGAAGGTAAAACAGGATCATAAATCATGTTGCTGCTATGATGCATTCACTAGTAGAAATGAAATGTATCCCTAATCCACTCAAGTTGCTTTCAGGGTTTTACACAGCCAGATATTATTCTTGTTAACTATATGCAAGAAAATTTTGAATACCAATGAAGAAGGAATGTTTTATTGAGTTTTGTCTTACATTTTAATATTTCTTGATTTGACTTACTATTGTCGCCTGTATTAGTACACAGTGAGAAGTATTGTTTCGTGTGCCCTGTGCAGACAAAGCATACCTGCACACAGAAGAAGAAAGGAGAGAGTGCAAAATGTAGTGTTACAGTCATAGCTAGGGTGTAGAGAGAGATCAACTTAATATGAGGTAGGTCCATTCAAAGACAGGGAAGAAGTTGTTCTTGAGTCGGTTGGTATGTGGAACTGCTGCTGATAATATTAAAATTTATTAAAGTTATAATCTTACTGTTAAACACATGACAAGTGTCTTTAGAGTATGTGATATATGATTCTGGCATTAGCC
The DNA here is from genome assembly GCF_965287045.1 of Carcharhinus amblyrhynchos. Taxonomy (NCBI): domain Eukaryota; kingdom Metazoa; phylum Chordata; class Chondrichthyes; order Carcharhiniformes; family Carcharhinidae; genus Carcharhinus; species Carcharhinus amblyrhynchos. The sequence goes on along the minus strand of NC_137351.1, from coordinate 22,612,752 downwards.
ATCAGGGTTTTTTTTAAATGCTGGAGATAAGTTGCAACATAAAAATGTTTGATCAGACTCTCTTTTGTGGAGGAAAAACATCAAAGACGCTCTGATCTCTTCCTGAATTTGTTGCACATTTATGAACATTTGGGGATTTAAGGGAGGCCGCATAAGAATTGGACTTTATGACAAAGTCAATCACTTTTTCTCATCATTTGAATATGTCACGGGTAAACATCCCGTGAAATTTTGGTGAACTACATTAATATTATAAATACTGAATATGATAAACTTACAAGTGCCTTGAGGGAAAGAATGACTGGGGTGACAAAGCCTCTTGAGTGGAGTGTTTTTATGGTGTGGCCCACGCGTTGGTTGGCAGGATACCCACAGTTGAACAATCCTGAGTTCTTCAGTTTGGCAGATGCCAGTCTTCAGCCAAAGCAACTCACTCCACATGGTAACAAGACATGGCACAGGAGGCTTAGGAGTGATCTTATAGATGTCTATAAAATAATGAGGGACATAGGTCAGCTAGAATGTCAACATCCTTTCCCAAAAGTAGGGGAGTCTAAAACTAGAGGACATAGGTTTAAGGTGAGGGGGATGAGATACAAAAGGATCCAGGGGGGCAGTTTTTTTCATTCAGAGGATGGTGATTGTCTAGAACGAACTGCCAGAGGTAGAAGTAGAGGTGGGTACAATTACGGTTGAAGTCTTGCGTTCCTTGGCTGATATTTCTTGGTTGCCAGTTGGAGTATTCCTGATGAGCCACCACAGCTGGTAGAAAGAACTGGTGCAATTTTATGACATGTCGACTGATTCTAAAGGTACAAGTACAATACAAGTTTGTTGTAACACATTTTCTTTTTACATACTTACTTGCCCCTGAACATCAGACCACAGGGAAGCATCCCAACTGGCAGTAGCTCTATGACAAAGTGCGGCAAATGTCACAGAACCTCAGGTAGCAGTGTCCAAGAAAATCAGCACACACAGTAAGATAAATATCATACTATCACACTAAGTAGGATGCAAATTATGTTTTATTATAACACTACTTGGGCTTAGATTAATTTTGTAATGCCGAATTAAAGCTTGCATCAAAAACATTTACTGGTAAACTGCTTAAACAAAAAAGAAGCAGAGTTGGAATACAAGCGTTTACAGAAATCTGTAAAGCAATGATCTTGTTGATTTTACGTCTGAACACCAAAGAACAAACAGTGCAATGAGAATTAGTACACAGATTCGTCCCTTTGTGCAAGCAGAATGGTTTATGTTACTGGAATCTGTAATCCAGATCCAACAGGGGGGAGAGGCTCACAAACATCCCTACCTCCAGCAATGGCAGCGATCAGCAAATGAGTGCAAAGGATAAGAATCATAGAATCCCTACAGTGCAGCAGGAGGCCATTCAGCCCATCGCGTCTGCAATGAACACAATCCAACCCAGACCCTATTTCTGTAACCCTTCATATTTACCCTGCTAATCCCTCTGACACTAGGGTCAATTCGCATTGCCAATCAACCTAACCCGCACATCTTTGGACTAAGGCTGAAGTATTTGCAAGTATCTTCCACTGTAATCCATTTTTGCTTCCTCCTGATTTTTCAGTTTGACAAATGCCAGTCTTCAGCCAATGCAACTCACTCCATATGATAACAACACATGGCATAGGAGGCTTAGGGGTGATCTTATAAATGTTTATAAAATTATAAGGGGCATAGATCAGTTAGATAGTCAACATATTTTCCCAAGGGTAGGGGAGTCTAAAACTAGAGGGCATTGGTTTAGGTGAGAAAGGAGAGATACAAAAGGGTCCAGAGAGGTAAATTTTCACACAGAGGTTGGTGAGTGTATGGAACAAGCTGTCAAAGGTAGTAGAGGCAGGTACAATTTTGTCTTTTAGAAAGCATTTAGACAATTACATGAAAAGATGGGTATAGAGGGATATGGGCCAAACACAGACAATTGGGACTACCTTAGTGGTTACAATGAAAAGGGCAGCATGGACAAGTTGGGCCGAAGGGCCTGTTTCCATGCTGTAAATCTCTGTGATTCAATGACTCTATGGCTGAAGGCACAGCATGCAGCAAAGGCCATGTACCACAACAATATCCTGGCTGTAGTGTTGAAGTCTTGTGCTCCAGATCTCGTTTTACTCCTAGTCAAGCTGTTCCAATACAGTTACAACACTGGCATCTATCTGACGATGCAGAAATTTGCCCAAGTACGCCCTGTCCACTAAAAGTAGGACAAATTGAATCCATTCCATTAACACCCAAAGAGACTACTGTCAGTCATCAGCAAAGTAATGGAAAGTGTCACTGACAGAGCTATCAAGCAGCACTTACACAGCAATAACCTGTTCAGCAATGCTCAATTTGGCTTTCACTAGGATTGCACAGTTCCAGACTTCATTACAGCCTTGGGCCATCAGGGTCAAACAAGCTGAATTCAAGGTCCAAGGTGAGAGTGAGCATCCTTAACACGGAGACAGCATTTAACCACATTTGGCATCAAGGAGCCGTCGCAAAACTGGAGTCAGTGAGAATTAAGTGGAAAACATTTTACTGGTTGGAGCTATACCTAGCACAGATATGATTGTGTTTGTTGAAGAACCATCCTGTCACCCCAGGACAGCGCTGCAGGATTTCTTTGACAGTGTTCTATGTTTAACCAGTCTTGGCTGCTTCATTAATGACATTCCCTCCATCATGAGGTCAGAAGTGACATTCACTGATTGATGCTGATATTGAATCCAACCATGCTGGCATGAAGCAAAGACTTGGACAACTTCAGGGTTTGGGCTGATAAGCGGCAAGTAATGTTTAAGCCACTCAAGTACTGGGCAATTACCATCTCCAACAAGAAGAATCTAGCCATCTGTCATTGACATTCAATGGCCTTACCATCACTGCAATCCCCACTATCAACATCCTGGGGGTGACCATTGGCCATCAACTTGTGTAGATCAGCCATGTAACTAGTGACTTACTGTGGCTAGAGGAACGGGCTCTGCAGTGATAACTCAACCCCTATCTTCTTCATGCCTTTCCACCGTCCATAAGTCACAATTCAGAAGTGTGATGAACTTTCTTCACTTAAAATTAAAAAAAGTTTAAAAAGTTTATTCATTAGTGTCACAAGTTACATTAACACCGCAATGAAGATACTGTAAGAATCCTCTAGTCGCCACATTCCAGTGCCTGTTCGGGTACACTGAGGAAAAATTTAGCATGGCCAATACACCTAACCAATACGTCTGTGGGAGGAAGCCAGAGCACCGGGAGGAAGACATAAGGAGAACATGCAAAATCCACACATTCAGTGACCCAAGACGGGAATCAAAACCAGATCCCTGGTGCTATGAGGCAGCAGTGCTAACCGCTATGCCACCCTTAACTCAATGACTGCAGCTCCAACAACACTCAGTAAACCTGATTACATTCAGGACGAAGCTTTTTTGATCACCCCATCCAACTTAACCCTTTACCCCTCCTACCACTGACACATCATGATTGCAGTGTCTACCATTTATAAGATGCACTGCAACAACTCACCAAGCCTCCTGCAACTGCACCTTCCAAGCTTGTGAAAGTGCAAGGGCAACAGGGTGACCGCTTCCTCCTACATGTTCTCCTCAATGTCAATCACTCTCTTGACTTGGAAATATTTCATTGTTCTTTTATTGTCACTGAGTTAACCCACTGGAATTCCTTCCCTAACAGCCCTGTGGGTGCACCTACACCATCAAGACTGCAGTGATACAGGAAGATGACATCACCATCTGGAGGGCAGTCAGGGATGGGCACTAAATGCAGACCTTGCCCGTGAACCCGACATCCTGTGAATATAAAAAAAACCTGTAAGAGCAAAGTCATTAAATTACAAAATTTATAAAATTGTACCTCATATTGACCATGTTCAGCATTGTTCTGCGATAGTTATTAAAATGCAAATTCTTTTGATTAATCATAATATCCAAAAAGAATATGCTTTCAAAAAAATTGCTCACTGCAAAGTAGAGCCAGCAATTAAAAAAACAAGTAGGTTATATCAAGGAGATGTATTCTTTATTGGTTAAAATAAACCTGATTGTACCATTGTTCTCATCAAAAAATGTTGAAGGTGATTCCATATTGTAGTGAGTAATGAAATCTGACTTCTCAGCGTGATCCAAACACAATCGCTAATGCAGAACAACATAGGCAACATTGGACACCATATTGACCTGTCAGTAGAAAACAGATGAGATTTATTGGAAACTCTGAAGTCTTAACTCATCTTTGCCAACTTCTGCAATCCCCAGAGGATTTTTATAAAATTGAAAACGCACTTCAGCCAAATGAATTGTTTATTTTTCCCTTTTCTTTACACCTAAACAGAAAGAGATCACAAAAAGAGTCAACAAGCGGTTACGCTTTTGAATCTGAACTGCTAGACTCCAATTCGTGTAGCTGAGCATCCAGCTCCACCTCGTAATGTTTTGATTGTGTTACCCTGCCTAGGGGATTATTTCAATCTTCGATGTCCCCTGGCATTACTGAAGGACTTGTCAACGTTTACCTTCTATCCGTCATTCAGTAAATTTCTAAATCTGTATGCGATCTCCCATAACCTGCTGTTTTCCAGTCTCTATGGCGTGAGCTTCTCGAATCTCACCTCAGTGCTCCTCTTCATATATTTGTCCTTTTCGTTCACTGTTCAGAACTGAGTTGTTGTTTCCTTTCCCCATGCCTAGTGGTGAACAAGGCAGACTTTCATCTGTTCTCAAAGTGAATATTTTCCTAGAACAAGTCACCAGCCTGTCGCCAGGGTCTTATAGCTTGAGAGGCGCCACTCAGCATCAAGCATGTCTGACCAGGAATCTCTCCCACTCTTACCGCTTGCCATTGACATACTAGAAGGATTTGCAGATTGATACTGAATCTGTTTGGCTGCATTTTGAACGCACCTTCCTTGACCATCAAGTCCGGAAGCGGGACTCAAGCCCAGGGCTTCTGGCTCGGAGTCAGGGACCCCACACAGTGCACCACAATCCTCCTTCAGAATTGAGTGTACTACCCCAAAAGTTGGAAGTGGGACAAATGAGAAGCGATTGTCCATTTTTGTTTGTGATCTCACAAACACAAATTTACTCAGTGCAGTTTCATAGAATGCCATGGCGGGATTTGAACCCAGGCCCCCAGAACGTTAATTGAGTTTCTGGATTAATAGTGTAGCGATAATACCACAAGGCCATCGCCTTTCCGCCATTCAAAGTCTGATGGCAGCAGGGAAGAAGCTGTTCTTGAGTCAGTTGGTAAGTGTTATCAGGCTTTCACTATTAGTGTCAATGCAAATTACATTCCTCTGGGCTGCCTAAACTAGCTGCTGCCATCTTCCCCTGATACATCAGAGAAAGGAACATTATAGAAACAACAAACTAGCAAGACTCATCTATTGTTGATATACTCTGTCCAGAAACTACCTAGTTTTAAAGTCAGGCTCTTTAATTATATCAGCTTTAGGAGCAACAGAACATTGTTGAGCAATATTTCTTGGATGGGTGAATCGGCAACTTTAACTAACTGTTGGCTTAACACAAACCTGCCACCTCAAACGATAAGAGCTTCAGATGCATGGGAAGACCAATACCTCCAACGCCCCCTCTGAGGTACATACCATCCTGACGGGAAACTATGTTGCTGTTTCTTTACTGTCACTGGGTCAAGATTCTGGAGTTCCCTCCCTAACAGCACTGTGGGTGTACTTGAGTCGCATGGACTACAGCATTTCAAGAAGGCAGCTCATCATCATCCTTTCAAAAGTAGTTAAGAATGGACAATGAATGCTGGCCTTGCCAGCGATGCCCACATCCGATGAATGAATAAAGAAAGACTAGGACAATTTTTCTGGGAAATAGAAGTCACTGAGATGGGTGCCTTTGATCTTACTAGCCTCTTGTCTAGTGTCCTGTGCTTAATGACCGAAACATGAAACTGGTTTCTATGGGTAATCCATTGACCTCTGTGCTCACCATTTCTTCTCTTTGAGCTTCAGGATCAGGATGTTTGCGCGTTGGGGTATCTCACTCTTGTAGCTACCAAGATTTCGAGTGGGATTCTGCTTGATCTGCTTCTGAATATAGTGGACGGGAGATTCCAGAAGTCCAATGAGGGGGCGGCAGGCCTTGTTGAAGGACCATGGACATGATTTTTGTTGTTCACCAAATTTAGGCACTGGGAGCAAAATCAAGACTCAGGGCGTTTGTAGCAGAATGCAGTTAGTGGCCTGGACATTGGGAATTTGTGAGGAAAGTTAGTAGCGTGGTAAGATTTGCCTTGGCTTTATCTTGAGATGTACAATAGAGCACAGATTGGTAATCTGTCTGAAACATTCACAGAATCCATAGTATTCCTACAGTGCAGAAGGAGGCCATTTGGCCCAATGAGTCTGCACTGACTCTCTGAAACAGCATTTTGATCAGGCCCAATTTCTGCCCCCCCCCCCCCCCCCCCCCCAAATCCCTGTAAACCCGTACATTTACTGTGGCACATAATTGGACTGTGGGAGGAAACCAGAGCACACAGAGCAAGCCCACACAGACACAAGGAGAACATGCAAACATCACACAGACAGTGACTTGAGGCCTGAATTAAACCCTAGCGTTGTGAGGCAGCAGTGCTAACCATTGTACCACTGTGCCTCTCTTTCTATCAAATAATGTGAAGCAGGGATGTGTACTGAGCTTTGTTCTATTTGCACTCTTGGAAGTGGCTATGCTGGATGATACAACTGTCCAGTCAGGAGTTTATTACTAATCTGTTGAGATTGTGAGCATTAAACAAGGTCCCAAAACATATGACAAAAGCACTTTGAATCTTGATGTCTTCATTCTGAAAAGAATCTCCAATTTATGATGGATGCTCTTCAAACTTTCCTTAGCACCCATGGGTTTCAGAAGACAGAACTGCTGTATTAATCAGTTCCTGAGGAACCAAATACAGCACGGATGATCCATATTGACAGAGCCACATTAAATGCCAGCAAGCAGCTCACTTTGATATTTACCATCTAATGATGCAAGGATTAGTGGGAAAATGATGGCTCTCACACAAGAAACAAACGTAGCCTTTAGTCATCTGACCAAACAGGTATGAAGACTACATGGTGTCAGGGTTGCCAATGACATGAAGACTTGTAAGGCAGCTGTCCCTCCTAATGATTGTACGGGTGTGAAACACAGATACTCTACAGAAGGTTCATTCACCAACTGTAATGCGTGTCAGTCTTGAGGTAAGATGTGAGTGCGGGAAGAATGAAAAGAGCCTGGATTTCTCAGTAGGGAGAATGGAAAGTGAGTGTTCCGCTCGTTCACGCACGCAGCACCTCTGCTCTCCAATCAAGCATTAGGTGGTCATTTAATGGCCGACCAGCAGGAAGGCAGGTAATTAGAGGTTCGAAGGGGGACTCGGGGTAAGTCCGAATGTCAAGTGGCAGTAGGGTTATGGCACATTCAGGAAGTCAGTGACAGGTACAGATTTACAGGTAGATAGATTTACATGGCTCTGCCGAAGGATCTTCCAGACTCGAAATGTTGGCTGTACACACCCTCCACAGACGCTGTCGGACCTGCTGAGATTTTCCAGCATTTTCTATTTTTGCAGATTTATAGGTGCCCTGCTCTCTGAATCTCTCTTTAGTTTCTTTTGAAGGCTCAGAAAAAATTTTTTTTTTTAAACATGTGAAATTGATCACCTTCACCGGTGGAACTCAGCCATGCTCCCAGTGACGGACCTTCTCTTCAGCACTTGTGGCCACTTCATCATTGCTGCTGTAAAACACGTTCAAACTTCTTCACATACCTGCCCAGAGATTGTAGCTGGTGACGAAAAATTACAGATATTCCAGTTATTAAAGAGTTCAGTGATTTGTTAATTGGTCATTTCAAAATGGTGGCTGGGCTGCCGACTTCCATGCTCGCTCACCTTCTGTTACCTGGGAAACTGGCGTGTTGATGTTGTATTTCCAACACAACAACATCACACTCTTTTTAATGTTCGCCCGGGGGGTGGGGGGGGACCCTCCGCCTGATCGTGGCATCAAACCTAACCCGTTGTTACGTGAAGGTTGTGGTCAGTGGTGGTTGCCTCAGCCTGCATAGTGATCGGCTCAGAAATCTACCATGAATTTATGCTTATGTTGGAGGGTTTTACTAAAGGTTGAGCCTTCACACCAGCGTGGAGTGAACAAGACAAACTTGTTAAAACTTTTACCACATGCATGTGGGTGATGCTTTCCAAGACAAGCTCAGAGTCACTCTGTCATTTACAGCTCAACAGTGGCACAGTGGTTAGCACTGCTGCTTCACAGCGCCAGGGACCCCTGGGTTTGATTCCCGGCTTGAGTCACTGTCTGTGCAGAGTCTGCACGTTCTCCCTCTATCTGCGTGGGTTTCCTCCGGGTGCTACAGTTTTCTCCCACAGTCCAAAGATGTGCAGGTTAGGTGGATTAGCCATGCTAAATTGTCCCTTAATGTTAGGGGAACTAGCTCGGGTAAATGCAGAGGGTTATGAGAATAGGGTCCATGTGGGGTTGTGGTTGGTGCAAACTTGATGGGCCGAATGGCCTCCTTCTGCATTGTAGGATTCTATGATTTTCATGTTACAATGGTTACCTGCAACATTACTTCAGTGTAAACCATGTATCAGTCAAGCGTCACTCCTCCCCCTTTTCTCTGTGTTGCAAAACTAGGTCAAACCCAGGTCTTGGTTTTGTATCTTGTCACTGGGCCTTGTAGACTCTGTGGTTTTATTCCACAATTTGTGGTTTTTGTGTTAATATTAAAGCCTGTCTGTCTGCTCCTCTAGTCATCATACTGCGAAGTTGTCTGGAGCTATTAAGTGGGTCCTTGATCTCGATCACTGCTAACGGTTGTCTTTCATGATCATGCAGTTAAATTACTGAAGCTGCACTAGCTTAAAGTTTATTTATTTGTATCACAAGTAGGCTTACGTTAACACTGCAATGAAGTTATTGTGAAAATCCCCTAGTCACCACACTCCGACACCCATTCAGGTACATGGAGAGAGAATTTAGCATGGCCAACGCATCCAACCAGCATGTCTTTTGGACTGTGGGAGTAAACCCACGTGGACACATGCAGACTCCACACAGACAGTCACCTGAGGCTGGAATTGAACCCACATCCCTGGCACTGTGCTACCGTGCCTTCCTTAACTCAACGACTGCAGTCTAACAGCAATCAATAAACTTGATTGCATTCAGGACAAAGCCTTTTTTTTGATCACCCCATCCATCAACTTAACCCTTCACTCCTCCTACCACTGACACACTGAGATTGCTGTATCTACCATTTATATTTTTGTTCCATTTATGAATTTATCTCACAGCATTGCTCAGTACCACTGTGACACATTTATAATGGAAATAGATCGAGTATTATAAAATTATAAATTAGTACACACACAAATGTTATTAATTCTAATGAAGTCCCTAATTAATAAAATGAATTTTCAAATGTTGATTGTTTCAGAGGGTCACTGTTTAAATTCATCATAAATAACAAAGCAAAATTTAATTAGAAATATATTGATCTTGAGAGTAACTTGCTGAATGCTAAGATTTAATGAACAAATTAAGAACTTAAGAACATAAGAAATAGGAGCAGGAGTAGGCCATCTAGCCCTTCGAGCCTGCCCCGCCATTCAATAAGATCATGGCTGATCTGTCATGGCTCAGTTCCACTTTCCCGCCCTCTCCCCATAACCCTTAATCCCCTCTCTTATCAAGAACCCATCAACCCGCTTCTTAAAAATATTTAGCGAGGCAGCCTCCACCACTTCAACGGGCAGAGAATTCCAGAGATTCACCACCCTTTGAGTGAAGAAGTTCCTCCTCAACTCCGTTCTAAACCGCCTCCCCTTTATCTTGAGGCTGTGCCCCCTAGTCCTACTGTCTTTTTTGAGCGGGAAGAGTCTCTCCACCTCTATCCTATCCATCCCATTCATCATCTTATACGTCTCAATGAGATCTCCCCTCATTCTTCTAAACTCTAACGAGTAACTTGAAAGAAATTAGGTGACTTAGTCTGGTGGGAATCAAATGATCCCTACAGTGCAGAAGGAGGCCATTCAGCCTATCAAGACGGTACTGGCCACAATCCCACCCAGGCCATATTTTCGTAAGCCCACATATTTACCCTGTTAATCCCGACACTATAATCAATTTAATGTGGCCAATCAACCTCGCCCTCACATCTTTGGACTGTGGGAAGAAACCAGAGCACCCGAAAGGAACCCACGCAAATATGGGGAGAGCATACGGATTCCGCACAGACAAACCGGGAATCAAATCCGGGTCCCTGGTTCTGTGAGGCAGCAGTGCTGGCCACCATGCCACCCACTTCCTGGTCGGATTCCAGAATGCTCTTTGTAGAAAGATTAAAGGTGGTGAATTATGTAAGTGTGTAAGCAGAGTTAATTGTCTTCATAATTTCACAGATGCAAAGTATTGGACTATGAGGGAATAGATGATGGTGAAGGTTATGAACAATGTGTTGTTGTAGCTGAGTCTGGTGCCAGAGGATGAGAGGAATCAGGGTTACAGCTCGCTCAGATGGTGCCTGAGCAAGGCGAATTCTTGTGAGCTGTCCCACTATTTCTTTCTTTTACTCTCATCCTATGCTTTTAAAACCGTGCTAACACTACATTCTACACCCTCTCCTTTCCTTCTCTCCTATGTACTTTATGAATGGTATGAGCAAGAAACAATATGCGTAACAATAATAAATCAAATCAGAGCTGCAGTTTTGCAATGTGAATACTTTGAACAATGCGTTAAGAGTGGAATATATAAGAGCGATGGGCAGATAAAGGCATCCTGTTCCATCCAGCGTACTCTGCATAATTTTGATACCTGGGTGGCATTTCCTCCCCTCAGCCCCCCCTCCGTCATTGGCCGGTAGATCCCTCTGAGGTCTGCGGGGTTTTGCGTGTCTTGCACCCTCTGCCCCTGGGGAATACACTGCAGTCGAGGGGGAAGGAGGGAGCACCGTTGGCAGGACTGGAAAATTTTGCTGGCTCGATAGACTGGAAAATTTTGGCACTTCTGTACACTTCCCATGGCAACCAAAACCATGCAATTTCCCAAAGAGGAAAAAGGAGAGAAGAAAACCTCGGGCAATTTGTAGGTGGTGAGGTGTGGGGCTGAGGGAAGGATTGGACATAAATCTGAGAAATTCCTTTCCAACTTCTCCCCCCGTGACAATGCAACAATCCAGGAGATCGATCATTCTGGCCAAAATAGTTGCATGTAATATCTTCCTGTTGTGTGATGTGGGATGGGATTCTCCACAAAATTCTAAGTGTTGAATTTGCGTAAAAATTAGAGTAAATCTTGCTGGCTTTTCCGGCGGGATTTTCAAAATGAGTCTCCCACATTCTGTGCACTGCATAGTGCACTGGTGTGAATCTCATTAAAAAGCTGTGGACGGGACCTGTTCCTGCTGGAGAGGCCAGCAGCATGGCACTGAGTGGGCCATTGTGCACGTGGATTCTACATGCGGATTCTATCATAGCGATAATCGGCACGTGCACTGTCGGCCTCCCCGATCACTGGCTATCCCCATGACCCCCACATCGCAGGCACACAGACCTGCCCCCACACCACAGTCGCTGGCCCTCCAGACGTGCCTAGGTCAGACCGCCCCCACCTTGATCTCGGTGCTGGGGGGTTGTGTGTGGGGGAGGCTAGTTACATGGAAATTCTAATTTGAATAATTGATCATTGATACAGCGCCACGCTGAATTCTGGAGCGGAGCTGTCGGCACCAGAAATCGGGCAGCCGGAGACTCGTTGAGGCCACATAATAGCCTCTGCTTGAGTCTCGCGGCCCACTGTGCTACTGTGCAGCAGGCTGGGCGAATCACCTCTGTAATCTCCACCTCCAAAGAGAGAGAGATCCAGAGCTTTCCCCTCTTGCAGGGGAGGTCTGACAATGCCCAGCATTTGAGGCAGAAACAGATGGAGCCTTGATAAGCATTTCGGTTGTTGTGAAGGAAGAAGTGGGGAAGAGTTGGAAAGGAATCTCTCTGATTTTATGCACAATGCATTTCTCAGTTCCACCCGCAATGTGGCCAGGCTTTTCATCTCATTTGTGCCTCAGGGAATCATGTGAAAGGTGACCAGAGGTTAGACAGGAATGGGATTAATATTAGATCAGCCTTGATCTTATTGATTTGATTTGATTTAATTTTGTCACATGTATTGGGGATACAGTGAAAAATATTGTTTCTTGCACATTATACAGACAAAGAGTACATGGGGAGAAGGAAAGGAGAGGGTGCAGAATGTAGTGTTACAGTCATAGCCAGGGTGCAGAAAAAGATCAACTTAATATAAGGTAGGTCCATTCAAAAGTCTGATGCAGCAGGGAAGAAGCTATTTTTGAGGCGATTGGTACATGTTCTCAGACTTTTGTATCTTTTTCCCATTGGAAGAAGGTAAAAGAGAGAACGTCCGGGGTCTTTGACTATGCTAGCTGCTTTTCCGAGGCAGCGAGAAGCTTAGACGGAGTCAGTGGATGGGTGGCTAGTTTGCAGGTGGTGGGAATGGTGGAGCTGGCTTGAGGAGTTGAATGGCCTACTCAGGCTTCTCCCTCGTGTGTGTAGGCCGGGACCTAATGTAAATCATATCTCCAATCCAAATCTCAAACTCACACTGCAGCTTTGTAACACCCAATTTTGGAGTCAGTGGAAGAGATCAAGAGGAATGGGTTAGAAGTACCAGAGTTTGAAAATAATGAGTGATCGAGTGGAATGTGTTAGGCGGACAGAAGGCAAGGGCAGAAGTGAAAGTTGGGGAGCAACAAGTGGGAAGGATTCAGAATATCAGCAGATAAATTGACAATTGAGATGGCAAGCAGTGAACGTGTAATTGTTCAATCATTAAGACAATTATAAAAGTTAGTCTAAGAGTAAGAAAAAAGGCTTAATTTAGAATTTATCATTTTTATTATTTGGTTACATTATAAATATTTTTTTATAAATTTGTTCTTAATTCCTGTTGGTGTTGTTCAGTTGTGATGTGTTGTGGTTTTTGCAAGTGAATATGAACTAATAATTCCAATGTGGAAATGGGCCATTCGGCCCATCCTGACATGCTTATAAAAGCAAAATATTGCAGATGCTGCAATCTGAAACAAAGACAGAAAAATGTTGGAAAACCTCAGCAGGTCTGACAACATCTGTGGAGAGAGAATAGAGTCAATGTTTTGAGTTCAGATGACCATTCATCGGAGCTGTCGTACGCATGTAAAAAACAGAAGTACGTGACTTCAGTGGTAGTTCTTGTCAGTGCAGATTTGATGGGCCAAAGGGCCTTTCCTGCATTGTACAACTCTAAGGGCGCGATCTTACCTGCCATTTACGCCATGCTTTCACTGCAGCGAGGTCGGAGAATTTGGCACCCAACCAAATCTCCTTTCACTGCAGTGGGATAGGAAAATCCCACTGGCATGAACAAAGATAAGATTTCCTATGAATTGTCCATTACTCCACATTGCCACAGCGACTCAGATTCCCTGAGGGAATTGTAACAATTGTTAAATTCATGTTAATCTTACGGAATTGACTCACATGGAGAGGACTGCATCCAAATTCAAGATGGAATTGGATAAATGATTGGATTGAGAGTTAAATTTGTGGAGCATATTTTTTGAACTTTGGAACCAGCCCCAAAGTGATATCACCTGGTCATTTACATTTCCATGTACAGCTGTCTTGTTTTTTGTAAGTTTATTTATTCGTCACAAGTCAGGCTGATATTAACACTGCAAAGAAGTTACTGTGAAATGTTGTTTTATGTGAATAGCACAAATCTAAAGGGAAAGTGGACCTGTGCAAATACGTATTTCACAAGTGTTGAGCAATCTCAATTCACCAGCCTCCAATTGTCAGTAAGATGTTCCCATTTGAAAAAATGCAATAGTCACATTAGCTCTTCTCAAAATTTAGTTTTGCATCATTTGCAGTTATGTTGCTACCATTAACAGAGGTCACATCCAAATCTATTAAATGGACTTGCTACACGTGGGGTAGGGTTACTGGTCTGCTCCTGGTGTCTCCTGTTTATTTTAGGTCTTACTCTTGTACTCTAGCTCTGTTGCAATGAAAACCAATATACAGTTTGCTTTCCTGATGGCTTGCTGCACCTGCACGTTAACTTCATATGTTTCCTATACAAGAAAACTCAAAATCCCTCTGAAAATCAACATTTAATAGTTTGGGTGGCATGACGGCACAATGGTTAGCACTGCTGCCTCACAGCACCAGGGGCTCAGGTTTGATTCCAAGCTTGGGTCACTGTCTGTGCGGAGTTTGCGCGTTCTCCCTGTGTCTCTGTGGATTTCCTCTGGGTGCTGTGGTATCCTCCCACATTCAGAAAGACAGGCTGGTGAGGTGCATTGGCCATGCTAAATTCTCCCCAAACAGGCACTGGCGTGTTCATGTAAGCCTACTTATGACACTAATAAATAGACTTTAAAAAATATTCAATTTATCTATTCTTACAAAAATGAATAACCTCACATTTCCTTGTGTTGTGCTCAATTTAATAAGAAGTCTCACAACACCAGGTTAAAGTCCAACAGGTTTATTTGGTAGTAAACGCCAAATGGAGTTTACTACCAAATAAACCTGTTGGACTTTAACCTGGTGTTGTGAGACTTCTCGCTGTGTTTACCCCAGTCCAACGCCCACATCTCCACATTGTGCTCAATCTGCCAGCCTCTTATTCATTCATTTAATATATTTATATTTCTTGTCGACTGTGTGCTCGTCAAAGCTTATGTTCTACCAAGCTTTGTATTGTCAGCAAACTCAGATGCATGATGCTCTTAAAGCTTTTGAAGTTTATTTATCAATGACACAAGCAAGGCTTAAATTAACACTGCAATGAAGTTACGTTGAAATTCCCCTAGTCGCCACACTCCGGCACCTGTTCAGGTGCACTGAGGGAGAATTTAGCACGGCCAATGCAGCTAACCAGCATGTCTTTCACACTGTGGGAGGAAACCCAAGCAGACAGTGACCCAAGCCCGCAATCAAACCAGCATTCCTGGCACTGTGAGGCAGCAGTGCTAACCACTGTGCCACCGTACTCGGTCATCTAAACATTAATAAAGATGCAAAGGAAACTTGCATTTATGTAACAATGTAGATTTTCAGCATTTGCGGTTCTGTTTTGCTGTTTATTTCTGAATACCTCACACATGAGAACAACATGTTTTAATAAATTCAACACTGCTCATCTTGCACCAGGATAACATGAAAGCATTTTGCACTGATCCAAGATGTTAGGTGTGACTGTCTGATAAATAATGTAGAGTCACCCTGGTGTGTGTGGATGTGAAATCACAGCTATCTCACGCTTACAATTAGACCTCCGAGAGCAAAGAATTTCTGCAAAAAAAAACTGGATAGATGTCATTAAGAAGTGATGTAGATATCTGTGGGATATCTGCTTGCTTACCGCAAAATTAATTCTACCCTAAATATCTTGGACCATTCACATGAATGACCCCCAGCTGTTTTAAGATGTTTGAGAGACGACAGCACTTGCCCATATGGATGGCATGTTGGCACAGTGATTAACACTGCAGCCTCACAGTGCCAAGGATCCGGGTTCAATTCCAGCCTTAAATGACTGTCTGTGTGGAGTTTGCACGTTCTCCCTATGTCTGCGTGGGTTTCCTCCAGGTGCTCCAGGACGCTTGCATAGTCCAAAGATGTGGAGGTTAAGATAGATTAGCCATACTAAATTGCCCCTTGGTGTCCCAAACTGAGTAGGTTTAGTGAATTGCCCATGTTAAATTGCCCATTAGTGTCCAAGATGAGTAGGTAAGGGAGATTATGCATGGTAAATGTGCGGGGTTATGAAGATAGGATCTGGGTAAGATGCTCTGTTGGAGAGTTGGTGCTGACTCAATGGGCTGAATGACCTCTTTCTGCACTGAAGGGATTCTATGATATCCAATTTTGTTTGGAAGGCTCCATTTTTGCCTGACGGACAACCAATATAGGAACATTTCAGTATTGGGATAAGGTTTTCATTATGTTGTATACGCTTCAGGAATTCAGTGCTCGTTATTAATACCAAACTCAGTGTCATACAAAGCCCACATCTATCGATCCATCCATCTAAATAATGTAGTCATCCTGGTGTGTGTGTGTAAAATCGCAGCTATCTCACGCTTACAACTAAATCTTCGAGAGCAAAGAGTTTCTGCAAAAAACAAAAGCTGGATCAACATCAGTCAACCCATTAAATTAATGATTAATTTTCAGTCCCAGAGGCTGATTGACAGTAATTAACAATTATCACATTGTTATAACTGTACCTGTTTTCCAAATAACTATTAAATATATGCAGGAGGTTCAGTTTCTATATACTGACAAATACAGAAACTTCACACCATTAAAAGCCTGTCATTAGTGAGATAGACAATGAAATCTGTCTTTTCAAATGTAATGACAAAGCACTTTACGGCAGAACTCAGACTGGAAATTTTCAAATGTTCTCATTTGACCTCACATCACACAAAAATACTGTATAATTTACACTTAAACACTATTAGCCTCATTGCTACTTTGATGGCAGATTCTGGTCAGTTATACTTCAGCCCAAGTGAGGTAGAGATTTGATTTGATTTATTATTGCCACATGTATTAGTATACAGTGAAAAGTATTGTTTCTCGCGCTATAGAGACAAAACATTCCGTTCGTAGGGAAGGAAAGAAGGCGGTGCAGAATGTAGTGTTGCAGTCATAGCTAGGGTGTAGAGAAAGATTAACTTAATATATGGTAAGTCCATTCAAAAGTCTAACAGGGAAGAAGCTGCTTTTGAGTTGTTGGGGACATAATCTGAGACTTTTGCATCTTTTTCCCAATAGAAGAAAGTGGAAGAGAGAATTTCTGGAGTGTGGGGTCCTTGATTACTCTTGTTGCTTTCCCACCGCCCGCGGGAAGTATAGACAGAATCAATGGGTGGGAGGCTGGTTTGTGTGAGGGACTGGGCTAAGTTCACATCCCCTTATAGTTTCTTGCAGTCTTGGTCAGAGCAGGTGCCATACCAAGCTGTGATACATCCAGAAAGGATGCTTTCTATGGATGGTGAATGTTGGATAACATAACAGGCCCTCGTTTAAACAAATCCATGAAGCATCTACCTGAATCAGACAAACACCTGAGCTGCCTATTTAACTGACAGCAAGAAAGTGGCAGAAAGGTGGAAAGCAGCTGGGAGTCAATGAATTGGATTGTAAATCTCTCCCATCCACCACCACCACACCCTCCCCCCACCCCCATTGCTTTCTCCGGGCAATAACTCAGCCAGTCAGAACTAACTTGCCAACCAATCAGCAGCCACTTTTTCCTCAAGTGAAAGTCCATTATTGTTTGACAATTGGCTTTCTTGCATTTGTCCTGATGTGTGTAAGATGTAAAACTTGGACAATATTTTCAGAAGTATTCCAAATCTATGCTTTCCCAGAAATCAGCATAGGCAAATTTTCTGACACATTTGTCCTCCTTGCCAGCTTGTCTAGCCATATCTCTTTTTTAGTTATTTTGCCCCATGCAAAATCTGCAGAATATTGCTTTAGAGAAATGATGAGAATCCACGTTAATGGATAACTAGTAATTTGGTCGCTAGTCACCTCTGTCTAGAATATCAGGTGACCTATGGGGCAGAGTTAGAGTAAGGTGGCAGCTTTGTAAGCCTACACAAACAGATGATTCTGAATGCAACCCGTTTAATAAATGGTTTATTGAGGTAGCGATTGGCAGGTTACACAACCCCTTTGTTTGGAAAAGTTTGCAATATCTGTAAGAGATTTTATAACCAGTAATAACACCAATTTAGCCATGTGGCAATTGCCAAGGCAGTAAGTATTATTTTGATAAATGTTGCCCTCCTTGAAGCTTTAAGGTAAGGGGCAGGAGATTTTGAGAGGATTTGGAGATTTCTTACCCAAAGGGTGGTGGGAATCTGAAACTCACTGCCGGGAAGAGTGGTAAAAGGGGTAGCACAGCAGTTAGCACAGCACCAGGGACCCAGGTTCAATTCCGACCTCGGGTGACTGTCTGTGCGGAGTTCACACGTTATCCCCGTGTCTGCCTGGGTTTCCTCCGGGTGCTCCGGTTTCCTCCTATGCTCCGCAGATGCACAGGTTATGTGGATTGGCCATGCTAAATGCCCGTTAGTTTCCCAAGATGTGTAGGTTAGGGCAAATAATGGGGTTATGGGATAGGGGCTGGGTGGGATTATTGTCGATGCAGGCTTAAGAGGCCAAATGGCCGCCTCCTTGTGAGGGTTCTATGATTCTAGGCGGGAATCCTCACAAGATTTAAGAAGCATTTAGATGAGCACTTGAAACAATAATATTACACGGGCTATAGACCAAGTGCTGGAAAGTGGGATCACAATCGATAGTTGCTTAATAGCTGATGCAGACATGATGGGCCAAAGGGCCTCTTTCTGTGCTGTAAAGCTCTAATGATTGATTTTAGCCATGTTCCAGTCACTGTTTTTTGGTGATAAGAATTTGCTTGTTGACTGGGTGCGGGAACAGGTCAGATCAATAAGTGCAGCTGTTTCTTATAATGAATGAAATTTTAAAATGAGATTTCCTTGACACAGTTGTTCCCCTGATTCTTTGTCAGGCTGTTTTGAATCACTCAATGAATAAAGGAAACTAGGGAGGATTGCATGCTGGAGAAGGAGTCCCATTTCAATGAAAGAGAAATTGACCAAGTTCCCTCACTGACCACTGACTGAGACCTTGAACATAAGAACATAAGAACATAAGAAATAGGAGCAGGAGTAGGCCATCTGGCCCTTCGAGCCTGCCCCGCCATTCAATAAGATCATGGCTGATCTGTCGTGGCTCAGTTCCACTTTCCCGCCCTCTCCCCATAACCCTTAATCCCCTCTCTTATCAAAAACCCATCAACCCGCTTCTTAAAAATATTTAGCGAGGCAGCCTCCACCACTTCAACGGGCAGAGAATTCCAGAGATTCACCACCCTTTGAGTGAAGAAGTTCCTCCTCAACTCCGTTCTGAACCGCCCCCCCTTTATCTTGAGGCTGTGCCCCCTAGTCCTACTGTCTTTTTTGAGCGGGAAGAGTCTTTCCACCTCTATCCTATCCATCCCATTCATCATCTTATACGTCTCAATGAGATCTCCCCTCATTCTTCTAAACTCTAACGAGTACAAGCCTAGTTTATTCAGCCTCTCCTCATAGCTCAACCCCCTCAACTCCGGTATCAGCCTAGTAAACCTCCTCTGCACTCCCTCCAGGGCCAAAATATCCTTGCGCAGGTGCGGCGCCCAAAACTGCACACAGTACTCCAGCTGCGGCCTCACCAATGCCCTATACAGCTGCAGCAAGACCTCCCTACTTTTATATTCAATCCCCCTCGCTATGAAGGCCAGCATCCCATTCGCCTTCCTGACCACCTGCTGCACTTGCAGGCTGGGTTTTTGCGACTCATGCACAAGGACCCCGAGGTCCCTCTGCACCGTCGCCTGCTGCAGTTTTTCGCCACGTAAGTAATAGTCCTTCCTACCATTCTTCCTACCAAAGTGGACCACCTCACACTTGCCAACATTAAATTCCATTTGCCATTTCCTGGCCCATTCGCCCAGCCTATCTAGATCCTTCTGCAGACTCTCCACACCCTCCGCACAATTTGCCTTTCCCCCAATCTTGGTGTCATCAGCAAATTTCGACACCCTACACTCGGTTCCCTCCTCCAGATCATCTATATAAATGGTAAATAGCTGAGGCCCCAGCACCGACCCCTGGGGCACCCCACTAGTCACCAACCGCCAATCCGAATAGCACCCATTGACCCCCACTCTCTGCCTCCTATTTGACAACCAATCCTCTATCCACGCTAACACCCTACCCCCAACTCCATGTCCTCTGACCTTCTGCAGTAACCTCTTGTGAGGTACCTTATCAAACGCCTTCTGAAAATCCAGAAAGACCACATCCACCGGCTCTCCTCTATCCACCGCCCTAGACACATCCTCATAGAACTCCAGTAAATTTGTCAGACACGACTTCCCTTTAATGAAACCGTGTTGCGTCTGCCCTATCAAGCAATTCCCTTCAAGATGCCTCGCAATTTCCTCCTTAATGACGGATTCTAACATTTTACCTACCACAGACGTTAAACTAACCGGCCTGTAATTCCCCGCCTTTTGCCTGGCACCCTTCTTAAACAACGGCGTAACATTAGCCGTTTTCCAATCCTCCGGCACTTCCCCGGAATCCAGCGACGTCTGGAAAATAACCACCAAGGCATCCACTATCACCTCCGCCATTTCTTTCAGAACCCTCGGATGCATTCCATCCGGTCCTGGGGACTTGTCCACAATCAGCCCCTCCAGTCTGTCGCGCACCACCTCTCTAGTAACAGTAATGTCATTAAGACCCTCCAGTCCTACCACCTTTCCATCGCTAACACCCGGCAAATTATTCACGTCCTCCTCCGTGAAGACAGAAACAAAAAAGTTATTCAAGACCTTAGCCATATCCCCATCCCCTACCACTAGGTCCCCTTTCTCATCCGCTAAGGGACCAACGTTCACCCTAGCCAGCCTCTTCCTTTTTATATATTTATAAAAACTCTTGCTATCCTTTTTTATATTAAGCGCTAGCCCAGCTTCATAGCTTCTTCTACCCTCCTTTATCAACTTTTTTGTCAATCTTTGTTGACATTTAAACCTTTCCCAATCCTCTTCTCGCCCACTGCTCTTAGCTACTCTAAATTCCTCCGCTTTTAATTTAACACTTTCCTTCACCTCCTTCGTTATCCACAGCTTATTACCTCTCTTCCTACTGTCCTTTTTAACCATCGGAATAAATTTCTGCTGAGCACCAAGAAAGATCTCCTTAAAGATCCTCCACTGCTCCTCAGCAGACCTACCTTCCAACGCGCTCCCCCAGTCCACATTCGCCAATTCTTCTCTCATCCTACCATACTCCCCTCTATTCAAACAAAGGACACGTGTCCGGGAACCCACTTTCTCCTCCTCCATCTGCAACAGAAACTCCACCATACAATGATCACTCTCTCCAAGAGGATCCTTCACCTCAAGGTCCCTAATTCTACCCGCCTCATTACATAGCACCAGATCCAAGATAGCTCGCTCCCTCGTCGGCTCCAACACACACTGTTCCAGGAAACTATCCCGGCAGCATTCCAAGAACTCCTCCTCGAGCCCACCTCGTCCAACATGGGTCGACCAATCAATATGCAGATTGAAATCCCCCATAACTACTGCCGTCCCATTCCTGCACGCCGCACTTATTTGCGCGTTAACAGCCCGCCCCACCTCCAGATCATTATTCGGGGGCCTATAGACGACACCCACCAGCGTCTTCCTCCCTTTGCTGTTCCTAATCTCCACCCACAACGATTCCACTTTCTGCTCTTTGGCTCCGATATCATCCCTTGCTACCACCTTGATGCTGTCCTTAATCAGCAGAGCTACGCCACCCCCTCTTTCCTCCTGCCTATCCTTCCTAAACACTTGATAGCCCTGTACATTCATCTCCCAGTCCCTGTCACCTTGCAGCCACGTCTCTGTAATGGCCACCAGATCGTATCCATTTGTGTCGATCTGCGCCACCAGCTCATCCACTTTATTCCGAATGCTTCGTGCATTCAGATAAAGCGCTTTCATCCCAGCCTTCTTCTGGACCCTATTTGCCGTAACGCCACCACTTGGGACATCCTCAGCCTCTTCCCTTACCTGTACCCTATCCTTAACTGTAGACCTCCTAACATCACCTACCCTCGCACCCTCCCCCCCCCTAATTAGTTTAAAGCCCTGTCTACAGTCCTCTTTACTCGATTCGCCAGCACTCTGGTCCCAGCACGATTCAGACCAACCCCATCCCGCCCGAACAAGTCCCACCTACCCCAATACTGGTGCCAATGCCCCATAAATTCGATCCCATTCCTCCCACACCAATCTCTGAGCCACCCATTCACTTCCTTTATCCTGTCAACCCTACGCCCGTCTGCACTCGGTTCAGGCAGTAGCCCAGAGAAGACCACCTTGTCGGTTCTACTTTTTAATTCCATTCCCAGCTTCTCATACTCCCTCCCCAGATCCTCAGTCCGCACTTTGCCTACGTCGCTGGCACCCACATGTACCACCACAACTGGGTTCTCACCCTCCCACTCCAGATTCCTCTGCAGCCCAGCTGCGACATCCTGTACCCGAGCACCAGGCAGACAACACACCCTTCTGTGCACAAGCAGGCACTTAATGCCTGCTTAAGGGCCTTGGGGGCAACCAGCTTGCAAAGGGTGTCCCTTGTTCAAAGACACTCAGTGACCGGGCATCACTAGCACGAGAGCAGTAAGAACCACCAGCCTGCACTTGCTGCCAGTCCCTACCCTGCGGCAACCTCCTTTCTGCCATTGCTCACCTGTAGCACGGGATCCAGTGAAGATCCGAAGCCTCAGGTGGGTAGTATTGGCAGCAGTGGTCTGCCAATGAGATTAGGACCTGGGTGGGACTGTTGTCAGTTCAGGCTTGGTGGGCTGAATGGCCTGCTTCTGCACCGTAGAGATTTTATGATTTCTATGGCTGAGTTGAAATTCTGGCCCCTGATTGGGACTTCCACCCCTGGGGTCACAGGGAAGGACGGTGGGGCTCCAATTAAATGCTCAAGTAGGGTTTAATTCAGCATGCCTTCCCTAAAAGAGGCAGCACAAGGCTCCCCACTGGTCCCCAACTGCCAGAGAGACTCTCATCGCCTTCATTAAACCCAACCCTCTGATACTATGCAATTACAAAATGATGAAGCAGAACATCAGCAGTGGCATCTCCTCCATGGAAAACTCCATTGCGAACAATATTTTTGACAAATCGCAGATGAAGCCTCTGGCCAAGTGCAGCAAACATTGGACTGCTAGTGACTAGGAAATCCAGACCACCGTACAACTGCAAATGGCCATGTGAGCTACGCTGGATGGGACAAAAGACATATGGAAGAAAGACTTGCATTTATATTGGGCTTTTCAGGACCTCAGGATATCATAGAATCCCTGCAGTGCAGAAGGAGGCCATTCAGCCCATCGACTTTTCACTGACCACAATCCCATTCAGACCTATTCCCGTAACCCCACATATTTATCCAGTTAGTCCCCCTGACACTAAGGGCAATTTAGCATGGCCAATTCTCCTAATCCACACATCTTTGGAGTGTGGAAGGAAACCAGAACAACTGGAGGAAATCCATGGAGACAAGAGGAGAACGTGCAAACTCCACACAGATAGTGACCCGAGGCCGGAATTGAAGCCAGGCCCATGGCACTGTGAGGCAACAGTGCTAACCACCGTACCACCCTGAAGATGTTTTACAACCAACAACTTGTCATCACTGTTATAGAATCAACAGGGACAATGCTAGCTCTAAAACACCACAACATACTGTAAAAACATAAAAACACATGTCATTAGAAGCAGTGTGAGTGTGGTTGCATCTTCTTTTAACATTATAGCAGAGCAGGAAGACAGCAAGCTCTATCCAAGCGCGCGCACACACAGTGACTGAATTGCAGACAATTTCACTGAATTTTGCTAGAGCACAGAAGGAGCTCATTTGACTGGTTGTGTTCCTACCAGTTGTGTGGATGAGCGATTGACCAAGTGATCCTGCCTTCTCTCCCAGCACTGCACATACCCCCTGTTCAGATAATAATCTAATTCCCTTTTGAACACCTCAATTCAACCTTCCACTGTGCTCTGCTCGCAGAGCTCCAGCTCCACTCTGTAATTCCTAATACTTGAAAAGAACTGCGGAACAGTGAGCTCTCTGTAGCTGGTAGAAATTGAATATCATTCAGTGTATTAGAACGCCCTAAAACAAATACCCCTACCCAAGTGCTACAGTAGAAGACTATATATCGCATGAGCTTCGCATCTTGAGTGTTGTCAATTCATTTGCAAGATCACAAGGGGATTAATGGCACACCGTTGCTTAAAGATTGGTTCTAACCTGGTCTTTTCATGCTCTAATTAGACTAACGAGATTAGTTCATGAAACTGGAATAACAGTTTAGCCATTTCAATTCACAGCTGAGGATTTAAGATTGGGCAGACAAGGTGTGGGGAGTAACAAAGCCTGACCTCTCGCCCACTTCCCAAATCATTGACTTTGATTTTGCCGAGTGTGAGAATTTTCCACCTGAATATGTTAATAAAGTCACAATGGTGTCTTTTCAATAACCATTTTCTGTCGTTTCCTCCATCCGCGTTACCCCATTTTTCCTTTTATTCATTGCGAGCATTTGTTGCCCATCCCCAAATGCCCTTGAACTGAGTGACTTGCTAGGCCATTTCAGAGGGCAGTCAAGAGTCAACCACATTGTTATGGCTCTGGAGTCATGTAGGCCAGACAGGGTAAGGACGGCAGATTTCCTTCCCTAAAGGACATTAGTGAACTGGATGGGTTTTTCTGACAATTGACAATGGGTTTCATGGTCATCAGTAGATTCTTAATTCCAGATATTTTTTTTTTATTGAATTCAAATTCCACCATCTGCCGTGGTAGGATTTGAACCCGGGTCCCCAAAACATTAGCCGAGTCTCTGGATTAATAGTCTAGCAACGATACCACTAAGCCATAGGCTCCCCAACTAATTCCCAATCCATTGCCCAACCAAATTAAAATGGATTGTTAGGTCGAGGGCTGATTTCAAAAGTGGTCTTCGAGATCCCTGTTTGAGATTGCCAAATGCATTTTGAAGCTGTTTCTGAACATTTTTCTTCTATTCTTTTAGTTGGGGGGGGGGGGGGGGCTTTTTATTTGGGTGGACAGCTGATAAACCTCGCGCAGGTATTTTACAGATTGACGTTGACATACTGAACAGTGTCCGAGAAGCTATGCTTGCACTGACTGCAATTGACCGAGGAAGCTGTGTCTGAACAGTACCCCAGACACACACTGGAATGTAAAGGACAGCTCATCCCCAGGCAAAGACCTGTCAATAGAACAGGACAGCCCTTAAATTCGTTGCCTTCAGCTTCCTCCAAAGTGCCACAGGCCACGTTACCCACATTAATCAAAGCACAATGCTCAAACAAGTGACAGGTTTCTTACTAGTTCAAGCAAGTGATTTTCTTCACTTCCCAGTCAGTAACAGGTGGCTGGGCAGGCTGTGTAACTGTACAAGGTGGTCAGATTTCCAGAGGTCCCGGAGAAGTGAAGGCACAATGGTTAGCACCGCTGCCTCACAGCACCAGGGACCCGGGATCAATTCCCGGCTTGGGTCACTGTCTGTGTGGAGTTTGCATGTTCTTCCCATGTCTGCGTGGGTTTCCTCCGGATGCTCCGGTTTCCTCCCACAGTCCGAAAGGCATGCTAGTTAGATGCATCGGTGTGATGACTTCAGCCAGGCTAATGATATTGGCTTGCTAGAGTATGAACGACCTGATGAGTCCTTATTAATGGTTAAATCAGGGAACCCCATGCTCCCTATTTAAAGCAGGTGTGTCAGACTCCTAGCCTGTGTTCAGCAGGGAATGACTGGAGAACTGGCTGTGTATGGATGTATGGTGTAAATAAAGTAACTTAGTGATGGGACTTCTGCCTCCGGTGAGTTATTACCATTGACCATGCTAAATTCTCCCTCAGTGTAGCCAAACAGGCACCGGAGTGTGGTGACTAGGGGATTTTGATAGTAACTTCATGGCAGTGTTAATGTAAGCTGATTTAAGACACTAATAAATAAATAAATATTTAACTATGGCAATTTTATTCTTTTCAAACTGCCCCACTTCCAGGTCAGAAAAATCCACAAGTTTAAAAATATTGTCTTATGCTTCAAAATGTTTTAATGTTGAGTTTAAGAAAAACAGTTTTGGCCTCGCTGTTTGAGGCAAGCCACCCTGCAAAATAGATTAATTACTGATTCTCTTTGTAAATAGAAATTAGTGCATTGGTAACTTCAGTGAAGAAGATTAAGTTATTTTTTGATGACACAGACTAATAGGCATGTTGTACTCACCTAATTTAAGTACTATTACAGCTTGTTGTACCAATGCTTTTAATTTTTAATGACCAGAGTTATTGCACAAACCAAATTCCAGAAAAAAACATGGAGAATGAGTTTCCCCTGCAAACGTGGCTTGTCTTACAAGAAATATTTCAGGGAAGGTTTTTATTGCCTGTTGTTTTATAATTCTCCCATTATGTCATTTTTGGAAGCCAAGACGACCGTTTTCCAAATTTAATGCTGACTCGGGTGTAAGTATAATTTGGTTCCAGTATTGCATCCACCCAGCAGGCAGTAAGTTCTAAATTATTCATCAGCTCAGGAAAATAGATTCTAGGCAATTCAAGTTTGAAATGCTTTTCACATCCAAGTATGATTTTTTTCTGCATTTGAGAAAGATCGGTTATTAGTTGAAGACATAAAACACTTGCATCACTGAAAAACATACATTTTTATTGTTTAATTAGACTATCATTAGCCATCATAAAATACAGTGTGTGCTCCTTTGCATGTATTTTGTACCTCACAACACTGCTGCTTAATTGCCCTGTGTTAAATCTCTACAGCGGAGCAATGTATAGTTTTGTCCGTATATCCACCGACTAGAATCATTATGTTAACTATCTACTCACTTCCATTCTAAAAGCAACACAATCTTTCTTTTCATTCAATCGTAGGGCATGGGCTTCGCTTGCTGGCTGGCAGCATTTAACTGAGACTGGGCTATATTCCATAGTTGTGTGACCACATCCAATTATGTTCATCAAGAGGATATGTTAAATATGTGTGTGGTTAAAACTGCACATTATGGTTCTGAACTTCAATGAGAGTCATTTTGGTTGAATGCTTTAGATGGTGGAGAGGTGACCAAGACGGCAGTCTTGAATTGCAACATCTGCATTGGGTGCAAGATACAGGGCAGAATTCTCTCTGCCAGTGGATTCAATGGGAGGGGGGTTGGGACGGGGGCTGGGGGGGGAAGAATTCAGCAGGAGGCCTAAAAATCATTTTTGACACCGGAATGAATTTCCAACAGGATATTCCATTGGCTTCTGCCATGGCAGTTTGGGAAGCCAGCTGGAGGCCAGCATGAAACTCATTTGATCACTTATTGAAATGAAGGTCCCACCACCCACGCCCAGTTCTGCATGACGCCAGCTGAAAAGCACACTGGTGCAAAACATGTTGGGAACAATATGGCGTGCAAATGTTGGGGCTCTACCTGAACAATGCCAGTGTCTGCTGCCTCTGGAGTTCAGGATGGAGACTGCCAGCCACTCTGGACCAGGGAACACCACGCAGTCGGTGAGAGGAGGAGGGGAACATCCACAGGTCGACCATCCAGATTCTGTGTCCTGGAGTGGGGGTCCATCTTCCAGCATCCAAGCTCTCTCAGAGATCGATCTACACTTTCAGGGGGTCCATCTTCTTTCTTCACCAGAGGGTCAGTGATGTTGGGTGCTTTTTCAATATGGCATCTGGATAGGACGGTGGGCTGCACACCATGGAACATGGTGCATAACACCCGGGCGAGTGACTAGTGAGGTTGGGGCAGTAAGATTTGACATGTCTTCGCTCCAGCCTCAACAGTGGGAAACAGTCCGCATTCCCGCTCCAGCCACGGGATTTAGTCCCCAGATGAAATAATTCCACCCACTGCCATGGTAATGAGGTTGAAGCCACCGAGGATTGTTAAGCAGTTGAGTGGCAATTAAAGTATTTGTTCTCCTTAAAGAGAGTGCATACCAATTTGGTTGATAACACTTCACTTAACAATCACTCCGAACAGTGACCAACTGAGCAGGATTAAACAAGTCATTAATGAGAATTTCAAACCTACTTAAAGGCAGATCACCTTTTACTGCTATTTTGCTGCGACAGGTGTAAAGGGGGCTTTAAATTCTTGTTGAACACTGGAAGATATGCATCCAGCCACTGTGGGTAATGAGCTCAACCGTCATGACCTTCAGTATCGCATCCGAGAACCCACACACCCTCTCACTCAGTCCCTAACCACCCTGAAACCTGCTGCTATGTCTCAGTCAGCACACTGCCAGTGACCTGCACACATAAATTCAAAGCATCAACAACAGATTTATTCTAGGAGATACTCTGCACGGACTAGCAAACTGAAAGTAGAACAGCAGTCTGGGGCAACACCCTAATGACACCACCATCAAATCATGTGATCAGCTATTAAAGCAACCTGCAATCTTTTAAATATATAACATTTACCTTGTCACTTACAGCACAGTTGGTGGAGATCTGTTTTCATACAATATGGAAGACTGCCAGCTGTCTCGCAGGACAACTGCGAGCAGCTCTGGGCTTTGAGTATCTTGCTCTAAGCAGTACCACCCTGGCACTGGGAGCAGCAGTCAGGGTTGGCTGTCTGACCTGCAGAGGAAACGAGAGCATGAATGCTTTCTTCCTGAAAGATGTTCCCCAGAGCCACTGCTGCACATCCAGAGCTGAGACATCTCCAATCCTAGTAATCTTCTGGGGTAAAGATTGCTGGACCGCTGATTGATTGAAAGGTTGCTGATCCTGTAAACCCCCTGAGCATTGGCGATCCATTGCTAAAATGAGCCTGCACAACATTGTCTGCTGCCTGCATCAGCTCCACTATATGCAGGGTTAGGATTAGGCTGACTACAAAAGGCCCTTATCAGTTCTTGGCCCTTAATCGGGATTGACACATCACTACAGTTAAACTCCATTCTGTTGCAAACCTCAGGCTGGTAGCTGCCCTCAGGAATGGTGGAGACAGAAAATGTCTCACACCGCTGCATAACAAGGTCACATCGGAACCTAACTCTGAATTTATATTGTTATGATAGCGGCTCCATGAAGTGGAAATATTTTGCAACAAAGTAAGAATCACAGTATAAGTCACTAATAAGTTATTTTATATACCAGAGGCTCAGAAGACTGTGGCATTGTTCCAGGGATATTTGGAATGCTTTACACAAATATTCAATATACAGTTAAGTTAAATGGGTAGCAGTGTGCCCAAATTGCAATAACTACTACTAAATGTGTTTATTTGCAAGGAGTCATTGCACTGATGTATAGCAAGAAGAGGCTGTGCACACAATAAACAGTACTGCAGATAGATTGTGTCCATTGTCATTTAAAAGCGCAGTAGGTTTATTGTGCATTTACAATGCATAGAGTCACAATAGTGCTGCTGTAGTATGTTCAATATAAATGCAATTTATATTATACAACTCACCCACATTCAAAGTTCATTTATTAGTGTCACAAGTAGGCTTACATTAACACTGCAATGAAGTTACTGTAAAAATCCCCTAGTCACCACACTCTGGTGCCTGTGCGGGGATACTGAGGGAGAATTTAGCATGGCCAATACACCTAACCAGCACATTTTTCGTTTGTGGGGGGAAACCGGAGTACCCGCAGGAAACCCATGCAGCCCACTTGTGACTAATAAATAAACTTTAACCAACAATATAACTCACAATTGCGAATTCTCCATCATGCCGAGCAATACTGATCTCAAACCCACATTTCGCAGAATCATAGAATCCCTACAGGACTGCACAGTCTCTCCAAGTCCTTTGCCTGTAACCTTGTGCACTTAGCACGGCCAATCTACCTAACCTGCACATCTTTGGAGTGTAGGAAGAAACTGGAGCATCCGGAGGAAACCCACGCAAACACAGACAGTGACCTAAGGCCGGAATTGAACCCGGGTCCCTGGCACTGTGAGGTGGCAGTGCTTACCGCTGTGCCACCCAGACAATAAAATAATGTCAAACAAGACTTTTTTGAATGAAATATGCTTGTGCATTATTCAGATTTAGCTAAAAAAAATTACCGATGTATTCATCCTCAAAGTAACAGTAAAAGTCAAAGCTGATCACTGTAGTGTTGAATAGTGAAGACCATCTTCTATCACACATTGTCCTACAAATGTGGGCTATTAATATTTGCCATTGCACAATATGTGCCAGTTGAATTCATGGTGAAGTTCTATTTCTAAAAGGGCATCAAATAAAATCAACTAAAATTAAGCACTTTATTGTCAGCACATTCCAAGATTTTTTTGAAATGCTTTTCATGTGCTCAGAGTATTCTGAAGTTCTTGCCAGGCAAAATTCAGCTGTTGTTCTTCAGTAGACAACACAGATAGCTGAGGTGCAGACAGCAAGATTTCCACAGCAGCAAGTCAATAAATGATCAGCATTGTTTTAAACTGCATTCAAGAGATGTGAGCATCGCTGGCTGGACCAGTATTTGTTGCCCATCCCTAATTGCCCTTTACCATGGCTAATCAACCTAACCTACACATTCTTGGTTTGTGGGAAGAAACTGCAGCACCGAGAGGAAACCCACGCAGACACAGAGAGAATGTGCAGACTCTGCATGGACAGTCACCCAAGGCTAGAATTGAACCCAGATCCCTGGTGCTATGACGCAGCAGTGCTAACCATTGTGCCATCATTCCTCCCTTGAACTGAGTGGACCACTTCATGGGGCATTTTTAAGGATCAACTATATTTGTGTGGATCTGGAGTCACATGTAGACTGGACCAAGTTAAGAATGGCAGATTTTCTTCCCTAAAAGACATCAGCAAACCTGATAGGCTTTTATGACAATGGTTTTGTCGTTAGAATTCTTAAATTCCAGATTTTTTTCTATCAGATTCAATTTTCACCAGCTGCCATAGTGGGATTTGAACCCAGGTCCCAAGAGTATAATTGGATCACCAGTCCAATGACAATGCCACTCTGCTACCACCTCCCGTACGATGGTGGTTTTCATTAGGAGAAAATTGGTGGACAGGAAGCTGGGGGAATTTGCTGCTTCTTTTTGAATAGTGCAGTAGAATCTTTTATGTCTACCTGAACAGGTGTGCAGGACACCACCTATATGTAAAATACATAGAAGTTACAGCATGTGAGCCAGCCTTTAGACCCATCAGTCCAAGTCTGCTTACACTCATGTCAGCAAATGTCTGTCATGAAATTTATCCACTCTGTTTCCCTTCAATCCAATTCATTCATTTCCCTCTGCAATCTAATCCTGAATGTTGATGTAGTTTCTGTCTCCACCATTGATTCCGGAAATGAATTCCTCACAATTCCCTGTGTGAAGCAATTTTTCCGGCCCCCAGTATTGAACCACTTGCATTTAATCATGTATCTTCGACCTCTTATCTTTAACCACTCAACCGCTAGAAACAGTGGGTGGGAATTTCCGACACTTCCTGCCCAGGGCCAAAGTCACGGGTTCCCCAGTGGCAAGACAGGCGAGCCATGCTAGTTGCCATTGATTTCCCTGAGACTGGAAGATCCCACCAGGAGAGGGGGGGGGGGTCTGGAAAATTCTGGCCAATGTGTCTCTACCTACCCATTCTCTTCTGCAATCTGCGTTTTATTGAAAGGAAGCCCAATTTTTCAAATCTCTCTTCATAGCAAGTAGTATCCTAGAGAATTTATATTATACCTTCTGTCAGACTCCAGTGACTTTATTACTGTGGTAATGCATAGTAATGCA
The DNA here is from genome assembly GCF_965287045.1 of Carcharhinus amblyrhynchos. Classification (NCBI taxonomy): domain Eukaryota; kingdom Metazoa; phylum Chordata; class Chondrichthyes; order Carcharhiniformes; family Carcharhinidae; genus Carcharhinus; species Carcharhinus amblyrhynchos. Next base: position 22,581,149 of record NC_137351.1, on the reverse strand, counting down.
TTGGGTCCTGTAACTAAGGTCTTACTCGCTTTTTGTATTGGCTCATTATTATCTTTCTTGGATTTTATACTCTTGTTTTACCTCTTGAGATAAAACCTAACATCTGATTTTCCGGCACTCCCTGCCAGCTGGAGCTTCCAGTCCTGCTGAAGACGAGCCTACCGTCTCATCGCAAGCCATCATAGAGATCGGCAGGACTGGAAGACCAATCTGCCTCTGCTGCTGGAAAACACAGGAGGCCTGGAAAATCCCACCCTTAGAATTCTTATAACTATTTTCACAGGCTTAGGAACCTGAGATGCTGCCGTTCATATCTTCTGTTCAATTTTTATCTCAGTTTGCTGCCCTACCCACTAGTTGCATATTCCTCAATCTTCTGCAGTCACCTCCCATATGATACCCTGGCAAAGGCTTTCCTGAAGTCCATTTACACCAGATGTTCAATATTTTCCTAGTGGACCAGTCTGTTACTTCCTCAAGAATTCTGAGAGTTTTGTCAAGCCTTGTGAAATCCATATTGCTGCTTCTAGTTTCTCTTTATTTATATATGTGGTTCCTTCATTTTTATTTCAATTTTTTCTGGCACATAGAGCGAGTTAACTGATCATGTAAGTTAGCTCTGTCTCTCTTTTTAAAAACGGTACTGCATTGACAACTATAGAATCCCCTATAGAATAAACATTTATTTGCAATAAAGCCCAGAAATTTAATTTCTACAGCCTTTGTAGTCACCATTTCTTAACTCCTTCAGGATTCTCAGATGTATGTTGCTTCATCTTAGCTTGCCAATGGGGAGGCAATGGCCTAGTGGATATTGTCGCTAGTCTACAAATTTAGAAACTCAGCTAATGTTCTGGAGACTCGGACTTGACTCCCACCACAGTAGATGGTGGAATTTTAATTCAATACAAAATAACTGCAATTAAGAACCTACTGATGACCACAGACCAATTGTTGGAAAAACCCAAGTGATTCACTAATGACCTTTAGGGATGGAAAACTGCCGTCCTTACCTGGTCTGGTCTACAAGTGACTCCAGAGCCACAGCAATGTGGTTGACTCTCAACTGCCCTCATGCAATAACAACCAGCTAGAGATGCCCACATTCCATGAATGAATAAAACTTGTCTACAGCTTTTCATTTTATCCATCATAATATTGGCCTGATAATTACAGTTCCTATTTAAATTTTTTTCCTTATGTTGAAAATTGTTCCATCCTGCGGAAGTAATTTCCCATCTCTTAGTGGCACATTGAAGTTGTATTGTAGATTATGCTTCACTGGGGCTTAAACCCAAAACCTAGTCATTTGAGAAGAAGTATTAACACTGATTCAAGCTGAAACTTGTACTTTATACTGTAATTATTGACTACTTATGGGTTGCGCTTAACAAACTAGGATTGTGCATGACAGTGAAACATAGACTTAGGCATTACATGAGACATTGATGTTTAATAGTTGCAAATTACAAAATTATACTGATACCCAAACTCAAGAGAGAGTTTTTTTTTCTCTCTGGCTTTATTAACATTGATTTTTTTGCTTATTACCTTATTTTTCAGCTCAAACTACAAATGGCTCAGTGGGAGAGGTATCGGTCCACGTGGATCTCTTTACACATCCTGGATCCGGGGAGCACAAAGTCACAGTTAAAAGTAAGTACCGTGGCACTCAAGGAAAGCTAATGTGCTGGGAATATTGTGTAACGGGCAAATCACTCCATTGAGACCATTTGAAGCCCACCGCCATCTTGATTTCTCCTTGCAGTTGTTGCAGTTAATGAGCTGAACTGGCAAACCACAGCCATGTTCCGACCATTCGTAGAAATTCATGTGATTGGACCAAACCTCAGCGACAAGAAAAGAAAATTTGCAACAAAAACAAAAAACAATGCCTGGTCCCCGAAATACAACGAGACTTTTCACTTGTAAGTAATCTTGTGAATTCTATCTGTTTTTTAAAGTTATTCACACATTATTTTTAAGCCATTGGCTTCAGTGTGAATAAGTACTTCATTTTTCAGTGGTTGTTTAATTTAGTTAACGTCAGTGGAAGGAAAGACTTTTGGAATTCCTGCCAAATGAGAAAATAGAAAAAGCACGCACAAATTTAAAATTCAATGAGAAATAATTAATTTGGATTTCAAAAGGGTAGAATTGGAGTTTGTACATTCTCCTTGTGTCTGCGTGGGTTTCCTCCAGGTGCTCTGATTTCCTCCCACAGTCCAAAAATGTGCAGGTTACATTGATTGGCCATTCTAAATTGACCCTAGTTTCGGGTGGAATTAGCAGGGTAAATCTGTGGTGTTACAGGGATAGGATGGGATTGTGGTCAGCGCATGCTAAATGGGCCAAATGGCCTCCTTCTGTACTATAGGGGTTCTGTGGAAATGTGTCATTGATACTTAGTGGAAAATAGCAGGAACTTCCCTCTTACTCCCCTCATTAATCACCAAGCCAGGCAATAGCTTCTGCAGTGACTCCATGGAGCTCTCTGAGCTCTCCATTGGGTTTTGTCCAAGGATAGTCTTCCATTATGAGAGTCATTGACTGAGATACACCACAGCTGCAGTCCGGGTTCCCTGCAAGGCTCCACTCGTGCCAATTTGCTGCACCAAGGACTTGGTCAGTGCAGAAACGGTTGAGAAGTGCCTAACATTAGCTTGGCAGGTTGAAGCTGGCAGGCATGGCATCTGTAATGAGGAGGTGTTTTTTAATGATGGTGTGTTGGTACGATTGGCCTCTGCCTCTACATGAGCTTCTGCTGCTACTCCTTGACAAGGTCTCATTGTGATGGCATGTTACTTCTGGAACAATTTCCATTATGAGGAAAAATTGCCCGTGATAAATAGATATTTCAGTGGGAACTACAGTCTGTGGTTGCAGTTCATCCGGTTCTTGTCCAGGTTGCTGAGTGGAGCGCTTTGGGTAATGGAATATTATATTTCCAGGGTGGGAGGTGAAAGAACTGTGCATGTTTTCATGGTGACGTTTAAGGTGTCATTAAGGATGGAGATCATATTGTCTAGTCAGCCGATGGAAGAAGCACAAGTGCAAAGGACGTCGGTGTGAGATAAATGAGAAGAGTAGGAGAAATTAAGCGAGGGAGTTGGGAGAGATCTCCACACTAAATGTCTGTTTTTGCATCCAGCATCCTGAGTAACGAGAATGGCCCCGAGTCCTATGAGCTGCATATCTCTGTCAAGGATTACTGCTTTGCCAGGGAAGACCGGATTATTGGAATGACAGTCATCCAGTTAAAGGATGTGGCGGAGAGAGGAAGCTGCGCAGCATGGTATGCACTGATCAAAAACGTTTACATGGATGAAACTGGACTGACAATTCTCAGAATACTCTCACAGAGGACCAATGATGAAGTGGCCAAAGAATTTGTACGCCTCAAATCAGACACTAGATCTACTGAAGAAACCACGTAAAATGAAACAGAAGCGAGAGACGGCAAGAAAGCATACATTGAAGTTATCTTTTGTGCATGTCTGTTTAAATGTGTGGGTATGTTTATCTGAATATGTGCAGGTGTGTGCAGATAATTATAAAGTACTCCAGCCCATAATTATGTTGATGAAATGGGGAGTACTGAAATACATTATCTTTGGTCTCTCAGACAACTAATTGTTCTGACAAAGTGCCAAATCAGGATTACCCAAGGGAATTTTTCCTGGTATTTTGTTTTTTTTCTCTCTCTCAATTTGCTAAATGATTGAATTCTGGTACTAAATTGCTATTTGGTAGTTTTTATCCAAGTATTTGTTGGTCCCTCATTTGTGGCAAGCATTGTCTCTTTATCTGTGTAATGTCGGGCTGTATCTATCCAGCGCATGTTAGTGTATCTCAGCTAAGTTACATTCTAAAACTTACTAATATCTTTTACATTTTTGTTAATAGCATATGGGTTTTTTTTTCCCACACACACACACACACACACAAACACACATATTAAAACCTTTATATTGGAGATAGATTATTACTTCCACATTGCTTATGATTTTTTTTCACGATTGATTTAACGAAAACCACACTTCCTCTCCTTATCCAAAGGTGCAAGCAACTAACATTAGCTTCATTGAACTTCCCTGACATATCACTGTGAAGATAATGCTTAGCTGACATTGTAACCACTTTTCTTAAAACCGGAACAGCTCACAAGCAAACTGGCATTGTTAATTTTCAGAAGTTGCCAAAGGGATCGAGGATCCATTCAACACTTTTTTATGCCACATTAAGAGGCCACATGTTTACAGAGCTACGGGCTGTTTTAGTGATTTGAATAGAAGAGAAATTACTATGTTTCTGATAAATAGTGAAGCTGTTACTATTTTCAATGATGCGCTTGTATAATGTTGCTTTATAAGATTGTACGATTGGTTCAGCTGTAATCCCATTGTTTCAACATTTCCAACGATTGGTAATTATGCAACATTCCCATGTATTGCACTGATGTTGAAATTAATGTCATGTAAATATATTTAGTGAACAATTGTACAATAAAGTATTGGAAGATTCCTCTTTTGTGTCGAGATCCACAGTTGCCCAGGACCTCGAGATGTTCAGCATCTCGAACTCAAGTTATTTTTCGGGTTGAACTGTAATGTGGTGGAGAAATGGGTGGCACGGTGGCACTGCTGCCAGGGATCCGGGTTCGATCCCCAGCTTGGGTCACTGTGCGGAGTCTACAAGTTCTCCCCGTGTCTGCATGGGTTTCCTCCAGGTGCTCCAGTTTCCTTCCACAGTCCGATAGACGTGCAGGTTAGATGCATTGGTTGTGCTACGTTCTTCCTCAGTGTACCCAAGCAGGTACCGGAGTGTGGCGATGAGGGGATTTTCACTTCATTGCTGTGTTAATGTAAGCCTACTTGTGACTAATAAATAAACTCTAAACATTAGGGGCAGGGTTTTACAGCGTCACTCATCTTGAAAGCGTAAAATCCCACTTGAGGTCAATGGACCTCTTCATGTGTTCTACCACGCCCACTCCGATTCCAGTGGCGGGTGGGATAATAAAATTCCAGCCTAGGTTCTAACAATTCCACTACCAGTTCTGCATAACTAATGACAAGGCTCTTGTGCTATTGTACTCCTCCCAGATAAGGACAAAAATGTGAAAGAGGAGAAGTTTTGAGATAGAATGGGCACCACTTGTCTTCTCGACTTGTTATAGAAACATTACAGCATTTTTGACTGTTGTCATAAACAAGCCATTTACGATATTGGAAGCTTGATTTCGAGGGAAGATCAATGAGCCTAACTGCTGTCTTGTATCTGTGAAAGTGATGGTGGTCTTTTATGGCCAGAAGCTGTTTTCTTGGGAATGTTCTAGCTTATTGGACAAATGATGCATCTTTATTTGATATGTGACACCGCATTGGGTGTCAATTCCATAGTGATTGCCCACAATGCAACTATTTGCTTGTCCATCACAACAGGAAATATATCACCTCTTAGTCTCTGATAGAACTGTTGACAACCTGCTATTGTCCTCACTTCTGTACCTTGATGAGCATCCCTCAGACCTGCTTTCACTTGCTTTTTCACTGACACTTCAAGCTTCTGATCTTTACAACAGCTGTCACCAGTGTACTTTAACCCAGAGAGGTGCTACATCACTTCATACCAAGTGCTAACTCATGTGGTGTTAATGCAGCAATATATGTGCATGTTGGCATCATAGTTTTAATACACAGCACCATCACAGAGCTCTATTTTCCTGTTGTTATAGGCAGTACACACCAAGGTGTTGCCCAGGCTGGAGAATTTTAGTTATGAAGAGAGGCTGAATAGACTGGAATTGTTTTCCTCAGAACAGAGGAAACTGAGGGGAGGATATGATTTGATTTGATTTGATTTATTATTGTCACATGTATTGGGATACAGTGGAAAGTACTGTTTCTTGCGCACGATACAGACAAAACATACCATTCATAGAGTACACGGGGGAGAAGGAAAGGAGACAGCGCACAATGTAGTGTTACAGTTACCGAGAGGGTGAAGAGAAAGATCAGCTGAATATATGATAGGACCATTCAAAAGTCCGAGGGCAGCAGGGCAGAAGCTACTCTTGAGTTGGTTGGTACGTGTTTTCAGACGTTTGTATCTTTTTCCCGATGGAAGAAGGTGGAAAAGGGAATGTGCGTGGGGTCTTTGATTATGCTGGCTGTTTTACTGAGGCAGTGGGAAGTGTGGACGGAATCAGTGGATGGGAGGCTGGTTTGTGTGATGGACTGGGCTATGTTCACAACCCTTTGTAGTTTCTTGCGGTCTTGGACAGAGCAGGAGCCATACTAAGTTGTGATACATCTGCAAAGGATGCTTTCTATCGTGCATGTGCAACAATTGGTGAGAGTTGTAGTGGACATGCCAAATTTCCTTAGGCTCCTGTGAAAGTAGAGGCATTGGTGGGCTTTCTTAACTATAGCATCAGCATGGAGGGACCAGAACAGGTTGTTGGTGATCTGGACACATGATGTATATAAAATTATGATGGGTATAGAGAGAGTAGGTAGGAAGAAACTTTCTCCTTGATGGAGAGATCATTTAGTAGATTTAAGGTAAGGGGAAGGAAACTTAGGGAGATGTGAGGGAAAGCTTTTTCACCCAGAGGATGATGAGAGTCTGGAACTCACTGCCTGAAAGGGTGGTGGAGACAGAAACATCATAACATTTAAGAAGTATTTAGATACACACCTGCAATGCCAAGGCATACAAGGCTATAGGCCAAGTGCTGGAAAATGGGATTAGAATAGTTAGGTGGTTTGTCTTTGACCGTAAGTTCTGCAATGGGCTGAAGGGCCTTATTCTGTGCTGTGTACCTCCGTGACTATCTTTACCACAAAATTACCAGTGCAGCAAAAGTAAATAAATTGCCAAATATTTACATTGGCATTGGTTTATTGTAACCTTTCTACAAGATAAAGGAGAGATCATCATTACATAGTCTTCAACATGGGGCGGCACAGTGGTTAGCATGGCTGTCTCGCAGCACCAGGGACCCGGGTTTGATTCCCAGCTTGGGTCACTGTCTGTGTGGAGTCTGCACAATCTGCTTGTGTCTGCGTGGGTTTTCTCCGGGTGCTCCAGTTTCCTCCCACAGTCTGAAAGACATACTGGTTAGGAGTATTGGCCAAGCTAAATTCTCCCTCTGTGTATCCAAATAGGCGCCGGAGTGTGGCGACTAGAGGATTTTCACAGTAACTTTATTGCAGTGTTAATGTAAGCTGAGTTGTGACACCAATAAATGAACTTAAACTGTTTCAGATTTACTGCAATATTCAGTATTTGTCTTTTAGTTCCGTGTTTATTGGAGTTGATTACAAAGCAGGAGTTTTCGTGTTTCAAGGTCAGTGCTGTCTGATCAAATGGTGCATCTACCTCATGTAGCAACCATAGAAACTCAGCAAAAAGAGAAGTAGCATCTGTTACATATCACCAGATATCCTAAAGCTTTTTCCAGCCAATTAACTATTTTTAAAGCCTTTTGTCACTTCTGTATTGTAAGAAACTTGGCAGCCAATTGGTGCACAGAGATGTGATAATGACCAGATGATTAGTTTTGTGATGATGGTTGAGGGATAACTTTTTTCCTGAACATCCCTTCTCATCTTCAAAACAATGCCATGGGATCTTTTATTTGACCCGAGGAGGCAGTTCAGTGGCCTTGATTTAAGGTTTCATTCAAAAAACTGCACCTCCAACAGTGTGGCACCCCCCCCAGAAAAGGATCTGGAAAAGCGAGCTTCAGTCTTAGTATCATAGAATCCCAGAAGGAGGCCATTCAGCTCATTGAATTAGCACCGACGGAGAATCCCATATAGGCCTCGTAACCCCACATATTTACCCCACTAATCCCCCTAACCTAACATCCTGGAGTAATTTAGCATGGCTAATCCACCTAACCAGCACATCTTTGGAGTGTTGGAGGAAACCGGAGCATCCGGAGAAAACCCACACTGACACAGGGAGAACGTACAAACTTCACATAGTCACCCAAGACCAGAATCGAACCCAGGTCCCTAGCCCTGTCAGGCGGCAGTGTGAGCCACTGTGCCAATGTGCCTTCAGGTGCAAGGCATTCTTAAAAGTAAATACCTTGCCTAGACATCGTCCCTGAACTCCAGTGCAGCTGGGATAGATGCCCTGAAGATGTGGAAATCATATTTATAATCTGCGCTCGATAATGCCTGATCTTCAGAAGTTTCTGATGTGGTATTGACTTATGGATGATTAAAAGAAATTGCTTGCATTATCTAAATGTCAAAAAGCAATGGGAAACGTTATGATAGCAATCAGTTTTCTGATGTGAAAATATGCCAACTACTTTCTATTTAAAATTCGCTATACAAGAAATCCCTCTGGTGCTTTTTCTAAAGGGGCGGAACACTTTTTGTACTTTGCTTCATCCCTGTCTCAATTCTTGGACTTTTAGAATAGTTACATGTTCAGTGGTAATGATATCTCCCCTGATCACAGCTGGAAAGAATTGCTAACTGCTTGTATCGCTGGACGTACGTAAGGTTTCCAATGAAACACAAATGGGTCGAAGAATAGGCTGATTGAGAGTGTGATATAAGGAATGACAGATATGAAATTACAAAATGTATTGAAGTGACAAGTGGAGCAGAGGATAAGATAAATGCTGATATAAACACCGGAGGGAATTGTCATTCACCTTTCAATTATTGGACTGACGGGATGTTTTTTAATCAGATCAGAAATTATTGCTCAAAGTTATTATGATACAACTCGGGACATATATGAAATTGATTTTCCTCCCCCGTCCTCCATTTAACTTTTTCAGTGCCTGATCTGTCAGCAGCATTTTATATCTACAATGTCCATAAGATAAAGGAGCAGAATTAGGCCATTTGGCCCATCGAGTCTACACCTTTCGATCATGGCTGATATCTCTCAACCCCATTCTCTTGCCTTTTCCCCATAACCTATGATCCCCTAACCATTCAAGAACCTATCCATCTTTGTCTTAAATACAGTCAATGACCTGGCTGCCACAGCATTCTATGGCAATGAATTCCATAGATTCACCACCTTCTGGCTGAAGAAATTCTTCCTCATCTCGGTTTTAGAGGGTTGTCCCTTTATTCTGTGCCCTCGGACCTCTCCTACTAATGGAAACATCTTCCCTACATCCACTCTATTCAGGCCTTTCAGTATTCTGTAAGTTTCAGTGAGATCCCCCCTCGTCCCTCTAATCGAGTACAGACCCTCAAACATTCCTCATACGTCAAGCTTTTCATTCCTGGAAAGTATTCCTGCCAGAAGAATTACCATGGTGACCTGATTTGATCCTACTTTGTGCCCATTTCCTGGAATGTTGAATGAACAGCCTTTGATTGCACGATGGACTCATGAGTTAAACGTGTTTCATTTAAAATGGCGGTAAACAAATTTGTTTTCAGTGAGTGTTTTTGCTTTATTTTATTTTGGGAGGTGCATTTTATTTTTGAAAGCATTCGAAGGAGAACGGGGAACTGAATTTATGGACATGCTCTTGTCAGGATTTTCATGGTTGTTAAAGATCAACTGTCTGGACAATTTGCAGCTTGATCCATTAATCCTGTTCACACAGTGGCCTCCTGCTTGTCAGTGTGACCTAGTAGACCATTAGTGGACCGTGACAAGATATTACAAATCTAAGAATAGCACTCGCAAGATCCTCTCTGTACGTCAATGAAGCTTACAGACCATTCTGTGAATCCATATGGCTTCAATTCTCACTGACACAAGCGCAAGTCATAATGTTGAAAATATCATGAGGTTTGTTACATTTCTTTCAACTATCAATTGTTGAAGATTTTGACCTTGTTTGTTTGTACTACCTACCCACATTATTCTACTTCTATTATGCCTCTTCAACCAATTAGTCACATGTCAGGCATGTCACAATTGGAAAAACTCTTTTGGTGCAATTGTATCGGCAATTCACGCCACACTCCCGCAGCAACAAAGTCAGAGAATTTGGCATCCGTTCGCTGCGGCAGAATGGGAAAATCCCATTGGCATGAACAGTGGGAAGATTTTGGCCCATGTAAACATTTATAATGGGAAAATTCTATATTACCATTTAGATAGTCTTCTTCTTTAACATTACCTTGGGATTGAGGATGACTTGTTTCCACTCCAGGTACAATGAGTTCTAAGATGACTGCTTAGTTTCAAATGAGTGATCTACAGACTCTGTCAAATGCAGGACAGGTGGTACTTGAAGGTTTGGGGAAGATGAGGTTTACGCACTCTCTCCAGCACAGGTTCTTGACTGAGGGAGGGTTAAAATCATTGAATGCGGTAGAGTTCCCCTGTGAATTAAGTATAGTCACGATGTGGATATGTGGCGTTGGACTGGGGTAAACACAGTAAAAAGTCTGACAACACCAGGTTTCAGTCCAACCGATTTATTTGATTGTAAACTCACTAGCTTTCAGGTTAGCCCCTTCGTCAGGTGAATGGAGAGTCCTGGCCTCAGAACTCATGTCACACTATCTGTAGCCCCCGTGACTTGCCTGGGTTTGCAAAACCTCACTTACTGTACTGCCTGGAGACAATACACATCTCTTTAACCTGGGCTTAATGCTCCTTCCACTCACATTGTTAGCCACTTTAAGACTTGAACAGCAGGTTAGGTGTAAAGATTTGCATTCTAATCAGTAATCTGTAAACTGTCTGTGCTTTATATGCTCTGTCTGAGGCCAGAACTCTCCATTCACCTGACGAAGGGGCTAACCCGAAAGCTAGTGAGTTTACTATCAAATAAATTGGTTGGACTGAAACCTGGTGTTGTCAGACTTTTTACTGTAATTAAGTATAGCACAGTTCCCCCAGGCGCTGCTGCGAAGTTGTTTGAATGCAGTTCCCACACTTACAAATAGGTGGCACCAAACAAGCTGACCAAGGGATAGAGGGTGAGAACTCTATTGACCACAAGGTGGTAGCCATTACAGCTAGTATGGATGTTTAGATGGTGTAATCATGTAGGCATACCTCATTAATAATTAATCATTATAATTAGAGGCTGTAACTGATTAACGTAATTCATCTGACATAGAGGAAATAATCAAAATTATTAGTTGTAATTGGATATCAATGACTTCAGAACAAATGTATATTTGTGACTGGTATATGTAAATTGCCTGTAAGATAAGCAAAGATATAATTGTGCATGCCATGTATTACTCAGCAAGTCTGTGCACCACCTGGTTGGACTTCTTTGCTATAATGTGAACAAAGGGCCAATGTTAAACTCCGAAAGCTCTGTCTGGTATATCGAGGGTGCAAAGTATGTGTTTTGCTGGTTAGGAGTGAAATTCCGTATCACCGATGCAGTCTCTCAGTATGAACTGCACCTTCCTGGATGAGCCTTCTCCAGCTTGTCCAGGCATGGCCAGGGCTTCCCAGGTGTCAGCAGGGGCTATGTTTGACCAACAACACTTCCCCCCCCGCCCCACCCAATCCCCCACCCCAACCACCGTGACAATGCCTCCCACCCTGCCAGCCCGTCATCCCGCCACCCTCCACATTGCCAACCCACAAGCCTCTCCAACTCCCACTTCCCATCCCGCTACCCCCCCTCCCCCCAACACCCTCCAACAAAGCTTTGACAAAGGGTCATCTGGACTCAAAATGTCAGCCCTTTTCCCTCCTTACAGATGCTGCCAGACCTGCTGAGATTTTCCAGCATTTTCTCTTTTGGTTTCTTTCTGATCTAACCTGTTTAACCCTGTTAAAATTTTATAAGCTTCCATGGGATTCTCTTTCACTTTTCCAAACTGCAATGATATAATCCTAACCAATTCGGGGCGGCATGGTGGCACAGTGGTTAGCACTGCTGCCTCACAGCGCCAAGGACCCAAATTTGATTCTAGCCTTGAGTGACTGTGTGGAGTTTACATGTTCTCCCCATGTCTGCATGGGTTTCCTCCGGGTGCTCTGGTTTCCTCCCACAGTCTGAAAAATGTGCTGGTTAGGTGCTAAAACCTTGCTCAGTGTACCCAAACAGACGCCAGAGTGTGGCGACTAAGGGATTTTCACAGTAACTTCATTGCAGTGTTAATGTAAGCCTACTTGTGACACTAATGAATAGACTTAAAACATCTCTTTTCCAAAGTTCCATTCTTTGCTACTCTATGGAGATTTCATTGTGACTAATCCACACATACAAAATGCTACGACAGTGAGAAGAACCTTTTAGCTGCCTGCAAGATAGCATCCAATTGGAAAATTTCAACAGCAGCAACAGCTGAAAACCTTGACATTAAAACATGAAGATAATAAAATGGAACATCGAAAAGCCAACACAATGTTCCTTCACTCCTGAGTTTTTTGGTGACCATCCCCACATCATTCTGGCAGTGTTTATTATACGATATTTAATTTTAAATTAATTTGCCAGTTAAATAACAAGGCCACCTGAATATTTCAGGACTAGAACTCCAGGATGGTGCACTTTAAAGTTTTAAAATTTGAAGTTTATTTATTAGTTTCACAAGTAGGCTTACATTAACACTGCAATGAATTTATTGTAAAAATCCCCTACACTCCGGTGCCTGTTTGGGTACATTGAGGGAGAATTTAGCATGGCCAATGCACCTGACCAGCACGGCTTTCAGACTGCGGGAGGAAACCGTAGCATCCAGAGGAATCTTCCGTTCTAGTTTCTGTTTAAGATGCGTACTGGGCTCGGGAGACCTAATTTTGGGCTACAGTAAAGTTGGAATGGAATATACTGTATTAGATGAAAGCTTTAAGGCTATTGAGATTATAGATAAGAACTGTGTTAAGAATTTCAGAGTGGCCTACAAGAAATACAGATTAGTTGTTGTGAGCTCAATGGACATGTTTTGTTTCATCTTTTCCGATTACGTTTTCCTCCTCCATCTCCTGTCTGATTTTTAAATTTTTTTTACTGATACAATCTGGATATAGGTGAGTTAAAATGGATAACCGGGCCATTTGTTTCATTACTGTTTGTGGAAGTTTTCTGTGTGTGTATTTTCTACTTTACAACATTATATTGACTGTAAAGTGTTTTGGGATGTCCTGATGTTATGACAGGTTCTGCAAAAATACAATCAATCAATTCCTCTCTCCCTCCTTCCCTCCCTCTTTCTCTCTTTCTCTCCCTGCCTCCCTCTTTCTCTCTCTCCCCCTGCCTCCCTCCTTCCCACCGTCCTTTCCTCCTTCCCTCCCTCCCACTGTCTCTTCCTCTTTCTCTCCCTCTCTCCGCCCCTCCTTCCCTCCTTCTCTCCCTCCCTCCCTCCCCTTCCCTCTCTCTCTCTCTCTCTCTCCCTTCTTCCCCTTCCGACAGTCAGATTCAAACTATTTGTACAACTTTGCTGAGTGCAATTTTACTGGTCCTTTGACATCTTTCTAATAGCAACTTGCTAAAAAATTAATTCACAGGATATGGGAGTCGTTGGCGAGGCCAGCATTTATTGCCCATCCCGAATTGCCCTTGAGAAAGGGGGATGAGCCGCCTTCTTGAACCCGCTGCAGTCCATGTGCTGTTTTTCAGAAATGTAGCCCTTTCTCAGAGTTACAGAAGTCCTCAGCGCACTGAGGGGACTGGGCAAGCTTTTAATCCATCTCCTTGTTTGCTCCAAAAAACAATTAAATTCAATCCAATTCATTGTCCCTACAAAAGAGAAATAATCAGCTGGAACTCTACCACCTCACCAGTCACAGATTCAGAGCGGGCGAGGGTCCGACAATGGAAATTTCCATCTTGTTCAAGTGAGGCCGTAAAATCCCACCCTGTAGATCCGAGCTGACTTGAGCAGGTATCACACCTGAACTCACGTTTGATCCAAAAGGGAGAAAGCTGCACGATATTGACTCTGTGATAGTGAAGGTAACAGCGATATCTTTCCAAGTCAGTTAGCTAACAAAAGGTGAAGAGGTGTGATATGAATAGAATTCCATCCCGTTTTCCTCACTACTGTGAAATATTAGATCACACTGAGCAAAACATTACATTGGAAAAGATACACAAGTAAGGACAGCACTGTAGAGTAGGGCCGTACTGGAGTATTGATTATGTTACTAAGCGAGCAATCCTGTGCTGATAATCCAGACAATGTGAGTTTAAATTTCAGCCAATTGAATTTAAATACTGAAAATAAATAAAAGGTCCCAGTAAAAGTCACGCACGTTGTCTGTAAGTCATAAATGTCCTTTAGGAAATGAAATCTGTTGTCATTACTCAGCCTAGCTGTACATTCATTCCAAGATTAAATCTCAACCACATGCTGAAGTGGATTAACAAGCTATTCCGTTGTATTAAACTGTTGTCACTGGTTCAGGAAGAAGACTCTCATTTTACAAAGTCGTGTAGATAGTCTTTAGGGTTGGAAAACAAGTTACATAAAATAGAAAATACAATCCTAAAGGAATTTGCAGAGTGCATCCAGGAGTGAAAGCTGAACAAACTGAATTTAAAATCAGGAAATGAATAATGACTCAAAAATAGATCATAGAATCCCTACAGTGCAGAAGGAGGCCTTTCGGCCCATCACGTCTGCATCAAGCACATTTCCGCCCAGGCCCTACCCCATGCACTTACCCTAGCTAGTCCCCCTGACACTAAGGGACAATTTAACACGGCCAATCCACCTAACCCACGCACCTTTGAGAGGAAGTGGGAGCATCCAGAGGAAACCCATGCAGGCACGGGGAGAATGTGCAAACTCCCCACACAGATAGTGACCCAAGTCGGGAATCGAACCTGGATCCTGATGCTGCAAGACAGCAATGCTAAGCACTGTGTCATCATGGTATCAGTTGTATCAGCTCAAAGTATTGCCAACTCCATAGGTTCAGGTAAAATATGTATGTTTCATTTGCTAATACAATTAGTGCACCCACAGTTATCTAAATCATGTGTAAAACACTACTCAGTCTCCCAATAGAGTTTAAACATATTAACAACAGTTTTAACTGCCTCTATCTGTTAATATTGGCAGTAAAATAGTGTTCAGTCATTTGTGCTTTATGTAAGTTGCTTTTCTGATGGCTGCCATTTTGGGTGGGGTCCTTTTTTATTCATTCGCGGGACATGGGCATCGCTGGCCACCATTTAGCGCCCACCCTTAGTTGTCCAAGGGCAGTTGAGAGTCAACCACTCTGCTGTGACTGTGGAGTCACATGTAGGTCAGACCGGGTAAGGACAGCAGATTTCCTTCCCTAAAGAACGTTAGTGAACCACCTGGGTTTTTCTGACAATCGACAATGGTTTCGTGGTCACCAGTAGATTCTTCATGCCAGATATGTTTTATTGAATTCAAATTCCACCATCTGCCATGGTCCCCAGAGCATTAGTTGAGTTTCTGGGTTAATAATCTAGCGACATCACCAGGCCATCACCTCCCCATTAGAGGAAGGCTTAGAGCTCCTCATGATTTTGTGAGGAAGCCATTTTCAATGCTTGGTCTGTGACATATGCATCATCCGTGTTGCTACTTTGAAGAACATATAGACAGACTATACTAAGGAAACATTGCACAGAGATTTTGAACTTTGACTTTCCAAGGGCTAGGAGGAACAGGAATACTCCATCTCCTTCTAATCACTGCACAATACCCTTATTACCGTGTGACTTCAACAAGGTTGGCCTCTTGGAGTATAAGCTCCCTCATTAAGATCATAATTGCCTGCCCAGTCAGGGAGCCTCACCTGTATATAATAATGGGATGGTAAGGTCCATTGGCTCTTCTGGTTTCGATTTTGTACCTGAGACTCTCTAGGAGTGGAGATAAGTTTGTAAATAAAGGGAATCTGGTGAAAGGACACCAGCTTCTGAGGAGTTATTTCAAACCCCACCCCACCCCCCACTCCAAATGCCACCACCAGAGATTCACTTCATGCCTCAGGCCCTGTCAGGTGACTCTTGGTGGTATCAGCATCATTTTTGGCCCCTTCCTGATTAGCAAACAGCCTCAAAGCAGAGATTCAGTGTTTGTAATTCACCAGGTATGTGCCCATGTGGCCTGAGCTTCATATACGTGTCTGCTGCTAACAACATGTTGAGCATCTAAAACTACAATGAATCCTTTTGTGTGTTTGAACCTTGATGCTCTTCCATTGTAATGAGCTATCCGCAACCCAGTGCTGCAGACTGACAGATGCCAAGGTCCAGGACTACAGATGTCTTACTGGCATTATTGCTATACTTCAATCCAAAAACTCAGCTAATGTTCTGGAGACCCAAGTTTGAATCCTGCCACGGCAAATGCTGGAATTTGAATTCAATAAAAATACCTGGAATTAAAAATCTGCTGATGACCATAAAACCATTGTCGGAAAAACCCATCTGGTTCACTAATGTCCTTTAGGGAGGGAAATCTGCTGTGCTTAACTGGTCTGGCCTATATGTGACTCCAGAGTCACAATAATATGGTTGACTCTCAGATGTCCTCGGGTAACTAGGAATGGGCAATAAATGCTGGCCAGCCAGCAACACCTATGTCCCATGTAACTCTAAAATATACCCTATCATTTTGCTAAACAGTGTCCACTACATACTCATTGTGTTACATGGAAAATGGTGAATGTGACTTCAAGGAAGGAGGGAATATGTAGGAAATTACAAACCAGTTAGATTAATGTCTGTTGTAGGGAAATAACTGGAATCTATTATTAGAAGTTTATTTATTATTAGTGTCACAGGTAGGTTTACATTAACACATTATGTTCATATTCTTTTCTGGGACATATGCATCACTTCTTCTGATTTTGATTGACATCTCAGAATAACATACAATTCTGAGCTTTAAGTATAATACATCTTAAATATCTCACACATCAAGTGCTCTGTCAATCTCAAAATGTACTTCCTTCAGTTGTGGGGATATTGGTGGAAGAGCTATTTTGAGAATTTTGAGAAAAGCAAGGGAAGAGCTCAAAGATCAACAAATACATAAATAAAAGATGACTTAGGGTGGAATTTCCCCGTCCCGCCTGCCACAGGGATTGTAGCTGGTGGGACAGGACCATGCAAATGTCCATTGAGCTCAGGTGAGATTTTCCAGTCTTGTGGTGAGCGTAGCCGGAAAATCCCAACCTAAGTGTGGTGATTGACCCTTTAAGGGCAACACAGCAGAGTAAGGGTCACCTGACCCGGGTGACCAATCAGGATTCAGAATGGGGAATCACCCCGGGGGGAGAGGGGAGTTCTCTTCGACAGGGGTATTTGAGACATTGAAACATGCTGCAACTTTTGTTGATCCTTGTAAATAAATCCTTAGTTGCTCATTATTGCAGTCTCTGAAAGTATATTATCACATTGAGAAAAATAGTTGGGAAGCAAGTGAAAGAGAAACTTTCCCAGAATATGTGAACAATAGTCACTCCATGAGATGGTTCTGCTTACAGTTAACATAAGAACATAAGAAATAGGAGCAGGAGTAGGCCATCTAGCCCCTCAAGGCTGCCCCGCCATTCAACAAGGTCACGGCTGATCTGAAGTGGATCAGTTCCACTTGCCCGCCTGCTCCCCATAACCCTTAATTCCCTTATCGATCAGAAATCTATCTACCCGTGACTTAAACATATTCAACAAGGTAGCCTCCACCACTTCAATGGGCAGAGAATTCCAGAGATTCACAGAATCGCACATCACATCTCATGCACATTTTCCAGTATAACTGATATCGAATTCCATCAAAGAAGTAAAGATGGTTCCAATTAGAAAGATAATGGCGTTTGTTATTAGGGTCAAAATAGAACAATAATGACCAGAAACTCCATCTCTCTAATTAAGACAACTTGTGTTCAGTGCACCACAAATATTTTCAAAACATCAGTGAATGTGAGGCCCTCAATGGACCACCCACATTGTTCTCAAACACTAAAACATACTAATTACTTACATTTATATCAGTACAACATGACCAGCAAGCTGCAATCAAGGACCTGGCTCACAACAATGAAACAGAGACACTTACTCACAGTGGGTGAGTCATATAGAATGACTGAATCAAGTAGCATTCTCAGCAAGGTTTAAAAAAGATTATCGTAAGCATCTGAGAATTTTAGTAGCAATGAAAATGTGACTGAGGTGAAAATCCAATCTACCAAATATATGTGCAGGCAGCAAAAGCGTAATCCAGTTCCTTCATAAATAACGTCTTGTTTTAAGTAACGATATCAGCATTTTTACACGGGATTTAAATTCACCGATGCAAAGGACAGATTTATATTGCTTCTAAGGCTTGTGATAGAAACATGAAACTGGTACAGCAACAAATAGCCTGCATTTGTCTGGGATTCAAAGTGGATTCTGATGTTTCCATGCTCCATTTAGCCTTAAACACAACAGTCATTTGTCCAACTCTGCAGAGCAGTTTGCTAAGGTTGGAATTCTCCAGCCTCACTCACAGCTGGGATTCTCCAGTCCCGCTGCAATGAATTGAGCACCAACTTCTCCATTCTTGCTGGCAACTATGTTTTAAAGTCTGTGGGAGGAACCTGGAGCATCCGGAGGAAACCCATGGAGGAACAGGGAGAACTTGCAGACTCTGTACAGACAGTGACCCAACCCGGATTCCTGGCAGCAGTGCCACCGTGCCATCTATTTTTCCACCACACCACATTTCAAACTGAAAAATAATCTGAGCTAGAAATACTGAACAGGTCCTTGGCAGCGGTGTTTTAAAGTTTATTTATTAGCGTCATACGCAGGCTTACGTTCACACTGCAATGAAGTTACTGTGAAAATCCCCTAGTATCCACACTCTGGCACCTGTTTGGGTACACTGAGGGAGAATTTAGCATGGCTAATGTGCCTAATCAGCATGTCTTTGGACTGTGGGAGAAACAGGAGGAAACCCACACAGACATGGGGAGAATGTGCAAACTCCACACAGATAGTGACCCAAGCCAGGATTTGAACCTGGGTCCCTGATGCTGTGAGGCAGCAGTGCTAACCACTGTGGAACCCAGGTGAAACAGTATACTATGTACAGGTATTACTTTAACCTATAAAGTCCTTTGTGATATTTTCAACATCTTGCTTTGATTCAACCTTGAAAGGATATGATTGAGGGTGTATCTCTACCTCACATCGAGCATGACCCACCATATTGGAGGGCTGAAGATGACAGTGCTTGTCCTTCAAGTTCAAAGAAGACGATGGATGTCTAGATTCATCAACGATGAACACAGAGATGGTTATGAAGTGCCAGGCTGGCTGCACAGAGTCAGAAACAGTTGGGGGATTAGAACTCAGATGTTGTGACTTGGACAGATGCTGCTCCAAGATGTTGTTCATCGGCAGCAATAGGAGGTTGATGTTGATCCTTTTCAAAAGTGACAGAAGCTGTATGGATCAGAGTTCTCCAGTGAGCTCCTTCTCACACTGAGTCTTCCAGTTCATTAGACCACACCACTTCAGATTTCCCTTCAGCTTGTCTTTGTAGCACTTGTGTGGCCAACCTTGGTTCCTTTTGCCAGGTGTTTGCCCTCCATACAGCAGCTGACTCAGATGCAATGCTCTTCCATTCTATTTCCACACTCCACCCAAGGTGGCACTGTAGCACAGTGGTTAGCACTGCTGCTTCACAGCTCCAGGGACCTGGGTTCAATTTCCCAGATTGGGTCACCGTCTGTGTGGAGTTTGCACATTCTCCTTGTGTCTGCGTGGGTTTTGTCCGGGTGCTCCGATTTCCTCCCACAGTCCGAAGGTGTGCGGGTTAGTTTGATTGGCCATGCTAAAATTGACCATAGATGCATAGGTTAGCAGATTAGTGGGTAGGATGTGGGGGTAGGGCTTGGGTGGGATTGTGGTTGGTGCAGACTCGATGGGCCAAATGGCCTCTTTCTGTACTGTAGGGGTTCTATGATTTCTATAGCTGGTGCTCAGAAGCACCAGTACTTGTTGTCTGGTCTAAGATTTTGCGGTTTGTGATTTTGCCAGCAGATGCTGAGGAATGGGGTGAAGAATACAAATGTGAAATTGTTCCAACTGATTTAGTATTTTTTATTATTCATTCACAGGATGTGGGCATCGCTGGCTATGCCAGCATTTATTGCCCGCTCCGAATCACCTTAAATGGCTTTGCTAGGCCATTTTAGAATCAACCACATTGTGGCTCTGGAGCCATGTGTAGGCCAGATCAGGCAAGGATGGACAGATTTCCTTCCCTCAAGGACATTAGTGAACCAGATGGATTTTTATGAAAATTGACAATTGTTTTGTGGTCACCGTCAGACTTTTAATTCCAGAATTTTATTGAATTTTAATTTCACTGTCTGCCGTGGTGGAATTTGAACCCAGGTTCCCAGAGGATTATCCCGGATCTCTGGATTACTAGTCCAGTGACAATACCTCTGCCCCATTGACACCCTTATGTTTGCAGGATGAATTCTTCGTTATATCGGCGACTGCAATATGATCGCTCAACTTTCCAGTAATAAATGTAAATCTGGAGGGGGAACGGAGGGAGGAAGTTGGTGAAATTAAAATCACTAGGGAAGCAATACTGAGCAAACTGGTGGAGCTGTGGGCTGACAAGTCTCCAAGACTTCATCCCAGGGTCTTGAAAGTGAAGGAGAGGGACTATGTTGGTGTTAATTTTTCAGAATTCACTCAATATTGGAAAGGTTCTGTCAGACTTAAAAGTAGCAAATAAACCCCTCTATTCAAGAAGGGAGGGAGACAGAAACGAGGAAACAATAAGTCAGTTAGCTTGGTGTCTGACATGGAGAAGGTGTTAGAATCCATTGTTAAGGAGATTCTAGCTGGACACTTAGAAAACTGAAGGTAATTGGGAAGAGTCAGCATTGTTTTGACGTGAGAAAACTATCACGTCAAACTAATTTTTGGAGTTTTTTTGAAGGAATGACTTGTTTGTGGATAAAGGGGAACCTGTTGACATGCTGTACTTGGATTTCCAGAAGGCTTTATTAGACATGAAAGCAAAATAGTTTTGCATGGTGTAGGAGTCACCTATGATCATAGATAAATAATTGGATGACTGACAGAAAACAGAGAATTCTGATTGGCAAAATGTGGCAAGTGGAGAGCTGCAGGGGTCTGCGCTAGGGCCTCTGCTTTTTACAGTTTATATCAATGGCTCAGATGAGGGGAGCAAAATCTACGTTTCAGAGCTGAAGCTGCAACTGGAGTCACTATGGAGCAACAGGAAGGATGAGATCATTGTGCATAGCATGCACAGTGAAATAGTTACACTGCAGCTAAAGAGGACACAGGCAGAAAGAGAGTGGGTAATCGGCAGACAGGGAAAACACACTTGGTAGGTAGTGCAGGTCTCCCGAGTCCATCTCCCTCTCTAACAAATTTTTTGCTTTGGATACTATTGAGGAGGTTGTTTCCCTGGGGAATGCAGCTCTCTGGCACTATGAGTGGTTCAACTGCAGGACAGAGGAAAAAAGAGCAAGAGAGCAATAGTGCTAGGGGATTCTATTGCAAGGGCAACAGAGAGACTTTTTTGTGGCCGTAGATTTGACACCAAGACAGTGGGTGGGATTCTTCAGCCGTGCTTGCCCCAAAAGTCAATGGACCTTTGTGTGGTCATTTCCCATCTGCACCCTGCCCCGCCCTCCCACTACCCCACCAGCCCCCAACCCCGCCCCCCCCCCCCAACCCCCCCTCATCCACTACAGGGCAGGCGAATTCCCCCAGTATGTTGTCTCCCTTCTGCCAGCGTCAAGGATGTCACTGAGCAGCTGCAGAGCATTCTGAAGAAGGAGGGCGAACAGCTAGATATCGTGGCCCAGGTCAATACCAACGACTTAGGTAAGAAGGGAGATGATATTAAAGGAGAACATAGGAAAATAAATTAAAAGGCAGGACTTTAAAGGTA
The DNA here is from genome assembly GCF_965287045.1 of Carcharhinus amblyrhynchos. NCBI lineage: Eukaryota > Metazoa > Chordata > Chondrichthyes > Carcharhiniformes > Carcharhinidae > Carcharhinus > Carcharhinus amblyrhynchos. The sequence continues at coordinate 22,559,304 of NC_137351.1, read as the reverse complement.
GAAATCTCAGGATTACTCCCAGTGCCACATGCTAATGACAGCAGGATTAGGAGAATAGACCAGATGAATGGGGGACCGGAGAGATGGTGCAGGAAGGAGGGAGGAATTTAGATTCCTGAAGCACTCGGATCTATATACATTTGGAACTGAATGGTCTTGTTAGTGACTGACAACATTGTTTTGTACGAGGGAGGTCATGTCTCACTAATTTAATTGAGTTTTTTGAGGAGGTGATAAAAATGCTTGACAAGGGGAGGGCTGTGGATGTTGTCTGGGCTTTAGTAAGACATTCAACAAGGTCCCCCATGGCAGGCTGGTACAGAAAATTAAATCTCACATGATCAGGGGTGAACTAGTTAGATGGATTCAGAACTGGCTTAGCCATAGGAAACAGAGGATAGCAGTGGAAGGGTATTTTTTCTGAATAGAGGTCTGTAACTAGTGGTGTTCCACAGGGATCAGTGCTGGGACCTCTGCTGTTTGTAATATATATAAATGACTTAGAAGAAAACATAGCTCATCTGATTAGCAAGTTTGCGGATGATATTAAGATTGGTGGAGTTGCAGACAGTGATGAAGCTTGTTGGAGAATACAGCAGGATATAGATAGTCTGGAAAATTGGGTGGAGAAATGTTAGATGGAATTTAATCCGGACAAATACAAGGAGGTGCATTTTGGTCGATCCAATTCAGGTGGGAGCTATAAAATTAATGGCAGAACTATCAGGAGCATAAACACAGAGAGATCTTGGTGATGTCTTGTTGATCTTGGGACGTCTTGTTGAAGTTGCACAAGGCATTGGTAAAGCCACATTTGGAATACTGTGTGAAGTTCTGGTCACCCTATTATAGAAAGAAAATTATTAAACTCGAAAGAGTGCAGAAAAGATTTACTAGGATGCTACCGGGCCTTGATGGTTTGAGTTATGAGGAGAAGTTGGATAGACTGGGACTTTTTTCTCTGGAGCATAGAGGGATGATCTTATACAGATCTATAAAATAACAAGGGGCACAGATCAGCTAGATCATCAATATCTTTTCCTAAAGGTAAGGGAGTCTAGAACTAGAGGGCATAGGTTTAAGGTGAGAGGGGAGATACAAAAGTGTCCAGAGGGGCAATTTTTTCACACTGAGGGTGGTGAGTGTCTGGAACAAGTTGCCAGAGGTAGTAGTAGAGGCGGGTACAATTTTGTCTTTTAGAAAGCATTTAGATAATTACATGGATAAGATGGGTATAGAGGGATATGGGCCAAATGTACGCAATTGGGAGTCGCTTAGGTGTTTAAAAAAAATGGTGACATGGACAAGTTGGGCCAAAGGGCCTGTTTCCATGCTGTAAATCTCTATGACTCTATCTGAGAGTAGAGGTCCACAGATTTTTAAAAGTGGCAGCACAGGTGGAAAAGGTGGTGAAGAAAGCATATGGCATGCTTGCCTTCATCGGACGGGGCATCCAGTATAAAAGTTGGCAAATCATGTTACAGTTATATAAAGCATTGGTTAGGCCACATTTGGAATGATGTGTCCAATTCTGGTCACCACACTACCAGAAGGATGTGGAGGCTTTAGAGAGAGTACAGAAAAGATTTACCATGATGTTGCCCGGTGTGGAGGGTATTAGTTATGAGGATTGGGATTGTTCTCCCTGGAAAGACGGAGGCTGAGGGGCGACCTGATAGAAATTTATAAACTTATGAGAGGTATAGATAGGGTGAACAGTTGGAAGCTTTTTCCCAGGGCAGGAATGACAATTACAAGGGGCACAAGTTCAAGGGGGGAAAGGTACAGTGGAGATATGCAGGGGAGGTTTTTTTACACAGAGGGTGGTGTACTGCCACGTGAGGCTGATGAGGCAGTTACATTAGTCACATTTAAAACCCATCTTGATAAACATATGAACAAACGGGGAATAGGGGGATATAAGTGATTGGTCTAGATAGGACGTGATCAGCGCAGGTTTGGAGGGCCAAAGGGTCTGTTTCTGTGCTGTATTGTTCTTTGTTCTTCAACATACTTTATATTAGTGATGATATTGTGCCTTTAAGAAATGTATGTTAATTATGTTTCTCTGCAGGATGATGTGTCGGCACTATGTTTTCTGTAGTCGGTGTCCTTTATTGTTACTGAAGCAGTCTAATTGATATCACGTTGATTTTAACCTGAACTAATGTAGTGTTCTGTGGTTTTAATGTCTCCTTTGGGATTGCAGAGTAATTTTGATTTAGGATAAGTGACAGGTCAGGTGATTTGCCTGGGAACAGCTATTTTTCACAGAGCATTGCAGTTTTAGTTTAGTTTTCAGAATCAACATGAAGCTAAGAGAAGCAACAATGGTTCCTTCTCTCTCTGGGGTTGGACTTTTTGCTGTTCAAGTGTTGCTCAGTTGGAAACTGCCAAGACTGCAGTCACCTCTCTGAGGTTGTGCTGTTCATAGGATACATCCTTCTCTGCAAACAGCTGGATTCCTGTCCATAGGTGTTACAAATCTGGAAATTCAGCATCACATACTTTTTTTTTGTGCTAACTAATGCTGTGGAAGGGGGCATGTCTGTTGCATATTGGAACAACAGAGGAAGCTAGTTGCCAGGAGTTAATCCATGTCACATTTAAGCCTTGTAAATGTTATGTTCTAACTGTTTTCTTAAACAAACTTTGTTTGGTAAGTTTCCTAGTGGGTCACTTGATTCATACCTGGAGTGAAATACCTTATGCTCACCAATGCCAAAATCAAATGTAAAACATAGGGTTTAGGCTAATTTCACAAAACGCCTTGGAGTTTCTGCCCTGGGCCTTAACAGTTATAGCTTGTTCATTCATTATGTCAAAAAGAACAAAATAAGTCAATGTTAATAATTAGGAACTCTGAGGGAAGGAAGAACACAAAACATCTTAAAGAGCTTCTGTAAGTCAATGGCATTACCAATATTTTATCTATGAAACGTTGACATTGGTTTCATGACAGAATATATACTTCCTTCATCTTAACCTTACAATGATAGACAGAGGACTGTCAGTGTGGAGTTTACACTTCTTCCCTGTGTCTGTTTGCATTTTCTCCGGGTATTCCGGCTTCTTTCCACAGTCCAAAGATGTGTGGGTTAGGTTGATTGGCCATAATAAATTGCTCCTTAGTGTCGGGGGTTAACAGCGAGGTTACGGGGTTAGGGCCTTGATGGGATTGTTGCCGGTGCAGGCTCGATGGGCCGAATGGTTTCCTTCTGCACTGCAGGGATTCTATAATTCTTCTGAGAAATCGGATGGTCGGATTTCCAATTCGAGGACATCTCACTAATGTCAGCAATTGTTCCTTTCAGAGTTTGTAGGGATACTGATTAGGAAGTGTGATATTTGGAAGATCTGCGTGGCATTCTATGGGATCACTAATAACTTTTTCCACCATTCTTGAAATTTTCTGCAATGATTGTGATAATTAAAGGTCAGGACCAATTCAATTTGTGTTTCCTCCATAGGAAATAAAAGTTGATGAGTTTAATAATTTTAGGCTGAAGGACCTAAGGCAGAAACTGAATCAACCAAATCAGCTTGTTGCAGATTTGAGCCAAGTATTTTCCTAGCTAATCGCGTCCAGAGAAATGCTTCACGACTTACGCAATCTGAATATTCAAAATTATTTTGTCCTTAATTAAGAAGAGCTTTGAAATGTGCCTTGTCTGCATGATTAATGAAGCAGAAATCAAATTCCCACTTTTGAAAGATTTGTAATTGTATTGGAGCAGACATTGAGAAATTTGTGGGAATGGATATTAGGCAAATCATGTTTATTACTTGGTGAAACAAAGCTCATTTAAATTAGTCAACTGTGGAACGGTGACGCCACTGAGTCTGATTTTTTATTAAGATTAATTCATTGTTTCTTTCGCCCTTTTGCGAAATTGTCCCATCGTGGGACATCTGGGAAGCAATTAAACTCTATCCACATTTATGAGAAGTTCAGGATATGTGGTCTGAGTCACGGAAGCAGGTTTTTTATGGGCGATGAATTCAATTCAAACCGAAAATCAATCTCAGAGGCCTTGCAAATTAGCAGATGTTCCTACCGGTACAAAGAATAAAAGGAGGACTGCTGCATAATGAAAACTGATTGCAATTCTGGACAAGACCAAGCTAAGAGGTATGCTGATTCTAAGGAGTTAGCTGAGGAAAATGAAAATACTTAGACCCACATATGTACGTTTTAAGTGAAAATAAGTGTAAAATATTGCACAGAATTGTTTTAAAAAATAGCACAGATAGTATTTCAGGGTCTGGAGCAGTGATTGAGGGATATCTAGTTACCCATCAGACTTAAAGTTCACACGTCCAACTAATAGAAGTAGAACTGTAGAGACAGATCAATTATAACTAAGAGGAAGACATATTTAGACAGGCATTTATATCACTATTTTCATGACCAGCAGACATCAAAACACTTTACAGTCAAGGAACTATTTAGTTTGAAGAGGTAGCATAATGGTTAGCACTGCTGCCTCACAATGCCAGGAGCCCAGGTTCAATTCAGGCCTTGGGTGACTGTCTGGCGGTCAACAAAACCATTGTCGTAAAAACCCACCTGGTTCACAGATGTCCTTTAGGGAAGGAAATCTGCTGTCCTTACCTGGGCTGGTCTGGCCTACATGTGACACTTAAAAGTGTCCACTGAAATGGCATGGCAAGCCATAGTGCCACCAAGCTCGTGGTTGGCACTGCTACCTCGCAGCGCCAGGGACCCAGGTTCAATTCTGGTCTTGAGTGATTGTGAGGAGTTTGTACGTTTTCCCCACGTCTGCTTGGGTTTCCTCCAGGGGCTCCACTTTCCTCCCACAGTCCAAAGATGTGCGGGTTAGGTGGATTGGCCAAGGGAAATGCACAGGGTTATGTGGATAGGGTGGAGGAGAGGGTCTGGGTAAGGTACTCTGTCAGAGAGTTGGTGCAAACCTGATGGGCTGAATGGCCTTGTCTGCGCTGCAGGGATTCTATGATTTAGTCATTGTTATACTATATAAGATGCAGCAGCCAATTCGACACAGCAAATTCTCCCAAACAGCAATGTGATCATAAGCAGATAATCAGCTTTTGTTATCTGGGTTGAAGGATGAATGTTAGCCCACACACCAAGGATTAAGCCCCGCTTTTCTTCAAAATAGTCCCACACTTTCTTTTACATCCAAGTGAGCAGTGGGGGAGGTCACGAAGAAAGCTCTCATCCAAAAGGTCCAGCAATACTCTACTCTCCCAGTACTGCACCGGAATGTCAGCCTTGACTTTTGTACTCAGGTTCAGAGTGAGACTTGAACCAAAGACCGAGAGACGAGAGTGAGACCAACTGAGGCAGCGCTGATACTCTGTGGCTGGAACTCTCCGGCCGTTCACACCAGCGGGATTCTCTGGCCCTGACAACAGCTCAGCCCCACCCACAGGTTTCATGCTAGCGTGGGGGGTGACATCAACAGGAAATCCCTTTGACGGAGAAGAATCCCATCACCAGCGAACAGTATGCCATCTCCCGTCATTGGGAAGCAGGAGAATCTCGCCCAATGTGTCCACTTCTGATCGTCGAGAAACAAGGAAAACACTTGAAGCAGAGTTCTAAAGACGACCCATAGCAATAGATATCAGGAAAGACTGAAGATTTTGCTTTGTAAGATCCAGTGGTGCTAGCTGGGACATGAATATAGAGAAATGCAAGATAGCAAGCAGTTTGAATAAAAAAAAATGACTTCAAATTAAATTGTAAGAAGAGAAATGGTAAGAAGGGGCGGCATGTTGGCACAGTGGTTAGCACTGCTGTCTCACAGTGCCAGTGACCCAGGTTTGATTCCTAGCTTGGGTCACTGTGTAGAGTTTGTACATTCTCCTCATGTCTGAATGGGTTTTCTCCAGGTGCTCTGGTTTCCTGCCACAGTCCAAAGATGTGCAGTTAGGTTGATTGGCCATGATTAATTGATGCTTAGTGTCAGTGGGACCAGTAGGGTAAATAAGTGCGGTTACAGAGATAGGGCATGGGTGGGATTGTGGTCAGTACAAACTCGATGGGCTGATTGGCATTCTCCTGCACTGTGGGGTTTCTATGATTCTATGAAAAGCATGCACAGGTTCAGAGTAACAAATGGAAATTTTAGGACTGATTACAAGGAGCTTTTCTTCTTAAAATAAAAGGGTGACCAGTGCATAGCATTGACCTCAGCACAGAACGGTAGAGAGATAGACCCTGAAAATGTTCAGGGAATGTTGAACGTTGCAATGGTGATACTGGTGGCTTCTTCTGGATGTGTGGATGGATGGATTGATATCATCTACATGGGCCCAACTTTCATCTCAGAGGCAAGAATGAAGTCTCAGGGGATTTCCCGATGTCACAATCCAGCTCCTCACTGACAGAGTCCATTGATGCCACCTTTATGGCAGGCAGTTGGAGAATGGCTGAAGTTAGGGCTGTTCTCTCCCTCAGCAGACTGGAGGTGGACACGGTTGTAGGCCAATAATGAGGTGACCAGGTCAAACTACCTGCCTCCGATCTGCAAAGGAGTGTAAGGACCCTGAACTCTCCTCCATACTGTTCACCCCTCTCCTCATCTTACCTCCCACATCGTCATTCCCTCAACTTCCACAGTACCCATACCCCTCCCTTTCATTCCTCACCTCATCACCCTGCCCTCATCCCCTTGACTCCCCTAACTCTCCCCTCAACCCCAACACCTCTTATGTACTCACCCAGTTCCTACCAAATACAGCACTCGAGGGCCATGCAATAATGTTGGGAAGTCTTTGAGAAGCTCATAAATCTGTCAAAATGCACACCACTCCACTTTAAAAACTATAATCCTATGAGCACCTTATACATTTCTCAATTTAACATTGCTCACAGTCACCTTTCCAACTGTGTCCACAGCATCTGCTGAGCTGAATCTATTACTGGGTTTGGAACTCAAGCAAGCATTCATAATGAGATTCTATTGAAAAACTGTGGCAATGAACTCCACAGCTGAAAACAGTAAAGCATTTGAACACAACCAGAAGCTCAGCCAGTTGTTAAAGCTTTGAAACAGGCAAACAGAAATCTGAGCTGAACATCAATGAAATCATGAGAACAACTGGGGCAATTCACACAATAAAATCTGAATTTTGCTATTGTGTAATGCAGAATATGACTTTATCCAGTGGATAATGCACACTAATACATCCAAAGACATTTTCACTTTCACAATGCTGTTGAATATAATGGTCACTTACATTTACCAAACAAAACCCTATAATTAGTCATAGTATTAAAAACATTAAAAACTATTGTACAACATGCTTTTTTTTGACAAGTGAAGTGAAGTGAAACAACATTTGAATTTCCCTTTCGTGTGATTCCCAAGTCTAAGATATGGCTGACCATACAGTTCCTGAGACCACTGAGTTAATGTGAATCATGTCATCTTCAACAGCCAACCTGAATTAATGGAAATTGCAGAGGGTCTGAAATGGCTTCTGCTGTGATTTTCTTCTCCTGGTGCTTACTGAGTAGATAACCAGAAGGACACAAACCACAAATGAAAGACACAAAAATGTGGAGGGTCATTTATTAAGGAATTGTAAGGTTGATAGTGGTGTCACACAACTGGAGAACTTGAACATATGTCTTAGAACAAATTGAGACCATGTCTGAATTACATTGTAGATTGCATAATTTCTCCACTGGTGAAGTATATGGAAAATAGAACCACACCCACTGCAAAGTATACTACTACTGTTAAGACCTGGGCCCAAAACACCAAAATGTTTTATGAAGTTAGCCTAAACTCTCAGTTTTACATTTAATTTTGGCTTCTGTGAGTATAAGATATTTCACTCCAGGTATGATTCCAGTCACCAACTAGAAAGCATTTATCAAACAAAGTTTATTTAGGAACACAGTTAAAATGTAACAAAAAGAGTCAACATAACTTTTACTATTACAAGGCTTAAACGTGACACAGTATTTAGTCCTTAACAACTAGCTATCTATGTTGTTCCAGTTAGACATCATCCCATAGACACAAACCTTTCTTCAGACTTAGCACAAAACAAAAATACTCACATGATGCTGGATTTCCAGCTTTGAAACACCTCGGGACAGACATTCAGCCCAGCTGTTTGCAGGAAAGGTATTTCATCAGAACAGCCAAACTTCAGAGAGGTAAACTTAATTTTTAGTGAGTTCCAGTCTTCAAACTCCGGAGAGGGGGAATAACCTACTGTTTCTCTCACAGCTTCAAACAGCTTCTAAAAAAAAACTAAAACTGAAATGCTCTGTTAAAAATAGCAGTCCCGAGCCATGACCTGTCAATCAAGCCCAATCAAGCTCTACTCAGCAGTCCTAAGGGACATATTAAAACCACAGAACCACACAAAATCCTGCCCAATATATTTGAGCTTCTGCCAGCATTTCCAGACGTACTGTACATGACTGGAAAGACAATGTTTTAAGTTTAAATTCAGATTAAAATCAACATTGCTTCAACTAACCCACTTCAGCAATAATAAAGGACATCGGTCACAGACAACATGGTACCAACAAAATATTCTTCAGAGAAACATGATTAAACTGCCTTTCTTAAAGGCACAGTATTATCACACAACACATACTTCTGCAATGGAGTCACCAACATCTGGACAGTTGGATGGGGGCTCGTGACCCACCACCCTTTTCCCGTACCATTGAAAACTCATGATGTGGAGATGCCGGCGTTGGACTGGGGTGAACACAGTAAGAAGTCTCACAACACCAGGTTAAAGTCCAACAGATTTATTTGGTAGCAAAAGCCACTAGCTTTCAGCATGCTGGCTGCCCCTTCATCAGGCACTCACTTGACAAAGGGGCAGCAAGCGCTCTGAAAGCTCATGGCTTTTGCTACCAAATAAACTCACTGAAAATTGGCAGTGATGAGAATGGGGATGAGAATTCTGGGACCAGGTCCTGCCCGCCATTTTTAAAATCCCACCTGGAGCAATTCATCCCCATATCTGACAGCCTGAAACTTGGAATAGATACTGGCAGTCAAGATTGACTCCAATAAGTAATAACAATAAGCCATTCCATTCCATTTCTGGTTTCAATATGTGATTATCTTATATTTCATAGAACCATAGAATACCTACAGTGCAAAAAGAGGCCACTTGGCCCATCAAGTTTGCACCAATCACAATCCCTCCCAGGCCCTATCCCCATAACCCCACTTTTTTTACCCTCCTAAGCCCCTGACAAGCAGGGGCAATTAAGTATAGGCAATTAACCTAACCTGAACATCTTTAGGTTGTGGGAGGAAACTGGAGCACCCGGAGGAAAACCCATGCAGATATGGGGAGAATATACAAATTCCACACAGTCACCCAAGCAGGGAATCGAACCTGGGTCCCTGGCACTGTGAGGCAGCAGTGCTAATCACTGTGCCACCCAATCATCATAATGTATCTAATTCATCAGTACAAAGGTGGCAAATTTAAGAGCAAATTGCATAATTCATGCTTACATGCAAATATGAGGTGACTAATTTTCTATACTGACCATTGTTGATTTGATATTAATTTGATTTATCAGTGTCACATCTATATGAAAAGGCAAAGCATACTGTACATAGAGAAGGAAAGGAAAGGGTGCAGAATATGGTGTTATAGTCACAGATAGGATGTAGAGAAAGACTGGATTGCAAGTTGCCTTCCAAGTCCCGAGTGATTTAATGAGCTTTTGCAATGGGACATATAGCATTGCTACTGAGGGAGTTCATACTACTGGGAACTAAAGACCTCAATTATAGTGCAGCAGTGTGAAATAACCTAGGTTTCGTACTGTGTTGAGTGACTTGGCGAAGTCTTTACCACAAAGGCATAAGCTTTCCTGCACTGAGAGCAAAACTTGATGCCACATTCGTACCCTAATGAGAAGTGGCCCATTAGTCAAGGATTGGTTCTTAAAGGTAAGAGAGGTAGGTCATTCTGGAGACAAAATGCACATCCATATTGGATAAATGGGAAACCAATTTGTGCAGATTTCTCAGTAGAGACTCATGGTGGTATTCTGCACAGACAAAACACGTGGTAACTTTAGTGGTCAGAGTGTTTGCAATTTCCTCAGTATAAAGTCTAACACACGCTCTAACTTTCATGTCATAGAGTCATAGAGGTTTACAGCTTGGAAACAGGCCCTTCGGCCCACCTTGTCCATGCTGCTAGTCCCAGTTGCCCGGGTTTGGCCCATATCTATACCCTTTTTATATGACTGTCCAAATGCTTTTTAAAAGACAAAATTGTACCCGCCTCTACAAATACATCTGGCAGCTTGTTCCAGATATTCACCACCCTCTGTGTGAGAGATTTGCCCCTCTGGACCCTTTTATATTTCTCCCCTCTCAAATCTATACCCTCTAGTTTTTAGACTCCCCTATCTTTGGGAAAAGGTGTTGACTATCTAACTGATCTATGCCCCTCATTATTTTATAGACCTCTGTAAGTTCACCCCTAATTTTCCTAAGCTCCAGGGAAAAGAGTCCCAGTCTACCTAGCCTTTCCTTACAACTCAAACCATTGATTCCCAGTAGCATTCTAGTAACAACACCCCCACCCACACCCCCATGAAATAAAAGTCAACTCTGTTGCACAATACATATTTTGCTGTATTCTCAAACAGTGACCTTTTACTGACAAATGAAGTGAACAACCTCACTAAGCTAAACGGTTCATTTCCACCCCAGTTTTTTTGAGGGGCTTCCAAATCAATGCAAAATGTCTGATACTGAAATAGACAGAATGAACTGACAGAGCTAATCGATCCATTGATCTGGCCATTCAGGTTCGCTCACAGGACTTGGAGTCAATCAATTAGTAGCACAGTGGTTAGCACTGCTGCTTCACAGCTCCAGGGACCTGGGTTCAAATCCTGGCTCGGGTCACTGCCTGTATAGAGTTTGCACATTCTCCTCGTGTCTGCGTGGGTTTCCTCCGGGTGCTCCGGTTTCCTCCCACAGCCCAAAGATGTGCGGGTTAGGTTGATTGACCATGCTAAAATTACCCCTTAGTGTCTTGGGATGTGTAGGCTAGCGGGATTAGCGGGTAAATGTTAGGGATATGGGGATAGGGCCTGGGTGGGATTGTGGTTGGTGTGGATTCGAAGGGCCTGTTTCTGCACTGTAAGGTTCTATGTTCTATGTTCTATCTTTGGTAAAGATCTCAAGTTTTGATTTTGGCCTCCAGTCACTGTGGAGGTTGCACATTCTCCCCATGTCTGCGTGGGTTTCCTCTGCGTGCTGCGTGCTGCAATTTCCTCCCACAATCAAAGGATGTGCAGGTTAAGTTGATTAGCCATGGTAAATTTCCCTTACTGTTAAGGGGATTAGCAGCGTAAATAGAGATTATGGGAATAGGGCCTGGGTGGGATTGTGGTTGATACAGGCTCAATGGGCCAAATGGCCTCCTTCTGCACTGCACAGATTCTAAGTTAAATATGCAGCTTCTATAACATCCACCAATTTGCCCTCGGTGTTCCACTAACTTCTTATTTATGGTGCATTTTCTTCAGTTTGACTTCCCTTTCTCTGTTCTCGTTATTTAGACGGCTTCACTTGCTTAGGCCAGTCAATGTGTTCCACATGAGAGGCACTGCCTTCGTTTAGTCTCTGCTGACATTGAGGGTGCTTCTTCGATCAAGCGTGTTCGCCGTGAGGGAGAGGAACTGCCTTTGAATGAACTTCACTGGCTTGTTTTACCTCAGTGACTTGCCATCAGACAAGCTGCCTGATATCTTAACCTGACTGGGGGCTTTCTCTTCAGGAACTAAAGAATACTGACAACAGTGAAATCTGAAGGAATAATATTCCTGATTATTCTTCACAGCTGAGGTGCGCGTCTCAATCATCCAGCGATGAACCTTGCTGAAACCCTGATAACAAGTCAGAAAACCTATCACTATTTTTATGGACTTTGATAATGGGTAAAATGGAATCTGCACAACAGCATTCACTTTCTGAATTAAATGATACCTAGATTTGCCACTGCACTAGAAATGCCAAGCTTATACAAAGGAATGATTGCATCTCATCAAAGCTAAAGCAAGTGTAGCTTGGCACATCAAATAATTCACGGATGTAGGAAGACATTGAAGTGTGTTAAATAATTATCTGCATTTTCAAATGCCTCAATCTTGTCTTTGTTGCAAAAAAAACTGTAACTTCGTTGCCATCCTCTTGAGGAAGGTTTCGCCACACATGTCATTCAAAGGTTTTATTTGGAACACGAAGACTTCAGTAAGATTACATAATTTCATTGAGACTTAATAAAGCTACAGCGATGGCCTAGTGGTATTATTACAAAACTATCAATCCAGAAACTCAGCTAATATTCTGGGGACGCAGGTTCGAATCCCACCACGGCAGATGGTGGAATTTGAATTCAATAAAAAATATCTGGAATTAAGAATCTACTGTCGATTGTCGGAAAAACCCATCTGGTTTATTAATTGTCCTTTAGGGAAGGAAATCTGGCATCCTTACCTGGCCTGTGACTCCAAAGCCACAGCAATGTGGCTGACTCTCAACTGCCCTCAGGCAACTAGAGATGGGCAGTAAATGCTGGCCAGCCAGCAATGCTCATGTCCCATTAATGAATAGAAAAAGAAGCTGGGGGCAAGTTGTGGCGTAGTAGTGTTATGATTGGACTAGCATTCCAGAGGCCCAAGATAATGCTTTGGGGACCCAGAATCAAAGCCAATGGTGAAATTTGAACTCGATAAAAATCTGGAACTAAAAGTCTAATGATGACCATGAAACCTTTGTCAATTGCTGTAAAAGCCCATCTGGTTTACTGATGTCCTTTAGGGAAGAAAATCTCCCGTCCTTACTCAGACTGAGAGGAGGCAGTGGCATTATGCTATTGTTGCAGGACCAGTAATCCAGTAAACCCAGTGTAATGCTCTGAGAAGTCAGGTTCGAATCCCACCATGGCAGATGGTGAAATTTGAATTAAATAAAAATCTGGAATTAAAAGAAGCCCAGTGTTGATTATCATAAAAACCCTTTAGGGAAGGAAAATCTCCCGTCATTACCTGATCTGACCTACATGTGACTCCAGAGCCACAGCAACTCCTAAATACTTTCTGAAATATCTTCACAAGCTACTCAGTTTGGGATGAGCAAAAGATGATGGACACTCAGATCCAATGAATAAATAAAAAGATATGTATTGTGTGATGGGAAGCAACTGGATGCATCATGCTGTCATACAAATAATTAACTGCACTAGAGATATGAATGAGTTCAAAACCTTTCAGGTTTTATTAATGAATAAATTTGACATATACACTTAAGGTTGCAAAGGATGACTTTGCCACGAGAGGTCCACGCATTACACTGAGGTGAATTTACTCGCCGTGGTATCTGTCTTTATCATCATCTTGACATACAGCACAATTGCTTTTTTTTAATCTTATCTAAAAGACAGGACCATTCTCCCACACTCCATTTGCCCACATGACCTCATGTGGTCTCAGGTTCTGAGTTCCTGAGCCTCAATGAAAAGCACTGGATAAGATCATCCGACTGTTCACACTAGCAAGATCTTCCAGTCCCGCCGATGGTGCATCCCCACCATGGGTTAGCCAGCGGCATGAGGTGGGATTCAATGGGAAATCCCATTTTCAGCTGAAGGGCCAGATGATCCCATCCGTGGTCAATGATGCACCACCTCCAACCATCGACCAACCAACACTGCAGGGAGGCCAGAGAAACTCACTGGTCATTGTTTTAGACACAGAAGGAGCCATTCTGCCAAAACAACAATCTTGGCTTGGATTTTCAGATTCAGGCCAAATCGAAGGGCACGGTGGCACAGTAATTAGCATTGCTGCCTCAGAGTGCCAGCGACCCGGGTTCGATTCTAGCTTGGGTTGCTGTCTGTCCGGAGTCTGTACATCCTCCTCATTTCTGCGTGGGTTTCCTCCAGGTGCTCCAGTTTCCTCTCACAGTCCGAAAGACGTGCTGGTTTAGATGCATTGGCCATGCTAAGTTCTACCTCAGTGTACCCCGAACAGGTGCTGGAGTGTGGCAACTAGGGGATTTTCACAGTAACCTCATTGCAGTGTTAATATAAGCCTACTTGTGACACTAATAAATAAACTCTGAAAGTGGCGGAGGCCACGCAATTCCAGGATTCCACCCCAACACTCCCTCCATCCCCAGCATTGGCAATTTTCAAAAATGCAGGATAAGGATGCGGACAGCATCCCACACCCTCGACAGCCTATCTGCCAGCTCTATTCCAGCAGGGGAGGAAGAAGTGGGGATGTTGGTTGGTGATATGAAATGCCTATCCTATTCATGAAATCCAGTCAGCTTCTCAATCCCCTTCTTGGGGGGTATTTCTTTGTGAAGCATTGTCTGAATTCCAAGTTCTTTTTAAAATTACGACAAAATGTCTTAACCAGGGCCCCGCTCCATCCTCTCCACACCCCTCCCCAGGGACCCCTTCACTTCTATGCCACTCACCCAGTAGGCACAACGTACAGAATCAACAAACCACATAATGACAACAGCAAGTCTTATAATGCGTGTGCAAAAACAGTCATCCAGAAACTTTCTTTGAAAAGAATTGCTGCTCTTCAACTTGATACCATTCCTAATAGCATTAGCTTTATTCAACTTCACTCCTCTTAACTTTATCCAAATAATCATAGAGACATTGAAAGACAGATCACAGAAAGAATCACTTACTATAACCTCATTAAGATGTCAATCAATGCCGCCCAGCTGTCCCTGACTGTGAATAAATTTGCGAATCCATTCTGACAGTCACCTCCTTTATGTACCTAGATTTAAACTGCTACCAGGAAAGGGGAGCCCAACACCACAGAGATCACTGGATCTTTGTGGACAGTTTTTTTTGAGGTCAGTGGATCCTTTGCTATTTGCAAAATCAAACTCGTAGATTTTCATTCATTCTTTGTTAAGATTCAGTCGTCACTAGCAAGGGCAGCATTTTTTGCCCATCCCTAATTGGCCTTGGTGGCTTGCTTGACCATCGAAAATGGCAAGCGTCAACCACAAAGCAGTGAGTCTGGGTCTCACTCACATGTAGGCCAGACCAGGTAACGATGGCAGATTTCCTTTCCTAAATTCCTCATAAGTTGGATTCCTACAACAATCCATGTCACCATTACTGAGGCTAGCTTTATACCTCAGATTTTTTAGTGGAATTTAAATCCAAAATCCAAACCCTTGGTGGGATTTGAACCCATATCCCCAAATTATTAGCGTGGATCTCGGAATTATAAGCACTGTGCCATTACCAGTATACCACTGTCTCATTCCAGCTTCATGGATTACCTTGCAAACATACAGACAAACTTTCAAATTAGGAGCCAGCCCCAGCTTCTATTTCTTGTGTTCTTGTGATATGTTTCAATCAAGTTACCTCTTAGTCTTCCAAACTTAAGCAGACATGAGCTTAGCCTATCCAACCTTTCCTCATATGACAACCTTAGAATCCCTACAGTGCAGAAGGAGGCCATTCGGCTCATCGGGTCTGATCCAACTTTTACTCAGCCAGTTATCGTATGTTTACTGCCTGGGATAGTACCTGTTACCCTGTATATTTATCCCACTAATCCCCCCACAACCTAGATTTCTTGATACACTAAGGGGCAATTTAGCACAGCTAATCAACCTAACAAGCATGTCTTTTGGACTGTGGGAAGAAACTGGAGCACCTGGAAGAAACATACACATAGAGAGAACATGCAAACTCCACACAGACAGTGACCCAAGGCTGGAATTGAACCTGGGTCCCTGGCGCTGAGAGGCAGCAGTGCTAACCACCTTACTCATCTGAATCACAGCTCTTGGGCTGAATCTCATGAGGTGCCCTTCCATCATGCTAATTGGAAAGTTATTCTGTTATGGTATTTTGATTGCCTGGGGTAGTACTTCCTGCAAACCTGCTCCTATTCTCTCCACACTTGCTGTACCCTCCATCTGTACCACTTTGATATATTCATCAACGTTCACTTGTGTGGCGTCACATCACAGCTAATTCACTGAGCACAGAAATTCTAAGCATAACAATGAGGGAATGTTTGATTGTTCAGCTACAGAATGCTGCACCAATTTATCATGAACGATCTTAATGTGCGAGATGTGGCTTTTCATTAATCCAGTTTAGAGAGGGAAAGAATCCTCGGAGCAGTACTAAACACGGCTAAACAATCCTGAAATGTTTTCTGCCGACATTACAGCGCTTTTCATTCACATCAACTTTATTTTCTAAATTACCAAAAAGTCCTTTGAGAGATTGGCGCAATTTGTAATCTCAGGCCTGGCTTTAATTATGGAAATATCCATTTTCCATTTTATGGTCATGGTGTAATGCTGAGCCAATTGGTCTCAATGGAAGTGTAATAAATGTCCAACACATAGAATTTCTACTGTACAGAAGAAGGCTATTCGGCCCATTGAGTTTGCACCAGCTCTCCAAAAGAACATCTTACCCACCCTATCCCTGTAACCCAGCTAGTCCACCTAACCTACACATCTTTGGAAACTAAGGGGCAATTTACCATGGCCATTCATAGAATCCCTATGAAGGAGGCCATTTGGCCTATTGAGTCTACACCAACCACAATCCCAAACAGGCCCCATCCCCGCAATCCCAGGCATTCACCCTGCTAAGCTCCCTGACACTAAGGGGCAATCTAGCATAGCCAATCAACCTATCCTGCACACATCTTTGGACTGTGGGAGAAAACCAGAGCACCCGAAGGAAACCCACACAGACACAGGGAGAACATGTAGACTCTGCACAGTGACCCAAGCTGGGAATCAAACCAGGGTCGCTGGCACTGTGAGACAGCAGCGCTAACCACTGTGCCACCATATTGCCCACCCTTCCACCTAACCTGCACATTTTGGGACACTAAGTGGCAATTTAACATGGTCAATCCACCAAACCGGCACATCTTTGTACTGTGGGAAGAAATCTGAGCACCCAGAGGAAACCCACAGAGAGACGGGGAGAATGTACAAACTCCACAGAGGCTGTCACCCAAGGCCAGAATTGAACCAGGGTCTCTAGCACTAACTGCTAACCACTGTGCCACCCACATGTAACTAATAGCCAGTGGCCTTTCTGAGATGAACAAATTCAGTGATCTGGAATGTACCTTATAGAGAAAAGAAGAGGCCTCACTCAGCAAGCAAAAACTTACCATTAATTCTTGTTATGAAATGTTGGATAATGTTTGGTAGGTCTTAATTAAGTGTTTGTGGCCTTTAGTCAGTTAACTGTAATAACGTACTTTCATTAGTGACCAAAAAAGGATTTACTTAGTGACCTTCAAGAGCAGCAACATGTTTGCAAATTGTTCTCAAATATCTCTGTCCTAGGAGAACTCTTCCCCGTGGGGTAATTCCCCACTCTGAGTCCCAATTGATCACCCAAGCCATGTGAACCTTACTCTACTGTGTTGCCCTTAAAGGGACAATATCATATTAACTGTTTAATTATTTCACTACAAGAACTGTGTACGTACAACTTGATCAGCTGAAAGGCCTTTTCTGCACTGTCTGAATCTATGATCCTAAACACAATAAAGGCTTCAAGCTAGGGGCCATTTCCATGCTTGCTTGTACACGCAGCTCGTCCAACATTAGATTAACCCTCATTGGTTCAGGTCATGTGTTCTCTACACCATTGCCTGGATGGGACTATGCTCAGTTTCATGTTGACCTGATGTACTCATGATGTGGGTATGCCGGCGTTGGACTGGCGTAAACACAGTAAAAAGTCTGACAACACCAGGTTTTAGTCCAACCTATTTATTTGATAATATACTCACAAGCTTTCGAGGGACACCCTCTTCGTCAGGTGAATGGAGAGTTCTGGCCTCAGACAGAGCATATAAAGCACAGACAGTTTAGAGATTACTGATTAGAATGCGAATCCTTACACCTAACCTGCTGTTCAAGACCTGAAGTGGCTGATAATGTGAGTGAAAGGAGCACTGATCACAGTTTAAAGAGATGTGTATTGTCTCCAGACAGTACAGTAAGTGAGGTTTTGCAAACCCAGGCAAGTCACGGGGGTTACAGATAGTGCGACATGAACCCAAGATCCCTGTTGAGATCGTCCTCATGTGTGCGGAACTTGGCTATCAGTCTCTGCTCAGCGACTCTGCGCTGTCGTGTGTCATGAAGGCCGCCTTGGAGAATGCTTACCCGAAGGTCAGAGGCTGAATGCCCGTGACCACTGAAGTGTTCGCCAACAGGAAGGGAACAGTCTTGCCTGGTGACTGTCAAGCGATGTTCATTCATCCGTTGTCATAGCGTCTGCATGGTCTCCCCAATGTACCATGCTTCGGGACATCCTTTCTTGCAACGTATCAGGTAGACAATGTTGGCCGAGTTGCAAGAGTATTTACCATGTACCTGGTGGACGGTATTCTCATGTGTGATGATGGTATCCATGTCGATGATCCGGCATGTCTTGCAGAGGTTGCTGTGGCAGGGTTGTGTGGTATTGTGGTCACTGTTCTCCTGAAGGCTGGGTAGTTTGCTGCGAACAATGGTCTGTTTGAGGTTGTGTGGTTGTCTGAAAGCAAGAAGTGGGGGTGTGGGGATAGCCCTGGCGAGATGTTCGTCTTCATCAATGATATGTTGAAGACTCCGGAGAAGATGTCGTAGCTTCTCCGCTCCGGGGAAGTACTGGACGACGAAGGGTACTCTGTCCACTGTGTCCTGTGTTTGCCTTCTGAGGAGATCGGTGCGGTTTTTCGCTGTGGCGCATCGGAACTGCCGATCTATGAGTCGAGCACCATATCCTGTTCTTATGAGGGCATCTTTCAGGGTCTGGAGGTGTCTGTCACGATCCTCCTCATCTGAGCAAATCCACAGGATTCGTGACAGACACCTCCAGACCCTGAAAGATGCCCTCATAAGAACAGGATATGGTGCTCGACTCATAGATCGGCAGTTCCGATGCGCCACAGCGAAAAACCGCACCGATCTCCTCAGAAGGCAAACACAGGACACAGTGGACAGAGTACCCTTCGTCGTCCAGTACTTCCCCGGAGCGGAGAAGCTACGACATCTTCTCCGGAGTCTTCAACATATCATTGATGAAAACGAACATCTCGCCAGGGCTATCCCCACACCCCCACTTCTTGCTTTCAGACAACCACACAACCTCAAACAGACCATTGTTCGCAGCAAACTACCCAGCCTTCAGGAGAACAGTGACCACAATACCACACAACCCTGCCACAGCAACCTCTGCAAGACATGCCGGATCATCGACATGGATACCATCATCACACGTGAGAATACCGTCCACCAGGTACATGGTAAATACTCTTGCAACTCGGCCAACATTGTCTACCTGATACGTTGCAAGAAAGGATGTCCCGAAGCATGGTACATTGGGGAGACCATGCAGACGCTATGACAACGGATGAATGAACATCGCTCGACAGTCACCAGGCAAGACTGTTCCCTTCCTGTTGGCGAACACTTCAGTGGTCACGGGCATTCAGCCTCTGACCTTCGGGTAAGCATTCTCCAAGGCGGCCTTCATGACACACGACAGCGCAGAGTCGCTGAACAGAGACTGATAGCCAAGTTCCGCACACATGAGGACGATCTCAACAGGGATCTTGGGTTCATGTCGCACTATCTGTAACCCCCGTGACTTGCCTGGGTTTGCAAAACCTCACTTACTGTACTGTCTGGAGACAATACACATCTCTTTAAACTGTGATCAGTGCTCCTTCCACTCACATTATCAGCCACTTCAGGTCTTGAACAGCAGGTTAGGTGTAAGGATTCGCATTCTAATCAGTAATCTCTAAACTGTCTGTGCTTTATATGCTCTGTCTGAGGCCAGAACTCTCCATTCACCTGACGAAGAGGGTGTCCCTCGAAAGCTTGTGAGTATATTACCAAATAAATAGGTTGGACTAAAACCTGGTGTTGTCAGACTTTTTACTGACCTGATGTACGCCAGGACCTTATCCTATAGTTATATCATTGTTACATTTCTAAAAATCCAAGGTACCATTGAGTAAACACATCAACTCTAATCCTCTTTGTGCACACATTTTGTGTGGATCAGAGTACAATAATTTTGTGTGTTGAAATAGCCTTTTTTCTAACAATTGTGTATCAATGAACAATCTCACTCTTAATGCGGGAGAGGGGATGGTTTCTATGCAAATTTACAATGAGCAATTATCAGTAAATTTGCAGAGAATTTGTTGAGGGATTGATAATCATAAATTGACTTCTGCGGATACCTCATGTTTAATGAATTTAAAAACAATGTCTGCTTTTGGCTGAAGTTCAGGAATGTGACCAGGCAACGCAAATCTGCATCGAGCAAATCATTTTGCAAAGACTGCTGACTATCTGACCGTGTGCATATTGAAATGTCACAATCTCCCTCTTTAGGAATATTTCTAATTTGCCTGAATGCTATCTGGAGATGCCTGTCGAAAATAATTTTGTTCTTCATGGCCTTCGTCCCATTGCTGAGATGGATCTGACAGATTTCTCCATCTTTTTTTGACCTTTGAGGCTGTGTGAATTCTGTTTGCAATTTCTGCCCGGCAAGATGTTCATTCACTTTGGAGGAATTCTGGTTTCCGTGAACCCAAAGTTGACTTGTAATAATCTGTTTCTCTGTCCACAGGCTATAGGGTGAAGTGATTCACCCTTTCACTATAAGCACAGAGGGAACATTTAGACTTCTTAAATTCTGTATTTTCCACTCTACTTTTTGCTTGTTCAGCTCCCCCATTCTTTGCAGACACTGATCTGATTTATAAGACTCACAGAACCCTGTTTCAAGGTACTTATGCTCATTGAGGGATTATGCTGTGGGTTTACGTAAACACAAATTGGGAATTTTGTACAGCAATTCTGTCAAGACATTCCGGTGGATTTTCCTGTACCTTGGCTCAGGTTTGTTCCATGCAATAAAGCCGTGAATTCCTGATATGGAAAGACATGTTTGGGTCACTGCCTGTGCGGAGTCTGCACATTGTCCCCATGTCAGCCTGGGTTTCCTCTGGGTGCTCCACTTTCGTCCCATGGTCTGAAAGATGAGCTGGTTATGTGCATTGGCCATGCTAAATTCTCCCTCAGTGGACCCAAACAGGTACCAGAATGTGGCGACTAGGGGGTTTTCACTGTAACTTCATTGCAGTGTTAACATAAGCTGACTTGTGACACTAATAAATAAACTTTGGCAGAAGCTTAGTCAGAAAACTAGCCCGAATAAATCAAGGATTCTTTAATTCTGTCACTTTCTTGAAAGAGTTTGCCATGTGGATTAGATTAGCAGAATCGATCAGTTAACCACCTACCTAGACCCGCGATCTGTTTATTATACAGTCAGGAATATTGTTTTTCACTCCTGTACATGGCTGTTGTAATGACTTTAATCAAGCCATTGAGATTGGCCTATTGAAATATAAACTCCCTGATTAAGGAATCAATTGATGGGCCAATCAGGGAGTCTTTTCCTTGTATTTAACCGGTCATGTCAGTTCCTCTGGCACTCGCAAAGGTAGACTGCTGATTGCGAGCACTCTGTGTACTGCAGTTGGCATTGTAAATAAAGGGACTTTGGTGAAGGGACTTCTGCCTATTACAGTTGTGCCCTAACTTACGGCTCTGTGCTTTGTCCTCAGCCTCTCCTGCCCCCAATAGCCAACATAATCAAGGACCCCACACAACCCGGACATTCTCTCTTCCACCTTCTTTCTCTAGGAAAATGATACAAAAGTTTGAAGTCACGTACCAACCGACTCAAGAACAGCTTCTTCCCTGCTGCCATTAGGCTTTTGAATGGACTTACCTTATATTATGTTGATCTTTCTTTACACCCTAGCTATGACTGTAAAACTACATTCTACACTCTCTGCTTTCCTTCTCCCCTGTGTACTCTATGAATGGTATGCTTTGTATAGTTTCCAAAAGCAATACTTTTCACTGTATCCCAATATATATGATAATAAACAAAATCAAATCAAATCAAAGATCTCAATATTTGACCTTTGCTGCTGTTTTCTGCATTTTCCTTTGGAATATCTGCACTCCAGTGTCTGACCGATACTGTGGGTTCTGTGGAAGTTAGTCCCACTACACTGAGTAGGCTCTGGAGTATTCCTGCTACATCCCAAGCGGGATCTGCTTCCCTGCTGCTGCAAGATCCCTGATTTTCTCCTTTTTGCTTGCATCCTGTTTGCCCTTATTCTACCAGTTCCTTCAGACACCAGTGTCACTCTTTGATGGACTGAACTGGATTCCTCAAAGTCCAAGTACTGCTCCTTAAGCTGCATGCTTCCTTGCCTTAGCTGTTCCTGGGATGAGCCTCTTAACATCATTGATCTTGTAGATTTCCCTTTCAAGTTCTTCCGTCAGTATCACTGGGTTAACACCCAAAGACATGACACATCTGCCACTAAACCTCTGGATCATCCTCTAGTGTGGACTCCCTCCACTCCTCCTCCTACTGGACAACCTTTGACAATGCACCCACCAATTCTTTGTTCCTGATTCTATTCTGGGCAAAATCTACCAAAAAAATGGCGGAGTGTTGGTTCCACTCAGCATGACATAAAGGAATGAATCTCGCTGATGGCGCTGTTATGACTCCCACCACAATGGGGCTAGAAAATTACGGCCAGTCCCTTTTACTTTGGGTCCAACAGTAACAAAAGTAAATGATTGGCCATCTTTGGTGAGTGAACTAAACTTTAAACCAATAGTGCAACCTGCACAGTAGTAGAACTAGAGCAACTGCGCAATCCTCTCGTTCCGGTCATTACACAACTGCCGAGACTTAAGGCTTCAATTTGCTGTAATATTATATTGACCTGCAATCTTAGTTGGGCCTCATTTGGAATATTGTGTTCAATTCTGGTCACCACACTACCAGGAGGACGTGGATGCATTGGAGAGGGTACAGAAGATGTTTACCAGGGTGTTGCCTGGTCTGGAGAGTATTCACTATGAGGAGAGGTTGGATAAACTCAGTTTGTTCTCATCAAAATGACAGAGGGGTGACTTGATAGAGGGCTACAAGATTATGAATGGCATGAACAGAGTGGATAGTCAGATGCTCCTTCCTAGGGCAGAAAAGTCAAACACTAGCAGAGATAGGTTTCAGGTGAGTGGGGAAAAGTTTGGAGGAGGTGTGTGAGGAAAGTTTCTTACACAGAGGATGGTGAATGTCTGGAATGCCTGGGGAGATGGTGGGAGAAGGTACGATAGCAGCATTTAAGGGGCATCTAGACTAATACATGGATAGGATGGGAATAGAAGGATACAGACTCTAAGTGCATACAGTTTTAGTTTAGGCAGGCATCGTGATCGGTGCAGGCTTGGAGGGCCGAAGGGCCTGTTCTCGTGCTGTACTGTTCTTTATTCTTTATACAGTGTGGCCACAATCTTCACTCCCTCAAACAACGAGATTTGAGTCTCTCTAGAAGAACCACAACAATCAGCTATTTCTCACCGTTCTGCCAAATTGTCCACTCTCCCAGGATTATTCTGCAGAACAAGAAAAAAAATTCACTTGTTTTCTCCATGAGCAAAAAAACCTGCCCTCCCTGTTTAATTCACTCTCACTTCTAACAGCTATTCTGATGAGTTGATGGAGTGCTCTGGGCAGTTTCAGCAATAATTACTTACCTCATTCAGTTACTCACCCCAGTTCCTTTTCCCTAATGAGCTTAAACTTCCTCTCGCATTCCCTGACCCGGCTCTTTCCCTAATTTCTCTTTTTCTTGTCCTCAACCTCAGGGGCTGGCTTGTAACTTTCACATTCTGCTGCCTTCAACCCGTTCCCACTAAATCACTGAGCAAATCCATCATCCTTTCCAGGCTGCAATACTTGCTAACGTTGGAAATGGATATCCCTCCTCGGATATTGCCTCTCTCTCTTTTATAATTAAGTCATTGCTTCTTTGTCAGTAAAAATAACTTTCCAGTGCTGTCTAACACCTCAATCTCTGTTTCACTATAAACTTCCCCATCTCTAAAACATTCCCACCCTCCCCTGCAAACTCTGTTGCTATGTCTCTGGCTTCATCCTTTTCAGTCACCCTTGTTGTGTCTGAAGTTATGTTCACAGACTCATAGAAACATTATAGTGCAGAAGGAGGCCCATCGAGTTCATTTCCATATTTATTCAGCCCAGGCCCTATTTCTGTAACTCCACATATTTATCCCGCTAATCGCTCCAACCTAAACATCCCAGGACACTAAGAAGCAATTTAGCATGGCCAATCATCCTAACCTGTGCATCTTTGGACTGTGGGAGGATACCGGAGCGCCTGGAGGAAACCCACGCAGACACGAGGAGAACATGCAGTCTTGGATCACTGTTCCAGACGCAGACAGTGACCCAAGCCAGGAATCGAACCCAGGTCCCTGGAGCTGTGAGGCAGCAGTGCTAACCACTGTGTCACCATGCCACCCCAACTCCTAGCTCTCACATTGCCCCTTCTTGTAAGACTTGCCTTGAAACTCACTGTGATCAAAATTTACTCACACATTCCACTCCCCCACTAACGCTGCCATCTGCGTTCATAGAATCTTACAGTGGAGAAGAAGGCCATTTGGCCCATCAAGTCTGCATCAACCACAATCCCACCCAGGCCTTATCCCCATAACCCCATGCATTTATCCTAGTCCCTCTGACACTAAGGTGCAATTTTAGCAGGGCCAATCCACCTAACCCACACATCTTTGGAATGTGGGAGGAAACTGGAGCACCCAGAGAAAACCCACGCAGACATGGGGAGAATGCGCAAACTCTACACAGATAGTGACCAAGAATCGAACCTGGAGCCTGGCGCTGTAAGGCAACAGTGCTAATCAGTGTGCCACTGTGCCACCCAAATGGCCTATGGCATGCTTTATCTTGGCGTCCATTTTACTGCTGAATCCCTGTGGAACGTAGAAACTAGAAGCAGGAGGAGGCCATTTGTATTTTCAAGCCTGTTCCACCACTCATTATGATCATTACTAATCATCAGATTCAAACATTGATCCCTGAATTCCTTGACCCCTTTAGTCCCGAGAGCTACATCTAATTTCTTCTTGAAGTTACATCACATTTTGGCCTCAACTACTTTCTATGGTAGTGAATTCCTGGATTCACCACTCTCTGGGTGAGGAACTTTCTCCTCACCTCTGTTCTGAGAGGTTTACCCCTTCAAACTTGCTCCATCGTTCATTTTGATCATGGCAGGTCATCAAATTCAATATCCTAAAGTGCTTTAGGGCTTTTCCTTGGTGTTCAAGATGCCATGTGGGGTTTCTCTGGGTGCTCTGGTTTCCTCCCACACCCCAAAGATGTGCTCTTAGGCTGATTGGTGTAATAAATTGTCCCTAAATTAGCCTCCCCTCAATCTGCTTTCCAATGTGGAGTGCCATAAGCATAGACAAGGGTCATGGGTGGAGAGGGGACTCACGATGTTGAAATGGCGGCGCAGGCTCGTTGGGCCGAGGGGCCTGTTTCCCGTGCTGTGTTGTTCTTTGTTCTATGTAAATGCAAGGCACTGCTGTTGTTGACTCTCTGCAGAACAAGTCAGGTGGGAAGATTGTTTAACACATTAAAATTATTTATCATTAATGTGGGATTAGCAGAAAAACTGCCATATGATGAAATCCTGGCAAGCACATTCTGCACTGATTAAACAACAGCTGTATTTAAAGCTTTGAGTTTATTTTAAAATATTTTTTCACGGCATGTGGGCGTCACTGGCAAAGCCAGCATTTATCGATGGTCATTGCCTGGCACCGCGAGTGGTACTTGCCACTAATCAGCCCAAGACTGAATGTTGTCCCGTGGGTTCCAGCATTTCTGCCCGAGTTCCCAGTTACCGGCAAGTGAATTCACTAAGGTTGGTGGTGTAGATGCTGACAGCGCCGTTCTCTTTCCTGTTTCCATTACACTGAATATTGAATAATGTTCATCTCAATTAAAGCTTAACGAGAACGTTCCAATGCTGACGATATTGGAAATCTGAAATTGAAACAATAAAGGGCTGGAAATTCTAAGCAGGTCAGTCAGCAACAGTGGAGAGAAACAAAGTTAATGTTTCATGTTGATGTCCTTTCATAGAAACATAGAAACTTGAAGAAGGAGTTGGCCATTTGGCCCTTTGAGCCTGTCCCACCATTCATTATGATCATGGCTGATCTTCAAATTCAATATCCTGATTCCCCCTTTCCTCCCACTTCCCTTGATCCTATTACTCCCCAAGAGCTATCTCTAATTTCTTCTTGAAATCAGGCAATGTTTTGGCCTCAAATTCTTTTTGTGGTCGTGAATTCCACAGATTCATTACCCTCTGGGAGATGAAATTTCTCCTCACCTCAGTCCGAAAAAGTTTACCTCTTATCCTCAAACTATGACCCCGAGTTCTGGTCTCCCCCACCATTGGGAGCATGAGTCTAACTGCACTGAAGAAGGATAGAAATGGAAGGGTGGAGGCAAAAGAGACAATGAAAGGGAAAGTCTGTGGCAGGGTGGAGCGTGGAAGAGATTAACTACCAAAAGCTGTCCTGATGCAAACACCAAATGGAGTGGCAATGGGTCTGATAAAGAAGCAAAGGTGAGGCGTGAATGGTTACAAAGGAGCCATCTGAATGCAGTGTGAAGGGGTAAAGAATGAAACAGCCAGAAAAAACAATCTAAAACGAAACACATTGGACAAGATGGAGGCAGAAGTCATGGCCTCAGGTTGCCTGGGATCTCGGAATATCCAATTGGTTTTGGAGCAGAAACGGAGCAGATATGGAGGTAGAAGATTTAATCAGCCATGACAGAAGGTGACAGTTTCATGGTCATCGAATCATAGAATCACTACAGTGCACAAAGAGTCCATTCAGCCCACTGAGTCTGCACCAACAACAGTCTCGCCCAGATCCGATCCCCCAACCCTGGTATTTACCCTGCTAGCACCCCCCCAACACGAAGGGGCCATTTAGCATAGCCAATCAACTTAACCCCCACATCTTTGGAGTGTGGGAGGAAACTGGAGAACCTGGGAGAAACCAATGCAGACACGGGGAGAACTTCACACAGACAGTGACCCGAGGCCAGAATCAAACCCAGGTCCCTGGTGTTGTGAGGCAGCAGTGCTAATCATCCTGTCACCATGCTACTCCAGCAACTTTGGACTGTTTTCACTGAAAATCAGGGCTGGGCAATGACCATGAAACCATTGTCGATTGTGGTAAAAAATCCGTCAGGTTCACTAATGTCCATTAGGGAAGGGAATCTGCCATCCTTACCCTGTCTGGCCTACCTTTCAGCTTCTAGTTTTCAATTTACTTCCTAACTCCCTATATTTGGCATTTAGGACATTATCCCTTCTTTTCAACCTCAGTCATTACTGCCAATGAGGACAACCCTCTCCCTCCGGAACATCTTGTAATCATTCTGAGGCATCATTGACCCCAACCAGGGAGGCAACATGTCATCCTGGATCTTGTTTGTAGCCACAGAAACACCTATCTATTCCCTTTACAATTGGATATTCTGTAAGTATTGCATTTCTACATTTTCTCCTTTTCTCCTGTCCAACTGTGCAGAGCCAACTGTGGTACAATGAATTGGGCTATTACTGTTTCCCTCTGAGAGGCCATTCTTACCAACAGTATCCAAAGCTGTATATCTGCTTTTCAGGGGAATAGAAACAGGTGGTCCTGCACTGCCTGCCAAGTCCTCTTACGCTGCCTGGTGCTTACCTATTCCCTTCCTGCCTGTGGAGTGTTAACCTGCAATGTGACCAACTCTGTACATGCCATCTACTATATTCAGCATCACAGATTCTCCATAGTGTCCCCAACTGCTGCTCCAGCTCCAAAATCTGGGTTTCCAGGAAGTGCAACTAGAAACACTTGTCTTCCCACATGGAGCATGAGGAGCACAGGATGGTTCTTAGTTCTCCTGCCATGATTTACAATTTTAAATTAAATCTTTCAAATCAGTTACTCTATGGCTCTTCTTTCCTGATCCTTGTAATGACACAATATACAAACTGTACACTTTACAAAAAGACTTCACAAACTATAAGCGATAAAAGTAGTAAGTACTTACCTGGTCTTATCCACTGCTTACCAATCAGCTCTCTCCCTCAAAGTCTCTATTGCTGCAGTAGGGCTAGACCACTCTCTAGACAAGATTTCCCCTCTGCAAACTATTTCTACTGTACTCCAGAAGGCATTACCTGAAATTTGGGATTACCGTAGATAGGTGCTTGATGACCGACACAAACATAATGGGCCAAAGAGCCTCTATCCATGCTGTAAAACTCTATGGATGGAATATTCCTATCCCACCCACCATGGGAATGGTAGCAGGCAGGGGGCAAACCATGCAAAGGTTTGTTGCCCTGGGGTGGGATTTTCTAGTCTTGTGGCGAGCGCAGCTGGAAAATCCTGCCCGAATATTCTACAAAAGTGTGGTGCAGGTAGAATAATTGAGGACTTTACAAGCAGCACAGTAGCACAATGGTTAGCACAGCACCAGGAACTTGGGTTCAATTCCCAGTTTGGGTCTGTGTGGAGTTTGCATGTTCTTCTTGTGTCTCTGTGGGTTTCCTCCGGGTGCTCCGGTTTCCTCCCACAGTCCTAAAGATCTGCTAGGTAGATGCATTTGCCATGCGAAATTCTCCCTCAGTGTATCCAAACAGGCACTGGAATGTGGTGACTAGGGGATTTTCACAGTAATTTCATTGCAGTGTTAATGTAAGCCTATTTGTGACACCAATAAACAAACTTAAACTTTAAAAGGGCACTAGATAAGAACCTGCAGAGAAAATATTTGCAGAGCCATGGAGAGAGGATGAGGGAGTGTAACTAACTGGGTTGCACTTACAGAGGGCTGGTACAAACAAAATGGGCTGAATAGTCTCCTCCAGTGTTGTAACCATCTTATAACTCCACGATTCCATATCAGCAGTCAATTAGCTTTTAATTTTCAGTTAATTCCGCCAGTGCCCTTTCCGTAACTGAATGTAATGATTCTAATTTTAGCTCAGCATCTAAGACAAGTTTCATGCGGCAACTATTTATAACCAGTAATTGCCTTTGACATTTCTGATTCATTGGATCAGATTTGAGAATTTGATACAACTCCTGACACAATTAAAATTAATTTTGTGGTTTCGCAATGCAATTCCCAGAGCTGAAACTATTTGTTCATTGCAAGCACTTGATTGAAAGTTGAAGAGCTGCACGGTGGACTTTGCAATGATGTGAAGAGTGTTAATTATCATCTTGTTTCTATATGGGTCATTTTTCTCGTCGTATGGCTGTATATTCATTGCCTTTGGCCACAGCTTGCTGGTGAAGATATATAATGTTCAGTGTTGCTGTGATTGCATTTAACTCTCTTCCGATGTGCGACTCAATGGGAAACTCTCTTTTCAAACATCACAAGGAGGTTGGTGAATAATTAAGGTTGTTAAACAGTCAAGCAGTTGAGTCAAAATCTTAATTTAGTGTCTAGTTATGCATTTATGGCCCCGAACACAATAAGTCAGAGTAGCGATTGGCTATGGATGACAGACAATCACGCAGAAAGAGGCACACAATGTTACAGGTTTTAATTGGACCCAAGTTAATATTTCTAAATGATTACAAGAGCCTGATGTGAAGTCATTCTTCTCTTAGACATAAATCATTTCTCGGTCACGTTCTGCTTCAGTCTAATTAGCCCAGATATTAATTTTGAGACGGAGTGTCTGCAAGTGTGTTTAGCCCAACATCATGTGGGAAACCAGATGCAAGTTCAGCGCGTCTACCTTTTTAATAATAGAAACGTAGAAACGAGAAGCAGGAGTAGACCCTTCGAGCCTGTTCCACCATTCATTTTGATTATGGCTGATTGTCAAATTCAATATCTTGATCCTGCTTTCCCTCCCATATCGCCCAATCCTTTTAGCCCCAAGATCTAACTTCTCCTCAAATTCACACAATGCTTTGGCCTTAGCTGCTTTCTTGGTAATGAACTCCACACGTTATCCGCTCTCTAGGTGAAGTCTGCCGGCGAATCAGGATGCTGAAGTTCAGTAGTCCACTTTGATGATGCTTCCCATAACATAATGCTGGAACTGGAAGATGAAACCTTTCCCCAGTGATGGCAACACCAAAATGACAAGTACAGAAATGGCCCAAGAGGTCAACAGTGGGGACATTGTACTCTAGTCTTAGAATTCAGCGCAAGAAGCATTTTAATGACCTGACTAGGTCAGGGCAGTTGTACATTCACCTACACCCTGCTGTTCTCATCCTCTCTCTCTGTCATTTTGCCAAACCACTGACTTCAAAAGCACTGCATTGTTGTTGACTTTCAATTGCTCTCCAAGGGCAACTAGGGAGTAAATGCGGGCCAACCAGCAATGTCCGTGTCCCACAAATGAATAAAAAAAGTTAAAACAATACAACTCACGAAGACTTACCTTGTGGACACACCACTTCTTCTCTTTGTATACACTTCTGCACATCCTCATCTATCCATCCACTATTCAGAGTTATCCTCATCCATACGTAACCTAACGGGCAGGATTTTCCAGCCGTGTGTGCCCCGAGACCAGAAATTCTCACCCGAGTTCATCGGACCTTTAAATGGTCCGTCAAACTTTCTGCCCCACACATTATGATTTCCCCCGTGGACAGACGGGATGGGAAAATTCTGACCATTGTTTTTGCTTGGTGGTAAAGCTCAGCGCATGCACTGTATCCATCAGGTGCACCCATACCATTACACTCACTCATAGGTCTGTCTGTTCTTTCACTCATTACAGAAAAGAGCACAGATCAGAAGAGAGAGAGACAGAGAGAGAAAACATGAGGTGGTCCTCAAAAGAGCTCGCAACTCACAACTGCAGGGGAGGAGGTACTGGATATCAGTATTGGTTCTAATACTAAGAGATGAGGAGAAGGCAGTCCTTCTGGGTTCAATTCCCAGCTTGGGTCACTGTCTGTGTGGAGTTTGCACTTCTCCCCATTGTCTGTGTGGGTTTCCTCTAGGTGCTCCAGTTTCCTCCTCTATCTGAAAGATGTTCTGGTTAGGTGCATTGACCTGAACAGGAGTGTGGTGACTAGGAGAGTTTCACAGTAACTTCATTGCAGTTAGTGTAAGCCTTACTTGTGACAAATAAATAAATTTTTATTTTTTTCAGCTAGCTGATAACACACATGCACATGAACAAAATCAGCTGTTGTACAGCATTCATAGAAAAGAATCCCTACAGTGCAGGAGGAGGTCATTCGGCCCATCGAATCTGCACTGACCGCAATCCCACACAAGCCCTATCCCCGTAATCCCACATATTTACCCTGTTAATCCACGCATCCCGGGACACTAAGGGGTAATTCAGCATGGCCAATCAATGTAATCTGCACATCTTTGGACTATGGGAGGAAATCAAAAGCAGCTGGAGGAAACCCATGCAGACATGGGGAAAATGTGCAAACTCCACACAGGCAGTGACCCAATCTGGGAATCGAACCCAGGTTGCTGGAGCTATGAGGCAGCAGTGCCAAACTCAGTCCTGTTTATTTGATTTCACTGGCAAATTCCAGGAAACTCAGTAAAGGGATAGATACAGTGTTAAATTTAGATGTCAGCTGAAACATTGCTTTAATTGAATGATTAGTACATGTTAATTGTTGATCCTATTTTTTGTGGGGGCTTATTGCGAGCAGCCTAATGCAATTCACATTGAAGACAAATGTTAGCAGGTTGGAGCCCGCACATTCACATTTTTCCTGGTTTCCATCCCACCCGAATCCAGATGCTCCTCGAGATTAACATTCCCCGCTTCTTATCAAATTTACAATGTAAATATAGAATTAATGTAACAGTTTTATAAGGGAGTCAGTGCTGTGCTGTAACCATTCTATGAGATTCAGAGACTAACAGCAACCAATAATATTTACATTTGAGATGTGATAGAGCATCTACTAGATGGTCGTAATCTATACCAATTCCATTATTTCATATTGAGCAACATTGAACCATCACTCATTAAATGTAGCAATTAAACATGTAGCAATTACATCGCATTCTCCATCCTTCAATGCTAGTCCTGCAATAGCAACGTGAAGTGTTGAAAATTAAAACACATTTGAAAACTGTCTCTTTGTAAGTCATTTCCAGCCTGTTATTTATTTATTTATGTCACAAGTAGGTTTACATTAACGCTGCAGTGAAGTTACTGTGAAAATCCCCGAGTTGCCATGCTCCACCGCCAGGTACATTAAGGGAGAGTTTAGCATGGCTAAT
Source organism: Carcharhinus amblyrhynchos (assembly GCF_965287045.1). Taxonomy (NCBI): domain Eukaryota; kingdom Metazoa; phylum Chordata; class Chondrichthyes; order Carcharhiniformes; family Carcharhinidae; genus Carcharhinus; species Carcharhinus amblyrhynchos. Next base: position 22,526,994 of record NC_137351.1, on the reverse strand, counting down.
ACAAAAACCAGCACATCTTTCAGACATTAATTTTATCCCTTTCAACTTTTTTTGATTTTGTGTGATTTATTATTGTCACATGTATCGGTATACAGTGAAAAGCTTTGTTTCTTGTGCTCTATACAGACAAAACATATCATTCATAGAGAAGGAGAGAATGGAGAATGTAATGTTACAGTCATAGTTAGGGTTAAAGAAAGATAACTTAATGCGAGATAAATCCATTCAAAAGTCTGACAGCAGCAGGGAAGAAGCTATTTTTGAGTCAGTTGGTGGAAGAGTGTGTGTCCGGGGTGTGTGGGGTCCTTGATTATGCTGGCTGCTTTTCTGAGACAGCAGGAAGTGTAGACAGTGACAATGGAAACAGTGTCAGTGTCAAAATAAAACTTGTCTCTTTATAAATCGCTTGCAGCCTAACCATTAATCCCATTATCTACACTAGGAGGGAAACTCACAACGTCTTTCTTTGGTGAAAGTAAATTGATTTGTTGTACTTTTGCATTTGCTTGTGCATAAATATATGTGTTTTCTGCACTATATTTTACCAAACCTAAAATCCAGTGAATGAAACTGCTCTTAATCGCCACACTTTCGAGGTCAAAGGAGTCTTGTGTGGTCACGCAAGTGGACATTAGTGAAGGAGCATTCTGCGCAATTTTCTCTTTTTAAAGTATCATTTTTGGCCTTTTCTTTAATCGTCTCAACCCTGACAGAATTCTCTTTATGCCTCCCTAACTTTCTTTCCTCTTTCAAGATGACTGTCAGCCCTACTTCTTTGACCAGGCCTTTTCAAATACCTCCATATTTGGGCTGGTGTCTGTAAAGACTTCAACGCAGTCCATGAGTTGGACCTGCTGGAATATGAGCTCCCTAATAGAGACCTCCTTCTGTGCCCGTTGGGCACCGCAGGGACTGGGGTGCATTATCAACCCCTTTAATCACATTTTAATTTGATGTTTTAAGTTTCGTTTTGGCTTTGTCTTTTGTTTTGGCTCCTTTTAGGGAGTTGCCCCTTTTAAGTTGTCCTTAAGTTAGTTTGATTTCGTTTATTTGGTTGAACACAAAAGATATCCCTAACTGAGGCCTGTTAAGACTGCCTAATCAGGGAGCTCTATAGAGACATATAGGATGGAATTTTCTTGTCCTACTCCCCACGGGAGTCATAGGGGGTGGGACACGGGCCATGCAAAGGTCTGTTGACCTTGGGTGAGACTTCCCAGTCTTGGGGTGAGCGCAGCCAGAAAATCCTGCCTATAATGTGGAATGTCCAGTTCACGGCACTAGGAGTAAATATTCTGTACTGGAATACCTGCCTGAGTATTGCAAACCATTGTAAATAAGACAGTTTTGATAAAGAGGCCTCTCAGAAGTTATTTCAGTCTGATATCGTGTTTTCCAGCGCTCATGTGAAGAACCTCAAGACGTTTTGCTAATTTAAAGACTCTGTGTAAATTTAAGTTGTTGACCTATTATATTCCCTGGTGCTCAGTTTGCATCATGTAACTGGGCAAATGAAAATACAATTTAGTTGCGGGTCCTCAGGAGACAGATTTAAGTAAAAATTAAATCAGGAGCAATTGCTTTGAAATCATTCACTCAGTAATAGTTAGCAATGTTCCTTCTAAATATTTTTTCTCGCAGGCAGGTCGGTAAACTCCTCTTTCCTTGTTCAAGGGTGGTTTGCATTTTAAAACGCTGGAAATTTCTCCCAGCAGGGCTGTGAGTGCATGTATATTTCAGTGTGTGAGTTACATCCCATGTAGCTGTGAAAACTGACATCTTAGAAAGATATCTTTTCTTGAATCCTGTTTTTCCTTTTGCCTTCAAATGTCAAAAATGAAATTTCTCGTGGCAAAAAAATACTCCATTTCAGCTCACGCAGAATTTGCTGATAAAATCACTGAGGAGGAATGCTGTTGATTGTACACAGAGCATGTAATGTTTATTTAACTTCCCATTACCAAGCACATTGGTGGCACAGTGGGTTGCACTGCTGCCTCACAGCATCAGGGACCTGGGTTCGATTCTGTCCTCAGGTGATTATCTGTGTGAAGTTTGCACATTCTCTCCATGTCTGCGTGGGTTTCTTCCTGGTGCTCTAGTTTCCTCCCACAGTCCAAAGATGTGCAGGCCATGCTAAATTGCCCCTTAGTACCCCAAGATGTGTTGGTTAGCAGGATTAGTAGGGTAAATACATGGTGTTATGGGGATAGAGTCTGGGTCAGATACTCCATCATAGAAAGTCGGTGTACACACAATAGGTTGAATAATCTGCTCCTGCACTGTTGGGATTCTACATTAGTTTTGCATTATTTCTTCAAACACAAGGCAAATGCCCTCTCCTGAGGCAGTTTGGTGTTGGGGGCATTTAATTGGGCAAGAGGGTAACGGGTGACCTGCCTCTACCCTGGTTAAGTTTATAGTGGGAGGTCTTGCGGACAGACTTTCTACCCCACAGAACGGAACAGACTGTCCCTTCGGCAGGTGGGTGAGAGTAGCTTTGACAAAGGGACAGGTGTTCCGAAAGCTTGTGGCGTTTGCTACAAATAAACCTGTTGGACTTTAAGCTGGTGTTGTGAGACTTCTTTCTGTTTTTACCCCAGCCCAATGCCAGCATCTCCACATTACCATTAAGGAAGGCAATGGCACAGTGGTATTGTCACTGGACTAGTGATCCAGAGACCCAGAGTAATGCTCTGGGGACCCAGGTTCAAATCCCATGGCAGATAGAATCATAGTATTCCTATAGTGCTCAAAAGATATGTGGGTTAAGTTGATTGACCATGCTAAATTGACCCTAGTGTCAGGGGATTAGCAGGGTAATATGTGGGGTTACAGGAATAAGGCCTGGGAAGGATTGAGGTAAATGAAGACTTGATGGGCCAAATGGCCTCCTTCTGCACTGTGGGATTCTATGATTCCAATGCAGAAGGAGGCCATTCAGTCCATCGAGCCTGCACCGACAACAATCCCATCCAGGCCCTATCAACATAATCCCATTATTTACACTGCTAATCCTCCTGACACTGAGGGGCAATTTAGCATGGCCAATCTACCTAAATTGCACACCTTTGGACTATGGGAGGAAACAGGAGCACCTGGAGGAAACACACACAGACATGGGGCAAATGTGCAGACTCCATAAAGACAGTGACCCAAGGCTGAAATTGAAACTGAGCCCCTGGCGCTGTGAGGCAGCAATGCTAACCACTGTGACACTGTGGTGAAATAAATAAATCTGGAAATAAAAGTCTACTGATGACCATGAAATCATTGTCGATCCATGGAAAAACCCATCTGGTTTGGGTCATTGTTTGTGCGGAGAGTGCAAACTCCACATAAACGGTGACCCAAGCCAGGAATCGAACCTGGGTCCCTGGCACTGTGAGGCAGTAGTGCTAACTACTGTGCCACTGTGCCGCCCCATGAAACCATCTCCCATCCATTGACTTTGTCTACACTTCCCGCTGCCTTGGCAAAGCAGCCGGCAAAATTAAGGACCCCACACACCCTGGACATTCTCTCTTCCACCTTCTTCCTTCCGGAAAAAGATACAAAAGCCTGAGGTCACATACCAACTGACTCAAGAATAGCTTCTTCCCTACTGCAGTTAGACTTTTGAATGGATTTACCTTGCACTAAGTTGATTTTTCTCTATGTCTTAGCTATGACTGTAACAGTACATTCTGCATTCTCTCCTTTCCTTCGCTATGAACAGTATGCTTTCTCTGTATAGCACCCAAGAAACAATACTTTTCACTGTATGTTAATCATGTGACAATAATAAATCAAATCAAATCAAAGATTAGCACTTAATGCATTCCTTAAAGGAAAGCTCATGATGGCTCTCCACCATTATGTAAGACTTTTGCTTGCATTAAATACTGGCCAATATTTCTACAATCAAATCTGGACATAGATAAGTTAACTTGGAACATTTTTATAATCTGATATTGCAGCATTGTGCCTGCCATCTGTCTCTTTGTACATTGATACTGACATCTCTCTTCAATAACAAAATTGCTATTAAGTTATTATAACCACAGATACTGCAGGAAAAAATGTTATTCTGCAATATTTGACAAGGATAAATTAATTTTGATCAGGAAGCCTGACATGATACATGCAGAAATCCATAACCGTGTCATTTCAGGATGAAAGTACACTCTTTCTAATAGCCAGACAGAAAGTCTGCAATCACGGCCAGAATTTTCTGACCTTGCCCAGGGCTGGGATTCTCCAGTCCCGCTGCAGTGAATAGAGTTTTGGCTGAGCGCCAATTCTCCATTCTCACTGGCAGCAGTAGCGATAGTGAGACGTGTGAGACTGGAGAATTCCAGTCTGCATATTTCCCAATATCTTCTTTATATTAGCCAGATAGAAAGTCTGCAATCATATATTTCTCAGTATCTTATGATACGGTGGCATGGTGGTTAGCACTGCTACCTCACAATGCCAAGGGCTTGGATTCAATTCCAGGTGATGGTCCGCGTGGAGTCTGCAGGCTCTCCCCGTGTCTGCGTGGGTTTCCTCTGGATGCTCTGGTTTCCTCCCACCGTCCAAAGATGTGCTGGCTAGATGGATTGGCCATGCTAAATTGCCCCTTAGTGCCCAATATATGCATGTTAGGTGAATTGGCTGGATCAATGTGTGGGGGGGGAGGTGGGGTTACGGGAATAGGGTGGGGGATTGGGCCTGGATAGGGTGCTCATTCAGAGGATTGGTGCAGACTTAATGGGCCAGATGGCCTCTTCTGCACCGTAGTGAGTCTATGATTCCGAGACGAAACTATGAAGTATACGACTGCAGATTTTTTATCCAGTTAATATGAAGGATATTATTTCTTCATAAAGCAACATTTATCTTAGTCCAGGGAATTTAGGTGCAAGTTGGCAGATGAGACAAGGATTAAGGAGCACTGGGTGTGTAAGAAGGTCTCATCAGAGATTATCCAACTAAAGGCACAAAACATGCCAAAACAGAGTGCTGGTAGGCTTGACCTGCTAAGACACACCTTATGTCTTATAGAATTATAATTAGCAAAAGCCCACTTGGGGAACTTCCAGCTTCACTGACAGATCTCCCTCATTAGGTTCCATTGCTGAATTCCAGTTGGTTGGTGTTAGCAGATTTGCCATTGTTAGGGTCACAGCAGAAAGGATCGTTAGTCCTGCGACAAAATCCTCGGCGTGATTCAGGCCCCGGTGGTTTTTATAACATGGTGCTTTTTTCTTGACTCTAGTGTTGGAATACACCATCTTCAGATTGCATTGAATATCAAGCAAGAAGTGGAGAAGCACAGATTGCTTCCAAGACCCAAAGTGATTATTTCGACTTGCTAAGTTGCCCTTAAGGCGAGTGGACTTCTAAATGGAAAAGGTGGCACCGTGGTTAGTACTGCTGCCTCACAGCGCCAGGAACCTGGGTTCAATTCCAGTCTTGGGTGACAGTCTGTATGGAGTTTGCACATTTAAGTTTATTTATTCATGTCACAAGTAGGCTTACATTAACACTGCAATGAAATTAGTGTGAAAATCCCCAAGTCATCACACTCTGGTGCCTGTTCAGGTACACTGAGGGAGAATTTAGCATTTCTATTTAGAATTCTCCACATTCTCCTCCTCCAGGTGCTCTGGTTTCCTTCCACAACCCCAAGATGTGCAGGTGAAGTGTATTAGCCATGCTAAATTGCCCCTTAGTATCCCAAGATGTGTAAGTTAAAGGAATTAGTGGGTAAATATGTGGAATTATGGGGTGGGGCCTGGGTAAGATGCTCTGTTGGAGAGTCGGTGCAGACTTGATGGGCTGAATGGCCTCCTTCTGCACTGCAAGGATTCTATGAATATTATATAATTCAGCAATCTTAGGCCGTACATATTTATAACAGCATTGTTCATTTTAATCTGTCAAACTAAAGCTACTCCTAATCTTCTGGACTCCCACCTCTGCTTTACAAATTTGTTGTTGTTCTCTCCTGTTATCGTAGTGTCTGGTGCTATTAGAGCTTCTTCCGAAACTAAACTAAATCTGTAAACTCAGCGGCAATGTCACGGCACCTGCTGTGCAACTGGCCCTGATAGGGTGATGGTGGAATTTAAATTCAATTAATAAAGTCTGGAATTGGAAGCAGCAGCCAGTGACGATGAGCACGAAACAATCTGCGATGATCGTAAAACACCCATCTGCTTCACTAAAATCCTTGAGGGAAGGAAATCTGCTGTCTTTACATGTGATCCACAGTAATGTGACTGATTCTTAATGGATGCCTGTAGTGATCTCTAACCAGGCACTCAGTTCAAGTACAGTTGGAAATGGGCATCGAGCATTGACACCTATGCTTCTCAACCTTTTCATAGAGTCAAAGAATCGCTACAGTACAGAAAGAGACCATTCGACCCATCTAGCTGGCACTAACAATCTTACCCTGGCCCTATCCTTGTAACCCCACATAATTACCTTGCTAATTTCCGTGACACTAAGGGGCAATTGAGCATGGCCAACCAACCTAACTCGAGTGTGGGAAGAAACCAGAGCACTCGGAGAAAACTCACGCAGACACGGGGAGAATGTGCAAACTCCACGGCTGGAATCGAACCCAGGTCCCTGACGCTGTGAGGCCAGCAGTGCTAACCACTGCATCGCCCAAATCAAACAGAGGATGAAGCCCAAGATGGGGTGCCATGCCCTTTTTTGTCAGCTTGCATCTTGTTTCTCTCTCTTGTGGGGACAATGAATTGGATTCAATTGGAATTTGTTTTTTGGAGGTGGGCTCGGGTCTGCCCTTTCCACTCTGAGCATTGGTTTTGTAGTGGAGTAAAACCTTTTTAAAAAACATTGATATCCACGTCCCACGAAAGAATTTTTTTCTTAAATGGCCACATCTGGTCAACCACCAGCATTGCCTGGAGATATTGGTCACTTGCATAGTCCAGTTACCAGATTATTAAATCTGCTACAATCTGTGCACCTACTTCCATTATATTCGGCCTGTCATCTTGACTGTGCTCCTTCTCCTCCTGTCCTCCAACTAAAGTAGTGATTAGATACACTGACGACACTCCAATTCTGTTCTTGTGAAACGTATGCCAGGAATGATTGACTGCCAGCGTGGAGCTAACTGATAATACACTGAGCTCAATCCACTCAATGGTCAATTCATTTGATTAATTAATACAAGCTCCTGATATACTTTGGTCTTCTGCTTATCTTAATGGTACATGTGAACAATCCGGCCAACAGCTTCTATTTAAAGGCTTACGGCCACATTAAGGTAATTGGCACAAAAGTAACTTTAGCTTTTTCAAAGGTTGAAGTATTTTGAATATTAGTTGGCCACAAAGGAAGGGAAAGGATGTCAGGCACAGAGCACTTGTTGCTAAAGGCAGGTGCAAGATTAGATACCCTGTTTGATACATCAGGGCACCCTTCCCTGAGGACAAGAATGCACATTGCCTGTCAGGAGATAAAGGCCAGGTTACTACTTTGTTACAGTGCAATGCCCTCAGATTCTGCCACCCTGGAAAAGTTCCATATCATGTTGCGCTGATTCCCTTTGGTCACAGAGAAATGCTGAACACATTTCCACATTGCACACCTCAGTCTTTTGCTTAAAACAGCTCTTACTTAGACAACCAATAAGGTGGCATGGTGGCACAGTGGTTGGGGTGGCAGGACGGCACAGTGGTTGGGGTGGCACAGTGGTTAGCCACCCCCACCCCCAAGAGACCCACATTCAATTCCAGCCTTGGGTCAGTGTCTGTGAAGTTTGCACATTCTCCCCTTGTCTGCGTGGGTTTCCTCTGGGTGCTCTGGTTTTCTCCCATACTCCGAAGATGTGCAGGTTAGGTGGTTTGGCCATGCTAAATTGCCCCTGAGTGTCCAAAGGTGTGTAGGTTAGATGGATTGGCCATGTGAAATGTGGAGGGTTACAGGGATACGGTGAGGGAGAGGGCGGGTAAAATACTCTGTCAAGTAGTTGCATTGTGGGGTTCTCTTCTGCACTGTGGGGTTCCATAAAAAAAATGAACTGATCTGGCATTTGACAGTTATTTGGAAAGATTCCGTAGCTTACAATGATTTACTACAAGTGAACTTCATGCCTGAGAGAAGAATTGTCCCAATGAGCACAATAAGAAGTCTCACCGCACCAGGTTAAAGTCCAACAGGTTTATTTGGTAGCACAAGTTTTCAGAGCACTGCCCCTTCATCAGATGAGTCATCAGGCCTCTCCATCAGGCCTCTCCATCAGGTGAGACTCACCTGATGAAGGGACTGTTCTCGCAAAGCTTGTGCTACCAAATAAACCCGTTGGGCTTTAACCTGGTGTTGTGAGATTTCTTACTGTGCTCATCCCAGTCCATTGCCGGCATCTCCACATCACGTCCCAGTGAGAATGTATTGGTTGGCCTCTGGATGACGGCATCACCATGTGCCAGAGAACTGAGGAAATGTCTACTCTGGGTCAGTAAATGTGGGTCCCAGAATAGGGATGGCAGCATGGATACAAATGAATTAAGAATATAACTGTCTTCCTAATCCCTTCCAAAGTCTTTCTTCCTTCCTCCAATTGAGATGCAGAATAGAATTCCCCTTCTTCACATTCTAATCAGTAAACAGAAAAGCAGATGGATTCAATATATTTGTAAAGAAAGAAGAGTTGGAAATAAAAGTCTTGCCACACAAGTAGCAACAGAAATGAATGAACCGTGAAACAATTCAATTCCACTCAAGCTCGGCCTGAAGGCAGGTCTTTGGTTCATTGTCCACTGATGTTTCATCTTGAGCTGTTTGGGGGTGACACAGTGGCTAGCACTGCTGCCTCACAGTGCCAGAGACCTGGGTTCGATTCCCGGCTTGGGTTACTGTTTGTGCAGAGTTTGCACATTCTCCCCATGTGGGTTTCCTCCGGGTGCTCCAGTTTCCTCCCACAGTCTGAAGACGTGCTGGTTAGGTGCATTGGGCATGCTAAATTCTCCCTCTGTGTACCCGAACAGGCGCCGGAGTGGGGGCGTTTCATAATAATTTCATTGCAGTGGTAATGTAAGCAGACTTGTGACACGAATAAAAAAAACTTTTCTTGGACTGTTCTGTCAATGGTGGTTTTCTATTGCCACCTACTCCTGGGACAATGTGAAGCAGGTCCCAAGGCAACTTCAACCAGAGCTGGAAGTGAACCAACACTGTTAGTGTTATTCTGAACCATCTACTGGCTACCTAACCCACTGAGCTAATTGGCCTCCAGGACAAGCAATGCAGGAAGATAAAACTAACTTTCTGGCACTGAAGGAAAAGATGGCATCCAACTGTTAACAATCCTACTTCACCAGGTCCAGCCACCCACACACTATTCCATCCCTTTCAAATAGAAAACTGCTGAATGCAGCAAGAGATCTATTCAGATATATTTTTGAGAGGTAAATGAAGCTTGCACCATATGTTCCTTTACCCCAAAAATAAGGCAAGCTGCCATTCAAATATTCTAACCTGCACTGTCATCCCACAACATGCCTCTACCCTGTCCCTCCCCTGATGTTATTGCCTACAACACCGCACCTTGTTGTTCAATGGTGTAACTATCACTGAATCCCCCACTGTCAACATCTTTGGGGTTACCATTGATCTGGACTCACCACATAAACACAGTGGCTACAAGAGCAGGTCAGAGACTAGGAATACTGTAGCGACTAACTCACCTCCTGACTCCCCAAAGCCAGTCCACTATCTACAAGGCACAAGTCAGGAGTGTGATGGAATACTCTCCACTTGCCTGGATGGGTGCAGCTTCAACAACACTCAAGAGGCTTGCCACCATCCAGGACAAAGGAGTCTGCTTGATTGGCACCACATCCACAAACATCCACTCCCTCCATCACCGACACTCAGTAGCAACAACGTGTGCTGTCCACAGAATCACTGTAGCAATTCACCAAAGATCCTTAGACAACACCTTCCAAAGCCATGACCACTTCTATCTAGAAGGACAAGGGCAGCAATACATGGAAACACCACCACTTGTAAGTTCCCTTTCAAGCCACTCACCATCCTGACTTGGAAATATATCATCACTCCTTCATAGTCACTGGGTCAAAATCCTGAAATTCCCTCCCTAACGGCATTGTGGGTCAACTCACAGCAATTCAAAATGTCAGCTCACCCCGACCTTCCCCAGGGTGACTCGGGAAGGGTGATAAGTGTTGGCCAGTCAGTGACGCCCATGTCCCACAAACGAATCAAAATAAAAGAACTGCCTCATCAAACTCTGGGGTCCTTCCAGCAATGGTAAATCTGAAGGGAAAAATTGTTCAAATTGATGAATCCTTCAAAATCTGCTGTATATTAATACAATAAAAGCCAAGCCAATTATACAACTACACCTTCCATTGGCTGTGGCTGAGATTATCTGAATCTTTTGACTGATAAAGGCTGCGAGGCAACAGCCTGCTTGTGCTGTAACATTTCAGGTATAACAGAAGCTATAATTGCAATAATTCCAACACATCAATGACTTGTTTTATGTATAATGATTTTCTCCACATGCACTTCCTTCAGTTGTCAACTTGACATCAGATTTTGACTGCAATGAATGTTAGAGTGTTCTGCGGCAACCATTCCCGCCTGGAATGCAGTATCAGTGTTGTCTCCTCTGGTTCGCTGTTCCGGTCATCGAGTGACTGCAGGCCATATATACAACAACTGACCCTTGGCGGCTGGTCTCCCATATTGACAGGACAGCTGAGGCTGTGTCGGGCCTTCTGACTTATGGGTTGACCTGGTAATGTCTGTTGATCCAGAAGGTACTCTCCCAGTGTGGACAATAAAATAGAACAAAACTTATTCCAACCTATAAATCAAAGAAAGGGTTTAATAAAGAAACTTCATTACTCCAAGCTTAAGGCCTCACCCTAGGCCATTCCAAATTCTCCACAATTCCCAACAGGTTCTTATTTATACTGAATCAGCTGACCATCACATCATTCTGTCATTGGTTACATGGCTTACTGAGTCAGCTGACTTTTACAACTTGTTACCATTGGTCACATTATAACAAGTCCAATGTTATCACCATTTACATTCTAACAGTGTAATCAGTCTCGTACTGGCCTTGTAGTGTCTGTATGTTGTAAGTCTCTGGTGTAGTCAGCCTCCAAAACACTTTGAAAGCCATCTAGTGTTAGAAAGACATGCTTTTGTCAAGGACTTTTAAAAGGACAGGTTTTCTTTCAGATTACATAATATGTATGGCACAGAGGCAGGCCATCAGCCCAAACAGTTCAAGCTGTGACAGCACTGTGGCATGGGTGGTACAGTGGTTAGTACTGCTGCCTCACAGCATCGGGGACCCGGGTTCAATTCTGGCCTTGGGTGACTGTCAGTGTGGAGATTGCACATTCTGCTCGTGTCAGAATGGGTTCCTCCCGGTACTCTGGTTTCCTCCCACAGCCCAAAGATGTTTGGGTTAGGTGGATCACCACTTTGTGTCCCAAGATGTTAGGGGGATTAGCCGGGTCAATGCATGAGGGTACGGGGTTAGGGCCTGGGTGAGAAGTTCTGTTGGGAAGTTAGTGCAGACTCGATGGGCTGAATGGCCTACTTCTGCACTGTAGACATTCTATGATTTTATGATTATGTTCCACTTGATCCTCCTCCCATCCTTTCTTACTTTAACCTACGATTGTAATCCTCTATTCCCTTCTCCCTCATATACTCCCATTCAGTGCCTCGATACTATCCATTTCAATCATTTCCTGTGGTAACAAATTTCACATTCTCTCTGGGTAAAGAAGTTCATTCAGAGTTTCTTATCGCATTTTTTGGTGACTATCTTGTATTGATGGTCTCTAGATTTGTTCTTCCCCACATGAAGAAATGTTGGGAGGGATTTTCCAGTCCCGCCTGCCCCAAGGTCAGTAATTCCTGCCCGCGGTCAACAGACCTTTAAATGTTCCACCACATTTTCCATCCTGCCCACTGTGGGTGGGACTGGAAAATTTATCCATTCTCTCTGTCTCCACTCTATCAAAATCTTACATCATTTAAAAACCTCTGTTAGGTCATGACCTCACCTGTCAGATTACAAGAGAAAAGAGACACTGTCAGCCCACTCCTGAAATGTATAATCACACTGGTGAAAACTCCTTTTGTCTTGGTAGACAGCAGGAGATTGGGAACGCCAAGCCCTGACACATCTCGGAGTTTCCACACATGCGCAAACTGGGAGCAGGCTGCACATGCACAATTCTGTTTTCTTTTAAGTTCTTTGGGCCCAGTGCACCTGTGCATGAAGACAAACAACGCAAAATCTCAGATCGTGTGATCAGGAGCGAAGTGTCATTGCACGCAATTGCCCCAGGGATGGGATGGGAAGAGATCCTAAAACAGGAGCGGGGATATTGGAGAGGACCACAAAGAAGTGTCCCAGATAGGGCCAAGAAGAGGTTAAGTCAAGAAGACAGAAAGAAGATTTTAGTTAACAGACTTTAAGGGAAGGGGGTTCAGGAGAAACCTTGATAATTGAAGAGGGCGGAGGAGAAGCTCTCTAGTACTTGAAGAAGGCTTAGAAGAACCCCTGATAATTGGAGAGGGTTCAGGAGAAGTCCTAGTAATTGAAGAAGGCTCAGAAGCTTTAGTAATAGTAGAATGTTCAGGAGAAGCCCTGGTAATTGAGGAGTGCTCAAGTGGAGTTCTGAAGATCCAAGAAGAAAGCAGACAGTTGGTGACTCTATGATTTGTGGCATTGTGTTAAAGGTACCCCTTTGGAGCAATAATGTTTTGCTTGGCATGGCCAAAGAGTTAAGGTTGTGCTTGTGAGCTAACGCTTGAGAGCATGTTTGAGAATCAAGGGAACAGAATCTCAAGAGACCAGATTGAAACCCTGTGAGATGGGATGTTGTTGTTGCCATTTGACTTTCGATCTCCAAAGGTGAAGACAGGATTCCCTTGTGAGAGATACAGAGTTTTAATGCAATAAACATAACACCTTACTTTGTTAAACTCAAAATCTGTCTAGCTAATTTTTCATAATCACAACACATAAACTGTTAAGTACACAAAAACTGCCTTTTTCGACAAAAATCCTGCTGCAGTCAGATGAGGAGAGGGAACAGATGGGAGCCCTTTGACTCTTCAACACTACTCATTACACTAGCCACGTATCAGGGTCCACCGGTTATCCGAAATCCACTGTTCAGTTCAGTCATGTAGGCTGGAATTTTACTATCCTGCTCGCCACAGGAATCGGAGTGGGCGAGGAACAGACCATGGAAAGGTCTGTTGACCTCAGGTGGGATTTTACAATTTTAGGACAAGCGAGGCTGGAAAATCCCGCCCATCGAGTTTTACACAATATGCATTTTGCCGCATTGTGGAAATGTTGTGGGTGGATGTGAGATTTGCTGTTCAGAAAGACAGGTGTGAAAACGTACCAGGATGATATGACTTTAATCGGGAAATTGAGGTGGGCCCGTTTGAATATCAACTCCCTGATTAAGGGCCAAATTAAAGGGCCAATCAGGGAGCCTCTTGCTTTGTATTTAGCTAGGAGTGTCAGTTCCTCTGGGGCACCGAGTGTAGACTGCTAATTGAAAGCATTCTGTATGGTGCTGGCAGGCTTGTTAATAAAGGGATTTTGGTGAAGGGACTTCTGCCTCTGAGGATTTATCACACAGGAGTAGTGAGATTTCTAATTTAATAAAGTAGGTTACTGCTTTTGAACAATAATCCATTTATGATACTCTGATTGTACGTACCGATCCTTTTGTGAGTCTTCATGTTGCCAGCAGTGCCTCATCTGCATCCAAGATGTTCGCAGAACTTGGTCTTGAATGTCATTGGCCATGTCCATTCCCAATTTTTATAAATGGCAATTATGGGTTCTTATCTGAGACTCGCACTTAAGATGTGCTTGAACCTCCTTCACATATGTCCCTATAAACAGCCTGGCCACTTCTGTGACTTTTGGAGAGGTACTGCCTGCATCCTGTTGCCCACATGTGGTGAATAATTAGTCTTTTTATTGTGAACTGCAGCCCTCTAAGAGCTATCGTTTCTCTCAAGAATTGTGACCCATGGACAGGCGTGTAACAGGCTAATCTTTCTGGATAAACCTCACAGTATTTGATGCAATCCATCCCCTGAACGATTCAGCCTTGGATCAGCATTAGCCAATACCTGTCAGAGTTACGAAACTGGGACTCGGTCACTCAGTGACTCCTGAATGTGGTGCCAGGGAGAATCGGAGCTGTCAGAATGCAATGTCAAATATCACAGTTTATCCTTTGTAACCAATCATAGCTGTTTGGCCATTTAAATTTTGAAATTAAGCTGTGTGCATTAGTGCATCAAATTAAATCAGCCAGCATGTTTCACAAAAGTTTTTTTATGGTAGGCTTACATTAACACTGCAATTAAGTTACTGTGAAAATCCCTAAGTCACCACACTCCGGTGTCTGTTCAGGTACACTGGGGGAGATTTTAGCATGGCCAGCATCTGACCAGCACGTTTTTTGGACTGTGGGAGAAAGCCCATGCAGACACAGGGAGAGCGTGCAGACTCTGCACAGACAGTGACCCAAGCAAGGAATTGTCCCTGGTGCTGTGAGACAGCAGTGCTAACCACTGTGCCACCGTGCTTACCTAGGTACAGGGCTTGACAATTAGCTAGACCTCCACTCTCATTTTTATCCTGGCATGAACATTTTCGTCACGAGGGTCTAGGGGCGTTGCATCAAGGATCCAGTTATACTGAGTCCATTTGCACCTTGCAGTTAAAGCAGGTTACATTCATGTGGCCATGCTCCTTCTCTTACCCTGAACAGCGTAACTCAAAGGTTTCCTTCAAGGATTTGCTTCCACTGACTTTAGGTTTGAGCCTAGTGACTCTTGTTGTGAATAATAATATTAAAGCGGGCCACTGAGCAACGCTCTTCGCTAATCAGTTCACTGAGCTCTTGCTCATGATTGGAAATTTTTAAATGTTAACATGAAAAGGCTTCAGGAACAGAATGGGAAGAGAACTCTGGGCAAACTCCAGACCACACGCATTAGCCTCTTACATATGACTAATCGGGAGAGACAGTGGTCAGGTCAATGGACAGTAATCTGAAGGCCAAGGCTAATTCTCTGCAGACATCATTACATAATCCACTGAGGCAGCATGTCATGGGATTTAAATTCAATTAATAAACCTAGCAGATGAAGCTAATCTTAGTAATGGTGACCGTGAAGCTGTCAGAGAATCATAGACTCCCTGTAGTGCAGAAGGAGGCCGTTCAGCCCATCCAGTCTGTACCAACCACAATCCCACCCAGGTCTCATGCCCTTAACCCCATGCATTTACCCTACTCATCTCCCTGCCACAAGGGTCAATTTAGCATGGCCAATCCACCTCACCCACACATCTTTGGCAATCCAATGTCAGAAAAGCCCATCTGGTTCCTTAAGGGAAGGAAATCTGCCATCCTTACCCGGTCTGGCCTACTCCAAACCCACAGCAACGTGGCTGATTACTAATTGTCTTCTGAAATGGCCTAGTGAGCCACTCAATTAAGGGGCAATTAGGGATGGGCAACAAATGCTGGCCTTGCCAGCGATACCCACATTCTATCAAAGAATAAAGAAAAACTTTGGAGCTAGAATCACCAACCAGGAGAGAACACCCAAACTGTCTGAGCCTTTTCAAGTCCATAAGATAATTTTCCCTGCTCAGAGAAGGAGAAAATATAAATTTAATCTTGTTATTTGGGCTATTTGTCAGCCTTAGCTCACTGATAACACTTCCCTGTGTCAAAAGCCCATGGATTCAAGCCCAATTCAAGGGACTTGGGCAGCATGGTGGTACAGTGGTTAGCACTACTGCCTCACAGTACCAGGGACCTGGGTTCAATTCCAGCCTCGGGTGATTGTTTGTGTGGGGTTTGCACGTTCTCCCTGTGTCTGTGTGGGTTTCCTCCAGGTGCTCCAGTTTCTTCCCACACTCCAAAGATGTGCAGGTTAGGTTAAGTGGCAATGCTAAATTGCCCCTTAGTGTCAGGGGTATTAGCAGAGTAAATACACGGGGTTACAGTGATGAGGCCTGGGTGGGATTGTGGGTGGTGTGGACTCAATGGGCCAAATGGCCTCCTCCGCACTGTGGGGATTCTATGATTCTCTGACCTAGCTGGTGTTTAAGGGCTGCACCATGGACATGCCTCACTGGTGAAGGTATCCGATCTTTAATCCAAGGCACTTTAATATGAATATATGTGTTTCTATAAGACAGAGGGTGGTGGTGGAAGGAAAATTTTCAGACTGGAGGCAAGTTACCAGTGGTGTACCACAGGGATCAGTGCTGGGTCTTCTGCTATTTGTGATTTTTATCAATGACTTGGAAAAGGGGGCTGAAGGGTGGGTTAGTAAATTTGCTGATGACACCAAGATTGGTGGAGTAGTGGATGAGGTGGAGGGCTCTTGCAGGCTGCAAAGAGACATTGATAGGATGCAGAGCTGTACAGAAAAGTGACAGATGGAATTTAACCCTGATAAGTGCGAGGTGATTCATTTTGGTAGGACAAACTTGAATGAAGATTACAGGGTCAATAGCAGGATTCTGAAGAATGTGGAAGAACAGAGAGATCTTGGAGTTCGTATCCACAGATCTCTGAAGGTTGCCACTCAAGTGGATAGAGCAGTAAAGAAGGCTTATAGTTTGTTCGCGTTTATTAACAGGGGGTTTGAGTTTAAGAGCCGTGGGGATATGTTGCAACTATACCGGACCTTGGTGTAACCACGTTTGGAATATTGTGTTCAGTTCTGAACACCTCACTATAAGAAGGATGTGGAAGCATTGGAGAGAGTGCAGAGGGGATTTACCAGGATGCTGCCTGGTTTGGAGGGTAGGTCTTATGAGGAGAGGTTGAGGGAGCTGGGGCTTTTCTCTTTAGAGCAGAGGAGGATGAGAGGCGACTTAATAGAGGTGTGAGATCAGAGCACCCTTAATAAGATGATGAGGGGGATAGATAGAGTGGATGTGCAGAGACTATTTCCTCGGGTAGATGTAGCTGTTACTAGGGGGCATAACTATAAGGTTCATGGTGGGAGATATAGGAGGGATGTCCGAGGTAGATTCTTCACTCAGAGAGTGGATGGGGTGTGGAATGCACTGCCTGCTGTGATAGTGGAGTCGGACACTTTAGGAACTTTCAAGAGGTTATTGGATAGGCACATGGAGCATACCGGAATGATAGGGAGTGGGATAGCTTGATCTTGTGTTTGGACATAGCTCGGCACAACATCGAGGGCCAAAGGACCTGTACTGTACTGTACTGTTCTGTTTCTCTATGTTTCTATTAAAGATCCCATGGTACTAAGCAGAGCAAGAAGCTCTCCCTAGTGTCCTGGGCAATATTTATCCTTTAACCACCAGTTTGCAGCTTAGATTCTCCCAGCTACCTGGACCTTCCGACATTTGGGCCTGGCGCAAGCCTGCTGTGAAAGACTACTGGTCTCCACTAGGGGGTGCTCAGGGTCATGGCTGAGCATTACCCATCTGGGGAAACATGTCACCTTGGAGGGTGGGGGTTTGGTGGGGGGTCTCTGATATCTGCAGGGGGATCGCCCAGTGCAGTGTGAGATCAGAGCACCCTTTCAAGATGACACCCGGGCCACTTGGCAGCCAGGCTCGCTGGCGTGTTTAGCTCCCCCCCACCCTCACCCTCACCATCTACCCCACCCTAGAACTGGAGTGCAACTCATCACTCTCCCAAAAAAATGGCTGAGTGTTGGACGATTGCTCCAGAATTCAGCCAGTGGAATTCCAGCTCCGGGTGAAAGAACTTGTCTCCGACTCGGATAATCACATGAACTAAAAACTTGTTTCTTTGGCTCTTTTACCATCCACAGTTATAAAACACCCTTCTTTTTTATCTTTTATCTTTTTTCTATCTCCCTGTAGTGTGTGTGCATACGTGTGTGTATGTGTTTGTGTGTATGTGTGTGTAAATGTGTGTGTGTTGGGCATGCATGTGTGTGTGTGTGTGTCTGTGCATGTATGTGTGTGTGTATGTGCGCATACATGTATGTGCATGTATGTATCTGTGCGTATGTGCGTGTGTGTTGTGTGCGTGCGTCTGTGTGCATGTGTTCATATGCATGTGCTGTGTATATGTGTGTGCATGTGTGCATGTGTGCATGTGTGGTCCTGCCCCCAGGTTTGAATAAACTAAATTTCTGAGTTAATAATAGACTTGTTCACCGTGTAATTAAAAGATTTTCAGCAGTTCTACTCAGTAGCCATCTATACTGCGATTCATCACAAAACATTTGCAAAGTATCTCACGGCTCTGCACACATTCAGCTGTACCTCATAGCATTTATGCAAGTTTCTCAGATTGCTGAGGTGATCACTAGACTGAATGTTATGTATTGTACTGTCAGCAACTTGATTCCTGATTGTCATCTTTATCGCTAACAGCCACAGAGGAATGGCTGCGTCATTCAGATCACTGTCGGGAGTCAATGATGCTAAAGTGCAGAGTGATGAGAGGAAGTTGACGGCTGACTTTTTCAAACTTGATAGCCACCTCTCAGGGGCAAGCCATGTTCCTTCCTCTCGAATGCCAGGGGTGTCTGCAGTGTAGCACGAAGCCTCCAGCTGATAGGAGGTGGGCCTAACCTTAAACTCACGGCCAGATCACTGCGGAGGAGAGAAGCTAGAAATCAGCTCCTCGTGCAAAAAGTGAATAGTGGAACTTGCTCCCACGGAAACGGAGTGGACGCTGGCTCAGTTTAATAACTCGAAGTTGGAGGTTGATAAATTGATGAGGTGGGGTTAAGATGCAGAGTTTTAGGGCACACTAGCCCCTATTCCGGGGGCGGGCAAGGCTCGGAGAATAGTAATCTTCGTTGGCCTCGGGTGGGATTGTATGAAACCCAGGCGGACGTGCTGGTAAAGTTCCGCCCTAGGTATCCAAATCACCAGCAACCTGTCCTGGTCCCTCCACGCTGACGCTTTAGTTAAGAAAGCCCACCAATGCCTCTGCAACCTTAGGAGGCTAAGGAAATTCAGCATGTCTGCTACAACTCTCATCAATTTTTACAGTTACACCATAGAAAGCCTTCCCAAAAGTATCACAGCTTGGGATGGCTCCTGCTCTGACCAAGATGCAAGAAACTACAAACGATTGTGAACAAAGCCCAGTCCATCACACAAACCAGCCTCCCATCCATTGATTCACTTTATACTTCCCGCTGCCTCAGAAAAGCAACAGCATAATCAAGGACCCCACACACCCCGGACATATCCTCTTTCACTTTCTTCCATCGGGAAAAAAATACAAAAGTCTGTGATCTCGTACCAACCAACTCAAGAACAGCTTCTTCCCTGCTGCCATCAGGCTATTGAATGGATCTACCTTATATTAAGCTGATCATTCTCTACACCCTAGCTATAATTGTAACACTACATTCTGCACTCTCTTCTTTCCTTCTCCCCTCAGCACTCTATGAAGATATGCTTTGTATCGCACACAAGAAACAATACTTTTCACTGTATCCCAGTACATGTGACAATAATAAATCAAATTAATCAAATCAGTCATGATGTCACTGGAACTGGCTCAGAGGACTGAATGGCCTCCTCCTGTTCCTGCGTTCTTATCCAAAATCTAATCCCAGCGTTTAAGGAGAGGAACTTCGATCTAAAGAATCAACTTGGTGTTTATGTTGTCTGCAACTTGTAAAAATAATTTGACTTATGGCGTTGTCAGGGAATATATTAAAGATCAAGATCCATGTAATAAGTTGGAAGTCATTTGAGGTTGTCCTTCTGTCTTTACCTCCTTTATTTTGTATGTTTCAATCTACGTCATTCTTTTTTATGTAAGTAAATTACCCCCTTACTGCCCTCACAATCACAAGTGGTCTAGACATAGAGAAACGGAATTCAGTCCCTGAGAGAGTTAGGGGGGTAGCTGGTGATTTAGTAGGAACCCAGTAAAAACTGAGATGGGCACAGAGATTATGATATTGTTTTGACGGAGAGCAGAATTTCAGGGCCATAGAATCCTACATTGCAAAAGGACGCCATTCGATCCATCAAGTCTGCACTGACCACTATCCACCCTGGCCTTATCCCCTTAACCTCATGCATTTACCCTAGGTAGCCCCTGACACTAAGGGGCAATTTAGCATGGTCAATCCACCTAATCCCTATGTCTTTGGACTGTGGGAGGAAACTGGGGCACCTGGAGGTAACCCACGCAGACATGGGGAGAATGTACAAACTCCACACAGACAGTGACCCAAGGCAGGAATTGAATCTGGGTCCCTAACTCTGTGAGGCAGCAGTGTTAACCACTGTGCCACCGTGCCACCCCACTGCATGCCCAGGAAATTCCCGGCCAATGTCAAGGGATCATTAAGCGGTCTGTCAAATTGTCCATCCTGCCTGTGATGATTCCCATGGCGTGAAATTTACCTCATAGCCAATGAGGAGTGCAATGGCCAATCTGTACACATCAAGGTGCCCTCAATGGCAATGAGATAAATGACCAGTTTTTGTTGGACATATGGGTTTAAGGATGAATGTTGTCCAGGAAACTGGGAGAAGTCTCTTTGTTACTTTGCTATGCACCTTGCTAATTGAGCAAAGTAGCAAGAAGACTTCTCCCAGTTTCCTGACTTTCAGATCCATCTGGACTGGACAGAACTGGCGTCTGTTTAGCATCTCACCAAAAGGCAACTCCTTGTACAATGCAGCACTGCCTCAATCCTGCACTGATGCTGTGGTGTGGCAAATCCCTCCAGTGGGGTCCAATCCTCAAAACAGGAATATTACAGGAAAGACAAAATGGAACGAGATTGTAAAGAGAGGGGAAAGAGGGATGGTTTTCTCATTGTTTCAAATGAGGAGTGAGAAACATAATCTTATTTAAGGAGAGCAGCCGAGACTGGTGAGACAGCGAATAGTCTTGAGTTTGACTTGGATGTGAAGAGGGAGCAGCTGCTCTGGTAGAGATACGGCTCGGGTAGCAGATTGGTTGTGTGTCTGTAACTGTCACCTCGTGTTTACAATAACCCGTGGCAGACTATTACTGGTTGCCATGGCAACCGGCTGCTCAGACACATAACCAAGAACGCAAGGAACACGGCATGACTGCTGAGCAGCTTCCAGTCGGAAAGAAGCTGGTTTTTTACCGCTGCTGAATAAATGACAATTTACAGAGTGCGGGACGATGAAAGCAGGTCTAGACTGGAATAATGACCTTTAAATGTGAAAGGAATTACTCCCGCATTCCATACATGGCTTGAGTGTAACTCTACACAAATCAAAGTAAACATCTGAACAGTTTTAAAGTGGCTCAGAGTATCACTGGAGTCTAACCTTAGAGTATTGATTTATGTAAATGTGATTCTTCTCATGTCCACTTACTCCAGAAACAATACAGAACTGAGCTAGCATAGAAATCTTTGAGCTTTTTGGCTTTTTTTTTCTTGTTCGCATGGCTGGGGAAGCAGTTCAAGTTTGATTTTTGAGGTTAGCAAGCCAGTCAGCAGCATAAGCCAGCGCGGTGGCACAGTGGTTAGCACTGCTGCCTCACAGTGCCAGGGACCCAGGTTCGATTCCAGCCTCGGATGACTCTGTGGGGTTTGCACATTCTCTCTGTGATTGCGTGGGTTCGCTCTGGGTTCCTTCCATAGTCTGAAAGACATGTGGTTTTGGTTGATTGGCTACACTAAATTGCCCCCAAGTGTCAGGGGGATCAGCAGGGTAATTACATGTGGTTACAGGGTTGGGTAGGATTATCGTCAGTGTAGGCTCAATGGGCCAAATGGCCCCCTTCTGCACTGTGGGATTCTATGAATCTAAGTTCTGGATCAAAGTAAAGGCACAGTGGTTAGCACTGCTGTTCCACAACGCCAGGGACCCGGGTTTAATTCCGGCCTTGAGTCACTGTCTGTGTGGAGTTTGCACACTCTCCCCGTGCCTGTGTGGGTTTCCTCTGGGTGCTCCAGTTTCCTTCCACAGTCCAAAGATGTGTGGGTTAGGTGGATTGGCCACCCTAATTGCCCCTTAGTATCAGAGGGATTACCAGGGTAAATGCATGGGTTACAGGGTTAGGGCCTGGGTGGGATTAGCGTCAGTGCTGGCTCGATGGGCCAAATGGCCTCCTTCTGCACTGCAGGGATTCTGTGATTCTCAGGGCAGAAGTTCAGTATGTGGGCAATGGTGTGATTTGGATGGTCTTAGTCACAATTTGAGCTGTTCTTCATTCTCTACTGTCCTGTCCTCAACTGTTTGAAGGTTGTCCAGGTTTTCCGTGTGAGGTTGAAACCTGGGACTTCACCCCTTGGGTCAGGTACTAGGCTGCGGATGCTGATATCTGCAGCCAATCAGAAAGTGTGCCAGTGAGAAACGGGGCTGTTATCGGTCTGTACGGGGTGGAGTACACCCAGCAGGAACTGTGGGATTTCAGGTAAGGGTGTGGGTTTATTCTGAGGTCCCGTGCCAGCGAGAGTGCTTTGTTACCTCCTGTCAGTCAGTGGTATTCTTTGAGGAGGAAGTTTCTCCTATTAACATCAGGAGGTTCAATATGCGTTATGTGATAATATTTGATTTGGTTTATTATTGGCACATGTTTCTTGTGCTATACAGACAAAGCATACCGTTCATAGAGAAGGGAAGGTGGGAGTGCAGAATGTAGTGTTACCATCATAGCTAGGGTGTAGAGAAATATCAACTTAGTGAATTAAAGCATTGTTCGAGAGTTTAAAAGAGTTAGAATGAAGTTTTAGAAGCATAGAACGAGAGTAAAAGATAGAATTAGAAGGTATGCTGGGCAGAGCTTGCAAGAAGTCACCTCATTCCAGCGCCATCTTGAGAAAGTTGCGAAATATTCAAACAATGGCTGTGGAGACCAGGTCATTGAGTGTCTTTAAGACAGAGATAGATGGGTTCTTGAATAATAAGGGGTTCAGCGGTTATGGAGAAAGGACAGGAGAATGGGGATGAGAAAAATATCAGCCATGATTGAACAGTAGAGCAAACTTGATGGGCCGAGTGGCTTAATTCTGCTCCTATGTCTTATGGCCCTGTGGTCTAATCTGGAGGCACATGGAGCTGTGTTGGTCTGAATGCTCCAGAAATAATCCTCATGGCTTCCCAGAGGAAGATATCTATTCTGTTTGTGTGGTGGCTCCAGCATTAGGCTGAGTAGCAACACTGTGGTGTTGGGTAAATCAGGGTGAGTGAAGCAGTGTGTAGAATGTTGGCTCTGCTGCCCCAGGTAATATCTGCCAGTTTTGTTTGACCTTGGCTCTGATGTCCTGGAGGTGTCGCCAGTTGTATTGTATCACTCACCGTGTCAAGCGTGATGCCAAGGTACTTTGGTGTTGGGTCATGGGTGAATGGATAGCCACTGGTCTGGACCCTCCGATCAGGATCCCCTAAGGTCACTGCTCCGAGGCAGTGCAGGAGTTTCCAGCCCTTTGGCTTGAGCGCATGAAACCAATCTTCTCTGCTATTTCTCGCCGTTCTATAAGATGTCATTCATCAAGGAACTTGAGGAATGAGGTCGGGTACCACCCCATGAGGCCTGGCCCCACCCATAGTCCATACTGGAAAACATTCTGCATCCCCCTCCCCATGCTAACGTCCAACACCCACAACCACACCTCTGCTCCCACACCAAATTCCCTAAAATCTATCCACTTACTGTATACACTTCCTTCTCCTTCACTAAGATTCAAAAGACCTTTAAACTTACCTGTTTTATGGCAACTATTAGAAAATGGGGAGTGGCTTCCATCTCTTCAACAGAGCTTCCCTTCACCACCAGGAGTGCACTGCACAACTCTGATCTCGTCCAGCCTGAGTTCAAAGGACAGGCAAGGCAGGAGTTCAGCTAAAAATACTGGGATCAAAGTGGAAATCTGATGGTGATTATCACTCTGAGGAAGTTCAGATTCTACGAGCGGCGGAGAGCAGGATGTGAGGCAGTAACTGCATGAATCACTGAGTGGCTTCCCCCTGTTGGCAATGGCCATTGGCAGCGAGTGTTTGGAACGTTTCCTGTCCTGGTAAACAGTTTTGTTTGCCACTTCCTTTCCCCGCGATCCAACGTTCTTTCAGGAATTCTGGGTCCATCCCATGGAGTCCTGCTGCTTTTCCTGACTTTATTACCATCAGAACATTGGGCAACATGGTGACACAGTGGTTAGCATTGCTGCTCAGAGCACTAGGGACCTGGGTTCAATTCTCGCCTCAAGTCACTGTCTGTGCGGAGTTTGCACATTCTCCCCGTGTCTGTGTGGGTTTCCTCCAGGTGCTCCGGTTTCCTCCCACAGTCCAAAAGACGTGCAGGTGAGGTGCATTGGCTGTGCTAAATTCTCCCTCATTGTACCCAAACAGGCGCCGGAGTGTGGCAAATAGGAGATTTTCACAGTAACTTCATTGCAATGTTAATGTAAGCCTACTTGTGACACTAATAAATAAACTAAAACTTAAAACTGTCCACATTTTCTTGTGTGTTAGGCGTTCAGATGTCTCTCTCCTGTCAGGCCAGTTTTATTTGAGAGAGATTGCATTAGGGCTGTTTTTGCTGTCCACTTATCTTCCCCCCTGGCCAGAATCCTTGAGTTGATTGAGAGTTGTGGATCAATAGCATCAGCATTGATTTTGGACGGTGTGTGTGCTTGTTTTGTGACTGCTCTGAGGCAGTGCTGGAGCTTCCAGTCCTTTCAGCTTGAGCACATGAAGCCAATCTTTTCTGTTGTTTCTCGTCGTTTTATAAGATGTCCTTCATCAAGGAAAGTTATATCAAGATCTTCATTTTCCCTGTATTCTTGGAGGAGTCAGTCACTTTCCAGGCTGCAACAGGGGAGGAACTTGGGGGGGGGTGATTCTCCCAGCTTCCCAATTTAATAATATTCATGCTGATGGCTTTTGTAGTACACAGGGTGTGGGAGATTCTACTCTGAACTCCCACTGAAAAAACCAGCGTGAAATACTCCAGTTATCCTGTGAATTCGACACTTGGAATGTTTTTGGTAGAATTCCACCCATGGCTCTGAAGGGGAACAAATTTAGTGGTTGCCAATTTGAGAAGTTGAGTGAAATGGTTATAATTTTCAGGGAAGTGTGGGATCTGGTTAAAGATGGTTTCCAATGCTTCCCAGTTGCCCCCCTGTAGGTTCCAGCCTGGCTTGGGTTTGGAGTTTCTGGATGATGGCTCCAGGCTGATGTGAGTGAGGGAAGGGTGATGGGAAAATGGGCAGCACTCATCATGAATACATCAGCCGTTGGCCATTGCTGTCACGCGTTGTGAAGTGTGTAGTCCTTCTTCCACCTTTCCGAATGGAATTTGCCAGGCAAAGGCTATACGTGGAAGTGCCATCTGATAGGTTGGAATTCTACCACAGCCCCTGTTGGCAGGATCAAGTGAGGAGTCCGTGAGGCGGAGAGGGGGGTTCTTGGTGGGAATCCAAACATCATTCTAACGCCAACGTGAATTTCCAATGGGATCTTCCACTGGTGCCTACCGCGATGAACCGGTATTCCCGTCATGGTGAATGAGGAATCCGGCTAAGGTGAATCGGGAATCCTGCTGTGGTGAATTGGGAATCCCGCCATGGTGAACTGGGAATCCTGCTGTGGTGAATCAGTATTCCCATCATGGTGAATTGGGAATCTCGCCACGGCAAATTGGAAATCCTGCTGTGGGGAATCAGGAATTTTGCTCTGGGGAATCGGGAATCCCGACGTGGTGAATTGGGAATCCTGCTTCTATATGTCACTCTGCTGGAGGCTGGCATGAAACCGAATTGCATCCTAACGGGTGAAAGCCAAACCAGAGTCAACCCCTGCACCCCACCCACCACCCCACCCCCTCCACCACCAAACCCCCTGCCCCCCCATTCTGCCCCCCGCCAACACACACACACACACCCACTCCACATCCCAAATTTCCATTCTAGCAGCAGGAAATGATGCCAATCAACAACACAGACAATCTAGGAGAGGGTGAGAGGCCTGAGACTACCAAGCCCTGAGGAACACATCAGTAGGAATGATGGCTGGATCCCCATGTCCATACTGCCTGCCAGGGGGGGGGGGGTTTCTCCCCACGGCATCTTTGGCTTCACTGATGTTGGTCTTGCTTCTGAACTTCAGCATCCTGGCCAAATGCTGGTGGCATCTTGCATGTTCCTCACTGTCTTTGTCCAACCTCCTCGGAATTTTAGGGTCTTTGCCAAACACTGGTAGGATTGTGCTGAAGGGGTGGGGCAATGAAAGGAGACTGAAGCTGGGGAGGCGGGTTAGAGGTGTTTTGGGGTGGCTGAGGGAATTCGGAAGAGTGAAGCTGTTTAGGGGAGTGAAGGGGTAAGGGAAGGAGTGAAGAGGACTGAAGGAACAGAGAAGGATTTACAGTTCATGGGGCCCTGTGCTTAGCTTTAATTTTGGACCCCTCTCACCAACCCAGGATTTGTGGGCAAAAGTTCACCCCTCACACACACTCCCCACCCACATCTCACACACACTCCCCCTACCCCTCACACACACACTCCCCCACCCCTCACAGACACTCCCCCCTACACCTCACACACACACTCCCCCACCCCTCACCCACACTCCCCCATCCCTCACACACACACTCCCCCACCCCTCACAGACACTCCCCCCTACACCTCACACACACTCCCCCACCCCTCACAGACACTCCCCCCTACACCTCACCCACACTCCCCCACCCCTCACACACACACTCCCCCACCCCTCACACACACACTCCCCCACCCCTCACACACACACTCCCCCACATCTCACACACACACTCCCCCACCCCTCACAGACACTCCCCCCTACACCTCACCCACACTCCCCCACCCCTCACACACACACTCCCCCACCCCTCACACACACACTCCCCCACCCCTCACACACACACTCCCCCACCCCTCACACACACACTCCCCCACCCCTCACACACACACTCCCCCACCCCTCACACACACACTCCCCCACCCCTCACACACACACTCCCCCACCCCTCACACACACTCCCCCACCCCTCACACACACACTCCCCCACCCCTCACACACACACTCCCCCACCCCTCACACACACACTCCCCCACATCTCACACACACACTCCCCCACCCCTCACACACACACTCCCCCACCCCTCACACACACACTCCCCCACCCCTCACACACACACTCCCCCACATCTCACACACACTCCCCCACCCCTCACACACACACTCCCCCACCCCTCACCCACACTCCCCCACCCACATCTCACAACACACTCCCCCAAACCGCACACACATTCCCCTCCTACTCCTCACACACACCCTCCCCCCTACCCCTCAGACACACACTCCCCCACCCCTCACACACACTCCCCACCCACTTCTCACACATACTCCCCCCATTCCTCACACACACTCCCCCACCCCTCACACACACTCCCCCACCCCTCACACACACTCCCCACCCACATCACACACACTCCCCCTACCCCTCACACACACTCCCCACCCACATCACACACACTCCCCCTACCCCTCACACACACTCCCCACCCACATCACACACACTCCCCCTACCCCTCACACACACTCCCCACCCACTTCTCACACACACTCCTCCCTACACCTCACACGCACACTCCCCCACCCCTCACACACACTCCCCCACCCCTCACACACACTCCCCCTACCCCTCACACACACTCCCCACCCACATCACACACACTCCCCACCCACATCACACACACTCCCCACCCACTTCTCACACCCACTGCTCCCTACACCTCACACGCACACTCCCCCACCCCTCACACACACTCCCCCCACCCCTCACACACACTCCCCACCCACATCACACACACTCCCCACCCACTTCTCACACCCACTGCTCCCTACACCTCACACGCACACTCCCCCACCCCTCACACACACTCCCCCCACCCCTCACACACACTCCCCACCCACATCACACACACTCCCCCACCCCTCACACACACTCCCCACCCACATCTCACACACACTCCCCCTACCCCTCACACACACTCACCACCCACATCTCACACACACTGCCCCTACCCCTCACACATACTCCCCCCACCCCTCACACACACACTCCCCCACCCCTCACACACACTCCCCACCCACATCACACACACACTGCCCCTACCCCTCACACATACGCCCCCCACCCCTCACACACACACACTCCCCCACCCCTCACACACACTCCCCACCCACTTCTCACACCCACTCCTCCCTACACTTCACACGCACACTCCCCCACCCCTCACACACACTCCCCCTACCCCTCACACATACTCCCCCCATTCCTCACACACACTCCCACCACCCTTCACACAACAAATACTGTCCATATAATCTCTCAATATTCCATTATGTTGTTTTCCTTTGCATTAATTATTTGAGTCCCCAAACATCAGTAAATTATACTTTTTAAGTGGGAAACCTTAGCACTTGTTAGCGTTTCATTTCATTCCATTAATAACTGAATCGTTCGTGTTTAACATCACTAGAAATTCATTGTGCAGCAACTTAATTATGTAATTCAAACCGATTAAACATGAATCATAAAACTTTACTGACAAGATAAGGGACAAAAGTGGGTAAATACAGTTAAGCTACAGATCAGCCATAATAGCAGAACTCAAAGAGCTAAATGGCCTACTATTGTTCATCTGTTCCAATCAGTGAATAGGGTTTGGCACATGTATGAAAATATTCACACATTAAACCCTTTCTCAGTTAAGATATTCCAGTCCAGATTTCAACAAACAATTAGTCAACTAAATGAATGGTTCGCACAGTAGTTACCGTCTGAAATCACGTACCAATAGACTTAAGAACAGCTTCTCCCCTCCTGCCATCAGACTTTTGAATGGACCTACCTCACACTAAGTTGATCTTTCTCCACAACCTAGCTATGACTGTAATACTACATTCTGCACTCTCTCATTTCCTTGTCTATGTGCAGTATGCTTTGCATAGCACTCAACAAACGATACTTTTCACTGCGTACTAATACATGTGACAATAATAAATTACATCAAATCAAATTAGCTCTCGGTTATCCCCTAGCATTCAAGGTTAAATGTTATTAATTTCACCAACCTTCAGTGCCTCAAACTAAACTGAGGTCATTTATGCATTTACATTCAGGGAGTCAATATCTAAAGCAGTTGTGTCTGCTGCTGGGTGATATTCAATAGTGACAATGAATACAAAACATTTATACTTACATTTCAGCCTTGTTTTCATCCTCAAACCTCATCAGCTTATTAAATCTTTTAAAGGACCTACGTGTCTTTTCTGGCGATTAACACAATAATAAAGCTTTACCATGGAAACTCTAGCTGATTGGTTTGATTACATAATGTATTTTTTGGTTTTCAGTTGTGACTTTAGTTAACTTGAGCTGCATCCGATACCCTATACATGCAATCTTCTGAATGTTTTATACTTTGTGAAATATTTATTTTTGAGCTGACTTTCTAACCGTGAATGTAAATAACTTCATTTTTCTTCTCTATTGCGTATATCCACCATCCAGCACACCCCAATATCCATTATTGAAATCTTTCTTTATATCAGAAAGTTCTCACAGCAGGTACCAGGTTGTCTGTGGCAATAGTTTCCTCAAGCAATGAAATATGATGATACAATGGTTATTATAGAGTCATAAAGTCATAGAGGTTTACTGCATGGAAGCAGGCCCTTCGGCCCAATTTGTCCACGACACACTTTTTTTTCACACTAAGCCCCATAAGACACAGGAGCAGAATTAGGCCACTCGGCCCATTGAGTCTGCCCTGCCATTCAATCATGGCTGATACTTTTCTCATCCCCATTCTCCTGCCTTTTCCCCATAACCCCTGATCCCCTTGTTGATCAAGAACCTATCAATCTCTGTCTTAAAGACACTCAATAGCCTGGCCTCCGCAGTCTTCTGCGGCAAAGAGTTTCACAAATTCACCATTCTCTGGCTGAAGAAATTCCTCTTCACCACTGTTTTACAGGATCACCCCATTTTACTAACCTCTCCTGAGCCCTCCGTTTCGTTAACCTGCACTTCTACCCTCTCCTTTAACTTTGATTTTCTAATTCTCCATACAACTGAACCCTCCTCCCCACTATCTAGTTTAAAGCTAGCCCCAATTGCCTGCATTTGGCCCATACCCCTTGATGCCCATCTTACCCATGTAACCGTCTAAATACTTTTTAAAAGATAAAATGGTACCTGCCTCTACTACTGGAGGGATTGTTAGGACATGGAATGTTCCCAGCAGAAACAGGGGTGGAATAGAATCCCATCAAACATTTTGGGCGGGATTCTCTGGCCATTCTCACCAGCCAGATTCTCCAGTCCCGCTGCAGTGAACAGAATTTAGCGGGGCGCCAAATTCTCCATCCTCGCTGGCAGTGGCAGCACGGCGTGATTGGGTGGAGAATTCCAGCCTTTATATCTGAAACCTTTAAAAGAAATACGGAAGTATGGCCAATAGGAGAATGTGGCTAGATGATCTGAGAGTTACACAGTTACAATGCTTCCTGTGCTGTGAAAATCTACAGTTCTCACAGAGAAATCAGGTATCACCTCAGGCATTCTGCTATTGATTAAATTCATTATGGGGTGGCACAGTAGCATAGTGGTTAGCACTGCTGCTTCACAGCTCCAGGGTCTTGGGTTCGATTCCTGGCTCGGGTCACAGTCTGTGTGGAGTTTGCACATTCTCCTCGTGTCTGCGTGAGTTTCCTCCGGGTGCTCCGGTTTCCTCCCACAGTCCAAAGATGTGCGGGGTTAGGTTGATTGGCCATGCTAAGAGATTGCCCCTTAGTGTCCAGGGATGCTTAGGTTAGAGGGATTAGTGGGTATAATATGTAGGGATATGGGGGTAGGGCCTGGGTGGGATTGTGTTCGGTGCAGAGTCGATGGACCGAAGGGCCTCTTTCTGCACTGTAGGGTTCTATGATTTCTCCCACAGTCCAAAGATGTGCAGGTTAGATGCCATGCTAAATTGACCCTTAGTGTCAGGCGATTAGTAGCGTAAATATGTGGGGTTATAGTAATACGGCCTGAGTGGGATTGTGGTCTGTGCAGATTTGATGGGCTGAATGGCTTCCTTCTGCACTGTAGGGATTCTATGGCCTACCTCCCATTATGGTAAGAAAGAAATTCTTGCCTGCATCCCCAGCTATCTTTTCCCTGCCATACTATCTACTGAATAAGGGAGCACAGCCTATACTCTGACCAATCAACAATGTTTCATCATATACATAGCTAATTTTAGGTATTGGTGGTTATGTTTTAAACAGAATAGATAAAGTGATTGACAAACCTTCTGGAGTCTAAAGGTACCGCAACATTGAAGAATTGGATTTTACATAACCCAAGTCTTGACCCTTATAAAATATTTATGAGTTTGGGAAGCCTAAAGATATTGCAGCTCCAATGCTGAGATTCTATATTGGAGGCCATTGCCCTAATTCACTCCTGCTTGCGAAAAAAGGAAGTAAATCGAAAAGCAGAATATACTGTTCTCTCTGAGGGGCTGCAGGCCTGAAGTGGACTCACTCGGTCTCGCCCCAGTGCTAGGGCGAGGGATTTACCTGCAGAATGTGCCTCTGTCTCCCAGTGGGCTAGTGGCACTCTCCTGTACCCCACATCCAACTGCAATGGCGCTGTCTCTTCAACACTTCCAGTAGCCAATGGCAGCACAAAGGCAGCAACACCCCCGGTGGAAGACACTGTCAGGATCAACTGGCTCACTGTTGGAGGAGCCTGGATACAAACGGGTCACAGACACACACAAACATACACACACACACGCACACACACACACACACACACACACACACACATACACACACACGTGCGCGCGCACAAACACTCTTACATATACATACTCACAAACACATGCACACTCTCTCTCTCACACACACACACATATACACTTTAGCATACACACACTCTCTCATACACGCACACACTGAGGGGGGATGGGAAGTGAAGGGGTGTGGGGAGTGAAGGGGAGAATGGGTAGTGTTTGTGCACTGCGCATTTCATTGTAAATCCTTCCCTGGGACGAGGGAGAGTGAAAGAGGAAGAGGAGAGGAAGGAGTGAATGAGGATAAAGGAGTATGGGCAGAGGGGGAATGCCCAGGTCAGCCTGCAGGAGAGGTATTTGCGGAATCACAGGCTGGATTTTCCAGCTGCACACACTCCAGGACCAGAAATTCCTGCCCAAGATTTGATCTGATTTATGATTGTCACATGTTGGAGTCTACAGTGAAAAGTATCGTCAAGATCAACAGACCTTTCAATGGATCATCTAATTTTCTGTCCTGCCATCTACAATTCCTGCAGCAGGGTAAATTTGGCCAATGTCTGCTTCCTGGGGTGTGAACTGAGGGTGGGTGTGATAGGATGAAATGAAGTGGGAGAGTGAGGGGTGTTGGTAGCAGTAGTAGGGACAGGGAGGGTGGTTGATGGCAAATTGGGGGTAGACACACGAGGGCCATCCTAACCACACCAAGATGAATCTTTATCATCATCATAGAATCATCACGGAATCCCTACAGTGCAGAAGGAGGCCATTTGGTCCATCAAGTCTGCACTGACCACTTTTGCACTAATTGTGTTCATTGTTTCTGTGTGTTCAATTATAAAATGTACCCCACAATCCTCTTTAAGCCACAGATGGAAGAAAAGTCTGAAAGAAGAAAAGTGGATAAGCACAGTGCAATGTTAAGATGGAAATACAATCTTAGTCCTCTGACAGACTTGGGTCACTGTCTGTGCAGATGCCACGCATTCTCCCCGTGTCTGCATGGGTTTCCTCCAGGTGCTCTGGTTTCCTCCCACAGTCCAAAAGATATGCTGGTTAGGTGCAATGGCCATGCTAAATTCTCCCTCAGTGTCTCCGAACAGGCACCGGAGTGTAGTGACTATGGGATTTTCACAGTAACTTCATTGCAGTGTTAATGTAAGTCCATTTGTGACACCAATAAATAAATAATACTTCTCAATCCTTCTGATTTTCTGAGCATAGAGCCTGTATCTTTTTACCCCACAGAACTAAATAACATGACCCCAACAGCAATGGGGGTTGCCTCTGTACTTCAGCTCCTCCTGCTGACTATATAATTCTTGATCATTGTTAAGTTGTTGAGGCTTGCCTTATAATGTGAAAATTGTCAGCATTAATAAATGTTTGTCGTACATTCTAATATAAACCCTAACTTATATTGTTTCCTAAATGATTTTCAGGCTCACTACACAGAAATAGCAAGCTTCCTTCCAAGCTAAAATAATCCAAAGACCATGGCTGGAATTCTTCCACCCCACCCATCACTGCAGGTTGTGGACAATATGAAGGCCCATTGACGGTCAGACAGGAATTTCCGGCTTTTAGACCAGCGCGACTGGAAAATTCAGCCCTATATTCTCACAAAATACGCACCCCACTTCCCCCCAACCCCCTTGTATGGGGTGTCCGACCATGTTCAACTCTGACTCTCAGGTCCCACCAGTACCCCAGCAGGTGCCAAGCCGAAGGTCAAGAATTCCTTCCCAATAGATAATGAATCCAAGTCCCAGACTGAACCACTATCAATGCATATTGCACCCTCCTCCTAATATTCCTTTAGCAATGAACAAAGCACCAAAGGACAATCCCGTTTACCATCTGCTTTCTAAAAAAAGATCACTCCAGAGTTTCAGCGAATATCATGAGCGCAAAATAATGTTTACCTGTCTCCTATCAAATTCAAAACTGCCCCTGCACATGTACAAAAAGGCCCATGGGCAAAATGGCAACCACTTTGCTGCCCGCAACCATCCATCCAATCACAACATTTGATATCCGAATGATGTGTGACCTCCACACAACATCCATGTTCTATCCAACTATCTCCATAACCTGTGACAGGCTAAGTTGGGGAAGCAATGTCACCTGCAGGTACAGCAAGCACCCAGGAAGGCGAAAGCCATGTTGGTCTTTATTCAATTGGGTAGTTGTACAACAACAAGGAAGTCTTGGTCCAATTGTACAAGACTTTGTTGCGACCATACCTGGATAACTGTATGGGTTTTTGGTTTCCACATCCAAGGGATGATTTACTTACCTTAGAGACAGTGCAGTGAAAGTTCGCTATATTAGTTCCTGGAATGAGAGAGTTGGCCGAATTTTTTTTTTAATCATTCATGGGACGTGGCTGGCCAGCATTTATTGCCCATCTCCAGTTGCCCTAGGAGGGCAGTTGAGAGTCAACAACATTGTTGTGGCTCTGGAGTCACATGTGGACCAGTCCAGGTAAGGACGACAGCTTTCCTTCCCTAAAGGGCATTAGCGATGGGTTTTTCCAACAATCGACAATGGTTACATGGTCATCAGTAGATTCTTAATTTCAGATTTCGTTGAATTCAAATTCTACCATCTGCCATGGCAGGATTCAAACCCGGGTCTCCAGAACAATAGCTGTGTTTCTGGATTAATAGTTTAGTGATAATACCACTAGGCCACCACCTCCCCATGTTAGGAAGCCCACGCAGTGTGGAGTCCTCCACCCAGTGTGCCTTCTCTCAGGAGCAACTCAATGACTGCACCTTTAACTCTTGAATAGAGTTTGTATTTATCGGGTTTTTACAATAGTATGGGAACTATATACATTTATTCAGTGCTGTACACTTTTATAAATCATGAGACAGCAAGAGGCAATAAAAATGCCTTTTTAAGGAAAACATTGCTGATTAAAAATCCTCTTTTGTCAAAAGATCCATTGCACCATTTGATGAAAGTCTAATGTCTGCACAAAATAAAATCTCCGAACCCATTGAGAGCATTAACATACTGGCAGCCAAACAGCCTCTTGAGACAATTATCGCTAGCTTCTGATGTCAAACTTTGTCTCGCTAATGTATCATCTATTTAGGAACATAGAAACATAGGAATTAGGAGCAAGAGTAAGCAATTAAGCCTTCAAGCCTGCTCTGCCATTCTATATGATCATGGCTGATCTCCATCTCATCCTAACTCCACTTCCCTGCCTTTTCCCCACAGATTTTTATCCTGCTTTTGATCAAATATTTATCTATCTCTGTCTTGAATCCATTGATTAATTCTGTATCCACTGCACTCTGGAGCAGTGAATTTCTTAGATTCACAACCTTCTGAGAAGTAGCTTCTCCTTGTCTCTCTTGAACCTCCCCCATACAACTATGACCTCTTGTCCAAGACTGTTCTAAAAGGGGGAACATTTGCTTTATCAATCCTGTTAATATTTTATGTACTTTAATCAAATCCCCCTCATTCCTCTGAACTCCAGCAAGTACAAGCCCAAGATACTCAACCACTCCTGATATGACTTCTCCTTCAAACCTGGAATCAATCTAGTGAACTTCTTCTGAACTGTCTCCAGTGCCACCACATCCTTCCTCAAAGAAGGTGACCAAAACTGAACACAATACTCTAAGTGTGGTCTCACCAATGCCTTATACAATTGCAACAAAACTTCTCTACTTTTATACTCTAGACTCTTTGCAATAAATGCTAAGGTTCTATTTGCCTTCCTTATAACATTCTGCACTTGCATACCCACTTTCAGAGACCCATGCACAAGGCACCCAGATCCCTCTGCACAGACAAGAGCTTTCCAGCTGGGTTTGATTTAACATTTTGTTCCATTCCATATGCTACACTGTAGAACGGTGACAATCTTCCACCTTGTGAGGTATTATTTTGCAGCCTGGTGGTCAACTCTTTGTCAAGCATCACTTGGTGTTACTCAGGAGTCCCACTCTGTCATGGGAGTCTTTGTCGCATTAATTGCATCAGAAGACAGTGGGCTGAGGAAATGCAGCATTCACTTTCCAGTCTTGCTGATGGTAATCCAACCCGTCATGGGTCCCCTTTCAGTGGGGGATGTGAACAATGAGAAGCCCTGTTGACAGCAGTGGGACTGGAAGATTCCCACCACCGCCAATGGTGGGCTGCCCCCGCTGCAGCGAAACGTGATGTGGGTGAGGGTGGAAAATCCCACCCAACATCCCTGACGGTGTCGCGTCCCCGCAGTACCATGCCGGAGAGTCAGCTTAGATTTGGTACTCAAGGAAGAGGGTTTCTAATGGAGTCAAGAGTGTTACCCACTGAACCGTGACCGATACAGTTCTCAGCAACTCCAGGGTGCAGTTCATGAAATAACAATCATGAGATTGTAGTTGTTCATACATTTATAATTCAAACTATGGATCCCATAGCTAGGGTATGGGTGACACAGTGGCACATGGTTAGCACTGCTGCCTCACAGGGACCTGGATTCGATTCCCGGCTTGGGTCACTGTCTGTCTGGAGTTTGCATATTCTCCCCATGTCTGCATGAGTTCCTCCAACTGCTTCAGTTTCCTCCCACAGTCCTAAAAGGCGTGCTGGTTAGGTGCATTGGCCATGCTGAATTCTCCCTCAGTGTACCCAAACAGGTCCCAGAGTGTGGCGACCAGGGAATTTTCACAGTAACTTCATTGCAGTGTTAATGTAAGCCTACTTGTGACACTAATAAATAAACTTTAACTTTAGCATCTGTGGAGAGAAACAATCAACATTCAGGTTAACAACTGTCTCAAAATATCAAGTCTTGTACAAACAGGACAAATGATTTGTGAACTGTGTTTTTAACGAAATCAAGGTTCTCTTTATACGTTCAGGAGTCCAGCGATCAGGGGGGTGGGAGGATCGGAGGGGCAGTGATGCAGGATTGGGGGGGCTGACACTGATCGGGCTGGCTCGCGATCGGGTCACCGGCAATGTGGAGCTGCTGCGCATGTGCAATGGCCCACTCAGCACTATGCTGCCGGCCTCTCCAGCAGGAATGGGCCCCACCTCCTGATTTTCGGTGTGAATCTCCCTGAGGCACTCTGTGATGCCCAGAGTGTGGGAGATTCATTTTGAAAAATCCCGCTGTAAAACCCAACGGGAGTTACTCCAGTTTTTCTGCAAATTTGGCACTAAGAATTTGTTTGGGATAATCACAACCATAGTTTTAGTTCTAATACAGAATTCAATGAAACTTTAAAAATACAGTGCCACAACTAATATCAATTTCAGAATACCCATCAGTATTCATAGTAAATGCATCTGAATCCACAAATGAAACTTGTTTTTGCAAACAAAAACTGATTGCTTTATGATATCCAGTCCCTCAACACCCTGCGAAATATTAAGGAAGTTTCAGGCCTGCTGAGATTTTCTAGCGTTTTCTGTTTTTGGGTTAAATATCTGTCAAGTTCTCCAGATCACCCCTCGTAACTTTGTAGAAAAATCCGCAAAAATCCTGAAGAAATGGAATACAATATTTATGATTTTCTAAAAGGAAATTGGAATAATAATATCCTCCCACACCAGATAACATCATTCTTTAGCATAAAGGAGTTTGCTTCTTTGATCAACTCCTCCCTTTATATGTGTCTTTATTTGTCTTTATTATTCATTATTATTCAGTTGTTAAAGTGGTTCTATTATCCACACTCTGAGCTTGATATCTGCTCATCAGGTGCTTAAATGTGTCCTTATTATCCATTCTATTTACCCCCAATTGTTTGTATTTTTTAACAAAAGTAATTTTAAGTTGTCTGTGCGCACGTTAGACGATAAGACAAAGGAACAGAATTAGGCCACTTGGCCCATCGAGTCTGCTCCGCCATTCAATCCCTGCTGATACTTTTCTCATCCCTATTCCCCATAACCCCTGCTCCCCTTATTAATCAAAGACCTATCTATCTCTGTCTTAAAGACACTCAATGACCTGGCCTCCACAGCCTTCTGCAGCAAAGAATTCCACAGATTCACCACTCTCTGGTTGAAGAAGTTCCTCCTCATCTCTGTTTTAAGGTTGTGCTCTCTGATTCTAGTCCAAAGAAATGCAGGTTATGTGGGTTGACCATGCTAAACGTGTGGGATTAAGGGGATAGGGTGAAGAAGGGGGCCTGGGTAAGATGCTCTAGTAGAGAGTTGCTGCAGATCCAATGGGCCAAATGGCTTCACCTGCACTGTAGGCATTCTAAGCTTTTAATAGAGGAATATAGATTATTAAAGTCTGTGTAATGACTTTAATCAGGCAATTGAGGTTGTCCTATATGGATATGAACCCCCTGATGAAGGGTCAATCAGGGAGCTCCATGCTCTGTACTTAAACACGATTGTCAGTTCCTCTGGCACACCGGATGTATAAGGTATACTGAGAGCACTCGGTGTAGTGTAGGATCTTATAAATAAAGAAATTCTGGTGAATGGACCTCCGCCTCTGAGGGCTTATTGCAGTCTGTTTTTCAAATTTGCCAAGGTAAATTCTAAGAATTTGAATAGACAGAGAGACAATGCCATCATAAATGTTTCTAAAGTTCCTTTGAAAATGACTTCAGGACTTTTTCCCTATCTTTCCTCAGCATGAAGAGGACTTGAAATCGTGCGGCACGGGTCTCTTTAAGACCCGTTGAAACAGAACTGTCAATAAGTGCAAGTTTCCAGCCACATGCGCCCCAAGACCGGAAATTCTCACTCAAGGTCAACAGACCTTTAAATGTTCCACCCAAATTTCTGTCCTGCCTGTTGGGATTCCTGCAGCAGGCAGCACTGGAAAATCTCACCCCATGTAAATGCTTTAAGGCTTGTGGGTGAAAATGGCTATAAATCTGTGTCCACTCTCTCAATTCTGAAGCACAATGTTCTCAATACATATAAATTCTACCTACTTATTCATGTATTCCAACACAATAATTTTAGCCTAAGGTCCAGGGTAAGAGTGGAATGCCATTTCTCCAGGATTTCTGCGGATCTTTCTACAAAGTTACGAGGGGCAATTAGGAGAGCTCGACGGGTATTTAACCCAAAGGCAGAAAATTCTGGAAAATCTCAGCAGGCCTGACAGCGTCTGGAGAGAGAATAGAGCCAATGTTTCGAGTGTGGATGACCCTTCATTAGAGCAGACGAGATATTTCACCCTGGTTTTCCCATCAGAGCTACATCACAAAGCTTTCTTCGGGGGAGAGAGTCGAGGATGGTCCATGTCAAAGCCACTGCCATTCTGCTCTGTAACTCATCAATTGGTTCTTCCACCGCGGAACAAACTAGCTATGACAGATAGTCCTTCTCCATCTTTCAGCTCATCAGAGAGCTGGTAGATTTCCTGCCAAACAGCAACGGATGAGGATCAGTACCTGGCTGACTCAAGCTTGTGAACTTATCACCATCTGGTTAGGAAGCAGGTGCTATGGTGTCTTAGTCACTGGATTGCCAACTTCTTGTCCTTTGTAGTCTGGTTGTTCTCTATCATGAGGCTGCAAGCCCAGAACAGTGGACACTATGATATTTTTACTTGAACATTTTGAAGATTAGTTTTACTGCAGGTCTTCAGAAAAGGGAGGCCCTGTGATACTCACCAAACCGTATAAACAAGCAGTCCCTTCTGCCATTTTGAACAGGGCACGCAATGGTGTGAATTACACAAGTGCGTCTCATCATATCAAATCATGTGGGTAGATCAAAGATGAATTTATTACACCCCGTGCACCAGCTCTCTCAATTCAGCAAGGGTTCATGAGCTTTAAAAGGAAGGGGGCAACTTAGCAGCAGGAAGCTCACAAAAGGAAAGATGAGAAATTGTACAAAACATCTCTTAAAGAATTCTCGTTAAAGTTAAAGGGATTGGGGGCATTTTGTGGAGCTGTCAAAGCTAGACATTTCTTTCAAGTCTTTTTCATCCTTTACAAAGAAGAGGTCTGGCAAAATCATACTGAAATGTGGGGAGGCAACAGCCTTGTGGTATTATCATCATGTTAAATTGCACTTTAGTGTTGCTGGGTTAAATGCACAGGGTTATGGGGGATAGGGCCTGGGTGGAATTGTGCTGGTGCAGACTCAATGGGCCAAATGGCCTCTTTCTGTAGTATAGAATTCTATGATGCCAATCATGCAGAAACTCAGCTAATGTTCTTGGTTCAAATCCGGCAAAGGCAGATGGTGGAATTTGACTTCAATTAAAACATTCTGGAATTAAGAATCTACTGATGACCATGGAACCATTGTCAATTGTCAGAAAAACCCATCTGGTTCACTAATTCCTTTAGAGAAGGAAATCTGCTGTCCTTGCCTGGTCTGGCCTACATGTGACTCCAGAGCCGCAGCGATGTGGTTGACTCTCCACTGCCCCCTGGGCAAATAGGGATGGGCAACAAATGTTAGCCAGCCAGCAATACCCATGTCCAATGAATGGAAGAAATGGGCAAAAGGTGCAGTGCCTAATCATCCAAAGTCTCAAGACTGGTGACATTGAGGTACTTTCTTTATTCTTTCATCAGATTTGGGCCACATTCATTGCAAGGCCCACATTCATTGCCCATCCTTAATTGCCCCTTGAACTTGTTTGCAAAGCTATTTCAGAGGGCATTTAAAAGTCAACCACATTGTTGTGAGTCTGGAGTACAAGACCAGAGAATTCGGGCTCACATTAACTGGTAACCCGTACCAAGCCTGCCAAATGTCATGATATTAAGGTGATTGTCGTAGTGGATTTCAGTATTAGATGTAATACGTGCCCTCTGTACTTCATGGGGTCACCTGACCTGGAAGTTGAAGGTCAGATAGCCAATGAAAGTTGAAGCCAGGCTGCATGGGCCTTACAATATATGACCATATTCTGTTCTTAATAAAATTAGTTCACAATATTAACATTGGTCATTCTGGAACATAAAAACAAGACACAAACTGCCTTGAATAAGTTGGTAGCACACTTACCTGAGCCAAAAAGTTTGTTGGTTTAAGGTTTACTTCTGGATTTGTGCACATAATCTCCGCTGTTAGCTCCACGCTGGAAAAGGAGAGTGCTACTTTGTCAGAGGAGCTTGTTTCAGTTAAAATGTCAAGCTAAGTTCTCAACTGCCAGTTTTCATAGAATCCCTACGGTGCAAAAGGAGGCCATTTGGCCCATTGAGCCTGCACCGACAACAATCCCATCCAGGCCCTATCCCCATAACCTCACATATTTACCATTAGTCCCCCTGACACTCAGAGGCAATTTAACATGGCCAAACCAGCTAGCCCACACATCTTTCAGACTGTGGGAGGAAACCCACACAGACACAGGGAGAATGTGCAAACTCCACACAGACAGTCAGCTCAGTTCAGAATTGAACCCGGGTCCCTGATGCTGTGAGACAGCAGAGCTAACCATTGTCCCACCGTGCAAATAAAAGACATAAAAGATGTCACTTTTTATTCATTCATGAAACATAGGTGTCGCAGGCTGGCCAGCATTTATTATAAGAAGTCTCACAACACCAGGTTGAAGTCCATCCAGTTTATTTGATAGTAAACCCACAAGCTTTCGAAAACACCGTTCCTTCATCAGGCG
This sequence comes from Carcharhinus amblyrhynchos, assembly GCF_965287045.1. Lineage (NCBI taxonomy): Eukaryota > Metazoa > Chordata > Chondrichthyes > Carcharhiniformes > Carcharhinidae > Carcharhinus > Carcharhinus amblyrhynchos. The sequence goes on along the minus strand of NC_137351.1, from coordinate 22,485,572 downwards.
TGTGGAAAGAACTTTCCAGATAGGGATGGCAGATTTCCTTCCCTTAAGGATATTAGTGAACTGTGGTACAATTTAAAGAAGGAAAGGGAGTTCTCTTGTAAAACTTTCTTAGCCAAAGGAATACTATTCAACTGATAATTCATCTCATTTGCCACAGTGCATTCTTCTGCTTAATAATAGTTAATGAACTTCAAAAATAAGTCACTCAAAGTGACGTGGTTTGGGTTATTTTGAAGAATTATAAGTGTTCTTAAGCTAGCTTCATTGCTGCTTTAACACATATGCCTGTACTCCAGCAGAGAGTGTATTCATTATCCATCTCCCACTGATATTGCAGGCACACTCATCATCACACCTTGAATTCTGGTAACACAAACTAGGTGAACGACACTGTGGTGACTCACTGACTCACAGGGGTGAGCTGTAAGATGACCGTATGCTGCCAGGAATGGTTCCCCCACCTTGGGGAAGTGGAACTGCATTGGCTTCAAACCCAACCTACATTATTCATTATCTTGAGTCAGCTTGCCACATGAGACCAGAGATGAGGGGGTTAGCTTATGAGGATAGATTGGATAGGCTGGGCCTGTACTCGTTGGAGTTTAGAAGGCTGAGGGGGGATCTAATAGAGACTTACAAGATAATGAAGGGGCTCGATAGGGTAGAGGTAGAGAGATTCTTTCCACTTAGAAAGGAAAACAGAACTAGGGGGCACAGCCTCAAAATAAGGTTGGGGGGGGTTGCAGTTTAGAACAGAGTTGAGGAGGAACTTCTTCACTCAAAGGGTGGTGAATCTCTGGAATTCTCTGCACATTGAAGTGTTGGAGGCTACCTTGTTGAATATATTTAAGTCACGGGTAGATAAATTTCTGATAGACAAGTGAATTAAGGGTTATGGGGAGAAGGCCAGGAAGTGGAACTGATCCACTTCAGATCAGCCATGATCTTATTGAATGGCGGGGCAGGCTCGAAAGGCTAGATGGCCTTCTCCTGCTCCTACTTCTTATGTTCTTAGGGGACTCTTTATCTGATTCCTCCGTGTTGCTTCATCTCCCCTGAAAATGCACCATGAGAATTCCTTTTCTTGACCTCCCCTTTTTCCTTCAGCCCTTTCCTACCCTGTCACGGGTTATAGAAATTGCATAACCTCAGCCAGTATCCTAGTGAATTCAGCAGGCGGGCCTTGGCTATTTTTAGCTCCACACAAATAGCAAGTACTGTCGAGCGCAGGAGAGAAAAAAATCTTAAATATCATTTTTTCAAAAATAGCATAAATGGAAAAGAAAAATCCATACAGCACCACAGAAGCTCATAGCTGGAGTCAACACAAAAGCCTCAAAGTAAGGCATTTAAAAAAAGCTCAAAAGCTTCAGAATATTTGGAGGTTGGTCATTTATTAACTTTCCTTTGGATTCACTTGAGGCAGAGAAAAAGCAGGGCAAAAATTGAAGCAGGTTTCGTGTAACTGTATTGTTACCATTCAGACGCGAAAGAATATGGCTGGAATTTTCCGCCACTCACGCCCCACTGCTGCTGCCAGCGAGGATGGAGAATTTGGCGCTGGACCAAATCTCCGTACTCTGCAGCGGGGCTGGAGAATCCCGCTGGCATGAACAGCTGAAAAGCTCCTGAGATGTGCAAGTTGGCTATGCTAAGTTAGGGGGAATTAGTGGGAGAAACACGTGGGGTTATGGGGATAGGGTGTGGGTGGGATGCTCCATCGGAGAGTTGGTGCAGACTCAATGGGCCAAATGGCATGCCTCTGCATTGTAGGAATTCTATGATTCTATGAATATATATGTATTTGTCAGCTGGGCTAATTATAAAGTTTTTTCTGCGCTTTTCAACATGGATCATTACTGAGATGAGAAGAATGTCTCCTGCTGGTCACATAATGTCTTCCAGCAGTTTGAAAGGAACAATTGTGGGTTTATTCTGGCCAATGTTGGATGCTAATGGCCGAACCATTAACTGTTCCAAAACAATGGTTTTGAGAAGAGGGTTTTGTTTAGGTGACTGAAAACCAAATAAATCCTGACTCCAAGCAAACATCTCAAGATTCCAGCCATGGGAGCATGCATCCTTTGTCCAAAATTGAGGAGGTATGTTGCATGACCTCCCCCCAGACTGCACTGTAATATTGCCCAGTGGAACCAAACTGCCGCGGTTACTGTTTGACCTCCAATGTGAACAGAGCTCCAGGCAATGGCTTGTGCTGTCTGCCATCAGGCCAGAAGCAGCAGAAGGAACTCATTAAACCTGCCAAGTGCTGGAACTTAGGAACACTTGCCTCCAGATTGACCCGCACTACATGCCTTCCCCCATCGTGGAAGACTCGCTCTGGAAAGACGGATCACTCTACAATCAGCCAATCTCCCATCGTAAGGAACATTCCAGTGGACTTCTGATTCTGGACGCTGGATGCATGTAAAATTGTAAAGTATATTTTAAGAACATAAGAAATAGGAGCAGGAGTAGGCCATCTAGCCCTTCGAGCCTGCCCCGCCATTCAATAAGATCATGGCTGATCTGAAGTGGCTCAGTTCCACTTTCCCACTTTCTCCCCATAACCCTTAATTCCCTTGTCTGTCAAAAACCTATCTACCCGTGTCGTAAATATATTTAGCGAGGTAGCCTCCACCACTTCAACGGGCAGAGAATTCCAGAGATTCACCACCCTTTGAGTGAAGAAGTTCCTCCTCAACTCCGTTCTAAACTGCTCCCCCCCCCTTATCTTGAGGCTGTGCCCCCTAATCCTACTGTCCTTTCTGAGCTGGCCGTGCTCTGAACTCTCTTTTTTTCTTATCTCCCATTTATTGTGTGAGTGCTAAAAGGGTGAAAGCTGCAAAAACCTTCTGGCGTATGTGTGGGTGTGTGTTAAATAAACCAACCCTTTTGATTTCATCTTATCTCATGTTTTCCTGTGAGTTATTCATAGAGAATTTGGGATATTACAAATACAAGGGTTGGAGAAAATATGGCACCATTTATCAAGGGGGAAATCGGAATTAAAGAAATCTTTGTTCACAGCAGACTGGTAGGAAATGGGGAAATCAGGGTAGGTTAAATTGATCCCACTCCTGTCTGTGACACTACTGTAAGATTTAACCAGATCGATTGCTCTTTTTGATGAATGCTAATGGGGATGTAAATCCAGATACATGAATCTGATACTCATGATCTCAATATCTATGCTGCTTCCCCTGCACCCTCTACATAGGCACCCTTTCAAGAATGTTGAAAGATCCGGAGAGAGTGGATGTGTGGAAGATGTTTCCCTTAGTAGGAAAGACGAGGATCCCAAGGGCACAGCCTCAGAATAAAGGGACAATCCTTTAGAACTGAGATGAGGAGGAATTTCTTCAGCCAGGGGATAGTGAATCTATGGAAGGCTGTGGAGAACAGATCATTGAATGTATTTAAGACAGAGATACTTAGGCCCTTGATCACTGAAGGGATCAAAGATCATGGGGAAAAGATGGGAGTTAAGAAATTTCTCAGCCATGATTGAATGGTGGAGCAGACTCGAAGGGCCAAATGGCCTAATTCTGCTTCTGTATGTTATAATCTTGATCAGGAATAGTCAGAACTTTCAACGCCTCATATTTTCAGAGTTCTGATAAGCTGCTGTGTTGGCACCAGCTTTTCTGCTGCAACTTCAATTTCTTTAAAATTAAATTACCATTAATGCAGCACTGCTGGTAACTCAGTGATTTCAGTTGCTTGGCACACTTCCTGGAATCCACTGCGAAGCTGCTAATATTATCGGCTTAGCAGATCGTTTCCCAGGAGACGGGCTATGGGCTATGGTGTGATATCTGAGACAGCACAAGCGTAATCTGCTGCCACAATCCTGTACAGCAGACACTAGATTTGATTTGATTTATTATTGTCACGTGTATTACTAAAACAGTGAAAAGTATTGTTTCTTGTGCAATATACAGACAAAGCATACCATTCATAGAGAAGGAAAAGGGAGAGTGCAGAGTGTAGTGTTACTGTCATCGCCAGGGTGTAGAGAAAGATCAATTTAGTGCAAGGTAGGTCCATTCAAAAGTCTGATGGCAGCAGGGAAGAAGCTGCTCTTGAGTTGGTTGGTACGTGACCTCAGACTTTTATATCTTTTTCCCGGCAGAAGAAGGTGGAAGAGAGAATGTCCGGGGTAATCATAGCAAGTGATTTTTTACAATTTTTGTTGGCCGGGATTTAATATTCCTTCTGTCCTTTAATCCAAGTATTTAGGGATACATTCAGTTTCGATCACTTTTCTTGTCCAAGACCCAAGTTACATGTTGTTGAGACTAATCCTCACAATGGTATACATGGCATGAGTCTGCCTGGACAAAGGAGGTAGACAGAGGGTGCTTTGATATCTTCCATCAATGTTCAAAGCTACTCTGGTTACAAAACAAACAGGAGTCAAACTCTTTCTAACAGTCCGCATCCTATAATGTTCTTCAACAAAACCTGTTTTAGGAGCCTTAGTGATCCAGTTGAATGAAAAGGAAAATCCATGGGGTATGTAATCACCCCCCTGCCGAGATCGTGAGACAGCTCCATTTAGATAGTGAAGGCGCAAGATGATCCCATCACATATTCAGCCCAGCCATCTGCAGGGGGTGTGCGGAGCAACTCCACACAAGGAAATCGTAAAGGGCTCTTGTCATTTCTAGTTCCCTTGCATAGAATGGAATCACCACAGTACAGAGAGAGGCCATTTGGCCCATCAAGCCTGCACTGACTACAATCCCACCAGGCCCTAGCTCCGTAATCCCAAGTATGTATCCAGCTAATCCCCTGACACCAAGGGGCAATTGAGCATGGCCAATCAACCTAACCTGCACATCTTTGGATGTGGGAGAAAACTGGAGGAAACCCATACAGACACGGGGAGAATGTACAAATTCCACACAGACAGTGATCCAAGGCCAGACTTGAACCTAGGTGCCTGGTACTGTGAAGCAGCAATGTTAACCATTGCGCCACCTCCCAATATAAATAGCAAATAATGGTTTCAAAGAACAAAGAATAAAGAACAAAGAAAATTGCGGCACAGGAACAGGCCCTTCGGCCCTCCAAACCTGCATCAACCATGCTGCCCGACTGAATTAAAACCCCTTATCCTTTCAGGGACTATATCCCTCTATTCCCATCCTATTCATGTATTTGTCCGGACAGCCTTAAAAGTCACTACCATATCTGCTTCCACTATCATAGAATCCCTACAATGCAGAAGGAAGCCATTTGGCCCATCAAGACTGCACCAACCACAATTCCACCCAGGTCTTACTCCCGTAACCCCACATAATTACCCCTGCTAATCTCCCTGACACTATGGTCAATTTAGCATGGCCAATCAACCTAACTTGCACATCTTTGGACTGTGGGAGGAAACCCATGCAGACATGGGGAGAATGTGCAAACTCCACATAACCTGACCCGAGGAATTGAACCTGGGCACTGTGAGGCAGCAATGCTAACCACTGTGCCGCCCCATCGATAGGTGGACAAGAGGAATGAGAGGAAGCTGGAGATGAGGAAGCAGATTAGTCATGGAAATTTGAGGAGTTATATGATCTTATGATTTACTCCTGTTCTGATTTCTTATTTCCTTACGTTAATTTGCGAGCTGCAGCCTGGCCGACAATAATCACAACCTGTGGTGAAGTTAAGTTGCCTTTAAATATGTTTCTGTCCTGGATGCTCTCCAAGGAATTGGAGTCAACTGTCTCCAACTGAATTGGTAAAAGGCTGATTCGACTATTTTTAAATCAACATGATTTTTAAATCTCTGTCTCTCTCTAGATGCTGCCAGACCTGCTGAGGAGTGTTAGAAATATTCAGTCCTTGGCATCAGGAGGGATAAGGCCCAATGCTCAAAGTAAAAACCCAGGACAAAGTTCTGAGAAAGAGACGCACAGACATGTTAGCCAGCATTTTATTTTGGCTGCTGATTAAACTCCGTCACATCTCAAACATTTCAAAATAATGGCAGATGCACAACTGATAGATTTGAATGAGAGTTGACTATTCGTAGAATCCCTACAGTGCAGAAGGAGACCATTTGGCCCATCGAGTCTGTACCAACTCTGCAAAAGGGCGTCTCACCCAGGCCCAATCCCTGTAACCACTAATCTCCCTAACCTACACATCTTGGGACACCAAGGGGCAATTTAGTGTTGGCCAATGCACCTAACCCGCACATCTTTAGAATGTTGGATGAAACCAGAGCACCCGGAGGACATGCAAACTCCACATTGACAGTCGCCCAAGGCTGGAATCGAACCTGTGTCCCTGGTGCTGTGAGGCAGCAGTGCTAACCATTGTGCCACTGTGCCACCCACAATTTCAATATTTGTTATCTTAACAGTTGTCAATCCATTTATGGATTCCTGGCTTCGTTAAAAAAGGTGCTAAGAATGGCCTACAAAGGGCACAACCATTTGTTACTATTCAGAATATTGCTTCTAACCCTGTGAAAAATGTTTTTTTTTGTGTTGGAGATAAACTTCATTAAACACTGCAATTATTTTGGGGGAAAAACACACCTAAAGAGCATGAATTCAGATTTATAGGAACAAATGTTTGGAAATAAATCCTTTGACCTCAGATCAAGTTGCCTGACCTGACTATCTCCATTTCGAAGGCTTGCAAGCTATCATTGATTACTAATGTCACTCTCAGTGGATTTTGGTCACTCCAGAATGCAGTAGGCCCTGGACCAGAAGCATCGTTGGCTGCAATAGGAAGTAAGGTGGGTTGGGCGGGTTTATCAGAGACAGTCAGCAGGCCCTGGTAGGGGGTTGGTGGTATTGTTCATTCAGAGTGCAGGGAAATCTTCCAGTAAGAGTGGTCCTTTCCTCTGGGAGGCCCTGCATGGGGCACAAGCTATACCTGGTAGCCTTGCCAATGTGGCAAGTGGGCAATGGATCCAGCACCTCTGCCTTGACATCTGATTTTACATGCCAGCTTCTTCCCAGGTGCAGAGGGCATAACATTCCAGCCTTAGACTATAAATTAATTATTAGGCACTATTAAAAAAAACAAAAGTCAAAGCAAAAAAAGAAGAATATTATAAAATTTTCAGTTGGATAGTTAATTGTGGAATCGACCTATTATCATGTGATAAATGAGTTCCTGACAATATTCCAGCAATAATACTGAAGATTTGTGTTCCAGAACTTGCCGTGCTCCTAGCCAAGCTGTTCCTGTACCACACTGGCATCTACCTGGCAATGTGGAAAATTGCCCAGGTATGTCCTGTGCACAAAAAGCAGGACAAATCCAACCCAGCCAATCACCGAGAGTCTACTCTTGATCATCAGTAAGACGATGGAAAAGGTCATTAACAGCGCAATCAAGCAGCACTTACTTATCAATAACATGCTCACTGACGCTCAGTTTGGGTTCTGCCAGGGCCACTCAGCTCAGCCTTGGGTCCAAAGAGCTGAATTGCAGAGGTGAGGTGAGAGTGACTGCCCTTGACATCAAGACTGTATTTTACAGAGTTTGGCACCGAGGAATCTGGAGTTAATAGGAATCGGGGGAAAGCTCACTGCTGCCAAAACTGGCACAACAGAAGATGGTTGTGTTTATTGGAGGCCAATCATCTCAGCTCCAGGGCATCATTGTAGGAGTTCCTCAGGGTAGTGTCCTAGGCCCAACCTTCTTCAGCTGCTTCTTCAGTGACCTTTCATCCATCATAAGGTCAGAAGTGGGAATGTTTGCTAATGCTTGCACAATGTTAACACCATTCACGGCTCCTCACAGACCAAAGCAGTCCATGTTCAAATGCATATCTGCTGACAAGTGACAAGTAATGTTTGAGCGAGACAAGTGCCAGGCAATGATTATCTCCAACAAGAGAGAATCTAATCATCGCTCCTTGACATTCAATGACATTAACGTGGCCAAACTCCCCTGTATCAACGTGCTGGGAGTTAACATTGAACAGAAACTGAACTGGACTAGCCACATAAATAAAATGACTACAAAAGTAGGAATCCTGCGATAAGTAACTTACCTCCTGACTCCCTAAAGCCTGTCCACCATCTACAAAGCACAGGTCAGCAGTGTAATGGAAAACTCTCCACTTGCCTGGATTAATGCAGCTCCAACGACAACCAAGAAGCTCAACACTACCCAGGACAAAGTAGCCCCATTTAATTGGCACCCCAGCCACAAACATTCACTCCGTCCACCACCTATGCACAGTGGCAGCCAACTGTACTTCTACAAGATGCATTGTGGGAACTCCCCAAGAATTCTGAGTCAGCACCTTCCAAACCCACTCCTGTCTAGAAAGACAAGGGCAGCAGACAAATATGAATACAGCAATGTGAAAGTTCCCTCCAGGCCACTCATATATCGCTCTTCCTTCGCTGTCAGTGGAACAAAACCTGAAGCTCGCTCCCTAACTGCACTGTGAGTGTACCTACGCCACATGGACTTGCAGCAGTTCAAGAAGGCAGCTTATCACCCCCTTTTCAGGGGCAATTAAGGATGGTCAATAAATACTGACCTAGCCAGCGATGCCCACATGCCTTGAATGAATTTTTTAAAAAGTGGACAGCGCTTTCCATTTTGTCAGCAGGTTTGAAAAAGACCATGCCTTCCACTTGGGAGCCAAAAACAGGAATCAAGTTTGATATTGATCCACTCTGGATTCAAAACATTGGCTCTATTCTCTCTCCACAGATTCTGTCAGACCAGTATTTTTCTGTTTTTCTTTCAGATTCCAGCATCCACAGCATCTTGTGTTCATCTGTTGGGTTTGATATTGAACCATTTCACTTTGAAAAGCATGAAACACCCTGAGTGTGCAGAGGTAGCCCCACTGCACATACTCACAGTGAGTGAGTGGTAGTCTGGGTGGAGTAGAAGGATCTGATGCATACAGGGTTAAAGTGGGACTGAATATTGCATTGCTCACACAGTGATGTAAGAATGCACGTGATCAAGGTCTATGATCAGTGTGGTGTTAACTAGAGATGTGTGAGACCAAGGATATAGAAAGCACCAAGTCTGTGCCTCTTACTGTATAGTTTTATATACTAAGAAGTAGCTAATAAGGACTTGTGATAGTATACAGAAGGCAACAAACACTTTTTTAGCACATACTTTCTGCAACCAACACCACTGAAGTGGAAATCCTATTTAGTCGAGTCCTAGCATCATAGAATCCCCACAGTAGGCCATTCAGCCCATTGAGCCTGTACTGACAACAATCCCACCTATCCCTGTAACTGCAAATATTTACTTTGCTAAAGAGACAACCTAAATCAACTTAATCTGCACACCTTTGTAATGTGAGGAGGAAACTGGAGCATCCGGAGGAAAGACACGGGGAAAATGTGCAACTCCACACAGACAGACAGTCACCCGAGGCCGGAATTGAACCCAAGTCCCTGGCGCTGTGAGGCAGCGGCACTAACCCCACTGTGCCACCGTGCCGCCCTGTGTGAAGTTTGTTGACTAGTGTCGTTGAGTAGAGTCATAAAAGGCACCATTCAGCCCATCATGTTCATGCTAACTCCCCGTGGAGTAGCCCAGTTTGTCTTGCTTGAAATTGTTCATCGTGCTCAGAATCCAGTCGAATAACTTCTTTGCATCAATTAATATTTGTGGATCGCCTCTTATAGCCTTTATCTACAACCATGATGACTGATAAATCCAGCTCCCCAGCATGTTGCTATAATTGTTTCTTCTCGACGGGAGATTATGTTCCCTCTCCTGTGGATTATTCGCATGGCCGGCTCTTGATTATCGGTGGAAAGCACTGTGTGTCCGGTGACCCAGTAACAAACTGGAGCTAAGGAACCAACGTTCAACAGTACATTGATCTATCCTGTATTGGAGAGACAGAGAGAAGGATTGATTGAATGCCTGATGTCACACACAGAGGAAGATACAATTCCATATATTTACTTGATCAAATAACGGTCAGGGTTTGCTTGGTTTTATGCTGCAGATTTTCCAGTTATCTTCCCACTCAATCCCCAGCCCTTTTACGAAAGACATTGCAATTCCCAATGAATCTCCAGCAGGTAAGACAGTTAGAATGACAGTAAAGTTGCAGCAAAAAAATGGGGGCCATTTGGCCCATCTTATCCATGCCAGCCTGAGGACACCCTTTCCAATCCCACCTTCCTGCACCCAGCCCATTGCCCTGTAGCTTACAGCACACAAGGTGCAGATCCAGGTACTTTATAAAAGAGTTGCGGGTCTCTGCCACCAGCTCGGAAATCCAGATATCCACCGCCCTCCGTGTAAAATAAGTTCTTCCTCATGTCCCCGCAACACTGACTGCCACTTATCTAGAATCTCTGTGTCCTGGTTCTAGAATTCTCCACCAAGGTCAGATAGGAGAAAGCATTCCTGTCAGTCACAGAAACCCTACAGTGGAGAAAGAGGATATCTGGCCCATTGAGTCTGCACCGACCACAATCCCACCCAGGCCCTATCCATGTATCCACCTTCTAACCCCTCTAACCTACACATTTCCAGACACTAAGAGGCAATTTCAGTATGGCCAATCAACCTAACCTGCACATCTTTGGACTATGGGAGGAAACCAGAGCACCTGGAGTAAACCCACGTGGACACGAGGAGAATGTGCAAACTCCAAACAGAACTCCCAGCCACATGACGAAGGGACAGCCTGTCCCAAAAGCTTGTGGCTTTTGCTACAAATAAACCTGTTTGGACTTTAAGCGGGTGTTGTGGGGTTTCTTTCTGTTTTACCCCAGTCCAACACCAGCATCTCCACATCAAAACTCCACACAGACAGTGACCCGAGCTGGGAATCGAACCGAGGTCCCTGGAGCTATGAAACAGCAGTGCCACCCCTCATAACATTGTACACTTCTATCAAGTCATCTCCACCACGCCCCCCCCACCCCCAGGCTTCTTTGTTTCTTGGGAAATATCCAACCTCTCCTCATTGCTACACTTTATTAACTCTGGTAACGTTCTTGTAAATGTCCTCTACACTCTCCCCAGAGCAATTACATCCTTCCTGTAATATGGTGGCCAGAACTGCACACAATACTCCAGCTGTAGCCTCACCAGTGGTTTACACAATTCCAACATTCAGGGTGGGATTTTACAGCCTCGCTTGGGCAAGACCAGAAATTCCTGCCTGAGGTCAACGGAGATTTCCGTTGTTGGACCCTCGCCCGTGCCGATTCTGTGGCAGGTGAGGTGGTAGAATTCGACCGATATCCTTCCTTTATGTTCTATATGTCTGTCAATGAAAGACATTCTGTATGCCTTCTTTACAACTGTGCTGACTTGATCTTAGGGACCTGTGCACTTGTATGTCAAAATTTCCCACGTCGTCTATGCCTCTTAGTATATAAGAACATAAGAACATAAGAAATAGGAGCAGGAGTAGGCCATCTAGCCCTTCGAGCCTGCCCCGCCATTCAATAAGATCATGGCTGATCTGAAGTGGATCAGTTCCACTTTCCCACTTTCTCTCCATAACCCTTAATTCCCCTGTGTATCAGAAACCTATCTACCCGTGACTTAAATACATTTAGCGTTCCCACTTATTCCCATATTCCCATTTATTGCGCATTTCCTGTAGCTGTATGATATCCCAAACTGCATTATCTCACACTCCTCTATGTTAGAACCCATCTGCCACTTTACCACCCACTGCACCATCCCATTGGTATTATTTTGTAGATTATACCTATCCTCTACACTTGATGTTTTATTCTTTAACAAAATTTCCCCCTTGTGCACCGGTGACAGGGTTTTGAGTTTCTGTCAGAGACAGGGGCAAAGGTGGGTGGGACTTAAGATTAGTCCTGCCAGCCAGTGTGACGTGCCCACGGCTCATGGTCATTTAGAATTAGGATCGCTACACTGCAGGAAGAGGCCATTTGACCCATCGGGCCTGCAGCAAGAACAGTCCCAACCAGGCCCTATCCTCCAACCCTATCTATCTACCCTGCTAACCCCCATGACACTATGGGGCAATTTAGCATGGCCAACCCGCACATCTTTGGACTGTGGGAGGAAATGGGAGCGCCCGGAGAAAACCTACACAGACACGGGGGGGGGAACGTGTAAAGTCCACACAGTGACCCGAGGCCGGAATTGAACCAGGGTCCCTGGCGCTGTGAGGCAGCAATGCTAGCCACTGTGCCACCATGCCAACCATTAGGGTGAATGGGGATGGGGGGATTGAGACCAGTTAAAGGGGGCTGACTATTCCTATATCCGCAGGCAGCAGGAGTCTATTTCAATGTCAAGTGATGGCCTTTAAGGAGACTGACCCTGAGGCCCTCCCATGCCTTCCTGGGTAGGGCAGCAGTTGCAGGCTGCCTAATAGAGGCCCCCTCCCACCCCACCACCCACCCTCACATCCTGTCACCACCCCCCACCACCTCAATCATTACTTGGCTGCAAGATCCATTTTTTAACTGAAGTTGAAAATTGTTACATCGAGAAAAGAAAATAGGAGCAGGAATAGGATGAGGCCATTTGGCCCTTCAAACCTGCTGCACCATTTATTTTGATAATCAAATTCAATATCCTGATTCCTCCTTCCCCCCATGTCTCTTGATCCCTTTAGCCCCAAGAGCTGTATCTAATTTCTTCTTGAAATCAGACAACGTTTTGGCCTCAACTACTTATTGTGGTAGTGAATTCCACACATTCACCACTCTCTGGATGAAGACATTTCTCCTCACCTCAGTCCTAACCCCTTAACCTTAAACTATGATCCCCCCCCGCCCCCCTCCAGTTCTGGACTCCCTCACCATCTTTCTGAATCTACCCTGTCTAATCCTGTTAGAATTTTATAAGTTTCTATGTGATCCCCTCTCACTCTTCAAAACTCCAGAGAGTATAATCCTAACCCACTTAGTCTCTCCTCATGTGACAGACCTTGCCATCCCAGGAATCAGCCTGGTTAAACTTTGCTGTACTCCCTCCATAACAAGGATGCCCTTCCTCAGATAAGGATACTAAAGTGACACACAGTACTGCAGCATCCTCATCCTAAAGCATCCTTACCCTCTGTTGTAATCTGCTGCGCCTCTCCACTCAGATTGACCCTCCCACTCCATCTCCTATCCTTAATTGGGGAGCATGAATACCCCTCTGAAAATTGAGGCCTGTGTCTGTTGCACCACCCCCCCCCCCCAAACTCCTCACGCCCAGGAGTGTGTTCATGACACAAAAACAGTCCCAATTTCTATTTCCCATCCCAAGTAGTCCCAACTCTTTAATACAGTTTGGGATTCTGGGGGGCAGGATATTCCTGATCCGCCTGCTTTGGGAGACAAGGCTGTGCAAAGGTTCATTGACCTCAGGTGGGGTCTCACAAACTCTTCTTGTGAATGCATCTTTCAATTTCAAAATCTTAGGAGTGTTACTGGAACTCTATGCTGCTAAGATCAGTGTGGGGGATTTTACTGCCCCGGTTCAGCGAGACTGGAAAACACCGCCCGAGATCAACAGACATTTCCATTCACCCCTTCCTATTCTGTTGCAGACACAGCGGTGAGTAGGGTTCTGCTTGTTTCCAGAATACAAGTAACAGGGTTTATGATCCGTGAATCAGGCTTCCCTCTGGGATTTGTCCTGCTTATCAAATAACATCTGCATGGTCTTACCAATACCCAAATTTCTCACAATAATAGCAGTCATTTGGAGATTCAAGGTGGGATTTAACGGCCTCGCTCGAGCAGAACAGGAAATTTCCATCCGAGGTCAACAGAGATTTCCATTGTCGGACTTTCACTTGCTCCAAACCCGTGCTGGACGAGGTGGTAGAGTTCTGGCGACAGTCTCACTTCCGGTATTTACTTTTCTCAAACGATCTAATGGGTGTGTGAAACATCTGGCTCCCTCAAACGCAGGATGGATTTGTTCCGAGTTCGGTGGAGGAATTCACTTTTATTCAATGCCAAAATAATCTGGCTAATCCAGCAGCTGTTCAAGATGAGAGGCAAAAAGACTTGACAGGAATGTTCGAACTGGGAATTTAGGCAGCTGTTATTTGCAAATAGCAGAAAATTCTGTTAAATTACCACAGTCATCATTTTGAAACCTATTTTGAATCCAAAATATATAAATTTGCATTCATAAGGATCAAAATTTAGGTCTGAGAAGTAAATATGTTTAATTTAAAGTGACAGAAAGAGGGTTCGAGTCCAGATTCTATTAATTTGCATTCTTAAGGATTCAGGCCAATCAACGTTCAAAAGTGAATATGTTTTACTTAAAAGGGACAGAATAATCTTCTGTAAAAAATCATGCTACTGTACCTTTGTGTACATTTGCATTTACAGAACAAAGAACAGTGCAGCACAGGCTCTACCAAGCTTGCGCTGACACTTGATGCCTTTCTAAAGTAAAGACTTTTTGCCTCTACGTGGTCCATATCCCTCTATTCCCTACCTATTCATGTATCTGTCAAGATGCCTCTTAAACATTGCTGTTGTATCTACTTCTACCACCTCCTTTGGCAGCTCAATTCCAGGCACTTACCACCCTATGTAAAAAAAAAACTTCCCTCTCACATCTCCTTTAAACTTTCCCCCGTTTACCTTAAACTTATGTCCCCATTATAATTGACACTTCTGCCCTGGGAAAAACACCCTGACTATCCATTCTAGCTATGCATCTCATAATTTTATAAATTTCTTTCAGATCACCCCTCAGTCTCTGACATTCAAGTGAAAACAAACCAAGTTTGATCAATCTCTTCTCATAGCCGATTCCCTCCAAACTAGGCAACATCCTGGTGAACCTTTTCTGTACCCTCTCCAAGGCCTCCGCATTCTTCTGGTAGCGTTGTGACCAGAACTGTACGCAATATTCCAGATGTGCTCTAACTAAAGTTCTGTACAGCTGCAACATGACTTACCAATTTTTATACCCTATCTCCTGACCGATGAAGACCAGCATGCCATATGTCTTCTTGACCACCTTATCCACTTGTGTTGCCACTTTCAGGGAACTGTGAATGTCCAGATCCCTCTTTATGTTAATACTTATAAGGGTTTTGCCATATACTTCACTCCTGCAATAGACCTTCCAAAATGCATCACCTCACCTTCATCCGGATTAAATTCCATCTGCCATCTCTCCGCCCAAGTCTCCAGCCTATCTATACCTTGCTGTATCCACTGACAATCCTCCTCACTATCTGTAAGCAAAGAATGCTTCACCTACAACTGGCTGGAGTCTCCTTAAAGGTATGTTTCTATATTCAAAACATTTAACTGGCCAGTTAAATTAGTGACTAATCTTGCCCATGCTGCTTCACAGGGTGTGCATTTTGCAAAAATCTGAAACATAAAGCCTCATTGAAATGTTAGAATCACTGACACTTCTCCCTGGAGCAAGTTTCTTACAAAGCCCCAAATGCCCTGGTTAAACTGGAAGTGGATGTGTTTGCTGTGGGTGGAGATGGAGTTTCACATTTTTACGTATCTAAATCCTGCCAATCCTCGCCCATTAACCCTCTTCCTCGCTCCCCGCCACCTCCCCCCCCACCCCCACCCAACCACCCTGTCCTCAACAACGCCCTTCCTCAAATTAACCTAAAAATCTATTCTGGAAACTTCTGTGGGAGTGATAACATTGTACAACCCTCCATGTCTTCGTCAAGGCTGCAGGCAGTTGGGGAAGGGGAGTCACTAACTGCTGGAAAAAGGCAGTGGGAAGAATTTTCCTGTCCCACCCACCATGGGAGTCATAGCAGGGCGGGGGGGTGGGGAAAGGGGATGAGGGGGGACAGACGATGCAAAGGTCCATTGGCCTTGGGTGGAATATTCTGGTTTATGGCGAGGGTGGATAGAAAATCCCACCCAGTGTGACTGACAGCGGCATTGCAGAGTGAAACAGAGTTCACGTTTTGAGAGATATATGTCTCTTCAGCTCTAGAGAAGGCCTGAATTCAACTTAAAATGTTCACAGCTAGAGTAACATTTAGAGTTGCCGACCAGAACTCTACAACCTCGCCCACCATGGAACCAGCACAGGCAAGGGTCTGACATCGGAAATCTCCATTAACCTCCGGTGGGAATTTCCATTCTCACCCAAGTGAGGCTGTAAACTCCCTCCCACTACACTTGTTTCTTTACTTGTACTATTAACCTACGCATTTTCTATTGGCAGAGAGAGCTTGGCTCTTCTGAATAAACCACGATGAAAAGTAATGAATAGTAATTAATAGGATGATGGCACAGTGGTTAGCACTGCCGCCTCACAGCACTAGGGACCCAGGTTCAATCCTGGCCTCGGGTGACTGTCTGTGTGGAGCTTGCACATTCTCCTCGTGTCTGCATGGGTTTCCTCCGGGTGCTCCGGTTTCCTCCTAATCTCCAAAGATGTGTGGGTTAGATTGATTGGCCATCATCAATTGCCCCTTAGTGTCAGGGAGATTAGCAGGGCTTACAGTAATAGGGGCTGGGAGGGGTTGTTGCCAGTGCAGGGCTCGATGGGCTGAATGGCCTCTTTCTACGCTGTAGGGAATCTCTGGTTCTGGCACACTTCCACATTGTGATGCTGAATGGTTAGCTGCAAGTTGTAATGATTTGAGGTGTCTGCGGGTCCCAGGTGTCCCGACAATACTGTTTTATTTATAACTGATGATTTGCAGATAAAAGGATCAGTTTAAATTGTCCTCACACACACGTAGACAGTTACAGATAACTGCTAATCACCACATGTTGTTAACTACAACAGGATATCTGACCCAGCAAGGCATTTAACAAGATTCCTCTCAAACAATATTAAACAAAAATGAAACATGAAAAAGATAAAGGTTCAAATAGAGAATGGAATTAACTTGTCAGAAGGCAACAGAGGCAGGAAAAGACTGAAAAGATTCAAGCAAGGTAGCAGAGGTTTGGACACAGAATATCAGTGCTGCTACTGCAGGGAATTCTCAGCTAACATCATTCAAAGGCACATATGGGAGCTTCTCTCACAGTATCCATTGAATTTGTGACCTCTTTTATTCCTAAATCAACAACATCTGCACTAATGTTGCCACATTCATCAGAAGCACAATGGTTGTATTAACAAAGACCTTCTGTCCATTGAGCTGATCACTGGGTCATGAGCTGCATGCAGGTTATGAGACATTCATGGCTGCACTATAAGGAAAATGGCAAATATTGATTCAGGGAATGTAAGAGACAGTCGCTGACGGCCGTGACCTCTGGAGGCTGACTGTCTGAAGGGGCAGGGGTTGCGTGGGAAGAGGCGAAGAGAAACAAAAAGCTCATCTGGCCAAAAAGAGAGAGCGCAGAGAAAAGGTAGGCTGACAAATCGAGCTCCCTCACAGCCCACTCTCCATGTTTGCAGCAAGTAGATTATAGAATCTCTACAGTACAGAAAGAGGGCATTCCACCCATCAAGTCTGTACAATCCCCCCCCATTCCCATAACCCCACATATGTACCCTGCTAATCCCCTCGACACCAGGATCAATTTAGCATGGCCAATCCACCCAACCCGCACATCTTTGGAGTGTGGGAGGAAACTAGAACACTCAGAGGAATCCCACGCAGGCACAGGGAGAATGTGTAAACTCCACATAGACAGTGACCCAAGCTGGGAATTGAACCTGAGTCTATGGCATTGTAAGGCAACGACACTAATTACTATGCCACTGTGCACAAAAATTCAGTCAGAAGTCTCACAACACCAGGTTAGAGCCCAACCAATTTATTTGATAGCAAACTCACAAGCTTTTGGGGTTTGCCCCTTCGTTAAGTAAATGGAGAGTTCTGGCCCCAGACCATTCTCCTCCATTCAGCTGACGAAGGAGCAAACCCCGAGAGCTTGTGGGTTTACTATCAAATAAATTGGTTGGACTCTAACCTGGTGTTCTGAGACTTCTTACTGTGTTTACCCCAGTCCAACACAGGCATCTCCACATCACAAAAATGCAGACAGAGACTGCCAGGCCAGAGGGTGACACCGAATCCACACCAGGTGATGCTTGTCACATTGTTGCCCTGCTATCTGGAATTTCTCAGTTCATGAACATGGGTTTAAGGCTACAATGAAGACCGGCAAGGATCTCTGAAAATAGACATGAATAAATCTAAACTCCAAATAAGATATGGAAGGATTGCACTTAAATCATAGAATCCCGACAGAGCTGAAAGAGGCTATTCAGCAAATTGAGTCTGCACGGACCACAATCCCACCCAGGCCCTATTCCCATAACCCCATGCATTTACCCTGCTCAACCCCCTGACACTAAGGGGCAATTTAGCATGGCCAATCCACGTAACCTGCACATCTTTGGACTGTGGGGGGAAACCAGATCGCCCAGAGGAAATCCACGCAGACACGAGGAGAATGTGCAAACTCCACGCAGCCAGTGACCTGAGACCAGAGTTGAACCCAAGTCCCTGGTGCTGCGCGGCAGCAGTGCTAACCACTGTGCCACCGTACATAAAAGAGAGGAATTGAAATATGGGGTGCTGTTGTGTAAAGTTTCTCAGGAGGAAATTCATTCATTACTGTGGGATTTATTCAAATATATCTTTCAGAAAGAAGGTAAAAAGCTCACAAAGCTGGAGAGACAATGAGAGGCTTGCACTGTATAATTGGCAGAGAGCAGCTAAAATTGGGAAATTTGAACCCAATTAAACTGCTTCACTTTTTGGCAATGGTATTTCTTTGAAATGTTGAGCATCACTTGAGGCAACAAAATAATTTTCTTTGAATTTAAAGAAAAACTTACCATTTGTAAAGTAAGAGTTACTGATGAGTGATTGTAGAATCACAGAATCATGGGGTCCAATGCTCCCAAAAAAGTTCAAAGTGCCGAATTGGCAGGAAAACTGGTGTAAATCACAATTGTTTTTTCAGTGGGAGATTCCACCCCCACCCCCACCCCACCCCACCACCACCCCAGCATGCTCCAAGTTCTCCTCCCTCCAGTCCGACCGATCCTATCTGAAGAGTGGTAGGGGGAGTCCCCACCCCCACTGATCGGCCCTATTCCCCACCCGTTAGCCCTGCTCCTTGACCCTGCCCCCTTGGCACTGCCTGATGCCCAGTGGGCAGTGCCAAGGTGCCCCCTGGACATGGGTACTTTGCCCCTTGGGCAGTGCCAGGATGTACAGGCTGGCACTGCCAGGGTACCCATGCCCAGGAGCACCAACCCCTGTCGCCTGACCCACTGGGGGACACCAATTGCTCCAGCAGGGTCTCCCAGCAGTTCTCAGCAAGTAAGGAGCTACTTTAAACCCCGCCAGAGTGAAATACTGCTGGCAGGGTGGGAGATGCTATCAGTTCTGGAGACCTTAGTCACGGGCCCAATAATGACAGTGAAATAGATTAAAAATAGATTTAAATCATTTACCTTGCCTTCTTGCCAATTTCCAGCATTGATGAATCCTGCAAAATGTCCGACATGCGCATCTCCTGATCCGATGAACCATGGGATGGGAGAACAGGGTTCATACAGTGCAGAAGAGGCCCTTTGGCCCATCGAGTCTGCACCAACACGTAAGAAACAGCTGACCTCCCATCTAATGCTATTTACCAGCCCTTGGTCCATAGCCTTGAACGTTATGGCCAAGTGTTCATCCAGATACTGTTTTAAGGATGTGAGGCAGCCCACCACCACCACCCTCCCAGGCAGCGCATTCCAGATCGTCATCATCCTCTGCAGAAAAAGATTTTTCCTCACATCCCCCCTAAACCTCCTTCCCCTCACTTTGAACTTTTGCCCCCCTCGTGACTGGCCCTTCAACTAAGGGGAACAGCTGCTCTTTATCCACTCTGTCCATGTCCCTCATAATCTTGTACACCTCGATCAGGTCGTCCCCTCAGCCTTCTCTGCTCCAATGAAAACAACCCAAGCCTATCCAACCTCTCTTCCATCCCAGGCAGCATCCTGGTGAATCTCCTCTGCACTCCCTCCAGTGCAATCACATCCTTCCTGTAAAATGGTGAACAGAACTGCACACAATACTCTAGCTGTGGCCTCGCCAAAGTTCAATATAACTCCAACATGACTGCCCTGCATTTGTAATCTATGCCTCGATTGATAAAGGTAAGTGTCCCATATGCCTTTTTCACCACTCTACTAACATGCCCTTTCCGCCTTCATGCTAGTCATCAATTTCATCACCGGTTCAGAGTCCTTTAGAGACAGGCCCTAAATCTAATTTCACTTGTTGGAGCAACACTGAGTTCAGACAATCAAGTTTACAGATCAGCTTAACTGCCTATAATTTATTTGATTGACAACAAAATTGACATTTTGTTGGATGGCAGGGTGGCACAGTGGTTAGCACTACTGCCTCACAGCACCAGAGACTCGGTTCGATCCCCAGCTTGGGATAATGTCAGTGTGGAGTTTGCACGTTCTTCCCATGTCTGTACGTGTTTCCTCCGGGTGCTTCAGTTTCTTCCCACGGTCCAAAGGTGTGCGTGTTAGGTGAATTGGCTATGCTACATTGCCCCTTAGTGTCAGGGGGAATGGCTAGGGTAAATGCATGGCGTTATGGGGATGGGGCCTTGGTGGGATTGTAGTCAGTGCAGGCTAGATGAGCCGAATGGCCTCCTTCATAGGGATTCTATGACATGGCTGGGCTGGGGGTAGATTATGTCAATGTATATATAAAGGACAGTTTCTGATACAACGGAGTAATCCTGCTATCTGGAATTTCCCAGTTAATGAATGTGGGTTTAGGCGACAACAGAGACTGGCAAGAATCTCAGAATAGACATGAATAAATCTAAAGTCCAAACAAAATATGACAGGATTGCCCTTCAATGTGGCACAAATCAGAGGTACTGAAATATGGGGTGCTGCTGTTGTGTTCAATAGTGCAGGAGGACATTCGTTCATTATTGTGGGATTTATTCAAATATGTCTTTCAGAAAGAAGGGAAAAAAACGTTACAAAAGTAAGTCCGTTCTAGACCGTGTTCAGTCTCAGCAGATAAAGCCTTGTGTAACTTACCAAAACCAACGGACGTCAGCTTTGTTCTGCATTCCCTGAAATGGCTGGCTCCTCGATAAATCTGTCGCTTCCATTAAACTTTGGGAATTGGCTCAAAGCTTTAATCTTGTGTACGGCCCGATGTCAATGCGGTTAGATGATGCCAGATTATCAGTGCTGTCAGCTCGGCACCTTGTTAATCTAAATGGAGCAGAAGTGATTCTGATAGTTCTTTGAAAGGGTCAACTTAAACTCAAATGATGCTTGACGCCACTTTGAGCCTCATTAGTGCGGTAAACATCTGAAGTGGTGCGGCGCAGGTCAATGTGTACACTTCAGCTCCTGATTACAGCATTGTGTTAAGAGTACAGTTGATATTACACACTAGGGTATTTTAAATCCCAGGCTGGAAGCTTGAAATGCCTGCTCTCAATATACTTTGCAATTTGGTACAATTTGGGGAAAGATGTGGGGCAGGATCACAGCAGCTTGCCAGGCCAATCGATTGGCGTGGCAAGCCAGCAAGATTGGGCGAGGGGTAAAATATTGGGTTCGCGCCTGACTTTTTTGCCCCTCGTGATTTTGCCATCTGTCTTCTGCCAGAGAAATTAGCCTTGTACCTGGGAAGAAAGGCTGATTTAAATATCAACGTCACGCTTACACGATACTTTGGGAGATTGGGGCACCTGCACACTGGTGCTCCCGGAGCTCAGCAGCCAGCTTCGCAGTGAGCTGAAACTCCATCCCTCCCCTTACTGGCGAGAATCACATTACCACCTTTTATTGCACAGAATACCATAAATTATCATTACCTACTCTGCTGAAAAAACTGGTGAGGAAACCTCCCATTTTTTGGCCCTTTTTACACAGAATTTCTTTGAGAAAATTCTGCTCATGAAGTCCATTGAAGGATGTCCCAGACATTTTTGTGATGATTTTAAACAAAATAATGTTTAAACAAACTACCTTAATGACTATACATAGTAGTCAGGATTCTCGGGTCTCAAAGGCCCTGCTACTGCTGTCAGTGAGAATGGAAAATTTGGTGCTCAGCCAAATCTCCACTCACTGCGATCAGACCAGAGAAACTCAGCCACAGGCGAGGTAAATGTACCCAGTACCAAATCTTGCCAACTCTATTTTCCTAATGTCAGAACTAAACCTCCCCAAACAACATCCCATAGGTTTTGAAACAATAGGCAAAATCCAGCAATAGTTACCACACCAGGCATTTATACCCTTTGGGGTTTGCTTCCAATTTAGAACAAAACGAGTTTCTCAAATTGGATTCTCTCTATGCATAGCTTTTTAGAAATTGACACAGCTTCTTGTTGTGGGAAAGTAATCAAAAGCAGCAAAATTCCTTAGGGTGAGCTTGTCCCGATATACTGTTTTTGACCTTTCTTTTGGGATTAGCTTAGGGGTTTTAAAAAAAAGGGTGGCATGGACAAGTTGGCATGAAGAGCCGGTTTCCATGCTGTAAACCTCTGTTTACCTGAACTAATGTTCAGGTAAACTCTCTGAAATGTCACAGTGCACAGGAAGACCCCCTCTCTCCTGTCATGGTCATCGGGACCCCACCCCTCTCATCAGGTGCATGTTTCCTCACCTCCTGCCCTACACAGATCACTGGCACCAGGGCATCGGGGCCCTCCCAATGGGCCTCCCTTCACGACCCTGACATGCTACCCTTATGACCCCCTTCATGCTCCACCCCTGCATGAATATCTCCTGCACAACCACACCCCCCCAGAACACCTCCTGCTTTCCCCCCATACCATAGACCATCCTGTTATGGCCCCTACTCATTTTCATTTCATGAGTTCACCCTTCAGAATGTAATTGTGAAATTCTTCCTTTCAACTTCTAACACTTTTATTACATCTTTGATATTCTATCCTCCATTGGAGCCAACCTGCCTCTGGTGAACATTTATTCACAGTGTGGCTGGGCTTCTCAATGTATCAAAAGGCGAATACCACCTACCCAGCCAACCTATCTCTAATATATTTCCATTTCTGAATAATTTTCTTTATTAATGATGGACAACAGCAGACTACATTTCCAATTACTGGATTCTTTACTTTTACACCTCATCATGATTTCCTAACTCCTCCCAGATTTGTTCAAATTTTGCATCACAATTGAAAAGACAATTTCATTTCCTAACCATTTCCTACTATTTCTACCTTATTTATAATTATAATGTCAAAATGCTTGGCACTGTGTGCTTCCTCACCGTGCCAAGGACCCATGTTCAATTTCTGCCTCAGGTCACTGTCTGTTAGGAGTCTGCATGTTCTCCCTGTGTCCGTGTGGGTTTCCTCCGGGTGCTCTGGTTTCCTCCCACAGCCTAAAGATGTGTTGGTTAGGTTGATTGGCCATGCTGAATTGCTCCTTTGTGTCGGGGGAGTAGCAGGGTAAATACAAAGAGTTGTGGGGATAGGGGGTGGGATTGTTGTCGATGAGGCTCGATGGCCTCTTTCTGTAGGAATTCTATGATTTGTTAAGTTCCTTTACAAATCAAGTCGAAGTCAGTCCTTTCATTAGTTTACATGTCCAATTTCTTTACACTTTATACCCTTGATTTTTCTTTTAATTCATTCATGGGACATGGGCATCACTAACTGGCCAACATTTATTGCCCATCCCCAGTTGCCCTTGAGAACGTGGTGGTGAGCTGCCTTCTTGAATCGCTGCAGTCCATGTTGTGTGGGTTGATCTACTATGCCGTTAGGGATGGAATTCCAGGATTTTCACCTAGTGACTGAATGGCGACATAGTTCCAAGTCAGGATGGTGAGTGGCTCGGAGGGAACTTGCAGGTGGTGGTGTTCCCATTTACCTGCTGCCCTTGTTTCTTGTAAATAGAAGTGTCATGGGTTTGGAAGGTGCTGTCTAAGGATCTTTAGTGAATTGCTGCAGTGCATCTTGTTGATAGTCCACACTGCTGCTACTGAGCATCAGTGGTGGAGAGACTGAATGTTTGTAGATGTGGTGCCGCTCAGGCTGGCTGTTCTGTCCTCGCTGTTGTCAAGCTTCTTGAGTGTTGTTGGAGCTGCACCCATCCAGGCAAGTGGGGAGCATCCCATCACAAACTTGACTTATGCCTTGTAGATGGCGGATAGGCTTTGGGAAGTCAGGAGATGAGTTACTCATTGCAGTATTCTTAGCCTCTCACCTGCTTTGTAGCCATTGTGTTTATGTAGCGTCCAGCTGAGTTTCTGGTCAATGGTAACCCCAAGGATGTTGACAATGGGGGAATTCAGTGATGGTAACACCAGTGAATGTCAACATCTACAATCAATTGGATAATTTTTAAGTT
Organism: Carcharhinus amblyrhynchos; assembly: GCF_965287045.1. Taxonomy (NCBI): domain Eukaryota; kingdom Metazoa; phylum Chordata; class Chondrichthyes; order Carcharhiniformes; family Carcharhinidae; genus Carcharhinus; species Carcharhinus amblyrhynchos. Next base: position 22,461,305 of record NC_137351.1, on the reverse strand, counting down.
AAATGGTTGAAGTAACTGATGCCATAAAACAAGCCTGATATTCCAACCTCGAAACCTTTCCAGAAATCATAGTGGGTTATCGTCCGTATAGACAATTGTCTTTGATGCATTATTGGCAATGTAAACAGCAAAATATTACAATACCAAAAACATTTCCCTCTCAATAGTAGAGTACTTTTGTTGATGACTATTTAACTTGCTCGAAAAATAGCCCACAGGCTTTTCAATATCTGCCTCACCATCCTGCAGCAATCCAGCCACAATACCATTTGCATCAAGACCCAGTTTGAACCATTTATCATAATTTGGTATCATTAAAACTGGCACTGTTGTCATCACAGCTTTGAAGTTTGAATGCAGTTTGGCACTCCAATGAGCTGATAAGTTTTTTGTTAAGAGTTCTGGTCACGGGGCAACCGTGCTGCTAAAGTTCGCCACAAATTCTCAATAAAAACCCATTCATTCTCAGAAATCTCTGAACTCTCCTCTTTGTGGTAGGTTCTGGAAATTCTGAAATCGTGCTGTGATTTTCCCCCCCAAATAAACAAAGTATAATGACGGCGAGAAAACAGGAGTGATCCGTACCAATCTGTTGTCGGATCTGGGCCGTAATTGCTATACTTAGTCACTTTTTTGGGGGAGTGGTGAATTGTGCACTGGCTGTGGGAGGGACGGGGCCTAAACATGGCAGTGAGCCTGGCTGCAAAGCCATTTTGAAAGGCCTTCCCAATCTCACAGTGCACAGGAAGACCCCCTCTCTCCTATCATAGTCATCGGGGCCACACCCCTCTCATCAGTAGCATGTTTCCCCATCCCCTCCCCTACACAGATCACTGGCACCAGGGCATCGGGGCCCTTCCAATGGGCCCCCCTTCATGACTCTGACATTTTCCCCTTATGACCCCCAACATGGCCCTCTTCTTGCTCCACCCCTGAATGAATATCTGCACAGAACACCTCCTGCTTTTCTCCCCATCATAGACCATCCTGTCATAGCCCCCACTTAGGCCCCACCCCCACTCAATCTCTTCACCTGAAAATGGCACCTAATGGACAGATGTGAGAGGAATCTTGAGGAGAATGAGGAGACAAACAAGGGCGAGAGAAGCTCTGAGAGGAGTTCATCATGACTGATAGTACCATTAGCAAATAAGAGTCACATTTGATACTTTGTGCTTTGAATAACACACATGGTTTAGCTTATTCACAACCTTTCAGGGTCCAGGACTGAAGAAAAGTTGCAGTAGAGGAAATTGAGAGAGCAACTGCTGTGACAAGACAGAGGCAATTCCAGTTGTCACTTCTCATTTGGAATTATTCTTGTCATCTCTACTTAAAATTCATGGGACTCTGAAGGATTAAATAGTTCCCATTAGCACTCTCGGGGAAAATTATAGTCAGGGGACACAGCATCTCGGGTGGACACCAGTTGGGTCCTTGTGAGCAAAGTTTGTTATAGCAGCCTACTCACCGGTAGAAATGATAAATTTGTGTCATCTTGCATCCTGAACCAATCGATCTACACCCATCAAGAATATCCAAGTTGTACCTTTACATCTCTCTGGTAACTTGTGTTGCCCTTGATGTTTCATACGTGGACTGGACGTTCAATGCTCCAAATCATTACATTGTTTTAGGCCCCAGAAACCTCCTCACTAAGCCCCTGACTCCTCCTGCGGGACCTTCACCTAAGCCGGCATGTCGGCTGCAGCTCCCTATTGAGCCCCAAGATGTCACTGTGAAAGTGGAGGAGGGGGCAATGGCCTACTGGTATTCCAAGAGATCATTAAAACCCCAGGACGCTGCATTAGCCCAGATTAAAACAACCATGGATAAAAGCAAATTGCCGCAGATGCTGGAATCTGAAACCATACAACAAAATGCTGGAAAATCTCAGACGGTCTGGCAGCATCTGTAAGGAGAGAAAAGAACTAAAGTTTTAAGGCCAAGCGACCCCTTTTGCTAACTTTGACAAAGGGTCATCTGGACTCAAAATGCCAGCTGTTTTCACTCCTTACAGATGCTGCCAGACAGGCTGAGATTTTCCAGCATTTTCTCTTTTGCCTTCTCTTTTGGTATAGAATAACCATGTAGTTATTACACTGCTTCAGTAACAATTGTAGGTCGCTTCTTCCAGACATTTTGGCAACAATAAAATCCCAGGACCTGTTTGAAAAACCTGCAGAGAAACGTGATTAAAATACATTTCTTAAAGGCACAGTATCGTCACACACTAAAGGAGTCAATTGTTTTTTGATTCATCCAAGGAATGTGGACTTGACTGCCCAGCATTTCTTGGCTGTCCAGTTACCCTTGAGAAGGTGGTGGTGAGCTGCCTTCTTGAACTGATTTGATTTGAATTATTATTGTCACAAGTATTAACATACACTGAAAAGTATTGTTTCTTGCGTGCCAAACAGGCAAAGCATATCGTTCATAGAGAAGGAAACGAGACTGCAGGATGTAGTGTTACAGTCATAGCGAGTGTGTAGACAAAGATCAAGTTAGTGCAAGGTAAGTCCATTCGAAAGTCTGACAGCAGCAGGGAAGAAGCTGTTCTTGAGTCGGTTGGCAGACTTTTGTATCTTTTTCCTGAAGCAAGAAGGTGAAGGAGAGAATGTCTGGAGTGCGTGGGATCCTTAATTATGCTCGCTGCTTTGCCAAGGCAGCAGGAGGTGTAGATGGAGTCAATGGTAGGGAGGCTGGTTTGTGTGATGCACTGGGCTACATTCAAGACTTTTTGTAGTTCCTTGCAGTCTTGGACAGAGCAGGAGCCATACCAAGCTGTGATGCAAGAAAGAATGCTTTCTATGGCGCATCTGCAAAAATTGGTGAGAGTCATAGCTGACATGCCAAATTTCTTTAGTCTTCTGAGAAATTAGAGGTGTTGGTGGGCTTTCTTAAATATAGTGTTGACATGAGAGGACCAGGGCAGGTGGTTGGTGATCTGGACACCTAAATACTTGAAGCTCTCGACCCTTTCTACTTCATTGATGTAGACAGGGACATGTTCTCCTTTACACTTCCTGAAGTCAATGACAATCTTCTTCATTTTGTTGACATTGAGAGACAGATTATTGTTGCCGCACCAGTTCACCAGGTTCTCTATCTCATTCCTGTACTCTGCCTCATCATTGTTGAGATCCGACCCACTACAGTGATGTCGTCAGCAAACTTGAAAATCAAACTGGAGGAGAATTGCAGTCCCTGAGGTGTAGATACACCCACAGTGCTGTTAGGGAGCAAGTTCCAAGTTTTGTTCAAATGACAGTGAAGGAAGAGTGATATGTGAGTGGCCCAGAGGGAACCGGAGGGAGTTCCAGGATTTTGACTCAGCCAAAGGAACGGTGATATATTTCCAAGTCTGGATGGTGAGTGGCTTGGAGGGTTACATCCATCTGGTAGTGTTCCCAGATATCTGCTGCCCTTGTCCTTCTGGAGGGTATTAGTCATGGGTTTGGAAGATGCTTTCTCAGGAGAATTGGTGAGTTTCTGTATTGATAAAGCAGTGCAGATGCGGTATTGCAATGTAAATCCATCATTAGAAAAGTGCGTGGAAGTTTGTCTTCATGACTGTTGAAATTGGAATGGGGAAAACACAGAATACCTAGTTGACACAGCTGTGTTTATCCATTGAAAGATGTACATGTGGGAGCATGACCTAGCTTGATAGATTCAGGGACACGGGAAAATGTTGTTGCAATGTTGTAGATTGATTTCTCTGCACAGTCTGCTAATCCCCTGTTATTACAAGGCTGAAGGGCTGGTGTCATTATAATCATTCAGTTTGACTTGAGCCTAAACTGCAGGGCAGGTGAGTGATTGTCATGGGCAGAATGCAGCAAACTTTATCAGGTGGATTTCCTCCTGGGGCTTTGTATAAAGTTTACCAGGTGGTACAAAGTTCATACAGGGATGTAGTTCTGTAGGAAACAGAGAATGGGTAGGCACAGTGGATCTTTCATACACACTGGGCCCTATTATATCATTTTGATTCTAAGTGCTGAATCTGGGCACAATTCTCAGGTGCCCCCATACATACTCAGACTGAGAAAAAGTCGTGAGTCTGAATCATGCTGTGGGTGGGGCTTATCAGGCCCGAAACGCAGCTGTTCAGATCGGAGCCTACAACCGCGCACGCGCAGCAAAAAAAACATTGAAAAACGGTCCCCTGTCATATTGCTCCCAACCACAAAAAGCAGACAAAGCAGCCCAGGAGCGATGGCCCCCAAAGATAACACCCCCCAACCCACAACATAACTGTCCCTCTTATGCCCCCCCCACAGCCTAACTGTCCTGATCGATCGCGACCCCCCACCCCCTCTTCCACCCCACCGATCGCTTGCAGAATGGCAGCAGAGCCCTCCTGCTCCTGCCATACCCCACCAGAGAACAAGCTGAGCCCCCCACCCCACCATCACCTCCACCAGAGATACATCTGGCCCTCCTCCTCCTCCACAACCAAAGAACAATCGGGCCTCCCTCCTCCCTCCGCCCCCACAGAATGATCTAGCCCGCCCCCCTCCCCTTCCCACCACCGACCTGGGTCAGAGGGCCATTGGACGCCCTCAACTTACCCCTTCAGAAGCTGGAGCGTCTGAAACAGACCTTTGCTGAGCATGTCTGCTTTGTGCTGGACGGGCGAACGTGCTGATAAAGGGGGAAATGCCAGTAACTTTGGATGTTCAGCTCATTAAGTCAATTTAAATGCATGCAAATTGCTGGCACCCACCTCTTTGGGGGAGGGTGCCCCTTGGTGCAGGGACACCCCTTGCATTAAGCTGGTGGTCTCCCCATGCACAAGAACATGAGAATTAGAAACAGGAGTAGACCATTCAGCCCATCAGGTCTATTCTACCATTGAATATGATCATGGCTGATTGTGGCCTTAACCGCACTTGATGAACCTTAATTCCCTTATCAATCAAAATACTACCAAACTTAACCTTGAATCTATTCAGTGACCCAGCCTTCACTACCCCCTGTGGAAGAGAATTTCATAGACTAATGAGCCTCTGAAAGAAACATAATCCTCTGCATCTCAGTCTTAAACGGAAGACCTTTAATTTTTACATTGTGGCTGCTAGTTCAAGATTCCTGAACCAGAGGAAACATCTTCTCAGCATTCATCTTGTCAAGTGTCATCAGGGTCATATATGTTTCAATAAGATCATCTCTCATTCTTCTAAATTGCAATGGGTATTGGCCCAGCCAGTTGTGAGGTGAGGATGGGGGAGGTAGGACTGGGGGCTCCACTTTCGCTCTGAGTAAAATGTTGTGAGTACTCTAAATGGCCTCTAACAGGAGTCTTAAGTATACAGATCCCTCAGTGGTCTGGCCCAAGGCCCATGGCAATGCGAACATGTTGGGAAGACATCCCAAGGCAATGGCATAGCAGTATTGTCACTGGCCAGTAATCCAGAGACCCAGGGAAATGCTCCGGTGTCCTGAGCTCAAATCTCACCGTGGCAAATGGTGAAATTTGAATTCAACAAAAAAAAATCTGGAATTAAAAGTCTAGTGATGAACATGGAACTATTGTCAATTGTCGTAAAAACCCATCTGGTTCGCTTTGGTGAAGGAAATCTTTCCCCTACCCGATCTGGCCCACACATGACTCCAGATCCACAGCAATGTAGTTGACTCTTAAATACTCTCAGGGGTGGGCAATAAATGCTGGCCCAGCCAGCGATGGCCAAATCCCGTGAACAAAATTTTAAAAAAGCTCCTCACTATTTCCCCAATCCACCCACCTCCACATCTATCATCCCAGCATCAGAGAACATCTGCGCATGTGAGAATCGTTCATGTTCCCACCTCGGTCACTGTTAAACTGTCAGAGTCTGTTCAGGATTAGCTGTGTGTGCACAATATGCCAGGGTTTGTATAGGTGGCTACAGGATTCACTATTCAGAGAGTGTTCCAGCATTTACTGTTCATCTACACATCTCCCAATGGAAAATCACAACAAATCAAACCCGTCTAAAATCAGCAGAAACATTACCTACTTACTCACAACCCACAGCTACAACCAGTGAGAAAAGTAAGGAATAAGGAAAGGCTCCAGCATGTAATACCTTGGAATATATTCTAGTTGCTTGTATATTTTCTCACCCCTAGGCCCTGCCCACAATGGACCCTGCCCCCTTGGCACTGCCTGATGCCTGCTGGGCAGTGCCAAGGGGGCAGGGTCCATTGTGGGCAGGGCCAAGGTGTCCCCTGGGCATGGACACTTTGCCCCTTGGGCAATGCCATGGGGCACAGGCTGGTACGGCCAGGGTGCCCATGCCCAGGGGGCACTAGCCCCCATGCCGCCTGACCCCCTGGGGGGCACCGATTGCCCCCCCCCTTCACTCCAACGGGATCTCCCGCTTGTTCCTCAAACGTGGGGAGCTGCTCTAAATCCCGCGGGAATGAAGTATTCCTGGCAGCGCGGGAGATGCTATTTTGGGCCTGGCAAGTTCCGTCGGGTCCAGTAATCACATGCAAAGTAGATTTCAAATACATTAAAATAGATTCAAATGACTTACCTCTCTTCTCGCCCATTTCCAGTGCGGTTCTGACTGCGCCTGCTCCCCGGGCTCTGGGAGACACACATGCATCAGGAACGCACACGTGAATCCCACAATATGGCTGATTCACCTGAGCGGACCCGCCAGAAAATGTACAATGGGAGAATCACACCCCCCCCCCACCCCCCCCACCATAGGAACCTGAAGCAGGAGTAGGCCATTCAGCCCTTCAAATCTGCCCCACCATTCATCTTGATCGCGGCTGACCGTCGAATTCAATATCCTGATCCCCCGTCTTCCTCCCGTATCCCTTCAGCTCCAAGAGCAACTTCTAATTTCTTCTTGAAATCAGACAATGTTTTGGCCTCAGCTACAGCCCGTGATAATGAACTCCATGCACATGCCAACTCCTGGCTGAAGAAATTCCTCCCCATCTCTGTTCTAAAAGGTTTACCCCTTATCCTTAGCGAACCAGATGGGTTTTTATGACAATCGACAATGGTTACATGATCACTTTCAATTCCAGATTTTTACTGAATACAAATTTCACCGTCTGCCAAGGTGGGATTCGAACCCAGTTTCCCAGAGCACTACCCTGGGTCTCTGGATTCTAGTCTTGTGAGAATACTGTGCCACTGCCTCTCTCTGACATGTTATTGCTGCATCTCCCAAGCCTTGGGAGTACAGTTGAAATCTAGAAACACTGAAACTATCTAAGCTTCAGAGTCTTATAATAAATCTGAGCTGTTTTTCAATATAGCATATCTAGGTTAATTTAAAACCCCTCAGTCAGAATTAATTGCAATACCCAATCTTGCGAGATCACAGGATGCAGCAGTTTAAGATAATCAAGATAAATTTTAATTGAAAGGTGTAATCATTATCCAGTAATTACTGCAATTATATAGGTGTCTCCTTCCCCTGCTTCTTTTCCAGGAAAACATGAAAGACAGATGTTTGTGAAATGCCAGGAACGAGTTGTTTCGTTCAATGGAAGTATTTTCTTTTGGCCCTTCAGGCTTCAAAGCAACCAAAATAGACCTCTAAGAGAATTTTTTTTTATGAAGTCTTGTTTCCATGCTGCACATACATGAGTTCAACAAAATTCAGTTCTTGTTCAATTGTTGTAAATCAATCACATTCTGTGGCTCATAGCTCTGATACATTTGACTTGATTTGATTTATTATTGTCACATGTATTGTTATACAGTGAAAAGTATTGTTTCTTGCGCACTATACAAAGCATACCATTCACAGAGAAGGAAAGGAGAGAGAGCAGAATGTAGTGTCAGGGTGTAGAGAAAGATCAACTTAATGCGAGGTAGGTCCATTCAAAAGTCTGATGGCAGCAGCGAAGAAGCTGTTCTTGAGTTGGTTAGTGTGCATCCTCAGACTTTTGTACCTTTATCCCAACGGAAGAAGGTGGAAGAGAGAATGTCCGGGGTGCGTGGGGCCCTTAATTATGCTGGCTGCTTTTCTGAGCCAGTGGGAAGTGTAGACAATGTCAGTGGGTGGGAAGCTGGTTTGAGTGATGGACTGGACTTTGTTCACAATCTTTTGTAGTTCCTTGCGGTCTTGGGCAGAGCAGGAGCCATACCAAGCTGTGATACAACCAGAAAGAGTGCTTTCTACGGTGCATCTGTAAAGGTTGGTGCGAGTTGTAGTGGACATGCCAAATTTCCTAGTCTTCTGATACATTGCCGGGGTTACTAGCAAAATGCAACTTTGCTTTTGAAAGGGGTCTGAAGTGACTGTCCAGTGTGGTTAAGCCTATGAACGAGGACTGGTGACCAAAGTGTTTAGATTGCGCTAAACATTGCTTGGATTCATTTGTGTTATTCTCTGAACTCCTAATCCTGATTGAATTGTCTCTAAATCTTATCATTGAAACAATCTTCTCCCTGGAATTTTTTCATGTATAAAACAAAATTGACAGGATAGATTTTAGAGCTGGAGGTTAAAAGAAAACTGTTTCATTTGAAGAGTTCGATGATCAGACACTTTGAAATCCCCACATCTGACACATGGGTAGCACAGTGGTTCGCACTGCTGTTGCACAGTGCCAGGGTTTGATTCCTGAGGTGGGTTACTGGTGTACAGAGTTTACACATTCTCCCTGTGTTTGTGTGGGTTTCCTCCGGGTGCTCCAATTTCCTCCCACAGTCCAAAGACGTGTGGGTTAGACTGATTAGCAGTTCTCCCTCAGTGTACCCAATCAGGCACCAGAGTGTGGCAACTAGGGGATTTTCACAGTAACTTCATTGCAGTGTTAATGTAAGCCTACTTGTGACACAATAAAATAAACTGCTAACATTCCAACAGTAGACCGTATTTTGCATTTGTGATGTCGGTGAAACTGTTGACATCTGCCATCGTTACTCTGTGAAATTGAAAGCAAATTCTGGCATCCACAGTGCTGCAGTTAATTCTGGAAATCTAATTTGCTATCAGCTCCTCCACGGGGAACTCTGTAGATGTTCCTCTGGATGGAAATCTTCAGCAATCACTTGAATTTGTGTGAAAATAATTTTTATATTTTTGGTCTCCCTGTTAAATCTTTTGTTGAATGAGGTGTAACTGTGGCTTTAAATTACTTCATAATTACTGCTGTACAACCTCTTGGAATCTGAAAAATTACTTTTATATTTCTGCAATGTCAAATTTCTCCAATATGATTAAAGTAACACCGTAGATTTTTTTAAATAGTCAGTATGATTGATTTTTAAGCTTCACAGAATCACAGAAACCCTACAACGCAGAAAGAGGCCATTTGACCCATGGAGACTGCACCGACCACAATCCTACCCAGGCCCTACGCCTTATCCCTAAGTATTTACCCAGTAACCTCTCTAATCTACGCATCTCAGGACACTAAGGGGCAATTTTAGCATGGCCAATCAACCTAACCCACACAACTTTGGATGTTTGTTGATGTTATTTCAACATCTGTCTTGTACCTATGCGTGTGTCCCAAACTTTACGTGTAAAATAATTAAAATGTGAAAGATAATCAATGCTTTTTATTTTGTGATATGGGAACAGAAAATGTTGAAAATATTCAGCAAGTCAGGCATTGGGCAGGATTTCCTGACTGCGCTCATCCCGAAACGGAAAACCCTACCTGTGGTCAATGAACCTTTGCATGGTTTGTATTCCACCCACTATGATTCTCGTGATGGATGGAATAGGAAAATTCCAACCAGTATTTGTGGAGAGAGAAATAGAACTAGTGGCTGGAATTCTCCAGCCATTCACACTCATTGTTGCTACCTGCAAGGACGGAAATTTCGGGATGGACAAGACTATAAAATCCCGCCCATTAACTCAATTTCCATCTCCACAGATGCTGCTTAACCCTCTGAGTATTTCCAGTATTTTCCATTTGTCATTCAGTCCCAGCATCTACAGTATCCTGCGCTTTTTTCCCTTTCCTGTTTTGCTGTCTGTGAGAATTCTTATACGTGATTGGTTGCTTAGTCGGCTTGATGAGGTCACGGGTGCCGAATGCCAGAACTCCCCTTGAGCTGGAACTAGAATAAAGTCAGGATAGGAGAAATCCGCACCTCAGAGATCGTTAAATCTTTGTGAACAGTTTTCTTTGAGGTAACAGTGAGCGTTCCCACTTGATCACTAAAATTAGGACCAATATCAATTGTCCCTGAATTGCAGTGTGGTTCTGTTTTTACAAATCACTTCTGCTCTGCAGCAAAAACAGAAAATGCTAGAAAATCTCAGCAGGTCTGACAGGATCTGGCCTGGAATAAGGGAGAATAGAGCCAATGTTTCGAGTCTGGATGACTCTTTGTCAGAGCTTCTGCTCAGTGCTCTGTCACTGAGTTCTTCTAGGCCTTTCCATCCTGGTTTTAAGAGTAAAGATGTTCTAAAGGTTGAGGGAGTCCCATTTCCGATATCACCACATCAACAGTTGTTCCAAACTCCACTAGCTAAACACAATGTTCTCTGTGGCTGTTACTAAGCCAATTACATTCCAGTCTTTTGAAAGTCAAAGGTAGAAGGCTGCAGGCAGAAGAGTGAAGGTAAGTAGAGAGATGGCATTTTATGAGAATTACAAAGTATTGTAATCATCGAATAGGCTCGACTGTGTTATGGGGATATAAGAATAAGTATTAAGTTTTAAAATAGGAAAGAGAAAATGGCAAGTGAGGAAGAGAAAAGGGCTACAGGTATACACAATCGAAGGGTTTACACTTTGTTACTGCAACTAAAACTGGAATTTTCATATTTTTGCAGTTTGTAGGTACTTTTACATGAATGAAATCACTTCTGATATTTGAGCAAGAAAATTATCAGGCTGTATTCTGCCTTTGCGATGCCCCTGAAATTGACACAAATGGAAGCCTTTTCCTGATCAAGATTGTGGAGTTAAGATGATAAGACGAGTGGCCAATGTGACTGCTGATGGGACTGCCTCTGGGCGGGAGTGGGAACGCATCAGCTGCCAGCTTCAATGAGAACCTGGGCCAGAAGGGTGTTAAAAGCTGAGGAGGCGATTTAATCAATTGCCAACTGCACACATTTAATCTCTGTTATTCTTGCAGTGCCAAGTATGGAGGCATCTGATTTGAAATGAACATGCAGCTTTCAGAGAGATAAGGGGGGGAAGTTTCTCATCCTCCTGCCACGGGAATCATAGATAGGGGGTTGGCAGACCAACGCAAAGGTCCGCTGACCTTGTGTGGGAGCTCCCGGTTTGGGATCAGCCCAGCCGGAAAATCCCACCCAAAGTTCTGTCAGTCAAAGTTGGTAAACCTCATCAACCATAAACACTGTCCCTTTAAGAACTTTGTGTCATGGACAATCAAATAAGCTCCCACGCTCTGCCAGCTGTTGAACAGGTTGGGCCTATACCCATTGGAGTTTAGATGAAGGAAAGGTGATCTTATTGAAATATGTAAGATCCTGGGGGGGTTTGACAGGCTGGAGGCTGAGTGGTTGCTTCCCCCTCACAAGGGGATGTAGAGTGAGGGCACACAATTTCAAAATAAGAGATCTCATTCTCAGAGATGGTGTTTGGAATTCTCTTCACAGAGAGTATTGGAGGCTGAGTTGGACAGATTTCTAATTGACAAGGGAGTCATGGCTCATAGTGGGACAAGCAGGAAAGTAGAGTTTAGGCCACAATTCAGATCAGCCATGTTCTTATGTGAAACGACTTAAATGAGGCGCATGATGTTGGTCTATTGGAGTATGAGCTCCCTGATTGAGGTCTTCCATCTACAGGTCCAGGCAGCGGACAATTAAAGGGGCTCATCCAACCTGACTGTCTACCCATCTACTGTGGCTATATTCGCGGCTGAGTGTCCCTGGAAAGGGAGCATGTGGTATCCGAGGGCACAGTTAATGCCTTCCATGCCTGCTGGGCACCAAAGGGACTGGGGTGCATTATCGACCCCTTTAATCACATTTTAATTTGATGTTTTAAGTTTCCTCTTGGCTTTATCCTTTGTTTTGGGGGGTTCCCCTTCTTGTAGCGAGCTGTCCCTTTTGAGTTGTCCCTAAGTTAAGTTGATTTTGTTTATGTGGTTGGATGCAAAAAGATGTCCCTGATTAAGGCTCTCCCTAAATTAATTTGATTTTGTTTATTTGGTTGGAAAACTAACAATGTCCCTGATTGAGGTCAGAATTGCCTACCTATTAGGGAGCCTCAAATGTACATAAATATGGGAGTGTCCATTGACAAATGACAGATGGAGTTTAATTTAAACAAATGCATTTTGGTAGATTGAACCAGAGCAGGACTTACTCAGTTAATGGTAGGGTGTTGGGGAGACTTACAGAACAAAGAGATCGAGGGGTACATAATCATAGCTGCTTGAAAGTGGAATCACAGGTGGACTAAGTGGTGAAGAAGGCATTTGGCTCGCTTGCTTTCCTCGGTCAGAACTTTGAATACAGGAGTTGGGATGTCTTGTTGAAGTTGTACAAGACATTGGTAAGGCCACGCTTGGAATACTGTGTGCAATTCTGGTCACCCTATTATAGAAAGGATATTGTTAAACTAGAAACACTGCAGAAAATATTTACTAGGATGCTACCAGGACTTGATGGATTGAGTTATAAGGAGAGGCTGAATAGACTGGGACCTTTTTCTCTGGCGTGTAGAGAAAAAACACTCTAGAGATCTATAAAATAATGAGGGGCATAGACAAGGTAGATAGTCAATATCTTTTCCCAAAGGTAGGAGAGTCTAAAATTAGAGGGCATTGGTTTAAGGTGAGAGGGGAGAGATACAAAAGTGTCCAGAGGGGCAATTTTTTCACACAGAAGGTGATGTGTGTCTGGAACAAGCTGCCAGAGGTAGTAATAGAGGCGGGTACAATTTTATCTTTTAAAAAGCATTTAGATAGTTACATGGGTACGATGGGTATAGAGGGATATGAGCCACATGCGGGCAATTGGGATTAGCTTAGGAATTAAAAAAAAGGTTGTATGGACAAGTTGGGCCGAAGGGCCTGTTTCCATGCTGTAAACCTCTATGACTCTATGACTCATTGGCACTCCAGATTCTGACTGTGTATCTGAAGCATTCTAGAAGTGGAATAGAGTTTGTAAATAAAGGGAACCTGGTGAACCTGAGGAGTTATATCATTATTGAATGGTGGAGCAGGCTCGAGGGACCAAATGGCCTACTCCTGCTCCTATTTCTTATGTTATCTGTCTTCATATCTTGGTTTGATCCTTTTTCCATGCCCTCACTCTTTCCACTGCACAAAGTAGCATTAAGATAAATAGTAAAAGAAAGGGTAATGAAGGGTACACTGTGAATAAAGAACTCCAATTATTATCAGATTGGACACAGGTTAGATGAGATTTAATTCAAAGAACAAGGGGAGTCACACTGACCGTTACACCACATTACTCAATGACTACACAACTTACAAACAAGAGCGTGTGAAAGTCATGCAGAATCTGGCGGGGGAGGGGGCTATGGGACCCGATATCTTTCTGTTTTGGAACATAACTCAAAATTGCACAAAAGGTGGATATTATCAAGTCATTCCTATCTCTAAATGTGGCCTCGGTATTGATTGGTGCAGGGTTAGAATACTTCATTTTCACTTAAAATGCATGCTAAGCCTTGTTGATAACAACATCCCATTGATTGTGTACTTTCAGAAAGTTATTGCTAAATCCTGATCTTTAAAACCTTCGGTAAGAAAATTAACCCTTGCCCACCCATCCTCGGCTATTTACAGATACAATTGAATTTTAATTTCTTGTTGGAAGTAGGAGTTGGGTTAGGCTAGCTTTGTATTAGAATCTTAATTGTGCATTTTATCCATTTTATATTTTGCAATTCGCTGTCCCTTTATCTGTTCACATTGCCTGTATATAGTTTTCCCATGGTAAAACCCACCTACCATTTCTTACTCAGTTCGTTCAATAGCTCCAGGTCCCACTGGACATTATCAAGCCCAAAGTGCAGAGAGGTGCGTTACAGTTCACCCAGGGAGTCAGGGTTGCTGGGGCACCATGTGTTTTTTTACACATGTTGTAGTCTAGAGTTATGAATAGTAAGAGTCAAAGCTCCAACTTCCTTTCCATCAAGTGCATTGACCAGTAGATCTCTCCCGCTCTGATTGCCTGACATTGATGTGAGTTTGAAGATTTGCAGGTTGACATTCAGCCTGTCTGGCTACATTATGCACGCACCTTCCTTGGCCATCAAGTCCTGGGGCGGGACTTGAAGCCAGAGCTTCTGGCTTAGAGACAGGGATGCTAACCCTCTGCACCAAGACCTCCATCCAAAGTGCACAATAAGCTGAACCCACTGTTCATCCAGGTTCACATGAGATCACAAAATCTCTGCCGATATTACAAAATCTCTGCCGATATCACAAAATCTTTACCGTTATCACAAAATCTCTGCCGATATCACAAAATCTTCACCAATATCACAAAATCTCTGCCAAAATCACAAAATCTTTACCGATATCACAAAGTCTCCATTGATATCACAAAATCTTCAGTATATCACAAAATATCCTCCAATAAACTTTGTATTTTGACAAATACATGAATAGGATAAGAATAGGGGAAGATGGTCCCTGGAAGAGTAGAAGGTTTTAGTTAAGTCGGGCAGCATAGTCAATACAGGCTTGGTGGGCCCAAGGGCCTGTTCCTGTGCTGTAATTTTTTTAATTCTTTTTTCTCTGATATCACAAAATCTCCGCCGATATCATTTCCGAACCTTGTTCTTGTCGAGCACTAGTTTCATTCACTTTTCTCCCTCCAAAACCTCCTTTTCCTTCTTGGTAGATATTAAATTTTCCTACAGAAATGAAACAGTGTGTAAGACTGTGCCATCGGATAGACAGCTGGGTCTTGCAATCCACACGCTCGGCTGTTCAATCTTAGCCCCTGTGCTGGGCTGCGACTAACAGCTTAGACACACCGGAAGGACGGAAGTTCACAAACTCCAGTGGAAATTAGCATCTTGGTCCAGCAGTGCTTTCTGTCAATACATCACACGGACTCTACAGCCCGCTCCAGAATTAAAAGCAGATGAGATTTTAGCAACAATTTGACAGTAGGAGGTTTTCTATAATTTGCAACAACCCAATCGCATTATGTGTAAAGCAGCTTAAAAGTCCTCATTGCGCTGAGATTGGGAACTGATTAAAGAAGCTGAACAGATGTGCTATTGCTTTAAGTTGATTACAATCAGATGGTGCCAGAACAGTGGACAAGTCCATCGGCCGTTACATAAAAATAAGGCATGTAAGAAATATATAGTCGCCAAATCAATTTTAATAAAAAGACGGGCAATGTTTTAACATATTGGGCTAAATTACCCCTTACTGCCCCAAGATGTGTAGAATCGGTGGATTGGCCATAGTAAATGTGTGGGGTTAGGGGGATAAGACAGGGGAGAGGGCCTGGGTAAGATACACCATCAGAGTGTCAATGAGACTTGATGGGCTGAATGGCCTCCTCCTGCACCATAGGGATTCTATTTTATATCCAGTTGTTATTACTTCCTTAAAGTGGTTCATAGGGTTCATTTTCACTCCAAAGAAACATCAGAAATAGGAAGTCAGATGGCCTCCCCATTCAACATGGTCACAGTTCATCTCAATCCCACCTTCCCACTCAACATCCAGTTAAGGTTAGCAGACGGGGATGTGGGTATCGCTGGCTTCGCCAGAGGGCCAGCAGCTCAGGGGGGTACTGCTGAGTCACACTGAAGACCAAGAGGTCAGACAGTAAGTTATAAATCAAATTCTGATTGACCAGAAAGGCAGTCGTTTCTGGGTGGCCCATTCTGGGAGCAGGTGCGGCCTTGCCTTCACACTTCAGGCCACGGAGCTCCAAAAGACACCCCAGCCACACAGATACAAGGAGGCCATTAGCACGGAGGCAATCACTCCTAACACAGCTCAGCTCAAAATGCTGGAGGGTGTGAGGAATCATTCTTTTTGGTTGTATCACCACTTAATATGGCTCCTGCTCTGTCCAAGACTGCAAGAAACTACATCGTGAATGAAGCCCAGCCTATCACACAAATCAGCCTCCCGTCCATTGACACAGTCTATATTTCCCACCGCCTCAAAAAAGCAGGCAGCATAATCAAGGACAAAACACACCCCGGACATTCTCTCTTCCACCTTTTTCAGTCAGGAGAAACATTCAGCAGTCTGAGGACACGTACCAACTGACTGCATTAGCTTTCTGAATGGACCTAACTTCTTTCTCTACACTCTAGCTATGACTGTAACACTACATTCGGCACTGTCTCATTTCCTTCTCTATGAACAGTATGCTTTGTATAAGTGTGCAAGAAACATTACTTTTCACTGTATACTAATACACATGACAATAATAAATCAAATCAGGTAAGTATATGCAAATATACTTCAATTAAGCTCTTGATGTTGAATGGTGAGAAATGCCATTCAACATCAACTTAATTGGAATATATTTGCATATAATTATTAATAATAATTGCATCACTAACAGGCAAGGGGGCAACTACTTTTATGTCAATGTGAACTTTGACTTGCTCACGATAATTTCCACTCCTGTTGCCCGATCCCCCTCCCCTCCCGCCGCCTCACCGGGACGAACAGGAACGGAAGGTTCTGGCCTCTGTTTCTCTCTCCGCAGCTACTGTCTGACCTGCTGAGTATTTCCAACATTTTCCAATTTTATCTCAGAATTCCCACATTCAGAGTATTTTGCTTTTGTAGAATAAAGTCTACGAATCTACTATAATTTGAAATTACAGCTGTGTTTTAGAAGTGGAACAGCTACATTGCCAAGGTGCTCAGAGCAAATTAATGTTATACCGTTTCTTTCTATAATCCACCTAATTTAGGTTGGATAAAAATGCTTTATTTCTGAAACCTAATCACATTTGAAGTGTTCTGATATTTTATGCCAGGTTCCCTGCTCAATTCCAATCAGTGTTGGCAACCAGCTAAACCTGTAATCCCCAAAAATATATTCAGTACTCAAACTGCCTCCTTTCATTTTATTAACACGTAAGCTCCAGTTTTCAACATAGCAGATTTGAGTTGGAGAATAGAGACTTGGTTTGGGGTTCAGCACGTATGTACCTCAATTCTGTCAGGATAATTTGCCGTGTCTTCATGCCGGTGGAGCCCAGTAAGATCTCAGTTACGAGTTACTGTGTCATGTTCAGAATTGATGGAGTTACTTCTTGTCCTGTATCTCTTGACAAGATCTCCTTCTTAGGCAATCCCTCAGAGTGATGCCTCTACACAAGTATGATGAGTTTTCAGGCGACTGAGGAGTGAGTGTGCAGCCTACAGTCTGTGTCACCAGGCAGAGCTGGCTGGGTGAGTGGCTGGGTGGGAGGAGTGGGTGAGTGAGTGTGTAGGTGGGTGGGTCGATGGCGTGCCTGGGTTGCTCTCCCTCCTTTCACTGCCCACCCTTGGCTTCAGTTTGCTTCTGGCAGTGAAACCCGGTGTTCAGCTTATTGGGGCAGTCCTGGGGGCAGAGCAAGAGTGGGAATGTTGCCCTTTTTCAAGGAGACTTTGAGGGTGCTCTTGGCACATGTCCTCTGCTGTCCTGGGGCATGTTTGCCGTGTCGAAGCTCTGAGTACAGCGCTTGTTTCGGGAGTCTTGTGTCAGGCATGTGGGTGATGTGCCTGAGCTGATCGAGCGTGGTCAATGCTTCGATGCTGGGGGTGTTGACCTGAGCAATAACACTGACATTGATGCACCTATCCCACCAATTGGATTTGCAGGATCTTATGGAGACAGTGCTAATGGTACCTCCCCAGGGTTTTGAGATGCCTGCGTACACAACTCTTGAGCTATTTATGAAAGTGGGTAGCACTACTGTTCTGTAGACCATGAGCTTGATGCCGGGTGTGTGGTTCTGGTTTTCAAACACTCTCTTCCTCAGGTAACTGAAGATTTCTCTCGCACACTGAAGGTGGTGTTAAACCTCATCATCAATGTTGACAGTGAAATGGAAAGTGGTTCACATCGTCCCAGGCCTTGTTGTGGATTTTAATAACTAGGAGGCATTGCTGTGTGGTAAAGTGGGTCGCCGCAGAAGAAAGTATTGCCAGAACACTGGGCAGGGGTTTGCAGGATTCTCTGCCTTTGATTAAATACCAGCCACCATGAGGAATGCCTTTCAGTTGTGGTACATTTCAGAGTTGGGGTATGGGGAGGCTGTGAAGCAGAACGTGAACAGTCACTGATAACTCACAGTGTGGAGAGAAAAGTGTCGCAAGTACGCTTACATTAACACTGCAATGAAGTTACTGTGAAAGTGCCCCCCCCCCCCCCCCAAGTCACCAGACTCCCAGTGCCTGTTCGGGTACACTGAGGGAGAATTTAGCATGGCCAATACACTTAACCAGCACATCTTTCAGACTGTGGGAGGAAACTGGAGCACCCAGAGGAAACCCACGCAGACATGAGGAGAATGTGCAGACTCCACACAGACATGACCCAGGTTGGGAATCGAACCCGGGTCCCTGGCACTGCGAGGCAGCAGTGCTAACCACTGACCACCGTGCTGCCTGGCAATAGAGTTGCTCATTGAAGCTCCCTTACACAACAGTAGAGAGCAAACTGCAAATATCTCCAGCCCCAGTGTGAAGGGAACCCGACAGATGGATAGATGTTCATGTGACAGTCACTGGCAATGTGCTCCTGGTCGGGCTCTGAGCTTGCTGTTGTGGCTGAACCAGGGGGACAATTTCAGTGACACATTACAGCATGGTAAAATGCAACATCTGGCCTGCCCTCTCTCTCCCGGCCATCCCAAACTTTCTCCCATTTTATGGGAGTAGCTGGTGGCACTGGGCAGCCTGCTCGGACGTGGGTCAATAATTAGGCCCGTCGGTTTTTGGTTGTTATTCTTTCACAGGCCGACAGTCCAATTATTACCCATCCCTGATTACCTTTGAGAATGAGGCACCTCCTCGGATGCTGCAGTCAATGTGATGCAGGTATACCCACAGTGCAGGTATACCCACAGTGCAGGTATACCCACAGTGCAGGCACACCCACAGTGCAGATACACCACACAGTGCAGGAACATCAACAGTGCAGGTACACCCACAGTGCAGGTACTCCTACAGTGCAGGTATACCCACAGTGCAGGTGCACCCACAGTGCAGGTGCACCCACAGTGCAGGTTCACCCACAGTGCAGGTACATCCACAGTGCAGGTACACCCACAGTGCAGGTACATCAACAGTGTAGGAACACCCACAGTGCAGGTACACCCACAGTACATGTTCACCACAGTGCAGGTACACCCACAGTGCAGGTACACTCACAGTGCAGGTACACTCACAGTGCAGGTATATCCTCAGTGCAGGTACATCCACAGTGCAGGTTCACCCACAGTGCAGGTTCACCCACAGTGCAGGTACACCCACAGTGCAGGTACACCCACAGTACAGGTACACCCATAGTACAGGTTCACCACAGTGCAGATACACCCATAGTACATGTTCACTACAGTGCAGGTACACCCACAGTACAGAAACACCCACAGTGCAGGTACACCCATAGTACAGGTTCACCACAGTGCAGGAACACCCACAGTGCAGGTACATCCACAGTGCAGGTACACCTACAGTGCAGGTATACCCACAGTACAGGTTCACCACAGTGCAGGTACACCCACAGTGCAGGTACACCCACAGTGCAGGTACACCCACAGTGCGGGTTCACCCATAGTGTGGGTTCACCCACAGTGCAGGTACACTCACAGTGCAGGTATACCCTCAGCGCAGGTTCACCCACAGTGCAGGTTCACCCACAGTGCAGGTACACCCACAGTGCAGGTTCACCCACAGTGCAGGTTCACCCACAGTGCAGGTATACCCACAGTGCAGGTACACTCACAGTGCAGGTATACCCTCAGCGCAGGTTCACCCACAGTGCAGGTATACCCACAGTGCAGGATCACCCACAGTGCAGGTACACCCACAGTGCAGGTACACTCACAGTGCAGGTATACCCACAGTGCAGGATCACCCACAGTGCAGGTACACCCACAGTGCAGGTACACTCACAGTGCAGGTATACCCTCAGCGCAGGTACATCCACAGTGCAGGTTCACCCACAGTGCAGGTACACCCACAGTGCAGGTACACTCACAGTGCAGGTATACCCTCAGCGCAGGTACATCCACAGTGCAGGTTCACCCACAGTGCAGGTACACCCACAGTGCAGGTATACCCTCAGCGCAGGTACATCCACAGTGCAGGTTCACCCACAGTGCAGGTACACCCACAGTGCAGGTACACTCACAGTGCAGGTACACTCACAGTGCAGGTATACCCTCAGCGCAGGTACATCCACAGTGCAGGTTCACCCACAGTGCAGGTTCAACCACAGTGCAGGTACACCCACAGTGCAGGTACACCCACAGTACAGGTAAACCCATAGTACAGGTTCACCACAGTGCAGATACACCCACAGTACATGTTCACTACAGTGCAGGTACACCCACAGTACAGAAACACCCAC
Organism: Carcharhinus amblyrhynchos; assembly: GCF_965287045.1. NCBI lineage: Eukaryota > Metazoa > Chordata > Chondrichthyes > Carcharhiniformes > Carcharhinidae > Carcharhinus > Carcharhinus amblyrhynchos. Next base: position 22,440,804 of record NC_137351.1, on the reverse strand, counting down.
AGTGCAGGTACACCCATAGTACAGGTTTACCACAGTGCAGGTTCACCCACAGTGCAGGTACACCCACAGTGCAGGTATACTCACAGTGCAGGTATACCCTCAGCGCAGGTACATCCACAGTGCAGGTTCACCCACAGTGCAGGTACACCCACAGTGCAGGTATACTCACAGTGCAGATATACCCTCAGTGCAGGTACATCCACAGTGCAGGTATACCCACAGTGCAGGTATACCCACAGTGCAGGATCACCCACAGTGCAGGTACACCCACAGTGCAGGTATACCCTCAGCGCAGGTACATCCACAGTGCAGGTTCACCCACAGTGCAGGTTCACCCACAGTGCAGATATACAACAGTGTAGAAATACCCACACTTAACTTTAGTCTTGCTTCGATAATGTCTTCATCTTCAGATTCCGGCCACAGTCCCAGCGGTGGTCATTGCTCGAACCTGCAGCTGCTGCGACTGAGAAACTGCAAACGGATTGGCCAGCGGCTCGCTACGGTGGGACTTCCACCCAGATTCGGGGGGTTTGAGGGAGGGGGGTGGGGGAGAGGCAGATCTATCGCTCTGATCCAGTCAATGCCCTGTCGAGGGTGGTATGCCTACAATATATTCGGCATTCTCATGAGTGCCCCCCCCTCCCACAACTGACTTTCTTGTCAGAGGGAGAGGGGTCACAGTTTAGGGAAGAAAATTGCCCCTCAGCACCCCAGGTGTGTATGGCCTCCTCTCCCTCTCCTCTTTCCCCCCCCCCCCCCCCCCCCCCCCCCCCCCGAGTCTTCCAGCAGTGTGCTGTCTTCCTTCAGCTCCTGGCACTATTCCCTATCAACCAACACATCTTTGAAGAACCAAGAACAAGACGCTCACACAACCTTGGAAAAATGTAGTCGCTGGTCCCTTTACACAGCAGGGATGGCTAAGGTCTTTCTTGCTGCTCAACATGTCGCTCACTGATGCCTGATGAAGACAACCAGCTTCAAAATGGCCGCCCTGTTGTCCAATCTGCACGATGCTGTGACCCTCCTACTCTGCACATCTCCACAGAGACATTAATCATAAATCCTTGCAGTGCAGAAGGAGGCCATTCAGGCCATCGAGCCTGCACCAACAACCACCCAGGCTCTATCACCGTAACCCCACATATTTACCCTGCTAATCCTCCTGACACTAAGGGGCAATTTAGTATGGCCAATCCACCTAACCCGTACATCTTTAGACTGGGTATCAGTGGCTTCTGGCTGGCAGGCCCCAGTGAGGTGGTGAAGGAGGAGAGGGGATGGGATTGAAATGCTGTGGGTGAGGTTGGGTTAAAGAGGATACAGGGCATGACCCTGAGGAGGGAATGACGCCAATGGGCACAAAGACCCCTGGAAGGATTTCGCCCCTTACTTGCCCAACTTGTCTTGTGAAACATACTGGCTGCCCACTTTTCTGGGTCCCTTCCCCATCAATTGGGTAAAATAATGACGGGGTTAATGGTACTTAAATGTGTACGATGTGGTGTAGCTTACCCAGGCCCTCTCCCTAGCCCAGTAACCCCACATTTTTGCCATGGTCAATCCACCTAACCTGCACATCTTTGGACACCAAGGAGCAATTTTTAGCAAGGCCAATCAGCCTAACTTGCACATCTTTGGACTGTGGGAGGAAGCACACGCAAACACGGGGAGAACGTGCAAGCTCCACACAGACAGTGATCCAAGGCCAGAATTGAACCTCGGTCTCTAGCGCTGCGAGGAAGCAGCGTTAACCACTGCGCCACCGTGCCGCCTCGCCATTATGGCATCTGGCAGCACTCACACCAGAACTGCACGCACGCCACGGGCGTTACTTTGGATCTCGAAGGCCGTGTGTACATTGGGCACTATGCGTACAAATTCTGTGGCACTAGATTTAAGTATAAAGCACTCCAGAGAACAAAACATTACCCTGTAGAAGTTAGCAATCCGAAAATGTGACACATGTGATTTATATATGGTTGGAACTTCAAATTGATGAGGGATTTAGTGAGGAATTTCTAGAGGGTTTAAAAGAGAATAGATGGGAGTGTAGAGGGCTAACTAATTAATTTAGCAATGAGATAGATTACTAGCGTGTGTATTGGCACTGAGCACCTGTGACTCTCCGGAATAAGCAGTACTCACAGTCAGACCATTTAAAAGGCTGAAATTTCTACTGCAACCAATTACAGAGGGATTGATTTGCAGTGGAGAAACAGGTCTGTCTGGAAACAGGCCCAACTCCAGTGCTTAGTATTTGTTTTCTATATACAAATGGTATTTTAATTTGAGCATAAGATACATCAGTAAACCTGGATCAAAACTGTCACGTGTTTGAAAATCCACAATAAAAGCCTAACCATTTCATGCAAATAGGAAGCAAGGGTGTGTAAAAAAATTGATTTAGCATAAAGAGTGAGATTCTCTGGCCTTCCGGCTGCCTGTTTCCCGCCAGTAGGAGGTGGCACGTTGTTTGCTAGTGGCGGGATTCTCCATTCCCGCTGCTGTCAATGGCCATTGCTATCACCCGACGGAAACCCACAGGCAGGGGTACGCTGCCGGCGGAACTGGAGAGTCCCACTGGCATGAATGGCCCGAGAATTCTGGCCAAAATAATTCTTATTCAGACCGAGGAAAGTGTCCGTCTTTGCAAGAAGCTGCTTCTCAGGAAGCCCAAGTGTTATTTTTGTCTTTTTCAGTTGAATCTATTCACCCTTTCTAAAGTAAAACAGCTTCACATGGTGGCACAGTGGTCAGTACTGATGCCTCACAGTGCCAGGGACCCAGGTTCGATTCCCGGCTTGGGCCACTGTCTGCGTAGTGTCTGCACGCTCTCCCTGTGTCTGCGTGGGATTCCTCCAGGTACTCTGGCTTCCTCCCAACAGTCTGAAAGATGTGCTGGTTAGATGCATTGGTATACTAATACATACTGTCACATGTATTAGTCTGCAGTGAAAAGTATTGTTTCTTGCGTGCTAGACAGTCAAAGCATACCATTCAGAGAGAAGGAAGGGAGAAGGTGCAGAATATATTGTTACATTCATAGCTAGGGTGCAGAGAAAGATCAGCTTAATATATGGTAGTTCCTTCAAAAGTCTGATGGCAGCAGGGATTGGGCTTCATCTTTCGTGTCCAAAGATGTGTAGATGAAGGGGGAATATCAGAATAAAATGTGGGGTTACGGGGATCGGGCCTGGGTAGGATGCTCTGTCAGAGAAGCGGTACAGATTCGAGAGGGCAAGTGCCCTCCTTCTGCACTGTAGGGGCTCTGTGACTATGATTCTACAGAATGGTTAGAGCACCAAAAGAGACTATTTGGCCCATCAAATCCATGATGGCCCTCTGCAAAAGCCATTTAGCTACTCCTACTTCTCCCCCGCCTTTTCCAGTAGTCTCGCTGATCAATTTCCCTTCAGAATCAATTTCTTCTTTGAAAGCTAGGATTGAATCTACCTCTGCCCCATTTACAGACAGCTCATTCCACTCCCGTAACCACTCAGATTGTCCTCCTGTTGACTTTGGTTCTTTCACATATCACTTTAAATCTATTCTTGGCCCTTCCATCAATGGGAACAATCCTTCTCAATCTACTTCAATGGAATGAAATGAAAATTTTCAATAGGGAAATGTTTGATTTTCCTCTTCACTGAGTTAATTTTGATTTTCATACCTACAGAAAGTTTTGCATTTACATAGCGCCTTTCAGGATCTGCTTTACAGTCAGTGAAGCACTTCCGAAGTGTACCTTAGAATCCTGCAAGTGTAGAAGAGGCCATTTGGCCCATCAGGTCTGCACAAACTCTCTGACAGTATACCTTACCCAGGGCCTCTTCCCTCCCCTATCCCTGCAATCCCGTACAGTTTCCATGGCTAATCCAGCTAATCTACACATCTTGAGACACTAAGGGGCAATTTAGCATGGCCAGTGCACTTAACCTTCACATCTTTGGGCAGTGGGAGAAAACTGGAGCACCCAGTGGAAACCCACGCAGAGATAGGGAGAATGTGGAAACTCCACACAGACAGTGACCCAAGCCTGGAATTGAACCCAGGTCTCTGGAGCTGTGAGGCAGCAATGCTAACCACTGTGCCATCATGCAGCCCTAATTTAGTTTCTTGATTCAACTGTAAGCATATTGAATGTTTGATGTGTCAGCAATTTTGTAGCAGCGAAAGAATAATGAGAATTTATGGATAAGAATCATGGTAGCACAGTGCAGTGAAATTCCAATATGATTAGTTTCTGTGAGTGGTGTTTGATCGGCTGCTTGTTACTCCTTCTCTCTCTCTCTCTCTCCGCCAAGCTTCTTTTCCATTGAAGTCAATCCCTGTATTTCCCTCTTCTTTGTCCACCCATCATCCCTGTCCCAAATTTGGACAAGAGCACATGACATAGGTGGAGATCATGTGGTGCAGTGGGTTAGTGTCGCTGTCTCTGAGCCGAAGCTCCTGGTTCGAGACCCATTCCGGGACCTGATGGTCAGGGAAGGTGCGCTCATAATGCGGTCAAATAGGCTGAGTGCGTCAACCTACTAAATCCTGCCAAACCAGCCAATGGCAGGCAGGAGAGACTCCTGGGGCAGGATGTTCTGGCCTTGGGGTAGCAACGTTCAACTTTTACATGGTCCGTGTCCCGCCCGCTACGATTCCCGTGATGGGTAGGACAGGAAAATAACCCCCACCCCTCCCCAGTCAGCCACACTTGATGTAAGTGACGACCCTCAAGGTATAAATCCCTGGTGACAGACTAGAGACCTGTTCCAGGAATCACTATCAATGGAAACAGATGAAGGTCTGCCTTGGTGCACCATTAGGTTTGGGAAGAGATTTAGAATGGAACATGACGCAAGTGCACTGCTACATAGCATCATATCAATGTGAGGAGAGTAAACCATCATTGGTATCACCAGGCTGGATGCCACACTGAAATTGGACTCAAAAGTACAACAGCTAATGCTGGAAATTTGAAAATGAAGCAGAAGATTTAAGCAAGGTCTCATTTTAAACTTTCATCCTTGCTTTCCAATCCCCCCCTTTCACTACCCCTCCCTCCCACTGTCTCTGTAACTGTCTCCGGCTCCACCATCCTGTGAGTTAGCAGCACGCCTCGACTTTCACCCTCGGGACCACCCGGTTTTAATCACTCCATCACTGGGACCTTTGTTTCCAATAAAAATCCAATTTGGTCCAAACAGAGAGAGACATTTCAGATCCGAGCTGACAACACAGTCCATACCCCTGTTTTGGGCTCGATCAAACCAGATCCAAGCTGACAGGATGAGGCATTGCACCCACTCCCCCGCTTGATCTGAGCTCCATCTTAGCCAAAAAGCCAAGATGGCTTTTTAAAAAATTGCTTCAGGTGAATTCTCTGTGTAACCTCGTTGGCTTTGACCAAATGAACGACCAGATATACACTTGCCATGAAGAACTGTCCCACCAATGTGGCCATGCCTCTAGTGGCCTTGTCCATAAGCTCTAGAATCTCTGGCTCTCTACATCACTCTCCCACTTTAAGATGCACCTTAAAACCTATCTCTTTGGCCAAGTTTTCTGGTGACGTGTCCTAATATTTCCTTACAAAGCTCAGTGTGATATCTTGCTTTGGAAGGCCCCGGTGATGTGTTTGGGGTATTTCATTATGTTAGCATAGGAATATAAGAATTAGGAACAGAAGGAGGCAAATTCAACCCTTTGAGCCTGCTCTGCCATTCAATCAGATCATAGCTGATCTCTCCCTGGTCTCAATCCCTCCTCCCTACCTGTTCCCCATATCCCATTAACCCATTCTTTATCAGCAATATATCTCCTTCTCGAAACCATTCAATGATTCAGGTTCCACCGCGCTGTGGGGCAGCGAGTTCCACAAATTCACCACCCTTGGCAAGAAGTAGCTCCTCCTCATCTCAGTGTTAAATCTACCAGCTCTCAACCTATAGCTGTGACCTCTTGTTCTAGATTGTCCCACAAGGGGAAACGTTTGATCTACATTTACTTTACGAATCCCTTTTAGGGTTTTATATACCTCAATCAGATCCCCTCTCAGCTTTCTAAACTCCAGAGAGTATTAAAGATGATTTAATTTGATTGGATTTGATTTATTATTGTCACATGTATTAGCTTATAGTGAAAAATATTGTTCTTGTGTTCTATACAGACAAAGCATATCGTTCATAGAGGAGGAAACGAGAGAGTGCAGAATGTAGTGTAATAGTCATAGCTAGGGTGCCGAGAAAGATCAACTTAGTGCAAGGGGGGCTCATTCAAAAGGCTAATGGCAGCAGGGAAGAAGCTGTTCTTGAGTCGGTTGGTATATGACCTCTGATTTTTGTATCTTTTTCCTGGTGGAAGAAAGTGGAAGAGAGAATGTCCGGGATGCATGGGGTCCTTGATTATGCTGGCTGCTTTGCCGAGGCAGCGGGATGGGAGGCTGGTTTGTGTGATGGATTGGGCTACATTCATGACTTTTTGTAGTTTCTTACAGTCTTAGGCAGAGCAGGAGCCATACCAAGCTGTGATATAACCAGAAAGTATGCCTTCTATGGTCCTGTAGAAGTTGGTGAGAGTTGTATTGGATATGCCAACTTCCCTTAGTCTTCTGAGAAAGTAGAGATGTTGGTGAGCTTTCTTAACTATAGTGTCAGCCTGGGGGGGGACCAGGACAGGTTGTTGGTGATCTGGACACCTAAAAACCTGAAGCTCTCGACACTTTCTACTTCATCCCCGTTGATGTAGACACGGGCATGTTCTCCTTTACATTTCCTGAAGTCGATGGCAATCTCCTTTGTTTTGTTAACATTGAGGGAGAGATTATTGTCGCCACACCAGTTCAGCAGGTTCTCTATCTCATTCCTGTACTCTGTCTTGTCATTGTTTGAGATCCGACCCACCATGGTGATGTCACCAGCAAACTTGAAAATCAAGTTGGAGGGGAATTTGGCCACACAGTCACCGGTATATAAGGAGTATAGTAGAGGACTGAGAACACAGCCTTGTGAGGCACTGGTGTTGAGGATGATCATGGAGGAGGTGTTGTTGCCTATCCTTACTGAAGGTGATCTGTGAGTTTGGAAGTTCAGGATCCGGTCACAGAGGGAGGTGCTGAGACCCAGACCATGGAGTTTGGAGATGAGTTTTGTAGGAATAATGGTGTTGAAGGCTGAGCTGTAGTTGAGAAATAGGAGTCTGACAGAGCTGTCTTTGTTATCTAGGTATTCCAGGGTTGAGTGCAGGGCCAGGGAGACGGTGCCTGCTGTCGACCTGTTGCAATGGTAAGCAAACTGTAGTGGATCCAGGTAATCCGGGATGCTGGAATTGATTTGTGTCATGACTAGCCTTTCAAAGCAGTTCACAATGTCAGAGCCACCGGCCAATAGTCATTAAGGCACGCTGCTTGGCTTCTCTTAGGTATTGGGATGATGGTCATTTTCTTGAAGCAGATAGGGGCCTCAGATTGTTGTAAAGAGAGATTGAAGATGCCTGCGAATACCCCCGCCAGCTGATCCGCGCAGGATCTGAATGCTTGTCCGGGTACCCCATCCGGGCCAGTCACTTTCCGTGGGTTGACCTTCGAGAAAGCTGCTCCGACCTCTGTAATGGTGACCTCAGATACAGCTTCATCCAGGGCTTCCAGGGTAGAGGGCATACTCTCGCTGACCTCCTGCTCAAAACAGGCATAGAATGCATGGAGCTTATCGGGGAGGGTTGTGTTGGAGCCAGCGATTTTACATCTCTTCATCTTGTAACTGTTATATCATGCAGACCTTGCCATAGTCGGCAGGGGTTGGTGTGGCTAGCCTGGGAATCTAGCTCGGTCTGGTATTGTCTTTTGGCATCTTTGATAGATCCCCTTAGATCGTACCTGGCTTCCTTGTATAGGTCAGTGTCACCTGACATGAACACCTAGACTTCAGCAAGCATTGGATATTTCTGTTTATCCATGGTTTCCGGTTGGGAAACACATGGATTGCTATATAAATGGCGCTATATAAATGTGAGCTGTTGTTGTTCTAGAAATGTAGCCCAATTTAGTCAGCAGGTTTGATTTGATTTGATTTTGATTCAATTTATTATTTCACATGTATTAGTACACAGTGAAAAGTATTGTTTCTTGCACACTATACAGACAAAGCATACGGTACATGGGGAAGGAAAGGAGAGAGTGCAGAATGTAGTGTTACAATCATAGGGTGTAGAGAAAAATCAACTTGATGCCAGGTAGGTCCATTCAAAAGTCTGATGGCAGCAGGGAAGAAGCAGTTCTTGAGTCGGTTGCCACATGTCCTCAGACTTTTCCCCCAATGGAAATTGTGCAGGTTAGGTTGATTGGTCGTGCTAAATTGCCCCTAGTGTCATGGCGACTGGCAGGGTAAATATGTGGGGTTGCGGGAATAGGGGGTGGTTGGGATTGGGGTCGGTGCAGACTCAATGGGCTGAGTGGCCTCCTTCAGCACTGTTGGGATTCTGTGATCCGATGGGAGAAGGTGGAGGAGGTGCGTGAGAAAGGCAGGTTACTGTTTGTGAGAGAAATGCTTCTCTTACAGAAGCCGGCTGACCAGCTTTGCTTTCAGCAATGCACTTCATTAGGCTTTTTATACGGCATCCAATTGAGCACGTCAACTAAAATCAAATAAACACTCTGTCTCCGGCGTGGTAATATTTTAACTTGCTGATTGCCTTGTGAATTGTTCCAATGCTCGATTGGCCTAATCTCAGAATGGACTTCTGTACAAACAAAGGAGGACAAGGCTGTTTGCTCCTTGTGTTCTTTCTGAAGTTTATCAACATTCAGCAAAATGGGGGGGGAATCAGGGAGAGTAAAATCTGTTTCTGGTATCACGACTCCTAGTGATAGATTTAATTAAATTCTTAACCTCCATTCCTGGCTTCACAGTTTCTGTACTGATTGCGAATCCTGTACAATGATCCAATTAATGTCTGATTCTCTTTCAATTTGTCACTGTGACTGTCTAATAAGGAAATGGGCAGCACGGTGACACAGCAGTTAATGCTACCGCCTCACAGCGCCAGGGACCCACGTTCAATTCTGACCTCAGGTTAGATCATGGGTGACAATTTAGTACAGCCAATTCACCTAACCCACACATCTTTGGACTCTGGGAAGAAACCGGAGCACCTGGAGGAAACCCACACAGACATGAGGAGAATGTGCAAACTCCACACAGACAGTCACCCAAACTGGGAATTGAACCCACTTGCCTGGAGCTGTGAGGCAGCAGTGCTAACCACTGTGCCACTGTATCACCCTGTATACGGGGGCAGGAATGGGAGGGAGCTGGGGTAGTGGGGTTGCGGGGGCGGACTCTAGAATCAGGGGACACAGTGTGAGAGTAAGGTGGCCACTTAGGACTGAGGTGAGGAGGAATATCTTCATTCAGAGGGTGGAGGTCTTTGGAATTCTGCATCCCAGGAGGTTTGAGTCACTGAGTGTGTTCAAGACACAGATTGATGGATGTGAAGATAGTAAAGGCATCGAGGGATATGGGGATAGTGCAGGAAGATGGCATTGAGGCAAAAAATCGCCCATGATCTAACTGATGGGTGGCACAATGGCATAGTGGCTAGCATTGCTGCCTCAGAACGCCAGGGACCCAGGTTCAATTCTAGCCTTGGGTGACGGCCTGTGTGCACATTCTCCCTGTGTCTGTGTGGGTTTCCTCCCAATGCTCCAGTTTCCTCCCACAGTCCAAAGATGTGCGGGTCAGGTGGATTAGCGGGGTATGTGAGGTTATGGGGATAAGGTGGGAGAGTGGGCCTGCGTAAGATGCTCTTTCAGTGAGTTGGTGCAGACTTGATGGGCTGAATGACCTTCTTCTGCAATGTAGAGATTCTAAAAGCAGACAGGCTCGAGGTACTGAGTGATCGACCTCTGTATGTACTTAATGCCAAATCTCAATCATAACAATGTATTCTATCGAGATTCAGAGTCAACTTGCCAACCAATCAGTACCCTATTCTCCTGGAGTCTAAATTGTTATGATATTTGAAACTTGGTATTCTTGCATTTATCCTGTTGAGTGCAAGGCAAAAAACTTCAGCAAATTGTCTCTCACTGCTCAGCTATATTCTGCATCTCTAAGTGACGGAAAGTGGAGATAGATTATTTCCCCAGTTTAGGAAAATCATTTCTGTTTGGTAACAATTTCAAATTCTGGAACAGCAGCTCAGTTCATGCCCTTTCGTAATGAGTATGGTGCTTGACTGGAATTTGAATCAAGATAGAAAGAAATCTGACTTCCCTTAAAATTCAGCCAAGACAAGCAAGTTTCTGGTTTGTTTCCATCTCCTACAGCCCAAGCTCGAGCTCCTGGCTCAGGACCAGTTCAAAGAAGGTTTGCTAGACTGATACTTGGAATGGGTAGGTTGTCCCATAAGGAAAGATTAGATATTTTAGGCTTCTATCTGCTGGAGTTTTGAAGTGTAAGTGGCGACTTGATGGAAACAGAGAAGATCCTGAGAGGTCTTGACAGGGTGGTGGTGGAGAGAGTGTTTCCTTTTGTGGAGACTCTAGAAATAGAGGGTCACTGTTTAAAAATTGAAGACAGATGTGAGGGGAAGGCGTAGAGTTCAATGTTTATTTATTACCAAGTTAGGCTTACATTAACACTGCAACAAGCTTACTGTGAAAATCCCCTAGTCGCCACACTCCAGCACCTGTTTGGGTACACTGCAGGAGAATTTAGCGTGGCCAATATACCTAACTAGCATGTCTTCCGTACTGTGGGAGGAAATCGAAGCACCCGGAGGAAACCCACGCTGACATGGGGAGAATGTGCAAACGCCACACAAACAGTGACCCAAGCTGGGAATCGAACCCTGGCCCCTGGCACTTTGAGGCAGCAGTACTAACCACTGTGCTTCCATGCCGACCCAGCAGAGTCAGAGTCGGAAGCAGATTCTTCAAATATTCTTAAGGCAGAGGTGCCTTATGAGTGGCGCAGTGGCACAGTGGTTAGCACTGCTGTCTCACAGCACCGGGGACCCGGGTTCAATTCTGGCCTTGGGTGACAGTTTGTGTGGAGTTTGCACGCTCTCCCCATGTCTGCGTGAGTTTCCTCTGGTTTCGTCCCGCAGTCCAAAGATATGCAAGGGTAGGCAGATTGGTCATGCTAAATTGTCCCTTAGTGTCCAAAGATGTGTGGGTTGGATGGATTGGCCATGAGAAATATATAGGGTTACAGGGATAGGGAGGGGGAATGAGCCTGGATGAGATGCTCTGTCAGAGAGCTGGTGTGGATTCGATAGGCCGAATGGCCTCTTCTGCATTGTAGAGATTCTATGATGATGAGAGGTGGGTAGATTATTGACTAACAAGGGCGGAGGGGAGAGGTGACAAAAGGTTGTTGGGGGTAGGAATATTTGGGGAGTTGAGGTTACAATTAGATCAGCCACGATCTGACTGAATGTTGGAGCAGGCTGGAGGGGCCAAGTGGCCGACTCCTGCTCCTAATTCATACGTCCGTGTGTTTGCAAATCATGCCCGCCGAAGGCAACGAGAAAAACCCCAATCCATCATTTCAATTTTGAACAGTTTTCTCGGAAATGATGAGGATCTCCTAGTCGCTCTAAGCAGTGAGGGATTATGTCTTCCTTCTGCATGGATGAGTAATTAAGGGCAGTGTGATCCGCTTCATAAGCATTTGTTTAGTGAATAAATCCTAATGTATAACGCCCCAGAGGCTGGCACAGTCAGGTACAGCCTACAACGGAAGCAATAGCAACACATCCGAAGCAGGGGCAGAGAGGCAAAAACTCGGCGCTAAATACTAACTTGTATAAGGTGTTGACTGATGGAGCAATTCAGCTGCTAACATCAAGTAGAAACTATCGACTATTTGAACCTTATGAACCAAGATGTACGATAATGTTTGAACCTGAAGCTGTCTCCAGCTGTTGTTAGTTAATGCCAAATATAACACAGTCTGAACACTGCAGTCAGGAATGTAACATGGGTCAGGATTTCTGCTAACATAGCATTAGGAGGATTTTTGTGGCATTTTATTCTGAGTGAGATGCAGGGCAATAAAATAAGAGATGGATGTGTATAAATAACTTGCCTGAACATTTGCACAGCTACTTCCAACTCATCCATTACTTGAATCTGAATCCAGACTGACTCTACTTTAATAGGTTACACTGCCCAGAGGCTTAGCATAATCACTGTGCATCCTGGTACAAACTCCTTTGCGAACCTATGAATCTCAATCATGAATCTCAGTCCTTTGTTGGACATATTTCTCGAGTGACTTGGGACTTTGAGGAAGTTTTTTTTTATTTAAAGCTACCGAATACTGTTCAAGGTCCGTTTATGTCCTTGTTTCCATTCACAGCACGGCACGGGTGGCACAGTGCTTAGCGCTGCTGCCTCACTACGCCAGGGACCTGGGTTCAACTTCAGCCTTGGATCTCTGTCTGCACGTTCTCCCCATCTCAGCGTGGGTTTCCTCCAGGTGCTCCGGTTTCCTCCCACAGTCTAAAGATGTGCAGGTTAAGATGATTGGTCATGCTAAATTGCCTCTTAGTGTTAGGGATAAATACGTGGGCTACGGGTGGGATTGTTATGGGTGTAGTCTTGATGGGCCGATTGGCCTCCTTCTGCATTGTAGGCATTCTATGATTCTATGGATCTCATTGGCAGAAACATTGTTTTTTACGCTTCTCAATCACCAGCAGACTACAAGTTACTGGACAGCTCAAACTTCACCTGACTTCTGCTGGTGCTGATGGGTGGCACTGTGGCACAGAGGTTAGCGCTGCTGCCTCCCAATGCCAGGGATCTCTATTCAATCCCAGCCTTGGGTGATTGTGCAGAGTTTGCATCTCCACCTTTTGTCTGCGTGGGTTTCCTCTGGCTGCTCCTGTTTCCTCCCATAGTTAAAAGTTGCACAGATTAGCCATGGATTGGCCATATTAAATTGTCCCTTAGTGTCCAAAGTTGTGCAGGTTAGATGAATTGGCCATGCTAAATTGCCCCTTGGCTGTGTAGGTTGGGGGCATTATCTATGGTAAATGTTCAGTGATGTAGGGAGGAGGGGAGGGAATGAGTGGATGCTTTTCTGGAGAGTTGGTGCAGATCGATGGTCCAAATGGCCTCTTTTTACACCGTGGGGATTCGATGGTTCTATTCAATTCTTTTCTAACCTGTTCAGCCATGATCTTAGTGAATGGTGACTCTGTCTCAAAGGACTGTAGGTTCTGTGGTTCTCTGGCTAAATGGCCTACTCAGCTCAGAAGTCCTTTGTTCCTATATTCCACTGAATTCTCCAGCTGCAATGCCTCACAATTCATCTCCAAATCACCATTATTTATCTACTTGCCCCACACTCTCACCCCCACCTGACCCTTGCAGCTTTCTCTTTCCCTAGCCCTCCTGACTCTGGCCTATTGTGCACCACCTTCCAACCACCAACACCCCAACACTCCCCGCAAACATTGCCTTTAGTTCTGAACACAATCTGTGGAATTTTCCTGTCCTGCCCGGTATGGGAATCGTGGTGGGTGGGACACAGCAAAGTTCTGTTGATCTTGGGCAGGATTTTCCACCTTAGCTGAGAAGTCCTGCCAGTGTCCTTTGGAACTCTCTTCCAAAACCCTTCCACCTTCTCCCATTTGATAGGCTGTAAAATCCCTTCTCCAACCATCCATTTCTTCCCTTCTGATCACTCTTCTCCGATCTTTCCTCAGTGACTTAGAATGAGAAAAAAATCCCAGACAATATTTGTCAGGTTAATCGAATGTATAAAGAATGTATTAATCTATTTTAAATCTATTCCTTTCTGTTGAAAGGAATATCGTGGCTCCATTCATCATTCTTTAAAGTTCATGCAATGCTTGTTCACATTAAACAAGGCAATACATGGAGAAGTTTCTATTTAAGTTGAAATTTATGGGTGGAAATTTACAAACTGCCTGTCTGTCCATCCTTGGGATTTTTATGGAGATCTCTCTTGTTAGGACAGATCAGCTGCAGGCAGTTTAGGCGAGTCACATGCTTGTTAGAGCCTTCCAGCGAGTTTAAAGCCTTTTTGCCTTGTTACCATGGAGGGGAAGCCAAGTTACCACATAACTGTGGTGATAGGATGGGGTGAGGGGTGGATTTGTGCCTCTGTGATGGTCGGGGGCAGGGGAGAGAGAGGGCCATATTAGTCAGACATCAGGGCTAAGGGGTGATGAGAGTGCCATGTGCAAATGGGTCGGGGAGGGAGATTGGGGGGGAAAGGGGGGTCAGTAATTTTGGGGGGGGTCTCTGATATCCATGGGGGGAAGAGGGAGGCTTCTGCTTTATTTTTTGCTTTTTCTGCACATGCGCAGTTTGTGGCTCTGGTCTGAGCTGCTGGCTATCTGGTGAGTTAAGCCCCGCCCACTGCCTCTTATGGCCAGAAACAGTCTAGCCCAACATCTCAGAGGCAGGGTGCATAAGATTAGGAGCGAAAAGTCACCCGAGAAATGGATCAGGAACTTCCCGCTTTTCACTCTAGCTGGACACAGAAAGAAAATCTTGAAAAATTCCGCTCTGTATGCAGAATGGATCTTTTGGGATTAATTTTTAGATTTTATGTTCCATATGAAGAGAATCATTTAGGTACAGATTCCTGTTGCTAGGCACCCAGGGCATGCTGGATGATTTATTTTTTAAAAATCCATTACAAAATCAATTCAAGTTATGTGCTGAGGTTTGTTTTTATATAATTCAGTCTCTACTTTTATTGAATCAATGGGTTGTTTAAAAGAAAAGAATCCAATAATCTTTAAACTTCCATCATTTTCAAAAGTACTCCAAAATTGTCAGTTGTGTTGACAATTGAATCATCATATATTTCATTTTAAAACATCCTATATAATTCCTCAATCACTTGCTTAGTGAATTCCTAATCTAGTGTAGAACATGCCGTATAGACTAAGTTCAGTCCTTTTCTTGTAAGGAGTCAGTCTGCATCGTGATAGTGTTTATAATTTCACTCGGTATTTCCCTGTCTCAGATATGAAACAGCCAGGATTCTGCTCATGATTATTACCCTGTGGACACTGCCCAAGAAGTACACCTTGTGTCAATGTCAAGTGATGCGAGTAGCAACAAAATGCATCCAGATCTTCCCATGACACATGCCAACATTTAGCTTACCACAACAACGACTGCTTGCCTGACTGTAATGCCCCTTACGTCAAAATCGTGTCTCAGTTTGGAGAGCAAAACGGACTCCAACTGGAATGGAAGTACAGTTGAATTATTGAATTGGACCAAATAGCAGAATGTCTGGATGGGTGCAGCTTGGTGGTATGGTGGTACAGTGGTTAGCACTGCTGCCTCATAACGCCAGGGACCTGGGTTCGATTCCCGGCTTGGGTCACTATCTGTGCAGAGTTTGCACGTTCTCCCTGTGTCTGTGTGGGTCTCCTCCGGGTGCTCCAGTTTCCTCCCACAGTCCAAAAGAGGCGCCGGCTAGGTACATTGGCCATGTTAAATTCTCCCCCAGTGCACCCGAACAGGCACTGGGAGTATGGCAACTAGGGTATTTTCACAGAAACTTCAGTGCAGCAAGCCTACTTGAGACACTAATAAATAAATTAAACTTAAACTCAAGAAGGTTGAGATCAGCCAGGACAAAGCAGACCACTTGATTAGCACCACATCCACAAATATCCACTCCCTCCTCCACCAACACTCAGTAGCAGCTGTGTGTACTATGCACAAGATGCACTGCAGCTATTCACCAAAATCCTTAGACAGTAACTTCAAAACCCATGACCACTTCCATCTAGAAGGACAAGGGCAGCAGATACATGGGACCACCGCTACCTGGAAGTTCGTCTCCAAGCCACTCACCATCCTGACTTAGAAATATATCGCCGTTCCTTCGCAGTCACTGGGTCAAAATCCAGGAAGTTCCTCCCTAACGGCATTGTGGGTCAACCCACAGCACGTGGAGTGCACTGATTCAAGAAGGCAGCTCAACACCACCTTCTCAAGGGCAACTAGGGATGGGCAATAAATACTGGCCAGCCAGTGACACCCATGTCCCACAAATTCACAAATTCCATGTCCCAAACAATTCACTAAAGAAAAATTGTGAGGGGGCTGGACAGAGTAGATTGGGTGAAATTGTTCCTGCTTGTCAAAGGATAGAGAACAAAAGGACATGGGGGCTCAGCCTAGCGAATCTTCTCTGAGCTGCCTCCAGTGTAGGCATGTCCCTCCTTGGGTAAGGAATCCAAAACTGCACACAGTGCTCCACATCCAGTCTGTACTCAAGAATTCACAACAACTGCTAATCATATGATAGCAATGTTCAAAATCACGAGGCGGATGGGCACCGTAGATAGGGAGAAATTGTTCTCACTTGTAAAAGGAGCAAGAACAAGAGGGCACAGATTTAAAGTGATTTGCAAAAGAAGCAAATATGTAGTGAGGCAAAGTTTTCTCACACAGCCTGGAAGTGTGGTGGAGGCAGGTTCAGTACAAGCATTCAAGAGGATATTGGATGATTATTTGAATAGAAGCAATGCGCAGGGTTACGGGTAAAAGGTAGGGGAACGGCACTAATTCAGGATGTTGGTTTGGTGGGCCGGGGCAGACACAATGGGTCAAAGGGCCTCCTTCTGCACTGCAAAAAATTCTGACATTCTGTGAAATTAAACATACGAGAGACATTTGGAGGGACATTTGTGTTTAAACATCACAGTTATACTGTGTTTTCTACATCGTAGCTTTGCCATCCTTAACAGGTTTCTGGAATCTAAGCTGTGAGTAGTTCCCTGCCATTGTTCCAGAGAGCCACACTATAGCCTGTGATGTTGTTTGGTTGCACCTCCAGCTGCAGATGTCCAATGGCAGATTGATCATTGCCAACGTGGAGAAAAGGGAAATGGAAGGGATGGGGGGCTTCTAGTGTTCGTTGTGTTGCCGCGAACAATGCTGGGGTTAGCTGCGAGGGCATCTCAATGTGAGACACTGTTTCATGGTGGTATAATTATCTGAAATGGTGTGAAGAGTAACATGAAGCTACCTGTGAGAATAAATAGCCCAGTTGCAGTGTGCTACTTGCTAAAGGCTTTTTATTAAATGAAAGAAGACTAATACACATGACCAGGACTATAATTCTATAAGGTTCATAAACCCTGGAGTAATACACATAAACACACAGTTTGATCTAGAAATCACCCCTTATTCCAAACTATATTCCTGATACCTGAACTCTGTAAGACTTCCCTGTTTCCCAAACAACAGCCTCCTCAAACAAATTTATAAATTAAATACAACTTATGGTTGCTGCACAATACTCAGAGGATGATGCAGTCTGGGAAGCACTTTTGCCTGTTTTAGTAAAGATAGGTAGCTGCCTTTACAAAGGTTGCTGCACTAATTTAGCTGTAAGACTTTACAAAGAACCTCTGCTGTTACCTGTTATGCTGACTTTCCAGTCAGGTGTTAAAATGGTCTGTCTGTTTCTGCAGGAGTTGACAATTAAAACCCTGACTCTCTTTGGTTCTACTCACTCGACATTGGGCTCTAGGTCTCTCCTACATTCCTGACTCTCGAACACTAGCATTTGTATGCCTCTCCTGATCTCTCAGTCATCTCAGTAAATGGTGTCCCTGGTGATAGGGCCATTTACATCTGATTTTTATGTAGGTGTCTGCTAATCACATTACTGGGAAGAGGAAATATCTCATCAACCCCATTGAATGTGGGCTGCTGGCAAACTCTCCCTAGTTGCTAGATAGATTACATCCCGTCATTCCCTTTGGTAATTCTGGGCCTTGCTGTTACCAGACAAATTCATGACAGTGCACGGTTTCGAGTCACTGGCCAGAATTTTCTAGATGATGTGATTTTCCTATCCCGCTGCAGTGAATGGAGATTCGGCTTGTTGCCAAATTCTCCATCTTCGCTGCAACAGGAGCATGGTGTGGACAGGTGACAAGATCACACCCAATATCTTATTAGTAATCCTTTTGCTCTAAGATGTTCTTCCAGCTTCACTTATTGTTCTGATTGGCTGCAAGCTTCACCTGCAAATGGGGCAGAAACGATTGGAGAAGGAAACTGTGTTGGGATCCAGTGACACTGCTTCTCCATCTTATTCCACGATTCTCCGAAGCTTCCTATTCACCAAGAAGTTTCTCCTGAATTTCCCATCCATCAGAAACAGTTAGGCCGGAGCCCCTTTCTCTGGGGAAGAGGAGACTGAGGGGTCTTCTAATGGACACCTGTCAAATGAGGAAATGTAGACGTAGTGAAGGTGCTACCACTTCTCAGAGAGGCTAAGAGTAGGAGCTAGGAATATGAAATTGTAATGTCACGGGAGCCGAGCCACGGAAGTTTAACAAACTAAGGAGCTTTATGAAGGAAGAAGAACAGAAAATGCTGGAAAATCTCAGCAGGTCTGACAGCACCTGCAGAGAGAGAATAGAGCCAACATTTCCGAGTCTAGATAACCCTTTGCCAGGGTTCTGAAAATACCTGCCTGACTGCAAAATCTCTGTGATTTTTAATTATGCCCCATTGCCTGAGGATATCCTGCTTCACCTCACTGTCCGGTATCGCCTAAGACAGACATCTCCCCTCAATATTGTCATCAAGATCAATTAGTGAGTACAAGAACAGCCTCAGGACTGAACACTGTAATATTTCACTCTTCTCAGCAGCTCAATTAAAGTGACAGCTGACAAGAGAAATTATATGTTGCTTCATGTTGTCCAGCCAGTTTGTACCAGCTTATACCATGGCTTTGCACTTTAGTAACACATCTCTCACATCAGACATTACAGCCTGCTGCACAATGCTCTCTTCCTTTGGACAGTTCGAACCACTCTGCGGCATAATCAACCCTGGCTGTTTTTTTTGACCATAGAAAGCGCAAGGCAAAGCAGAAGGATTGTTCTCTTGTGAACCTATCTCCAATGAGTGCTTCTCCCTGCAGCTATTTCAACTAGGAGTCATCTATCCCGGAGCACTGCACAAACCACACTCAACACATTCACTGGCAAATTCTGCCTTGGTTTGTCTAACAGTGCTTTTTAAGGTCAGCGGGAACCTCCAGGGAAACGACAGATTAAAGGGATTCAGTGCTGTTTCCAATGAAGTCTGTGGACATTTTAACTGTTGCTGCATTATTAACCCTCTCTTTTGGGACCTTAGTGGGTTTGTGTGCACACTGGGTTGTTAGGCTTTGAAAGATTATAAAATTTTTGCAATGATGGGTGCAGTTTCAGAAGCATGGAATCCATGGAATCATAGAATCTCTACAGCAGAAAGAGGTCATTCGGCCCATCAAGTCTG
Organism: Carcharhinus amblyrhynchos; assembly: GCF_965287045.1. Lineage (NCBI taxonomy): Eukaryota > Metazoa > Chordata > Chondrichthyes > Carcharhiniformes > Carcharhinidae > Carcharhinus > Carcharhinus amblyrhynchos. The sequence goes on along the minus strand of NC_137351.1, from coordinate 22,421,501 downwards.
CACCAGCCATAATCCCAGCCAAGTCTTATTCCCGTAACCCCACATATTTACCGTGCTAATCCCCCTGACACCAGGGTCAATTTACCATGGCCAATCAACCTAACCTGCACGTTTTTGGAATGTGGGAGGGAACCGGAGCACCCGGAGAAAACCCAAGCAGACACGGAGAGGATGTGCAGACTCCACACAGACAGTGACCCAAGGCCAGAATTGAAGCCGGGTCCCTGGCGCTGTGAGGCAGCAGTGCTAACTACCATGCCAGCGTGTCTCCCCAGTCGGGTTACCTACCCTGCGTTGGAGGAGAATCTTTCACTTTCCCAGTTATCGAGATCAATTTAAGCAGCAATACCAGAGATTGAACAGAAATATCCCCACTATGATTTTGGAAAGTGGCTGAATAATTCTGACGCTGCTAGGCAGTGGCTTAACTGAAGTTTGACCATCAGCGAAAAGTTGTAAACAATGGAAGAATTTGTTTTAAGGCCTTGACTCTGTCAATGAGCTTGGTTCCTCCTTGAAGGCAAACATAGAGTGAGTAATGAGATCTGGGTGGCATTTGTATAACATCCTATTGCATCAGAAAACTTTTCCCATATTGTGTGGCACGGTGGTTAGCTCTGCTGCCTCACAGTGCCAGGGATCCGGGTTCGATTCCCAGCTTGAATCATTGCACATTCCCCCTGTGTCTGCATGGGTTTCCTTCAGGTGCTCTGGTTTGCTCCTACAGTCCGAAAGACGTGCTGGTTAGGTGCATCGGCCACGCTAAAATCTCCCTCAGTGTACCCAAACAGGCGCCGATGTGTGGTGACTAGGGGATTTTCACAGTAACTTAATTGCAGTGTTAATGTAAGCCTACTTGTGACACTAATAAATAAACTTTAAACTTAACTTTGAAATCCAGTGACTGCTGTCATTTTGGCAAAGGCATACGGGCAGCAAACTCTTATGTTATGGTTAGCACTGCTGCCTCACAGAGCCAGGGACCTGGGATCAACCCCGGCCTTGAGTGACTGTCCGTGTGGAGTCTGCACATTCTCCCTGTGTCTGCATGGGTTTCCGTCGGGTGCCCCGGTTTCCTCCCAAGGTCTGAAAGATGCGCTGGTTAGGTTCATTGGCCGTGCTAAATTCTCCCTCAGTGTACCCGAATAGGCGCCGGAGTGTGGCGATTAGGGTATTTTCACAGTAATTTCATTGCAGTGTGAATGTAAGCCTACTTGTGACGGATAAATAAACTTTGCACAGGTTTATCACAGTACTCTGCTAATATTCAAACTGGAGTGAGTAGATTCTGGAGCGCTAGTGAAATTTGTGAAAGATGCGCATCTCTGGAAATGCCTGCAGGCACTTGTGACAGGATCGAAATGATTTCTTTCAGAGTGAATAAACTGTCTCACGGTCATTTTTAAATAGGCCTCACGGGACTGCAAGTTCTGACCTCGCTGTCTTCGGAGCATTGCAGTCTTACACTTTAGCAAATACTCATCGACAAAGGATTCACAGTCATGCAGGATATCCTGTCATGAGGTGCACCAATTATTCTCAATGCCTGTCAGCTATGGAAACATGCCTGAAAGGACTGTTGCATTGCATCAGGCTTTATTCATAGCAGTCTTCCAACCCGTGCAGTCCAGCTTATTTTCCACTGTCCCTGCTTAAAAAAAATAAGAATTGTTGCAATAAAAACAGAAAATGCTGGAAAATCTCAACAGCTCTGACAGCATCTGTGGGGAGAAAATAGAGCCAAAGTTTTGAGTCGAGATGACCCTCCATCAGAATTGTTGCAATCTTGCTGATGAGACACAGGTTGCCAAAGTTTTTCATCTTGCACTCATCAGGCCAAATTTCAAACGATCACAACCATTTACACTACAGCAGGGGAGAGCTGCTGATTGTTTGGAAAGTTGACTCTGATTGGGCCAAGGCACTGCCAAACGATGGGGGAGCCAATATTCCCATATACCAGGCTGCTCTGTAAAGTCAGGCTGGACTGAAAGGACGGTGGCATCACAGATGCAGAGTTAGCTGAGGGTGACAGGAAAGAATGGGTAATGTTGAATAGTTGTATTTTAGGCTGGAGGAAGGTTTATAGTGGGGTTGCTCAGGGCTAGTGTTAGGGCCACTGCTTTTCTTGATGTATCTCAGCCTCTGATACCTGGGCGTGCAGAGTACAATTATAAATTCTGAAGTTGATGCAAACCTTGAAAGCATTGTGAACTGTGAGCAGGATAGTGATAGACCTCAAGGAGACCAAGACCCCAGACTGGTGGAATGGGCAAATATGATTTAATGCTGGCAAGTAAAATTTTAGTAGGACAAATAAGATGAGACGATGTTGTGGTGAACTTCAACAAGCTGACTACAGGAGACTCAGGTACAGGTTACAATTGTGTATTCATGCTTCAAGCGTGGAAGCCACTACTCCAGAGAAAACTCTGAAACAGCACTCTCTTCTAAAACAGCATTCTCCTACATCACAGATATCCACAATGTTAGTCAGTACACGGAACATCGTCTCCTCCGAACTGAATGCCTGGCCTCTCAACAGCAGCCTTGCTGTCAAGCTCTGCTGATCACAGACCCTTGGGATGTACAGTGTTCACTGGGCTATAAGCATTTGATTAGCACATGCTCTTTACTGAAATACAGGGGTGCTAGCCCTAATCCCTCCCCTTTCTCTAAATCGATTAATATGAAAAAAAGGTGCAATTCTAAAGGGGATGCAAGAGCAAAGGGATTGGGGTGTACAAGTGCATAAATCATTGACTGTTGCAGCAGAGGTTCAGAAACTGATTAATAAAGCACATGGGGTTTTGTACTTTATAAAACATTAATTCAGCCTGTGATGATATACAATATATATAATAAATATAAATAATAAATAAATATAATATTATATATAATAAATATATATAAATATATTTTACCATCACACCCACCATGGGGATTGTAGCAGGCAGGACACAGACCATGCTAAGGTCCGGTGATATCAGGCTGGATTTTCCAACCATGGGGCAAGCGTAGGGAAAAAAATCCCACCCATGTTGTTTTTTCCTTCTTTATTGAGGGGAATGATTACAATTTCAGATGTATTCTGCTGGCAGCTGATGAATCTGAAAAACATTTAGCTCAAGGGTGTGAAATCAAGTTAAGAATATGTAACTTAGATAAAGCTAATGGACTTTTGTTTGTACAAGACATCCCCAAGGGATTTCTGATTAAAGTTGATTGACAAAGTCTGTAGCAGAGAGAAAGAAGTTTTTGTAGAATTCGAGGGTTGCAGTTCCAGCTGGGAGTCTGCTGAAGAAAGAGGCCCACAAGCTATTTTAAAACTCAGCTTCTCTCTGAAAGCCTCAAGACTGTAAACACAATTTATTGCAAATATAGTTACGGTTCCTAACTGTATTCAAAGTGGCATTTAAGTCTCTAAGGAGAATGTTGTTTATTTGGAACTGAAACAATGATAAGCTAGAAAGTAATTTGCCACTCTTCAATTTTAAATATTGTTCAACTATTAATAGTTAAGCTGCTTCATTTGTTAAAGTTATCTTTATATGGTGTTATTACATGAAGTATGCTTTACTGTAAAAGATCCCTAATTCATCAGTGGAAACAATCCTGGAAGGAAGTATTTTTTCCTCACGTTTATGCCAAAATAGAAAAACTGGTGGGATCTAGTCTGGCCTCCTAATGAAACTTGGGTTCCAGCCCAGCACATTCAGCTAGTTGGAGTATTGTGTCTCAATTCTGGGCACCACACATTAGAAAATATTTAAAGGCTTTAGCGAGGGTGCAGAAAAGATTGAATAAAAACAAAATGCAGGGTTTAGGGAGATAAGGCAGGGAAATGGCATTAAGCCATAATGCTTGTATGGAGAGCTAGGGCACACAACAATGGGCTAAATGGCTTCCTTCAGCGCTGTAGTAATTCTGTAATTCTGTGATAGGGATGAGAAACGTTTCCTCGAACAGTGTGTGTTGGAGCCGATGAGGGAGCGAGCTATCTTGGATCTGGTGTTATGTAATGAGGCGGGTAGAATTAGGGACCTTGCAGTGAAGGATCCTCTTGGGAAGAGTGATCATTGTATGGTGGAGTTTCTGGTGCAGATGGAGGAGGAGAAAGTGGGTTCCCGGACACGTGTCCTTTGTTTGAATAGAGGGGGGTACGGTAGGATGAGAGAAGAATTGGCGAATGTGGACTGGCGGAGCGCGTTGGAGGGAAGGTCTGCTGAGGAGCAGTGGAGGATCTTTAAGGAGATCTTTCTTGGTGCTCAGCAGAAATTTATTCCGATGGTCAAAAAGGACAGTAGGAGGAGAGGTAATAAGCCGTGGATAACGAAGGAGGTGAAGGAAAGTGTTAAATTAAAAGCAGAGGCGTTTAGAGTAGCTAAGAGTAGTGGGCGAGAAGAGGATTGGGAGAGGTTTAAATGTCAACAAAGATTGACAAAGAAGTTGATAAAGAAGGGTAGGATAAACTATGAAGCTGGGCTAGCGCTTAATATAAAAAAGGATAGCAAGAGTTTTTATAAATATATAAAAAGGAAGAGGCTGGCTAGGGTGAACGTTGGTCCCTTAGAGGATGAGAAGGGGGACTTAGTGGTAGGGGATGGGGATATGGCTGAGGTCGAATAACTTTTTTGTTTCGGTCTTCACGGAGGAGGACGTGAATAATTTGCCGGGTGTTAGAGATGGAAAGGTGGTAGGACTGGAGGGTCTCAATGACATTACTGTTACTAGAGAGGCGGTGCTCAACAGACTGGAGGGGGCTGATTGTGGACAAGTTGCCAGGACCGGATGGAATGCATCCGAGGGTTCTGAAAGAAATGGCGGCGGTGATAGTGGATGCCTTGGTGGTTATTTTCCAGACGTCGCTGGATTCCAGGGAAGTGCCGGAAGATTGGAAAACGGCTAATGTTACGCCGTTGTTTAAAAAGGGTGCTAGGCAAAAGGCAGGGAATTATAGGCCGGTTAGTTTAACGTCTGTTGTAGGTAAAATGTTAGAATCCGTCATCAAGGAGGAAATAGCGAGGCATCTTGAGGGGAATTGCTTGATAGAGCAGACGCAGCACAGTTTCATTAAAGGGAAGTCGTGTCTGACAAATTTACTGGAGTTCTATGAGGATGGGTCTAGGGCGGTGGATAGAGGAGAGCCGGTGGATGTGGTCTTTCTTGATTTTCAGAAGGCGTTTGACAAGGTACCTCACAAGAGGTTATTGCAGAAGGTCAGGGGACATGGAGTTGGGGGTAGGGTGTTAGCGTGGATAGAGGATTGGTTGTCAAATAGGAGGCAGAGAGTGGGGGTCAATGGGTGCTATTCGGATTGGCGGTTGGTGACTAGTGGAGTGCCCCAGGGGTCGGTGCTGGGGCCTCAGCTATTTACCATTTATATAGATGATCTGGAGGAGGGAACCAAGTGTATGGTGTCGAAATTTGCTGATGACACCAAGATTGGTGGAACGGCAAATTGTGCGGAGGGTGTGGAAGTCTGCAGAAGGTTCTAGATAGGCTGGGCGAATGGGCCAGGAACTGGCAAATGGAATTCAATGTTGGCAAGTGCGAGGTGGTCCACTTTGGTAGGAATAATGGTAGGAAGGACTATTACTTACGTGGCGAAAAACTGCAGCAGGCGACGGTGCAGAGGGACCTCGGGGTCCTTGTGCATGAGTCGCAAAAACCCAGCTTGCAGGTGCAGCAGGTGGTCAGGAAGGCGAATGGGATGCTGGCCTTCATAGCGAGGGGGATTGAATATAAAAGTAGGGAGGTCTTGCTGCGGCTGTATAGGGCATTGGTGAGGCCGCAGCTGGAGTACTGTGTGCAGTTTTGGGCGCCGTACTTACGCAAGGATATTTTGGCCTAGGAGGGAGTGCAGAGGAGGTTTACTAGACTGATGCCGGAGTTGAGGGGGTTGAGCTATGAGGAGAGGCTGAATAAACTAGGTTTGTACTCGTTAGAGTTTAGAAGAATAAGGGGAGATCTCATTGAGACGTATAAGATGATGAATGGGATGGATAGGATAGAGGTGGAGAGACTCTTCCCGCTCAGAAAGGACAGTAGGACTAGGAGGCACAGCCTCAAGATAAAGGGGGGGCGGTTTAGAACGGAGTTGAGGAGGAACTTCTTCACTCAAAGGGTGGTGAATCTCTGGAATTCTCTGCCCGTTGAAGTGGTGGAGGCTGCCTCGCTAAATATTTTTAAGACGCGAGTTGATGGGTTTTTGATAAGAGAGGGGATTAAGGGTTATGGGGAGAGGGCGGGAATGTGGAACTGAGCCACGACAGATCAGCCATGATCTTATTGAATGGCGGGGCAGGCTTGAAGGGCTGGATGGCCTACTCCTGCTCCTATTTCTTATGTTCTTAAACTGCAGTCACATGGCAAAACTGGGGCTGCTCCCCTTGGAAAAAAGAATGTTGAGAGGAGCTTTAATAAAGGTGTTTAAGGTTATAAGGAGCGTGGGAAGAGTATATGGGGAGAAAGCGCTCCTGGTGATGGAAAAGTGGATAACCAGAGGATACCGAGTTGAGGTATATTGCAAAACAAGCAAAGATAAGGTGAGGAAAGATCTCTTCATATGGCAAGTGGTTAAGGTCTAGAATGCACTGTCTGAGAGTGTGGTGAAGGCAGATACGAGTGGGACTTTCAAAAGGGGATTGGGATAATTATTTGGAGAAATGTTTTAGAGATAAGGTGGGGAGTGGAGTAGCTGACTTGCACTTGTGAAGAGATAGCAGGCAGAATTCCCCCATCCTCCCCGCCAAGGGAATCGTAGCGGGCAGGGGCGTACCATGCAAAGGTCGTTGACCTCAGGCAGGATTTTCCAGTCTTGGGGTGAACATGGCTGGAAAATCCCACCCAGCTTCTTTACAAGGTGCTGAATGGCCCCCTCCTGATCCATAACCACTCAATGAACCCATGACCTCTAAGCAGAGAGGATTCACAGAGGATGTGTGAAAATAATGATAGAAATGGTTTGGCTCAAACGGTAAAGAATGTACAAAACAAAATCCCTCGCGCTGTTAGTTTCCGAGAGGCCACAGAATGAAAAATCAGCTTCGGGAACTGAATAAAAGTGAGTCTGCCACTCTTTCAGTCAGGGTTTATAAATAATTTGTGGACTAATTATCAAAACATTAAACTTGGGATGATGAAAGGATGCCAGCTGTGAGAAAGTAGGTCACACCACACACGGAACTGTGTTAAAGAATCCAGTCGCAGATCTGACCGGCTTTTCCTTAAAATGAAGGATATTCATTTTAGTGTCAGATTTAACATAATTGTGTCGGCACAATTTATCAAGCACAATGCATGGTTTTAAGATGGTGGGTGGGAGGGGAACTTCATTTCTCTTTTCTACCAACTACGTGAGATTATTGTCCAAAGAAGCGTTTCTCACCGTGGCTGTCTCTGCATTTTCACTAATGACTTTGTATCTGTCTTGTGAGAGTTACTAATTGCATTGTTTGCAAAGGCTCCTGTTGCTACATTCAGACTCCCAGCGCGATAACACGAGGGACATTTATTTAAATAACCTCTCCCTGACTCACTATGTCACACACGTGCGTTTCTTTTTAAATATGACAACAGTATTAACTGACATCCACATAGCACTCCTTTGAGATGCAAAGTGCTTGTTGCTCATCTGGCTGTCGTTGATACTTCAGTTGAAAGCAATAAACTCATAAAAACCCTACAGTGCAGAAGGCGGCCAATCAGCCCATCAAGTCTGCACCGACAACAATCCCACTCCAGGCCCTATCCCCACAGATTTCTCCCATTAATCCCTCTAATTTACACATCCCAGGACACCAAGGGGCAACTTAACATGATCAATCAACCTAACCCACACATTTTTTGACTGTGGGAGGAAACCAGAGCTCCCAGAGGGAACCACATAGGAAAACATGACAACTCCACACAGTGACCCAAGCCAGGAATTGAACTTGGAATTGTGAGGCAGCAATGCTAATCACTGTGCCACCATGCCATCACAAAGTAAACCAAAGAGAAAGCTTAATAAAGAGACCCCCCATTACACAACCACTTGAGCCACACCTATTCTCCACAATCCCCAACTGCTTTCTATTTATACGGGATCAGCCGATCAGCTGACCACCACATCAGTGTTCCTATTGGTTACATTGTCTACCAGGTCAGCTGACTACCACATCATGTTGCCATTGGTTACATTGTCTCCTGGGTCAGCTGACCACCACATCCATTTTATCATTGGTTACTTTATAACACTTGTTGCCCCTGGTATTATTTAAACTAAAGGCCAAAAATCATCCATTCAATAAAACCATTGAAGATAAATATAGATCATGAAAAGTATTAGAATCCAAAGTCTCCTCCTTTCCATCCAAAATTGAATGTACAAACCTAGCCATGGAGATAGCAGAGAGATTGCTTTGTTTTCATTACGACTTGTGGAAAGTTAAATTGGATAGCCCATGAAAATGGGCATAGGGATTGCAACGTAACTCTCTTTTCTCAGAGGGAGGCTAATACTTAAAATTCTCTTCCTGAATGAGAAATGGAGGTTGCTGGGATATTGACTACAGTTACAGCTGAGATAAGGGAGTTAAGGGTTGTGGGGTCAGACAGGACCCCATGGTCTTAATGGTGGAGCAGACTCAATGGGTCTAATGGCATCCTCCCTCAACCCACTCCGCCATTCAATATCATGAAAATGGTGGCCACCTCTTTTTGCAGATTTGTGGATCCAAATATGATGCAGTGTCTGATATTGCCGTTATTATTGCTGCAATGATCCGGTGTCTGGGTGCTGTACTTTGTTTGTTGTCACTATGGCTGCAGATTGTAATTTTCAAAGGCTGTTGCAGCAATCCATCAGTCCGTCCTCTAACAGCTTGCTGAGGTGCTGCCTCAGGGGAAGGGCCTGTGGTTCTATGAAACATTAATTAACCTGCGATGCTCTCCCTGGAAGACATTTGTCCTCCCACTCCTGATATTCTGCCAATGCCCTTGTTGTTGCCAGCCAGCCTCCTGAGTCCAGATTGCTGCAATCCATGCCAAGATGGTGCTGTCTGGAGCCAACGGTCTACACAGGATGACACAAAGAACAAAGAACAGTAGAGCACAGGAACAGGCCCTTCAGCCCACCAAGCCTACGCTGATCATGTTGTCCTATCTAGACCAACCACCTGTATCCCCCAATACTCCACCTGTTCATGTGTCTATCCAGATAAGTCTTAAATCTCACTAACATGTTTGCCTCAACCACCTCACTTGGCAATGCATTCCAGGCTCTCACCACCCTCAGTGTAAAAACTTACCCCGCACATCTACACTGAACATTTCACCCCTTATCTTGAACTTGTGCCCCTTGTAATTGTCATTTCTGCCCTGGGAAAAACATTCCAACTGTTCAGCTTATCTATGCCCCTCATAATTTTATAAACTTCTATCAGGTTGCACCTCAGCCTCCATCTTTCCGGGGGGAACAATCCCAGTTTATTCAACCTCTCTTCATAGCTAATGCCCTCCATTCCAGGCAACATCCTGGTAAACATTTTCTGTACTCCCCTCAAAGTCTCCACGTCTTTCTGATAGTGTGGCGACCAGAATTGAACACAGTATCCCACATGTGGCCGAACCAACGTTTTATATAGCTGTAACGTAATTCACCAACTTTTATTCTCAGTGCCCCGGCCGATGAAGGCAAGCTTGCCATTTGCTTTCTTCACCACTTTTTCCACCTGTGCTGTCACTTTTAAGGATCTGTGGACCTGTACTCCCAGATCTCTCTGTGTCTCTATGGCTTCTGATGGTTCTGCCATTTATGTTATAGCTCCCACTAGAATTGGATCTACCAAAATGCATCACCTCGCATTTGTCCAGATTAAATTCCACCTAGGATACAAGTCACAGAAACATACCATTTGACTCAATAGCCCATACTGATGTGTGTTCTCTTCTTAATCCTCCCCCCATCTTTTCTTACCTAATTATCATAACCATTTATTCCTTTGTCTATACTATTTATTTCAGTCAACCCCTGGGTTCCACATTCTTACCGCTCTGTAGGTGCAAAAGTCCCAATTGGATTTCTTGGTTCGTTTAGATGGTTTCCAGTTTACACTCTTCCCCCACACGAGGAAACATCCTCTCTGAATCCACTCTGTTAGACCTCTGCGTAACTTTCAAAAGCTCAAATAGGTCAATCTTCTGCCTAATGCTTTTGAAGAAAGCAAAGATCTTCCACCACCTAGCAGGGTTACTGTCCTTGGGTATGTGAAAGGAACATCACACAAGTATAAGTTTATTTATTACATATTTTTCTTAATTAGTGTCACGAGTAGGCTTACATTAACACTGCAATGAAGTTACTGTGAAAGTTTCCTAATCGCCACACTCCAGTGCCCGTTCGGGTATACTGAGGGAGAATTTAGCACGGCCAATGCACCTAACCAGCACGTTTTGCGGATTGTGGAAGGAAACCAGAGCACCCGGAGGAAACCCGCACAGACACGGAGAGAATGTGCAGACTGCACACAGGCAGTTTTCTCAAGTTGGGAATTGAACCCGGGTCCCTGGTGCTGTGAGGCAGCAGTGCCTCACACGGGTGTGGTGGAAAATAAGAGTTCCATGCTTCCACCAGTAGCGGTTTGTAAATCAGAAAATTGTGTGGAATAAGGTGTCCAAAGATGTGCAAGTTAGCTGGATTAGCCATGCTAAATTGGCCCTTAGTGCCCCAAGATGTGTAGGTTAGGGGAAATTAGCAGGCTCAGTACATTGGGTTATGGGGATAGGGCTTGGCTGGAATGCAAACTTGTCTGCCCTATAGGGAATCTATGATTCTAAGAGTGGAAAATGGGATTTTACATAAGAACAAGGAACAGGAGTAGGCCATCTGGCCTGGAAGATTATATATGAAGATACCATCATCTTCAATGATTCCTGATAGGTATAACAATACATTTCTGGTATAATCTTTGTAAATGTGTCTACGAAATTATGAGAGGCATAGACTGAGTGGATAGTCAGAGGAAGTGTCAATAACAAAGGGGGCACAGGTCCAAGGTGAGAGGGGGTAAAGTTTAAGGGAGATGTGTGGGGGAAGTTTTTCATGCAGAGAGTGATGGGTGCCTGGAACGTGCTCCCTGAGGAGGTGGTGGAAGCAGGCACATTAGCAACATATAAGAGGCATCTGGCTGGGTACATTAATAGGGAGGGAACAAAGGGATACAGTCCGAATAGGGACAGAAGGTTTTAGTTCAGTTAGGGCATGATTATTGGCACGGGCTTGGAGGGCCGAAGGGCCTGTTCCTGTGCTGTACTTTTCTTTGTCCTTTGTCCTTTCTAAATCCTTTCCGTATCCTCTTGAATGTCTCTGTTACTGCCCCACCCACCCTGGAAATCAGAACAGGCAATGGACCTTTCATTGCAATGAAAGGTCCATTGGCCTTGGGCAGGATTTTATGGTTTCGGGACAAGCGAGGCCGTAAAATCCCACCCAGCATTCTTTTTACAATATGGCCACCAGAACTGCACATGCTCAGTGCGATTTTCCACCAACCCCCCTACTTGGCATGTTTTGCAGCAGTGGAGGCAGCCCCCCATTGGCTGTGGATGTTCTGAAAAGCTTTACAGCTAATAAATAATTACATTTTGAAGTGTACTCGCTGTTGTTCTATATGCAAATGCTTGGCTGATTTCTGTACAGTAAGCACATCATTCACAAGTAAATGATCAGGTGGCACAGTGGTTAGCACTGCTGCCTCACAGCGCCAGGGACACAGGTTCGATTCCAGGCTTGGGTCACTGTCTCTGTGGAATTTGCACATTCTCCCCATGATTGCGTGGGTTTCCTCAGGGTGCTCTGGTTTCTTCTCGCAGTCCAAAGATGTGGAGGTTAAGGTGTACTGGCCATGCTAAATTGCCCCTTAGTGTCCCAACATCCCAAATCTTACATCAGCGAGAAAGGAAATGACAGCAAGAAAATGGTGGGCAGTCGGAGATTATCCGCTTCAATGCACAACTTCCACAAAGTGCGCTGGATTCTCAAATTACAGAATCAGCAGAGAAATATGGCCATTTGGCCTATCATGGCTGTGCCTTAAGGGACACCAAGGATGGGCAAGTTAGGCTGATTGGCCATGTTAAATTATCCTTATTGTCAGGGGAATTAGCAGGGTAAATACGTGGGGTTCCAGGGAGAGCGCCCGGGTGGGATTGTTGTCAGCACAGGCTTGATAGGCCAAGTGGCACTCCTTCTGCACTGTAGGAATTCTATTCTATGATAGGTAATCTGTTTCAGTGATCTTAGTTCTGGGCTAAATGCTAGCACATGACACTGGGGCCTTTTACATGTACAGCACAGCCATAATTCAACATTTCATCGGAATAACAATGCAGACTGTGCGCTCAACAAGGTATAAAGCTAATTCGTGCAAGAAATATCAAGTGGCAACCTTTTGTTCATCAATTGCTTTTACTATTTTCGCATCTCTACACTCCCAGACAGACCAGACATTTTCAAACCAAGAGCTTCTTGGCCGGTAGTGGTTAGTTGATTACGAATTAGTTTAAGAATTTCTCCACCAAATTACCCTAGGAAATGTTTCATTCTGTGTGTCAAACCCAGCTCCCAGGGCTTTGTGAGACTTGCCTCTGTTACAATCCCAGTAGATGCCATAACAGGATGGGAAGATTCCAGAATGGAACATGGCACAAAAGATCATAGCGTTTTGTTATTTTTAGACAAAGTGGAGGAACAGAGTCACAGGACCACAAGTTAATTTTATCAACAAGAAAAAGAATTCAATAAACATGAAAAGTTTAATTGTGACACAATACTCCTACTTTATAAATATGTACAGATTTGGAAATTAACATGGGCTGCAAATTATATCTTAGGCTTTATTAGTCTCAGTAACACACAGTCCCTTTCACTACACAGGCTGGCTGTGGTCAGACACACTCCACTCTGAACCCAAGTGAATTTCTGTGACTTTCTCCTCACAAACTCCCCAGAAGATTTTTATACCATGAGCCATTTATCTCACTAAATTCTGGTTCCACATGAGTGATTTCAAATTCTGCTTTCCAAAAGACATCTTTTAAACTATGCTTTTCCTCAGATGCTTCCATCAAGATTTCACTCTCAGGTGTCACATCTTCCACTTCAGGATTCTTTTGTCTTGACTGTTATGCGAACTCTTCACATTTGCTTTAACTATCAATTCCCAGACTGTATCAAGATGGCATCAAAATTTATCTCTGAAGTCTGCTTTCCCACTTTAAATCTGGTTACTGCAGCTGACTCTTTAACTCAGAACACTCTGTCAGCTTTTCCCTTGAATTCTGAATAATACTTTGTTCAAATATAAAAGTAGGGAGGTCTTGCTGCGGCTGTATTAGGGCATTGGTGAGGCCGCAGCTGGAGTACTGTGTGCAGTTTTGGTCGCCGCCCTTACGCAAGGATATTTTGGCCTTGGAGGGAGTGCAGAGGAGGTTTACTAGGCTGATGTCGGAGTTGAGGGGGTTGAGCTATGAGGAGAGGCTGAATAAACTAGGCTTGTACCCGTTAGAGTTTAGAAGAATGAGGGGAGATCTCATTGAGACGTATAAGATGATGAATGGGATGGATAGGATAGAGGTGGAGAGACTCTTCCCGCTCAGAAAGGATAGTAGGACTAGGGGGCACAGCCTCAAGATAAAGGGGGGTGCGGTTTAGAACGGAGTTGAGGAGGAACTTCTTCACTCAAAGGGTGGTGAATCTCTGGAATTCTCTGCCCGTTGAAGTGGTGGAGGCTACCTCGCTAAATATTTTTAAGACGCGGGTTGATGGGCTTTTGATAAGCGAGGGGATTAAGGGTTATGGGGAGAGGGCAGGAATGTGGAACTGAGCCACGACAGATCAGCCATGATCTTATTGAATGGCGGGGTAGGCTCGAAGGGCTAGATGGCCTACTCCTGCTCCTATTTCTTATGTTCTTATGTTAACTTCTTAGTCCCATTCCCTTAATTTCAATCTTCCTAAAACATTCTTTCTGTCCCAATTCCCTGGTTATCTGGACTTTATCTGGTTCCTTTGGAAGTCTGCCTTTTTACAACCCCCTTGTTCTGTCCAGCTTTTGTTTTGACAGAGTTGTTCAGTCATCGGTTTCCTATCTTCAACTGCGAATGAATTCAGTCAAAACTTAACTTAAAATCCTTCCCATCCTAAAGTTGCTAAGCAATGACTTTACGCTTCTGCCAGCTTGTTTGCTTTTTGATTTAATTTATTATTGTCACATGTATTGGAATACAGTGAAAAGTATTCTTGCACACATAAAACATGATAAAGCGAATCATTCATAGAGTACATAGGGGAGAAGGAAAGGAGAGGGTGCAGAATGTAATATTATTTCCATAGCTAAGGCGTAGAGAAAGATCAGCCTAATATATGGTCAGTGCATTCAAATGTCTGATGGCAGGAGAGAAGAAGCTGTTCTTGAGTCAGTTGGTATGTAATCTCAGACTTTTGATTTGATTTGATTTGAGTTTATATATTTTTCCCGGCAGAAGAAGGTGGAAGACAATATGTCCGGGGTGTGTGAGGACAGTGATTGTGGTGGCTGCTTTTCCAAGGCAGCTGGAAACGTAGACAGAGTCAATGGATGGGAGGCTGGCTTGCGTGATGGACTGGGCTACGTTCACCTTTGTAGTTTCATGAGATCTAAGCCACAGCAGGAACCATACCAAGCTGTGGTACATCCAGAAAGGATGCATTCTAAGGTGCATCTAAAGAAGTTAATGAGAGTTGTAGTCTCTAAGCACAATAGAAGCACAAGTTGAACAGAACAATTCCCCCCACATACAAACATCTTTGTCTAGCATGAACCTAACTATATGTTTACCCTTCCTTACACAGAAACACTAAATTAAACCCACTTAAAACTATATCTTATTTCTAATATTTAACAAGACAAATATAAATCATTTAAAACCACCTGTTTTCCTGATATCTTTCTCACGCTAGCAGGTTAAGTGTACTGATTGTCCCTTTAAGGGCAACACAACAGAGTAAGACTTGGGTGACCAATCGGGACTCAGTGTGGGGAATCACCCCAGGGGGAGGAGTTCTCTTACACAGGAGGCATTCCAGAACTAACTGCACACAAGCTGCTGCTCTTCAAGATCCTAGTAAATACACACCCTGTTATTCATTAATGAAGTCTCTGAAAAGTACATCATTAACGTTAAGAAAATACTCACTTGAACAATGTTATTGGGAAATAGCTTCACTGCTTACCTCAACTGGGAAGCCAATCTGTCAGCTTTTCCCCCTCTCTGGCCATTCCTGTCCCTCTTTTAGTTGCTGACATTGGTTTGACTGGAATGTGTTACCGTCATCAGCTCCAGCTCGCTGGAAGGAAGATCACTCTGTTCACCTTCTTCCCAGTGGGTCTCGTTGGTTATGTTGACTGATCCTTCCCCTGTACAAACGCAATGATGAATGGCAGAACAAGCATAAAGACAGGCCCAGCCAAGGGATTCCAGCTCCTGGGAAGACCCGCCATTTCCACATTTCAGCAACTCTCCTTGGCTTTCTCCTCTATTTTAATTTAGGCTGAAATGTAAAGGATTTGATTTATTATTGTTACATGCATTGGGATACAGTGAAAAGTATTGTTTCCTGCGCGCTATACTGACATCATTCATAGAGTACAGAGGGGAGAAGGAAAGGAGGCAGTGCAGAATGTAGTGCTACGGTTACAGATAGGGTGTAGAGAAAGATGAGCTTAATGCACAGTAGGTCCATTCAAAAGTCTAATGGCAGCAAGGAAGAAGCTGTTCTTGAGTCAGTTGGTGCATGTTTTCAGACTTTTGTATTTTTTCCCAGTGGAAGAAGGTGGAAGAGACTATATCTGGAGTGCATGGGGTCCTTAATTATGCTGGCTGCTTTTCCAAGGCAGCAGGAAGTGTAGACGGAGTCAATGGACGGGAGGTTGGTTTGAGCGATGGACTGGGCTACGTTCACAACCTTTTATAGTTTCTTGCGGTCTTGGACAGAACAGGAGCTATACCAAGTTGTGATACATCCGGATAGGATGGTGCATCTGTAAAAATTGATGAGAGTCTTTGCAGACATGCCAAATTTCCTCAGCCTCCTGAGAAAGTAGAGGCACTGTGGGCTTTCCTTTATATAGCATCCACGTGGAGGGACCAAGACGGGTGATCTGGACACCTAGAGGAGGAAAAAGGAGTTAGAAAGCAAAATAAAAAGTGCTGGCAAGGAGGAAAGCTGGAGACTAAAGAAAATTCTCAAATGGTGAAGCTTTAGTCATGTCACACTCTGCAGGAAGCCAGACTTGGAATGGAAAACAGGCTCCAACATCAGGGCTCAACACTCTAATTACTGAGGTAAAACTGTTAGGATTTTAGCAAAAGTGAAGAGGAAACGATGACAAATTGGTTTAATGTAAATAATGAAGCATTTTCCCAAATGGCCACCATTGTTCATATGAGAATTTTATCAGCCGTGCTTCCTTCCACGATGCCCACTGAAATGAAAAGTGCCGGATTCTGATCAAATGATGAACAGGTCACAATAAAGGGCAGTCTCCCCGATTAACTAGGCCTCCCCTCAAATTCCTCCCTCAATCACCCACATGAGAGTGGCCCAGGAATTTTAATACCTGGGATTTTTGCTTGAGAACGTCAAGCCTCTGCTTCTTCTCAGATCAGTCCCGCTCTGGGACAAATGGGAAATTAATGAGTCATTGAATCCCGACAGTGCGGAAAGAGGCCATTCAGCCCATCGAGCCTGCACCAATAACAATCCCACTCAGGCGCTATTCCCATAACCCCACATATTTACCCTGTTAGTTCCCCTGACACTGAGGGACAATTTAACCCGGCCAATCAACCTAACCCGCACATCCTTGGCACCCTTAAGGCACACGCACAATGGGCCGAATGGTCACATTTCTCTGCTGATTCTACAGCATAAGGAGCCAGCGCATTTTGTGCAGTTGGATGTTGACATGGATAATCTCTGGCTGTCCTCTTGCTCTCTTATCCTTTCTCGCTGAACAAATGATTTGGGACGTTGCCTAAAATTGCAGACGACGTGGCGTGGCCACAGTGACACTCCGAACAAAATAAAGGAAGTTCCCTCCCACCCCAACCCCCACATCTGAATGTCAGGGTCGGGAGGTAGGATCTGTGACCGAACTAACACGACAATTGCCGGAACGGTACCCGAGGCTCGTAAGATCCTGCCCGAGGCCAATGGAGAATGCTGTTCTGCGAGCCTCACTTGCCCTGATCCTGTGGTAGGTAAAACTCCAGCAAATAAATTGTAAACCATACAATCGTGCTTTTGATTGAAATGAAGCCTGTGGCCAAACAAATGGGTAAGTGCCCATGTTGTCACATTTTCAGCGCTGTTGGCAGCACACTGCCAATGTTCCTTTGTGGTCACAGACGCAATTCCATGAAATGCTCAGTTCCTGTCTGGCCTCGGTCGCGACACGCAGTCTCTATGGAAGATTAGAGAACGGTCTCATTTCAAATTATGAAAGACTATATTTGGGATCAACTCAATCGAACAGCTCCTCTTTTCCTGTCCAATAATTCCACATGTTTTAACACTTCTCTCCTAGAATGTGCTCACACATTCCACAATGACTTCTAGTTAAAAATCTACAATTGCTAACTTGCCTGTTCTTCACCTTAACATACTGACGGCACAATAACACGGCTGTACCAAATCACCACAACCTCCATTACCCATCCCATTTAAAACCCATAGGCCGGAATTCTCCGGCCGATCACACTGGCAGTGCTCCCACTGGAGAACGGGAATTTTCATTGACAGCAGCAGGACCAGAGGATCCCATCATGAGTGAATGGTATGCCACCAGTGAATGGCAATGGCACCAATGAATGGCATGGCACCAGTGAATGGCATGGATCCAATGAATGGCATGGCACCAGTGAATGGCATGCCACCTCCTGGTGCCAAGAATCCGCCATGTTCATCTGTGCCTCTGGCAAGCGGTCAGCATTCTATGGAGCTGGTGGTGTCGTGATACAGTCACTCGGACTAAGTTGATGCTCTGGGGACATGGGTTCAAATCCCACCAAGGTAGCTGATGGAACTTTAATTAATAACAATGGATTTTTTTTAAAAAAAGCTCATCCCATTAAAAACTATCAATTGTTGTAAAAACCCATCTGGTTAACCAATGTTCTTTGGAAAAGGAAATTTTCCATCCTTACCCAGCCTGGCCTACATACAACTCCAGATCAACATCAATCAACCAAGATCTGACTACACTCTGCACATTTTCCAGCACTGGAGGTTATGGCAGTTTCCCATGCAGTGAGTTCCAAACTCCCGCTGCCCTCTGGATGAAAAGATTTCTCTTTGATTCCCCTCTTAGCCTTCAATAGACCTTAAATCTCTGCCCCTGGTTATTGACCTCTCTACTCATGGAAAAAGTGCCTTCCTATCCACCCTATCCATGCCCCTCGTGATGTAATGCACCTCTATCAGGTGGCCTCTCAATCTTTGCTGCTCCATGCTTCTCTGATACTTGTCTTATTTGTAGGGCCCATGCATTCATACCTTATTAATGATGTTTGGGAAGATGTGCTAATACGTCCTTGGGGCAACTCAAAGTGTTTGATATCCAGTCAGCTTAAACCATTATCCTGCAAGCCACCCACCATCCTGACTTGGAAATATATCGCTGTTCCTTTACTGGCACTGGGTCAAAATCCTGGAATTCCATCCCTAACAGCAGTGTGGGTGTACCTACACCTCAGAGACTACAATGGCTCAAGAAAGTAGCTCACCATCACCTTCTGAAGGGCAATTAGAGATGGGCAATAAATGCTGGACAGCCAGTGATGCCCACATCTCATAAATGAACAAAGAAAAACGGGTTTTTCCAAAATCGTCCAATTGATCCCTATATTTGGAAAGTTTACTTTGTTGATCCACCAGGAGAATTCTTTAATTGAAGGCAATAAAATCAAATACTCCAACTTATAAATTGAACAAAAAGATTTAATAAAGAAACTTCATTACTTCAACATTTGAGGCCTCACCTTGAGCTATTCCAAGCCCCCACAAACCCCAGGAACATCTCATTTAGTCAGCTGGTCAACTGACTACCACGTCATTTTGTCATTGGTTACATAGTTTACTGGGTCAGCTGACCCCTACAGAGGTTACCATAGTCACACTGCAATAGATCCAATGTTATCATTGGTTACATTCTAACATACTCTGGGATCTGGCAGGTTGACCACTATCATTTAATCAATGCTTGCTGGAAATAGAAGCTCCAGGTTAGTACACAAAACACAAACCTGTGACTTTCAACATTACAATGACCACATCAAAGGACTTTGAGATGTCCTGAGATTATGACAGGCACTACGTAAGTGCAATTTCTTTATTCTTTCTATGTGCTGAAACAACTTTAAAAGTTTGGTTGAACAGCTTTGCAATGGTAGGTGGCACGGTGGCAAATGGTTAGCACTGCTGCCTCACAGTGCCAGGGACCTGGGTTCGATTCCCGGCTTGGGTCACTGTTTGAATGGAGTCTGCATGTTCTCCCTGTGTCTGTATGGGTTTCCTCCATATACTCTGATTTCCTCCCACAGTCTGAAAGACATGCTGATTAGGTGCAATGGCCATGCTAAATTCTCCCTCAGTGTAGCTGAACAGGATTTTCACAATAACCTCATTGCAGTATTAATGGATGCCGACTTGCGACACTAATAGATAAACTAAACCCAACAAAAGGCCCAATTGTAACTCAGAAACCAATTCGCCGAGGCTGAGTTAAAATCAGGCCCAACTGTATGCTGATTGCTTCCACTGTGCACGGTAGCACAGTGGTAGCACTGCTGCTTCACAGCTCCAAGGACCTGGGTTCGATTCCTGGCTTGGGTCACTGTCTGTGTGGAGTTTGCACATTCTCCTCGTGTCTGTGCGGGTTTCCTCCGGGTACTCTGCTTTCCTCCCGCAGTCCAAAGATGTGTGGTTAGGTTGATTGGCCATGTTAAAAAAAAAATTGCCCCTTAGTGTCTTGAGATGGGTAGGTTAGAGATTTTAGTGGGTAAAATACGTAGGGATATGGGGGTAGGGCCTGGGTGTGATTGTGTTCGGTGCAAACTCGATGGGCCGAAGGGCCTCTTTCTGCACTGTAGGGTTTCTATGAATCAGTAACAAGTGTGGGTTTGATCTGGCTGTGAATCAGTTAAGGGGTGGAAATGCAAAGGCAGTTTCCACGCCTGCCTTCTGTCCTGGAAAATATAATTATTTAGAATGTTGATTACTGTATTGCCAACCACATCATCTGTCCCATCGGGGAGTCCTGCAAACAATCTGCAGCACGAGGCTTTTCCCTGGAAAGTTATGGAGGCTGCAGTTATTGTGAAGACCAGCCTGATGTATTTAAACCCTGCTGTGATTTGGAAAAGAGAATTCAATTGTTAATATTTATCTCTTTAATATTGTTTTGTTCGTGTTGAAGATTCAGAGCACTGAGTGGGTATATCTTTTGCCCTGTATGTGGCTGTTTAATGAATTACTGCACAACCGAATCCATTAGGAATATTTACTTTCATCTGTGTTCCATCTGTGCAAATTATTGAGGCGTTCCTTAATCTTAAAATTGACTTTGAAATAAGAGGCGGTGTAAATCAATGGGGATTCTTACAGAATCAAAATGGAAGGCATGTAGCTAGCACTGCTGCCTCACAGCGCCAGGGACCCAGGTTTGATTCCAACCTTGGGTCACTGTCTGTGCAGACCCTGCACGTTCTCCCAAAGCATTTCCTTTGGGTGCTCTGGTTTCCTCCCACAGTCCAAAGATGTGCAGCTGAAGTAATTTGGCCATGCTAAATTGCCTTTTGGTGTGCCAAGATGTGTAGTTTAGAGAGGTTATCTGGGTAAATATGAGGGGTTGCGGGGATAGAACCTGGGTGGGATGCTATGTCGGAGAGTCAGTGGGCACAGTGGCACAGCGGCACATCAGTTAGCAATGCTGCCTCACAGTGCCAGGGACCCAGGTTCGGTTCCCGGCTTGATCCACTATCTGTGCGTAGTCTGCATGATCTCCCCGTGTCTGCGTGGGTTTCCTCTGGGTGCTTTGGTCTCCTCCCACAGTCCGAAAGACGTGCTGGTTAGGTGCACTGGCCATGCTAAACTCTCCCCCAGTGTACCTGAGCAGGCGCTCCTACGTGCTCTGCAGGCGGTGTGCTTTGTACTTTACACTGTACACCAATATATGTGACCATAGTGCATCAAATCAGAATCAAAATAGTATAAAAAGATCACTAATAAATCCAATACCTAATTCAGGAGAAGCATCTTTGTCCTGCAGCTCCAGGAACATTTACAAATAGGCCCCGCTTTGAAAGGTACATTGCCAGTGCTTTTTGAAGTGGAGTGGAAGCTAGCAGAGTGTGGAACTTACTCCATATGGAGTAACTGAGGGAAATAGCAGGAATGCATTTAAAAGGGAGCTAGATCAATGCAGGAGAGAGGAAAAAACAGAAGCTTACAGTGATGTGGTTAGTCGCAGTTGGTTAGAAGGAGGTTCATATTGAGTATAAAGACTGACATTCCCACTGGAGCCTAATAGCCTGTTTCTGTGCTGCAAATTCTATGTAATTTCTCTCCAAATCCTTTCAGGCTATGACATTCCTTATTTATTCTTTTCTCTCCTTTCCACCCGCATCATGTTGGCTCATTCCCACTGTATTATTTATCTATTTCCTGTTGCTTCAGTCTCACTGCATATTTCTTATTTATATCCGGTTGGCTCCTTGCAGCTGGATTATTTATTTATTTCCTCGCCTGCCACAGTGGCTGACTCTATTTGTTTCTCATTGTGTTATCTATTTATTGACGGGGGCGACCTTCCCAAAAATATTCTTGTCAAAAACGTCTGAAGAACGATTTTTGGGTGAGCTAGCCCATGCAATTTTCCCACACTCTTATTTTTGGCAGCGGGAGTTTCACGTTGTTTGGAGTGGGGGCAGAGCCTGATCTCGCCGGGAAGCCGAGACAGACTGCTCAGAGCACCATTGCGCAGGTGCTCCAATCTCCCAATGCACTGCGAGACCTCCTGCCAAACCCCACCCCAGCCGCCCACAGACATCATCCCCCCACCATATCGTTGGCGATAGTGTAACCTCTCTCCATGGCAACATGGATCACCGTCATTGGGGCACCAGAACCCTTCTGATGAGTACCCTGTCACAATAGCTCCCCTCCCCACCCTGTAGACGATCACCCCCTTGCACACCCCACCTTTGCCAATCACCCCCCGAGATGTCTGATGGTTGTGAAAGGTGCTTTATAATTGGCCCCCATAACTACTTATTTTAAGTCAACCTCCACTTGCTGTGTGTCAACACTAACCATCCCTTCCCCCTAACAAAGATCCCCTGTGTTTTATAACAGGACATGTATTCCTTTCATAGAATCCCTACAGTGCAGAAAGTGACCATTCGGCCCATCGTGTCTGAACTGACCACAATCCTACCCATGCCCTATTCCCATAACCCCACATATTTACCCTGCTAATCCGCTTAGACTAAGGGGCAATTTTGCATGGCCAATCCCCCAAACCTGCATATCTTTGAACTGTGAGAGGAAACCGGAGCACCCGGAGGAAACCCACATAGATACGGGGAGAATGTGCAAACTCGGCACAGACGGTGACCCGAGGCCAGAATTGAACCTGGGATCCTGGCACTGCGAGGCAGCCGTGCTAACCACTGTGCCACCAAGCCGCCCTGTCATTATGAATGATCATACCCTCCATCTCGCTGTGAACATCTCCTAACGAATTCATTATCCCTTTAATCATTTTATTTAGACTTCATTCTGCAGATGCTGTTTGCTGTACTTGGTTAATTCTGCCTTCGAGCGTTTTTTTTTGCCATCGTTCTAAGCCAGAAGCCTTGCTGATTTGGAGTGGGTTAAAAATCTGAATGTCTCCCGCACAGCAAGTGGCTGCGAGTCAGTGCGCTGTGAGCAGAACAGAAGAACACAAGCTCACATTTGGAATGTCACATGCGTCCTGGTGAGAAAGAAATAGATCATGAATCCTCGCTGTAAACTCGTTCCAATGTTTCCCAGCCTGCCTCGCCAGCAAGTCTTATCAGATGATGAATGGTGCAGTGCAGCAATAAAGAAGAGATATTACATTACTGCCCCGACTCATCTATATCCATCTGCTCAGGACAAAGGAAATAGGTTTCATATAACAGCTCTGGCTTTATCCCATAGAGTTTCACTTGGAAACATCAGCCAGACAGCATCTTTTCCCATAACCGTGTACAACTCACTCTCGGGAAGTTCTAAATTAATCACTTATTGAAATCCTTTCAGTCTATTCATAATATTTACAGATCAGAGAATTCCTACAGTGCAGAAGGAGGCCATTCAGTCTTCACCGACAACATTCCCACCCAGGCCCTAGCCCCTTAACCCCATGTATTTACCCCGCTAATCCCCCTGACACTAATGGACAATTTAGCATGGCCAATCCACCTAACACGCACATCTTTGGACTGTGGGAGGAAACTAGAGCACCCAGAGGAAACCCACACAGACACAGGGAGAATGTGCAAACTCCACACAGTCACCCAAGGCCGGAATCGATCCGGGGTCCCTGGCACTGTGAGGCAGCAGTGCTAACCACTCTGCCACCGTGCCAATATGGAAAGTAACTTTTAACTCAACCAGGGGTTGGTGAATGCATTGATTGGACTACACCAGCCACCAGTGAAAAGCAAATTACATTTCTAACTTATTGATATCATAGATTCAGAAAACCAATGGAAATTGGCCAGATTCACAGATATTACCAAATTATAAAGGGGGGGGGGTGGTCAAGGTGGGGGAAGAGTTATCTTGGGAACCAAAAACCACAACGGCTTTGGAAAGATAACACACACCACCTGTAGAAAGCCAACGCCTCTACTTTCTCAGATGGCTAAGGATCTTTGGCACGTCCAAAACAACTCTCACCAATTTTTACAGACAAACCACAGAACACATTCTATTGAGATGCATCACAGCTTGCCACAGCTCCTCCTCTGACCAAACCCGCAAGAAGCTACAAAGGGTTGTGGACGAAACCCAGTCCATTACAGAAACCAGCCTCCCATCCATTGACTCCGTCTACACTTCCTGCTGTCCCAAAAAGCAGCCAGCATACTCAAGGACTGCACATGCCCCAGACTCTCTTCCACCTTCTTCCATCAGGAAAAACATACAAAATTCTGAAAACACGCACCAACAGACTCAAGCAGTTTTCCACACTGTTATCAGACTTTTGAATTAACCTATCATATATTAAGTTGATCTTTCTCTGCACCCTAGCTATGGTTGTAACATGTCATACTGCACCTTGTCCTTTCCTTCTCCCCTCCATATGAATGGTATGTTTTGAATGTGTAGCGCGAGAAACAATACTTTTCACTGTATCCCAATACAATAGTAAATTAGGTCAAATGTACTCCATGAATAGTGTTGAAATAGGGAGGGATGAAGTTGAATAAGATCTTGAATAGACTGAACGCTCATAATGGTAGAGCACTGTACAGCAACAATTGTCGGAGCACATTGGAGACAGAACACTTTAGCCAATGCAGCAGGGCACAGGTCAGAGGAAGTTATGCTAATCTATACAGGGCTTTGGACAGATTACATGTGTAGCATTTCCCCCAGGTCTGGTCACCAAGATATAAATGTGAGGCAATCGAGTGCTTGACACAAGCTTATGGAAGAATCACATGGCTGCTCTCAGGGTAATTCAGCCTATCGAGGTGACTGAGAGATGACCTCACATGGACATGCAAGATCATAAATGGCTCAAAAAAAGGGAGGTTCAGAACCCCACCTCAAATGAAATGACGAGAGTAGAAAAGAGAACACAAGTCTATACTAATAAAAGATAAATGACGTCAGGAATTCTTCATACAGACACCTAGGTGGAATATTAAAGGCAAAAACTCAGTTGACTGTCAAGGTAGGGTAAAGTTAGTTGAGTCAAGGAGGGCTGAATGGCCATCTTTATCTGTTTCTATCTTGCCATCTTCTGTAAATGTATGCTTCTTCTGATAGGTGTTTGGTACAACACTTCACTAGCATTCTGGGGATGCTAATTAAGCCATAATTCCAAACCCTTCCTGGCCACCATGTTGCACCATCATTAAGGTTGTTGTATGAGCAAGGTAAACAGCTGCCTAATGGAAACTGCCTCTGAAATGGGAGTCATTTTCGGCTATTTCCTGGAGATGTATGGGTTGCCTATTTGTGACAAATACTGCACTTCAAAGAGGTAGCCCTTGTCTCCAAAGAGTCAGACATTGAACCTGCTGCAATAAGTGCAGAATCCATAAGTCCCTTAAGATATGAGCATGATGACAATCCATGTATCCACATGCAGCATATAGAGTGACTACTCCAGTTGCTGCCTGACCTGCTGAGTATTTCTTGCCATTTTTATAAACGAAAGAGATAGTCATCGACTCCAGGAAGTGCAACGGAGGACATGCCCCTGTCTAAATCAATGGCAATGAAGCGGAAATGGTCGAGAGCTTCAAGTTTCTATGTGTCCAGATCACCAGCAACATGTCCTGGTCCCTCCACACTGACGCTATAGTTAAGAAAGCCCACCAACGCCTCTACTTTCTCAGGAGGCAAAGGAAATTCGGCATGTCTGCTATGACTCTCACCAGTGTTTACAGATGCACCACAGAAAGCATCCAATCCAGGTGCATCACAGCTTGGTATGGCTCCTGCTCTGACCAAAACCACAAGAAACTACGTAGCGTTGTGCACAAAGCCCAGTCACAAACCAACCTCCCATCCATTGACTCCGTCTACACTTCCCACTGCCTCAGGAAAGCAGCCAGCATAGTCAAGGACCCCACACACCCCGGATATTCTCTCCTCCACCTTCTTCCATTGAGAAAAAGATACAAAAGTCTGAGAACGTGTACCAACCAACTCAAGAACTGCTTCTTCCCTTCTGCCATCAGACTTTTGAACGGACCTACTCTATATTAAGCTGATCTTTCGCTACACCCTGTCTGTAACTGCAACACTACATTCTGCACCCTATCCTTTCCTTCTCCCATATGTATTTTATAAATGGTATATTTTGTCTGTATAATGCCCAAGAAGCAATACTTTTCATTGTATCCAAATACATATGACAATAATAAATCAAATCAAAAAAAAATTCAGAGTTCCAGCATCTGCAGTTGTATCAATGTTGAGTTTTATGTGCCCCACCGCCATGTCAGACTATAATATCGGTGACCTGACAAATATAGCAGTGAGTCACCAAACCTGCTGACCCTTCCCCCAACTCCAGTCACTGTCTGTGAGGGGAGTGTAACAAGAAGGTTTGCCATTGCCATCTTCATCACTTTTGGTAGCAGGGAGTTGGTGCTCTTCCCTGGCTGCAAGTTCGATTCCTGCAAGTGATAGAACTAATCCAAGGAACTGAGATTTATAAAGCCCTGTGGAAAGGATGGCCAGGAAAATGTTGACCCATGACTTTTGGTTATCCGTCTGAGAGCAGAGTCAGTATTGGAGAAAACCAATGTCGTTAGCTTGTAGCAACTCTAGAGGTGCATTATGATAGCACGTGAGAGAAAAGAGTGAGCGGGTCTACTGATGGATGCTCATGTGGAATACAAACACTAGCATAAACCTGAATGGACTGTTTTTGAGCTGTTAAATCTTATGTAAAATGTGAGATGTCCTGCTGATACATTCCGGTTCTTGAATTCATTGGATATGGGCATTACTGACTAAAGCCCATCCTAAAATCCCTTTGAGGTTTAAGAGTCAATCACATTGCTGTGGATCTGGAGCCATATACAGGCCAGACCAGATAAGGGAGGTAGATTTCCTTCCCAGTGAACCACAATGGACTTTTACCACAGAACCATAGAAACCCTACCGTGCAGAAGAAGGCCATTCAGCCCATCTACACTGACAACAAAACCAGCCCAGGCCCCATCCCCACAACCCCATACATTTATCCTGCTTATCCCTCTAACCTACACATCACAGGGCACTATGGGCAATCTAGCATTGCAAATCAACCTAACCTGCACATCTTTGGACTGTGGGAGGAAACCGGAGCACCCAGTGGAAACCCAGGCAGACAGGGGGAGAATGTGCAAACTCCACACAGACAGTGACCCAAGCCAGGAATCGAACCCAGGTCACTGGAGCTATGAGGCAGCAGTGCTAAAGCCACTGTGCCACTGTCTATTATTAGACTTCCAATTTGATTTGATTTATTATTGTCACATGCATTGGGATACAGTGAAAGTATTGTTTCTTGCGTGCTATACAGACAAAACATACTGTTCATGAAGTAAATAGGGGAAAAGGACAGGGTGTAGATTATAGTGTTGCAGTTACAGGTTGGGTGAAAGGAAGGAATATATGATATTCAAAAGTCTGACGGCAGCAGGGAAGAAGCTGTTCTTGAGCCTTTTTGGCTTTTGTTGAAAAATTTCACTATCTGTCATGGCAGGATTTGAACCCAGGCCCCCAGAGCATTAACCTGAGTTTCTGGATTACAAACCCAGTAACATTACCGCTACATCACCAACTGCCCGTAAATGATGATGAGCTTGCAGACCCCTTGAACCCAATTGAAGATCTACAGAATATAATTTGTTAGGTTAATCATTTCTCAGATGTGAGGAAAAATAAGTTCTCAAACTTCGTGGTAATAGAGAGGTATAATCTTGTCTTTTAAAAAGCATTTTGACAGTTACATGGGTAAAATGGGTGGAGGGATACAGGCCAAACGTGGGCAACTGGGATTAGCTTAGTGGTTTAAAAAAAAGGGCAGCATGGACAAGTTGGGCCAAAGGGTCTGTTTCCATGCTGTAAACCTCTATGACTCTATGTGTAAAGGGTCTGAATGGCCCATTCCCTGTTCCTAGTGTTCTCTGATTGTAATCATCACTTGCAGTAATATTATTTTTTAAAGTTTATTTATTAGTGTCACAAGTAGGCTTACATTAACATTGCAATGAAGTCACTATGAAAATCCCCTAGTCCCAACAATCCGGTCCCTGTTTGGCTACACAGAGGGAGAATTTAGCATCTTTCGGACTGTGGGAGAAAATTAGATCACCTGGAGGGAACTCACGCAGAAACAGGGAGAAAATGCAGACTCCGCACAGACAGCGACCCAAGCCGGGATTCAAACCGGAGTCACTGGCACTGTGAGGTAACAGTGCTAACCTCTGCGCCACCATGCCACCTTTTACAGTGCCTTAAGTATTAGTCGATTCTAGTAACCCTCTTCCCGTGAGTTTGAATCTCCTTTGCTCTCCTCCGCTGATGCACCTCCAACAGTGAGACTTCCTGATCCCACGGGCCTGAACTCCAAAAGCTGGCTTACTCTTTCCGTCCTCCCTACTCTGAGATCGATTTCTAGTTGCTGGTGATTAAATAAAAGAGTGACACTCAGAAAAGAATTGGATAAGTAGTTGGAAGGGCAAAAGAAAATCACAGGGCTATGGGGAAAGAGAATACAGGTAGGATTAATTAGATAGCTCTATCGAGCAGCGCAAGCACAATGAAATCATAGCCTCCTTTTGTCTCCCATTTTATGATCATGTGAATTGCTTTTCCTTGTACTTGTCTGAGATGTCTCTGACATTTCAGTTTGATCATTCAATCTGATATCTTCCATGACATGGATTGTGTACAACAAAGATACACATCACTGCCGAGCAGTAATTAAATCCTCAGTCAAAGATGTTTCCTCCATTGTTTCCAAGCTGTCCAAGATAATTTTGAATCCCATTCTCACCTACCAATTGACTGGAAAGGCAGACAATGGCTGAGGTCTACATGCTGGGTCAGCTTTCTCCTGCTGTCCATCACCTTAATTAGTTGGTAAAAGAAGCATAAAAATAAGCAGTCAAGAGTAAACTGTTACAAGGTCAAACACTTCACACGATTATTCCAGGAGCTCTTTGGGAATACAGAGAAAACTTGGAGCAAATTGCCACAAATTTGGCACAGCCTGATGCCTTGTCCAGCAACACTGTTTGGCAATTAGTAGTTGATACCGTATTTCAGCTTCTTCCTGCGACATCCTTGCCGAACAAGGGAGAGTTCCATGCATAAGACAAGCATTGGGCATGCAATGGTCTTAATACATCATTTTGATCTGTGGCACACATTACCCAAAGGTATGTGGGTTAGGCTGGTTGACCATGCTAAGTTTGCCCTTAATGTCAGGGGGAATAGCAGGGTAAATATGAGGGATTATGGGGATAGGGCCTGGGTGTTGTTGTCAGTGCAGGCTCAATGGGCTGAATGGCCTCATTCTGCACTGTAGGGATTCTATGATTATGTTCATGGCATGATTTGGGTGGTCTTGCTTAATCATTCGCAACCATGGCATACCATACCAGTCGCAGTCTCAAACAATTGACAACACTGACTTTGATGATACGGACATAGGCTTTGAGTTGGAGTATCCTTAGGAATTCTGTTAGTTTATGCCTGGGTTTGCCGAGGCCAGAGGGAAGAATTATCTGCAGTCACCACGCATATCTGTGTGGGTTCCCTCCAGATGCTCCAGTTTCCTCTCATAGCCCAAAGATGTGCGGGTTGGGTTGATTGGCCATGCTAAATTGTCCCTTAGTGTCAAGGGGATTAGTAGGGTGAATACTCGATTCCAGCTTTGGTGACTGTCTGTGCGGAGTCTGCACATTCTCCCCGTGTCTGCGTGGGTTTTCTCTGAGTGCTCTGGCTTACACCCACAGCCCAGAAGATGTGCTGGTTAGGTGCATTGGCCATGCTAAATTCCCCCTCAGTGTACCAGAACAGCTGGTGGAGTGTGGTAACTGGGGCATTCTCACAGTAACTTCATTGTTGAAAGTAGATTGGGGGTGCAGATTGGTTGGTAGAACAGCTGAGGAACAGTGGAGGATTTTTAAGGAGATCTTTTTCGGTACTCAGCAAAAATATATTCCAATGGTAAAGAAGGAATGTGGGAGAAGGGATAACCAGCCGTGGTTATCTAAGGAAATAAAGGAGAGTATTAAATTAAAAGCTGATGCATTCAGAGTGGCTAAAAGTAATGGGTGATTAGAAGATTGGGAAAAATTTAAAAATCAACAAAGAATGACTAAGAAGATGATAAAGAAAGGAAAGATAGACTATGAAGCTAAACTAGCACTAAATATAAAAAAGGACAGTAAAAGTTTCTACAAATATATAAAGAAGAGAAGGCTAGCTAGAGTGAATGTTGGACACTTAGAGGATGAGAGGGGGAATTTAGCAGTGGGAGACGAGCAAATGGCTGAGACCTTAAATAAGTTTTTTGCCTTGGTCTTCACGGAAGAGGACACGAATAGTTTGCCGGATCTTAAAGATAGAAGGATGGTAGGAGTTGAGGGACTGAATGCGATTACTGTCACTAGAGAGGTAGTGCTTGATAGACTAATGGGACTGAAGGTGGACAAGTCCCCAGGACCGGATGGAATGCATCCCAGGGTTCTGAAAGAAATGGCAGAGGTGATAGTGGATGCCTTAGTAATTATTTACCAAAGTTCACTGGATTCCAAGGAATTGCCAGAAGATTGGAAAACGGCTAATGTTACGCCGCTGTTTAAAAAAGGTAGCAGACAAAAGGCAGGGAATTATAGGCTGGTTAGTTTAACGTCTGTAGTTGGAAAAATGCTTGAATCCGTCATCAAAGAAGAAATAGCGAGGCACCTAGAAAGGAATGGTTTGATAGAGCAGACACAGCACGGGAAGACAGGTTTTTGATAGAGAAGGGAATTAAGGGTTATGGGGAGAAAGCGGGAAAGTGGAACTGATCCACTTCAGATCAGCCATGATCTTATTGAATGACGGGGCAGGCTCGAAGGGCTAGATGGCCTACTCCTGCTCCTATTTCTTATGTTCTTATTGTTAATGTAAGCCTAATTATGATACTAATAAATAAGCTTAAACTTGAAAATGAGATTATGGGGAGAGGGTGTGAGTGAGATTGTAGTCAGTGCTGGGGCATAGATCAGATAGTCAACAACTTTTCCCAAAGTTAGCAGAGTCTAAAACTAGAGGGCATAGGTTTTAGGTGAGAGGGAAGAAATACAAAAGGGTCCAGAGAGGAAACTTTTTCACTCAGAGGATGGTGAGTGTCTGGAACGAGCTGCCAGAGGCAGTAGTAGAGGCAAGTATAATTTTGTCATTTAAAAACCATTTAGATAGTTACATGGGTAAGATGGGGATATGGGACGAGCTTAGTGTTAAAAACTGGGCAACATGGACTGGGGCCAGAGGGCCTGTTTCCATGCTGTAAACCTCTATGACTCTATGCTGGTTCAATGGACCAAATGGCCTATTTCTGCACTGATCCAATGATTCTATGAAAAGTATCTGTGGAGAGAGAAACCATGTTAAACATTACAGATGTGTACCCTGTCTAGGTGCTGTCTGACCATTCTCAGCATTTTCTGTTTTTATTTTAGATTTCCAACATCTTGCTTTTGTGTCACTGCCAAACACAATGCAAGACACTTGAGCTCTGAGCGACAGAAGTCCACCTGGTACTGTGCAGATATGGCTCAGTTACCAGCTTTCGTGACTGTCAGTGCGGAGACTGCACATTCTCCCCGTGTCTGCAGGGGTTTCCTGCAGGTGCTCCGGATATGTCCCAGCCATTCCTGGCAGAGCTTTGAGCTTAACCTTCTTGGTGCTGTAGATAATATCTCACTTTCCTACCCATTGTCCACTGCGATCTAAACCCATCTGCAATAGCCCATTCATACCTGACAGAACAATGCTAACTGCACATCAATAATAAAGTAACACCTTGGAGCTTCCTGCAAAGGCGAATGTTCTTTTCGCTCCACTGTCGGGTTTGGCCACTTTGCCTCCAGCAGCACCATAAATAAAGAGAAAATCAGTTTTGATAACATCCACCAGTTGATTTCAGATGAGAAACAGAGTCAGCATAAGCAGAAAGACAAGATGACAGAGACCTATTAATCACAATTCCCTGTCTGTGTCCCGTGAACAGGTTATATACGTCCACATCAGGAACTCACTGCAGACGGCACAAAAAAAAACAGCTTTACAAGTTAAGAGACAATGCGTGACTAGAAACTGTGGAAATTTCAAGGGTCACTGTGCCTGAAGGAGAGGCTGGACCAGATGTGAAGAA
The DNA here is from genome assembly GCF_965287045.1 of Carcharhinus amblyrhynchos. Taxonomy (NCBI): domain Eukaryota; kingdom Metazoa; phylum Chordata; class Chondrichthyes; order Carcharhiniformes; family Carcharhinidae; genus Carcharhinus; species Carcharhinus amblyrhynchos. The sequence continues at coordinate 22,389,285 of NC_137351.1, read as the reverse complement.
AAATAAATTCTCAAACTTTGTCATGATAGAGAGTTACAATTCTGTCTTTTAAAAAGCATTTAGACAGTTACATGGGTAAAATGGGTGTAAAGGGATAGATATGGGCCAAACATGGGCAATTGAGACTAGCTTAGTGGTTAAAAAAAGGTGGCATGGACAAGTTGGGCCAAAGGGCCTGTTTCCATGCTGTAAACCTCTATAACTCGAGGTGTAAAGGGTCTGAATGGCCTGTTCCTAGTACTCTCCGATTGTAATATATGGAATATTTAGGAGAATACGTTATGAGCTGCCAGTATATGAAATGCCTCCAATTACATCACTTAAAACCTATTTGGACCGTTACATGGATAGCAAAGGTTTTTTGGATTTGATTTATTATTGTCACACAAAGTTTATTTATTAGTCACAAGTAGGCTTACATTAACACTGCAATAAAGTTACTATGAAAATTCCCTGGTTGCCACACTCTGGTGCTTGTTCTGGTACGCAAAGGGAGAATTTAGCATGGCCAATGCACCCTAACCAGCACGTCTTTTGGACCGTGAGAGGGAACCAGAGCATACCCATGTAGACATGGGGAGAATGTGCAGACTCCATACAAACAGTGACCCAAGCCAGGAATTGAACCCACATCCCTAGCACTGTGAGGCAGCAGTGCTAAACACTGGGACCATGCTGCCCTTCTGTAACAGGATGCAATGAAGAGTATTGTTTCCTATGTGCTATACAGACAAACATACCGTTCATTGAGTACAGGGGGAAGGAGAGGCTGCAGAATGTAGTGTTACAGTCATAGCTAGGGTGCAGAAAAAGATCAGCTTAAGAAATGGCGCCAGAGGAATAGAGGGATGTTGGATGAACGCAGGCAAATGGGATGTAGGAAACTTAATCGGCATGGACAAGTTGGGCCGAAGGGCCTGTTTCGAGGCTGTATATCTCTGTGACTCTATGATTGGGTCGCAGGTGAATTGCTGCATTGCAAGATTCTGACAGATAATATCTGAAATCCAATTATTTCCTGTGAGGCCAAATTAATAGCAGGTGGCAGGGACTGAAATGATGCCAACTGCTTCTCATTAACTACAATTTAAATGAGCTTTAACAAGTTTGGCAAGAGGGATATGAGCCATAGTCATTCGATTTGGAACTTGATCCCTTACTTGGTTATTAGTCAGTAAGGATGAATTAGGGAGCAGCTGATTTCATGGATAATGTTTAGATACCCTGGGTCATTAATGTAACTGAGCCAATAAATTTATTCCAGACTTTCACTTATTTAGTCCCTGTCTGATTGATTACGTTGTTATCCTCCAGCAGGACAATTGATACCGAAGCTCTGATCTCAGGTGTCTTGCGGCCAATGTAGAATTTGGCAGTAGCAAGATGCTGGAAATCTGAAATAAAAAGTGAACTCGTTGGGACTGGAAAGGACACACACCTGGACTGTTAGCATGCCTTCTCTTTCCACAGATACTTCATAGAATCCCTACGGTGCAGAATGAGGCCATTCGTCCCATCGAGCCTGCACAGACCACAATCCCACCCAGGCGCCATCCCCATAATTTGGCCCCTCAGGGGTGGCACAGTGGTTAGCACTGCTGTCAGGGACTCGGATTCAATTCCGGGTGACTGTGTGCAGTCTGCACGTTCTCCCCGTGTCTGCGTGGGTTTTCTCCAGGTGCCTCCCATAGTCCAAAAGACGTGCTGATTAGATGGATTCTCCGTCAGTGAACCCAAACAGGTGCCGGACTGTGGCAACTAGGGGATTTTGACTGTAACTTCATTGCAGTGTTAATGTAAGCCTACTTGTGATTCTAATAAATAAACTTGAAACTGACTGTTGTCAGTGCAGGCTCGATGGGCTGAATAGCCTCCTTCTGCACTGAAGGGATTCTATTTACCCAGCTAATGCCCCTGAGGAGCAATTTATCACGGCCCATCAAACCTAACCTGCACACAGATAGTCACCCGGGCTAGAATTGGACATAGGTCCCTAACACTGTGAGTCAGCAGTGCTAACCACTGTACCACCAGGCCACCTAACCTCAGTCTGTGCCTGTTAGTGTTTGACAACATTTGAATTAGCCCCAAAATTTAGGCCTGATGTTGTCCTTTCACATGGAAAGGTTTAAATGGGGATGAAGGAATCATGATTTTGCAATCTGGTTAAAAATCATGGCCAGAATTCTCCCATCCCGCCTGCCACTGGAATTTTAGTGGGCGGATTGCGGAGAATGTGAAACCCTATACGGGGATTTCCGGCTTTGGAGAATTCCACCCCATGTCCAGTGGACCGGATGACAGAATATGTTGGGATATCTGTGGACCTTGTGCCCAGTCTTCAACATTTACCAGAGGAGTTCTCCTCACTGATTAATGCAGCAGCATACATTTCATTAAAGCAAGCTGCGAATCAATACTGAAATTTCACCGAGACAACAAGATCCTGTGTTCCTTGGTCTGTGTCCAAATGAAAAATGGATTTGTTTTTGACTGCTAGATGCGACAGTGATAGCTCCTTCCTGCCTGACATTCACTCTGGAGCACAGAGCTGAGTGTTACACCTGATATTATGGTTCGGATCCCAGAAAAGTGGGGCTGAATTGGCAATGTGTTGGGTTGCAAGTTGCAATGGTGCTTGCTGCAGCAGAATAAGCTGTGGAATTGGTGGCATAGTGGTATTGTCACTGAACTAGTGATCCAGAAATCCAGTCTTAATGCTGGGTTCAAATCCCATCACAGCAGATGGTGATGTTTGAATTCAATTTTTTAAAGAAACTGGAATTAAAAGTTTAATGTTGCCCATTGTTGATTGTCATAAAAACCCACCTGGCTTACCGATGCCCGAATGGAGAAGGAATCTGTCACCTTACTCACATGTGACTGACTCTTAAAGGCAATTAGGGATGGGTAATAAATTTTTCTAAGTCTTGTAGCTTTGACAAAAGGTGATCTGGACTCAAAACGTCAGTTCTTTTCTCTCCTTACAGATGCTGCCAGGCCTGCTGAGATTTTCCAGCGTTTCCTCTTTTGGTTTCAGATTGCAGCATCTGCAGTAATTTGCTTTTATGGGTAATAAATGCTGGTTCACATCCCAAGAAAGAATTCTTAAATCAAGCTATAATTAGAACGGGTTTTAAAATTTCTGAGCACCTTCAGCTGTGTAACATGCAGTGAGAGGACTAGTGGTATTATTGCTAGACTGTTAATCCAGAAACTCAGCTAATGTTCTGGAGACCCCAATTCGAATCCTGCCACGGCAGATAGCAGAATTTTGAATTCAATAAAAATGATCTGAAATTAAGAATCTTTTGGTGACGATGAATCCATTGTCAATTGTCGGAAAAACCCATCTGGTCCACGAATGACCTTTAGGGAAGGAAATCTACCATCCTTACCCGGTCTGGCCTACATGTGACTCCAGAGCCACAGCAATGTAGATGACTCTCAACTACCCTCTGCAATCAGAGATGGGCAGTAAATTGCTGGCCAGCCAGTGATGCCCGCGCCCCACAAATGAATTTTAAAAAGTGCCACTGGCTAAAGACAAATTCTTCCCCAGCAAATTCTAGCATCTTTTCATCCAAGGGCAGCACATGGGTGAGGGAATGGGATTGGGGAAGTCCAGTTGGGTCAGGAAGAGTTGTCAGGTCCAGGGCTGTTCAAGATGAGTCAGAGGAGACAGGAGGTTGCGACGGGTCACCGGGTGGTGAACTAGGTCAGGTTAGATCTTATGGAGGAGCTGCGGTGGGGAGGGGTTGGTGGGGGCGGTCAGGATGATATTCTAGGGTGGGGGGTGATGTCAGGGAGATCAGTGTGAATGATTGAGGGCTCAGTTGTATATTTAATACAGAGTTAAACAAGATTTTTATTCTATCTAACATTCAAATAAGTTAAAAATGATTCAAAGTTTTTGGGTGGAATGGCAGAGCATGCAAGTTTGTTGACCTCGGGTGGGAGTTTCTGGCCTTGCGGCGAGCGTGGCTGGAAAACCCCACCCTTTAACTCTAACTCAGCACTGGAGAATTTCCAAAGGTCCCAGGGACTGGAGAATTGCCCTTGGGAAGTTCAAATCCCCAGGACAATTCCCATTGAATCCTTGCGCTGAAATTTCCAAGGGGAGCCCTAGCACATCCAGGGTACATTCGGTCTCTGGCTATCCGGAGATCAGAAGACCTTGGCCAACGTGTCCATCATCTCAGTACCTTCATCCTCGCTCAACCAGCTGAGAATTTCGACTCTTCTTTGTAGTTCTGCACAGCTCACCATCCCTGCCTCTCAGGCAAACATAAAACATATCTCATTTGCTTTTATAAACGTATGCAGAGCCTTCCACAGTTCAATATCCCGACCTTCACATGTTTCTTTGTGATGGATGCTAACCAATTCTATAATTCCAGTTTGTTGGTGTTAACCGTTCAGTTACCTTCCTTCCATGTCAATCCAGTTCATGATAAATCTGTTCTTTGTTTCCAGTGTCTTTGGGACTCCACCAGTTTATTTGTCATTTTTCCAAGAGTTTCTGCAGTTCTTCCAATGCAGCTACCAAGGGGAGACAGCGACTTGATTTGATTTATTATTGTCACATGTATTCACATATAGTGAAAAGTATTGTTTCTTGCACGCTATACAGACAAAGCATACTGTTCATAGAGAAGGAAACGAGAGAGTGCAGAACGTAATGTTAAAATCATAGCTAGGGTGCAAAGAAAGATCAACTTAGTGTAAGGTGGGTCCATTGAAAAGTCTGATGGCAGCAGGGAAGAAGCTGTTCTTGAATCAGTTGGTAGGTGACCTCAGACTTGTGTATATCTTTCCCGATGGAAGAGAGAATGTCCGGGGTGCATAGGTTCCTTGATTGTACTGGCTGCTTTTCTGAGGCAGCAGGAAGTATAGACAGAGGAAATGAATGGGAGGCTGGTTTGCGTGATGGATTGGGCTACACTCATAACCTTTTGCAGTGATATTGTGACTGGATTAGCAATCCAGGGGGAAACTTTCCTGTCCGGCCAGCCTCAGAAATCGTAGCAGACCAAGAAAAGGTCGGTTGCCCTCAGGCGGGATTTTCCGGTTTGGGGGCGAATGCAGTTGGAAAGTCCTGCCTGCAGAGTCCTAGGGTCCCAATCCCACTGCAGCAGATGGTGAAATTTGAATTCAATAAGTATTTGGAATTAAAAGTCTAATGATGATCATGAAAGCATATATTGAGCAAGAGTTGGAAACCAGTGCCGGGTTTCTCCAGCCTCCCTGCGGCGTTTTTCTAAGCAGCGGAAGATAGTGCACCATTGGCCTGTGACAGGGTCTTCTGGTCTGGACCACTGTCAATGGGATTGTTCATTGATTCCACGCCATGCCACCAGGAGACACGCAGCAGGGTGCACTGTCAGTGGGTCCAACAGATCCTGCCAGTTTGAACAACCAGAATATCACACCCATTCGTACTGGATTGCCTCCAGGTCTCACATTTATGCAGTTTGTTCACTCAATCGCTCACTCACATGTTTATCTGGAAGTGTGTAGAATGGTGGATGCTTCTTTGGCTAGCAAGTCATGATAGCACAGTAGTTAGCACTGCTGCCTCACAGTGCAAAAGACCTGGGTTTGATTCTGGCCTTGGGTGAATTTCACCTATTTTTTCATTTGTGGGACCTGGGCATCGCTGGCTGGCCAGCATTTATTGCCCATCCCAAGTTACTTTTGAACTGAGTTGCTTGCTATGCCATTTCAGAGGGCAGTTGCGAGTCAACCACATTGCTGTGGCTCTGGAGTAACATGTAGCCAGACTGGGTAAGGACGGCAGATTTCCTTCCCTAAAGGACATAAGTGAAAATTCTCCCCGTGTCTGTATGGATTTCTTCCGGATGCTGCAGTTTCCTCCTACAGTCCAAAGATGTGTGGGTTAGGTGGATTGGTCATGATAAATTGCCCCTTAGTGTTCAAAGATGTGACTAGTGGTGTTCCACAGGGCCCTGTACTGGGACCTCTGCTGTTTGTAATATATATAAATGATTTGAAAGAAGATGTAGCTGATCTGATTAGTAAGTTTATGGACAACATAAAGATTGCTGGAGTTGCGGATAGTGATAAACATTGTCAGAGAATACAGCAGCATATAGATAGGCTAGAAAATTGGGCGGAGAAATGGCAGATGGAATTTAATCCAGATAAATGCAAAGTGATGCATTTTGGTAGACCTAATGCAGGGGGGAGCTATGCAATAAATGGCAAAGCCATCAGGAGTATGGACACACGGAGGGATCTGAGTGTGCAAGTCCACAGATCCTTAAAGGTGGCAATACAGGGGTGGAAAAGCTGGTGAAGAAGGCATGTGGCATGCTTGCCTTTATTGGATGGGGCCTAGAGTATAAAAGTTGGCATATGACGTTACAGTTATATAGAACATTGGTTAGGCCACATTTGGAATACTGCGTCCATTTCTGGTCGCCACACTACCAGAAGGACGTGGAGGCTTTGGAGAGAGTGCAGAAAAGGTTTACCAGGATGTTCCCTGGTATGGAGGACCTTAGGTATGAGGTGAGATTGAGTAAAATAGGGTTGTTCTCCCTGGAAAGATGGAGGTTGAGGGGCGACCTGATAGAAGTTTATAAAATTGTGAAGGGCATAGATAGGATGAATAGTTGGAAGCTTTTCCCAGGTCGGAAATGACAAACACAAGGGGTCACAAGTTCAAGGTAAGGGGGGCAAGGTTCAATACAAATATGCAGAGGACTTATTTTACACAAAGGGTGTTGGGGGCCTGGAATGCACTACCAAGCAAAGTGGTTGAAGCAGACATGCCAGGATCATTTAAGACTTGTCTAGATAGCCACATGAGCAGACTGGGAGTAGAGGGATACAAACAGATGGTCTAGTTAGGAACACATGATTAGTGCAGGCTTGGAAGGCCAAAGGGCCTGTTCCTGTATTGTATTGTTCTTTGTTCTAGGTTACGTGGATTAGTCATGGTAAATGCATGGGAAAGAGCAGCAAGGCTGGGCCTGGCTTAGATGCTCTTTTGGAGAGACGGTGCAGACTTGATAGGCCAAGTGGCCTCCTTCTACATTGTGGTAATTCAATGGTAAAGGAATGTATATATGTATGAAGTTTAATGGTGCATACTAATTGGAGAGAGGTAGGCAGATGAACTCTGGACAGGACATAGCACCAATTTGAATTTAGACAGTACCTTTAAGATTAAAGGAACACATTTCAAAGCACCTCACAGAAGCATAAGGGAGAAACAGAGCAAGCCAAAGATAGAGATAATATTCCTCCAGGTAATTTCGACAAGTGCATGCATGAGCAAGTTCTTCTTCCCTTAGTTACCAACGCGATGCATTCCAATTAAATTCACTGGCTCAGAAAAGCCACATCAGTCGTTAGGGGACTTGGGATAAAGCACAGACAAGCCATCCCTTGATGGCAGGCACAACTTGTCAACTTTTAACCATGCCTGCATTACTAGGACTCAGGTAAATGGCAGGCTCCCTTCCCCCCGAACATTGCAACCCTATCGGCAGATATAATCACGTCAAGACATGTGGAATTCATGTAGCAGTTAATTACTCCCAATCTTTCACTGAAATTCTATTTAAAGGAGCACAACGCTGTTTCGTGGAATAGTTGAGCACCAGCAGCCTCTCATTATTATGTACAGCTGCCTCCTGGAAGTTCAATCTGTGCTGTGCAGATAATACTCTTGGCTGCATGGTATTGTCCTCATATTTTGGTTGCAGATTTTCTGACAGATGAAAGGATGATTTCTATTATTGGTATTTGTCAGAATTTAACTATTCACTGCGATCTTTAACCTGACTATGACTTGGAAGCCTGGTATATATAAAATAATAACTATTTTTATGTACATCCTTCTGTTCACATTTACTTTCGAATTGGGCAGCAGGGCAGCACAGTGGTTAGCATTGCTGCCTCACAGTGCCAGGGACCCGGGTTCGATTCCCGGCTTGGGTGACTATCTACGTTGCGAGTGGTACGCTTTGCCTCAATAATGCGCAAGAAACAATATTCTTCACTGTATCCCAATGCATGTGACAATAATGAATCCAATCAAATTGAAAGTTTAATGATAGACAGCGATAAAGTGGCACAGTGGTTAGCACTGCTGCCTCACAGCTCCAGTGATAAGGGTTCGATTCCCACCTTGGGTGACTGTCTGTGTGGAGTTTGCGCATTCTCCCTGTGTCTGCGTGGGTTTACTCCAGGTGCTCCAGTTTCCTCCCACCGAAAGATGTGCAGGTTAGGTGGATTGGCCGTGCTAAATTACCCCTTAGTGTCAGGGGAATTAGCTAGGGTAAATGTATGGGGATAGGGTCTGGGTGGGATTGTGGTTGGTGCAGACTCGATGGGCCCAATGACCTCCTTTTGCATTGTAGGACTGTATGGTGGCAGATGGTTGTATTGTCACTGGACTAGTATTCCAGAGACTCAGAGTAATGCTCCAAGGACCCAAGTTCGAGTCCCACTATGGCAGGTGGTGGAATTTGAATTTAATAAAATATCTGGAATTAGAAGTCTAATGATGACAATGAAAGCATTGTTGATTGTTGTAAAGACCCATCTGGTTCACTGATGCCCTTCAGGGAAAAGAACTGGGTTTGGCCTACATGTGACTCCAGGCCCACAGCAATGTGGCTGATTCTTAAATGGCTGAGCAAGCCACTCAGTTGCATCCATCCGTTACGAAGCCCACAAAAAGGAATGAAACTGGACACACACCGACCTAGCCACCAGAATCGACAACAGCAAACCCAGCCCTGTCGATCTTGAAAAGCCCTCCTTACCAACATAGAATCATAGAAACTCTACAGTACAGAAAGAGACCATCTAGCCCATCGTATCAGGTAGACAACGTTGGCCGGAAAGATGCCCTCATAAGAACAGGATATGACGCTCGACTCATCGACCGACAGTTTCAATGCGCTACAGCCAAAAACCGCACCGACCTCCTCATAAGACAAACACTGGACACGGTGGACAGAGTACCCTCCATATTCCAATACTTCCCCTGAGTGGAGAGGCTACAACATCTTCTCCGGACCCTTCAACACGTCATTGAAGAAGACGAACATTGTGCCAAGGCTATCTCCACACCCCCACTTCTTGCCTTCAAACAATCACACAACCTCAAACAGACCATTGTTCGCAGCAAACTACTCAGGAGAACAGTGACCACAATACCACACAACCTTGCCACAGCAACCTCTGCAAGACATGCCGGATCATCGACACGGATGCCATCATCACACGTGAGAACACCATCCACCAGGTACACGGTAAATACTCTTGCAACTTGATCAACATTATCTACCTGATACACTGCAGGAAAGGATGTCCTGAGGCATGGTACATTGGGGAGACCATGCGGACACTATGACAACGGACACCGCTCGACAATCACCAGGCAAGACTGTTCTCTTCCTGTTTGGGAACACTTTAGCATCACGGGCATTTGGCCTCTGACCTTCGGGTAAGCGTTCTCCAAGGTGGCCTTCATGACACATGACAGCACAGAGTTGCTGAGCAGAAACTGATAGCCAAGTTCCGCACACATGAGGACGGCCTCAACTGGGATTCTGGGTTCATGTCACACTATCTGTAACTCCCACAACTTGCCCGGACTTGCAAAATCTCACTCACTTTCCTGCCTGGAAACAATACACATCCTTTTAACCTGTGCTTAATGCTCTCTCCCCTCACATTGTCTGTACCTTTAAGACTTGATTAGCTGTAAAGGCTCGCATTCCAATCATTATTCACGTAAATTAAGTTTGTGTCTTTATATGCCCTGTTTGTGATCAGAACTTGCACTCACCTGACGAAGAAACAGCCAGTTCTGAAAGCTAGTGGTGTTTGCTACAAATAAACCTGTTGGACTATAACCTGGTGTTGTGAGACTTCTTACTGCATTTCCTTTCCTGCCATTTGTGTGACCTTACTGTTCACATATTAGTTGCTGCATACACTATAATAGTTTGAAATATTCACCTGTGTGCCAACAGGGTCAATTACACAAAGACAGCTGATATTGTGTGACTTTGCAAGCTCAGCTCATCCTACCAATGTTCACTCACTCGCGTGTTGTATGTGAGGCAGTCATTGGTTGAACAGAGATGCACACTGGAGATGTTTGAAGAAGATACAAAGGCACGACTGCTTCCTTTGACAATGATGCTCCAGAGGTCTAACACCTCCAGGTGCTGCAAAGGCGGTGGACTTTTTTCTTCAACATTGAGGGATACCCCACCCCAGGAAAGATGTAACTGCGTTGGAAGCAGTTCAGAGAAGATTCCCTAGACTGTTATCTGAATGGACAGGTTGTCTTATGAGGGAAGGTTGGACAGGTTAGACTTGTATCCGCTGGAGTTTAGAAGAATAAGAGGTTGCTCACCTCTAAGAAGTAGGGAATGGTGAATTTGCTCCAGATGTTTCTTCCTCTTAGCCATAAGAGTAGAAATCAGTTTTAAAATTAACCCACTATCAGAATATCTCATTCAAAGGACGTAGCTGCGGTGATCATGCCAGCATTTATTGCCAATCCCTAACTGCCTTTGAGAAGGTGGTGGTGAGCCACCCTGAGAACCATTGCAGTCCATTTGGTGACGATATTCCCACAATGTTGACAGAAAGGGGAATTCTAGACTTTTGACCCAGCATCAATGAATAAGCAGCGATATAGTTCCAAGCTGGGATGGTATGTGGCTTGGAGGGGAATTTGAATGTGGTAGTTCTCATGTGTCTTTTGGTGATGATCTTCTTGGATTTGAAAGGGGCCATTGAAGGAGCCTTGGTGAGTTGCTGCAGTGCATCTTGTACATGGTACACACGGCTGTATGTCAGAAGTGCACGGAGTGAATGTTTAAGGTGGTCTGCTTTGGCCTGGATGCTGTCAAGCTTCCTGAGCTGCTTTGTAGGTGGTAGAAAAGCTTTGGGGAGTCAGGAAATGAGCTATTTTCTGCAGGATATCTAGTCTCTGGTTCCCCCTCCCTGGTGTAGTATTTATATTGGTGTTAATTGGTCCAGTGGTTCTAACTGAAACTGGGCCTAGGATACAGAATCGATCAACCCCTCCAGCTGATTAACCCCCACCTGCAAGATCATGGAAAACAGTCCTAACATCTTCGCGTTAGCACTGCTGTCTCACAGCACCAGGGACCCGAGTTCAATTCCTGGCTTGGGTGACTGTCTGTGTGGAGTCTGCACATTCTCCCCACGTCTACGTGGGTTTCCTCCAGCTGCTCCAGTTTCCTCCCACAGTCTGAAAGACGTGCTGGTTCAGTGCATTGGCCATACTAAATTCTCCCTTAGTGTACCCAAACAGGTGCCAGAGTGAGGTGTCTCGGGGATTTTTACATTAACATTGCAGTGTTAATGTAAGTCTACTTATGACACTAATAAATAAACTTAAAAGAACTTAATTAATGCATTTTTTAAAGTATTTAATATATATTTATTCAATGCTAAGCTAATATTTATTACTCACTGAGTGGCCATTTAAGAGTGGTGTGGAGATGCTGGCATTGGACTGGGTGGGCACAGTAAGAAGTCTCACAACACCAGGTTAAGGTCCAACAGGTTTATTTGGTAGCACGAGCCTTTGGAGCGCTGCTCCTTCATCGAGTGAGTGGCAGCTCTCTGAAAGCTGGTGATTCCCAATAAACCTGTTGGACTTTAATCTGGCGTTGTGAGACTTCTTACTGCAGTTAAAAGTCAACAACATTGCTGTGGGTCTGGACTCACACGTTGACCAGAACCTGCAGATTTCCTTCTCCAAAGGGCCATTAGAGAATCAAATGGGTTTTTACAACAATCATTTTCTCATTAGACTTTTAATTCCAGATTTTTTAATTCAATTCAAATCCCTGCTTTGGTGGGATTTGAACCCCAGAAGGATCTCTGGATTACTAGTCCGGTGACAATGCCACTACGCCACTGTCTCTATTTTTGTGAGGAAACCTTGAGTGGGTAGTACTCCTCTCTGGGGAGAATGTTGCCTCTGTAACTGACAAGCTGCTGACTAAATTGTGGGGGGGAAAGCATATTTTTAAATCTGTTCATTTATTGAAAGTGTGATGTTGGCCAGGGCTGGTTGAGACGAAGCAAACTCACTTTTCTATTAAGAACAGGTTTAAAAATGAGCATTCCCGTCTACACCGTGAGGAGATACGGGAGGAGGCTCAGATTTCGATTGATTTTGGGACTGTCACACAGATTGTTGATCAGAGATGTGGCGTTTAAAGAAAGATAAAGTTACATTTCAGTTCCTGTTAGGGCTCCTCAAACAAAACACCTTTTTTTCTCTTTGAATTGATTTGCAGGCAGAATCCCTCAGGGAAGGAGTGAGAGGTGTTGAGTATCGACCCTGTCAGAAGCAGCAGTAATAAAAAATATGCTGGAAAGGGCTGGGAAACACATAGTCTGGGGCATCCTTATTCGTTATACTGAACATGGTATCTGGGAGATTTAAACTGATCTTTCCGGCTTTAAAGTTGACCTTTGATGAGGCTGGAATTCTAAATTTTAAGACTTAACACTGTGGTTCTGAATCATTCTTGTTTCTGATGTGTATAACAGACATCCCAGCTTATTTTTCAGCTCCCTAGACATTTCCACTCAGAGTGGTTGTTCTGCACAGATTTATTTTTGGACTTTCTCACCAGCTCTCGCACAGAAGCAGTATAAACTTATTCCAAGATTCATAAAGCTGTTTGTCTTTCGCCTGTCCTGATCAAATAGGCCTCATCTGCTTTAGCTACAGAGCTACGCCCAAATGGAAAAATGAATTAAAACTGCTACTCTAAAAACCAGAAGCCTCGTACTTGCTTTGGGATTACGGCTTTACACGCTTCCAGCTATTGAACAACTAATAATTGCTTTTTTATGCTCAATCACCCTGAATTTGCTCCATAAACGTGCTACATTTTGGCATAAACTCCATCTAACATATGTAGTTTATCTGTGAACCAAACACTTATTTGTCTACAGTCTGCCAACCAGCCACAATGTGGGCAGCGCAGTGGCACAGTGGTTAGCACCACTGCTTCACAGCACCAGGGACCTGGGTTCGATTCCCAGCTTAGGTCTGTGCAGTCTGCATGTTCTCCCTGTGTCTGCGTGGGTTTCCTCCTGCAGTCCGAAAGACACGCTGGTTAGGTGCATTGGCCGTGCTAAATTCTCCCTCAGCGTACCTGAACAGGTGCTGGAGTGGGGGATTTTCATGGTAACTTCATTGCTGTGTTAATGTAAGCTGACTTGTGACACTAATAAATAAACTTTAAACTTAAGTATGCGTGAGATGAAGATTTAAGACTCCAGTATCCTCGATGCTAATGAGGCTGGACAGAGGAGTACAGAGGCCCAGTCCTAGCAGGATGTCAGTCTCCTCTTTCACCCCGAGCTATGAGCTGTGTGTGCAGATGTTGGAGCTGATTGCGATGCCACATTGGAAATCAGTAAATGTTTCCACAAATCTAATATGACAATCAGCTCCTGGCACAAAATAATGAACTACTCCATTTTGTTTCCACAAACCCAGCTTTAACCGTGTCACCATCAGTCCACTGTGATGCTGAAATTACCCAAGCAAATCTCACTTCTTTCCATTTTCTGTCACTCCCCCTCCTCACCTAACCCACCCCACCCTCCCCCGCTCCCGCCACCTTCTTTCAAAATGGCTGACTCTTACCAAAGATGTATTTCCACATAGATCACAAGTCCATAAGATCTAAGAGCAGAATTAGGCCTTTCAGCCCATTGAGTCTGTTCCGCCATTCAATCATGGCTGATAAGTTTCTCGACCCCCATTCTCCTGCCTTTTCCCCATGATCGTTGATTTTCTTACCAGTCAAGGATGTATCTTTCTCTGTCTTAAACATATCAATGACCTGGCCTCCACAGCCCTCTGTAGCAATGAGCTCCATAGATTCACCACTCCCTGGCTGAAGAAATTCCTTCTCATCTCGGTTCTAAAGTCCCTTTACTCTGAGGCTGTGCCCTCAGATCCTAGTCTCCTACTAATGGAAACATCTTCCCCACATTCACACGATTCAGGCCTTTCATTGTTCTATAAGTTTCAATAAGATCCCCACCCATCCTGCTGGTTAGGTGCATTGACCCAAATAGGCACCAGAGTGTGGCGACTAGGGAAATTTCACAGTAACTTCATTGCAGTGTTAGTGCAAGACTAATAAATGAACTTTAAAAAAACTTTAAATCCTTCTAAACTCCATCAAGTTAAGACCGATTCCTTGCATGTCAGCTTAGAACATGAAGCTATTCAATAATAAACTAAAACCTGCACACACTCTACTGCAGAAGGTAGGTTGCCAAGTTACAATTAAGGAGTAGGAGCCCTGGACAATCTGTCCCTGTCTCTGTAGCCTCCAGCTGTTGAGACCAAGTATAGTATCTTAATTATAGCCTGACTTACATTAGTGAATTCATAACAGTTAATGCATTGGACAAGTGCAGTAGGAAATCTCACAACACCAGGTTAAAGTCCAACAAGTTTATTTGGTAGCACGAGCTTTCAGAGCGCTGCCCCTTCATTGGGTGAGTGGAGAATTAGGTTCACAAACAGGGCATGTATAGACACAAACTCAATTATAAGATAAGGTAAACCCAATTCTCCACTCACCCGATGAAGGGCCAGCGCTCCGAAAGCCCATGCCACCATATAAACCTGTTAGATTTCAACATGGTGTTGTGAGACTTCTTACTGTGCCTACCCCAGTCCAACATCGGCAACTCCACATCATTTGGACAAGTGAATTGATCTTCCAGCAGACAGGTACACTGAGCCATCAGAACACAGCTTCTGAAAGTTGCAACTCACAGGTTTTATCATTGGGATTGGAGCCAATAACCCCCCAGAGCATTGCTGTAGGTTTGTGGTTCACCAGCTCTGTGAGCTAGACCACTAGGCCACAGGAGAAAGCCACACAAATGTCCCGGTATTAAGTCTTACAAAAAGACATAATTATCAAAGGGTAAACATTAACTGAATAAAATGTATTTCAGGTGAAAAATAGCTGTGGATTCTGAATAATTTAAGATTTGTGCACGATATCAAACAGCTAAAAAAAAACCCTCAAGCAAAAGAAGAAATCCATAAAATACAGCAGTTGCTGCCATCTCTGCTGTGCTCTGCTGGAAGCATTTACCAGGTGAGAAGTCTTTGCTGTTTCAGGTCGATGGCCTTGCAGTGAGACACAGTTAGGTTCAGAGGGTCACACTCCCTCCTGATCCCTCCAAGGAGAATTGCCCAGGTGACAACAGTCATGTCAGTTCATCCATTGATCTGGCTCTGATCCATCTCACTCTGGACTCTCAACACTCCGTTCCCCCCAGGCCTGACCATGGCATCATTATCAAATCTGCCAACAAGAGAGAGGCTAGCTTTATTCACCTCATGGAGAAGTCAAACCAGCCCAGAAAGCTCCTCTTCCCTAAGACCCCCCCCAACACCATCACCTCGTGACTGAACTTCGACCCAACACATCTCAGGCCATCACTGACCTTATCACCCCTTCACCCACAGCCTTTTTTCTTTAACCAATTCATCCCCAAACATGGAGCTATCAGGGTTGATTCTAACTGCCCACATCTGGTGGTGGGCAGTTATAACAGAGTGGGAGACCGGCCCCATTCATTTCCCAATCAGGTTCCAACAGGAAAAGCTCAGCTTCCATTTCCTTCCTCATCATCCCTGTGGACTGGAATCCCCACCTTGGCACATTTAGCTCATCCCTAATCTTCAGCCAATGATTTCCTGCATTCCGGGATCGGATGTAAACCGCTCCTGGATAGTTCTACCTTCCTGCCAATCAGTTAAAATGGAACTTTTTGTTCCCACTGCCTCCTGGAATCTATTTCCTCAGCATCACCTTTATTTTTGCCCATGTCCAGCCCCCACCCATCTCCATAACTCTCAGGGACTGCTTTGGGACATTCTGAAGTTGTGAAAGGCATTGGATAAATGCCAATCTTTCTTTCTTACTTCTCTACTGACATTCTCCTTCAGAGTGGCACAGTGGTTAGCACTGCTGCCTCACGGCGCCAGGGGCCTGGGTTCAATTCTGGCCTCAGGTCACTGTTTGCACATTCTCCCCATGTCTGTGTGGGTTTCCTCCAGGTGCTCCAGTTTCCTCCCACAGTCCAAAGATGTGTGGGTTAGGTTGATTGACCCTAGTGTCGGGGGATTAGCAACATAAATGTGTGGGATTATGGAGATAGGGCCTGGGTGGGATTGTGGGTGGTGTAGATTCAATAGGCCAAATGGCATTTTTCTGCACTGTAAGGATTCTATGATTCACTTGGGAAAATAAGAATGGGAGGAGACCATTCAGCCCCTCAAGCCTTTTTCTGGCATTCATTGAGATATTGGCCTGTCCCAATCTATCCTTTACACCTTTGCCAGTCAAAAATCTGTCAATTTTAGACAATTAATTGATTTGGTATCCATGGCTTTCTGTAGAAGAGATTCCTCACTACTCTAAACTCTTGAATGAAGAAGTGTTCCCTGACTGTTCTGGCTCTGATTCTAAGATTATGTCCCCCCCCATCTCCCATTGAATAAACTTCCTCTCTTTCTCTCTATCAATTATTTACAAAAACATCAACCAACTCACTCTTTGACTTTCCATATTCCACAGGATACATGTCTGGCTTCTGACATTTCTCCTCATAATTTTTAATGATTCTAACTTTCCTGTCTGAACCATCTCAGCAGTCTTCAATCTGAAATGTCCCTTTCTGCCTGCTTCACAGATGCTACCTGACCTACTGAGTGGTTCCAGCGTTTTCTATTTTTATGTGAGAAACGTTCAGGGCAATGAGTAAGTCTCTGGTCCTATTTTTCATTGTCAGTATTCATCGAAATTACAACACCCCCTCCCCTGCTGAACTCAATCTTAACTCACAGAAACAACTGCTTTGAGATTGGGTCAAAGTTTGAGAAACCAAAAATGAACCAGGAACCCAGTTTTGGGTTTAACAGGAGCAGCACAAGAGGCTGGCGACCAATCCATCCATCAGAGGTAGGCTAATCTTTAAAATATTTTAATAAGGTTACATGCCTTTATTTTACGTGATTCGATTTTTAACCAAAAATGACTGGGGCTCTCCGACTTCAGGGAAACCCAACAGATGAAAGGAGGTGAAAGAGATTGAAATCCATTAGGTGAGTCATGGCATGGTGGTTAGCATTACTGCCTCACAGCACCAGGGATCCAGGTTCAATCCCAACCTAGGGTGACTTTCTGTGTTGGAGTTTGCATGTTCTCCTTGTGCCTGCGTGGGTTTTCTCCAGTTTCCCCCCATAGTCCAAAAGATGTATAAGTTAGGTCAAGATAACTTGACCCTCAGGGATTAGTGGGGTAAATACGTGGATAGAACCTGGGTGGGATTGTCATGGATGTAGGTTCGATGGGCTGAATGGCCTCCTTCTACACTGTAAGAATCTATGATTCTATTCTGTGGGTGTTTTTTATAGCACTGCTTGTGGGCCGGGAGGATAAATCCATGTTTCCTCTAGGCTCAACCATCTAACCAGTTGAACACACCCAGCAACTCCCTCATCATGATTTGTCTTTTCTCACTGCCATTGGGACTAATAACCACCATCTTCCTCCATGAACGGTCCCTCATCCCCTCCACCACCTGATAGCTCAGTAACCTGTCAATCAGGCTTGCTGTGAGTGAGAAAACCTGCAGGACATTCAAGAAACCCTTTGCTTCAGAGTTTCTGAAACTCAGAACTGCATCCCTCCATTCAACCATTGCCCTGAACACAACCACAACCCAGCGTGGAATGCACATCCAAACTCAAACTAGATCACTAAGTTTCTCTTCCCAAGTTTAATCCTTTTCTTCCCCCATCTATCAGAAAGAACATTTGTAAATGTCACTGGCAAGGATTTCATTAAATGGAATCTCTGGTATAGCTATTCCAGTGTAATTAAATTTCCGAACATCTGTTGTACTTTAATTTAGAGTTTTTTTTAAAACATCTGTCTTGCCTAGTGCCCCACATTCCCGATGAGTGTGCACAGAGACATAATAGCTGTAACTCACCACACAGCCCCACTTTACTGGGTGCTGCACATTGTTGCATGCCAAATAAATGGATGGTCTTTCTGATCACAGGTGACATTGAGTAATTGAAGTGCCAGAGAACGAGTCGGTCCATCTATTTTTCATACATTTCCCAGTTGCCCTGAAGCAGATAGGTAGTTTGCATCTGTATCTTCCTTTATTTCTACTTTGGTCACCAATAACCAAAGAGTGACTTTGGGACCCCAATCCTACATCAACCAGGACACAAACCGGACAGCAATAATATTTTGTGTCTCTCTGTACGGAAGGACATTTGTGTTGGTGGGAATTGGGGATCCAGGAACTGTCAAACTGCCCGTTTCCAAGCACACTCACCATCCATCTACAGCATGCCAAGGCTCTTTCACTGTTCAAGTCCAATAGACGGCACGGTGCCACAGTGGTTAGCACCACTGCCTCACAGTGCTAGGGACCCAGGTTCGATTCCTGGCTTGGGTCACTGCCAGTGCGGAGTTTGCACGTTCTCCCCGTATCTGCATGGGCTTCCTCCGAGTGCTCCGATTTCCTCCCACTGTCCAAAAATGTGCAGGTTGGATTGGACATGTGAAATTGCCCCACAGTGTCGGGGGACTAGCTAGGGTAAATGCATGGGGCAATGGGGATAGACAAATGGCCTCCTTCTGCACTCTATGAATATATCATAACTTATATTGAGTGTGTTTTAAAACAGAAAGACTTGTTTTTATATAGTTTCTCACACAGCTTCAGGCTGCCTCAAAGTATTTCAGTGACTGCTGATATAGAAGTACCCTTATTATTCTTTGTTTAAGAAGGGTAGCAAGAATAATCCAGGTAATTACAGGCCGGTAAGCCTAACATCAGTGGTAGGGAAATTATTGGAGAGGATTCTTCGAGACAGGCTTTATTCCCACTTGGAAATAAGTGGACATATTAGTGAGAGGCGACATAGTTTTGTGAAGGGGAGGTTGTGTCTCACGAACCTGATCGAGTTTTTCGAGGAAGTAACCAGAATGATTGATGAGAGTATGGCAGTGGATGTTGTCTACATGGATTTCAGTAAGGCCTTTGACAAGGTCCCTCATGGAGACTGGTGAAAAGGTGATCAGAGGTGAGCTGGCAAGGTGGGTACAGATACGGAGAGAACGTACAAACTCCACACAGTCACCCCAGGCCAGAATTGAACCCGGATCTCCGGTGCTGTGAGGCAGCATTTCTAACCACCGTGCCGCCCCCATTTTTTGTCTTGAGGTTAAATAAACACGGTCGCCAGCTGCATGTGTTAGGCTTGAAGAGGCTCATCGTATCCTATGGTCAAGAGATATCTTAGGGACAACCAATGCCCATGGCCAATTATCATGCAGTTTCAGAGCTTCAATGATTGCCAACGAATATTAGAAGCTGCCAGACGTGGTGACACTTAGGAATCAAGGTCTCATTCTTCCAAGACTTCTCGACAACAATGCAGTAAAGGCATAGGGGGTTCAATGAGGATAGAAAACATGAGAAGGTTCCTGGATTCCAGTATGCCTTACATTATCCTGCTTTCCTGAAGGTTACCCTCGAAATATCTATTGAGATGTTGACAATCCCGCTGAGTCCTCAGATATTTGAGGCTCCGTTAACCCTGGCCTGCACCCCCTATCTTTGTGGTTGGCACAGTAATTAACATTGCTGCCTCACAACCCCAGGGACCCAGGTTCGATTCCCAGGTTAGGTCACTGACTGCACCTTCTCCTCATGTCTGCGTGGGTTTTCTCCGAGTGCTCCGATTTCCTCCCACAGTCTGAAAAACGTGCTGGTTGGGTGCATTGGCCATGCTGAATTCTCCCTCAGTGTGCCCAAACAGGCACCGGAGTGTGGCAACTAAGGGATTTGCACAGTAACTTCATTGCAGTGTTAATGTAAGCCTACTTGGGACACTAATAAATAAACTTAAATCAATCCATGGAATGTCTACAGCCCATTTCTTTGTTAAAACGTTGATTTGAAGTTGTTCTCTAAGTTCTGACAATGTGTCTGGAGAAAGTCCATCCTGTAGTCATCCAGGGTAACCAGACTGGCTTTATCATGGGCTGAAAATCATGTCATAATGTTAGGAGGTTAGGAAATATTATTCAGATCTTTCAAAAGCACTGTTGGTGATCTCTTTGGATGCCAAGAAGGATTTCGATAGGGTGGAATAGAGTTACCTGTTCAACATGTTGCTCAAGTTCGGACTGGGAGGAGATTTTGTGGAGAGGATACAGGTTCTCATGGAATCATAGAATCCCTACAGAGTAGAAGGAGGCCATTCGGCCATTGAGCCTGCGCCGACCACAATCACACCCAGGCCCTATTCCCATAACAACACACTGACCCTGCAAATTCCCTGACTCTAGGATCAATTAAGCATGGCCAGTCAACCTAACCCACACACCTTTGGAATCTGATAATGGCCAGATAATGTTTTAACGTACATTGGCTGAGGGATGAATATTGATCAGGATATTGTGCCGTGCAGTCCCATTCTGATTTGGAATCATTTACCTCGAACTCAGAGGGCTTTGGTTTAACATCTCATTGCAAAGACATCACCTCTGACAGTGCAGCATTCCCTCAGTACTGCGCTGGAAATATCGGCCTAGGCTTTGTTTTCAAGTTTCTGAAGTTGGGTTGAGAATGCACAACCTTCCAACTCAGGGGTGAAAGAGTTTTGGGTTGCATTAAGGCGGACTTTTAATTTGTTACTAAATTATATAATGCCTCGCATTAATGCAGGAGGAAATGTAGAAAGCTTTCTCTCCTCTTTCAATAATTAAATGAAGTCTGTATTGTGTGACTAAATCCACATGTATTATTTATCTACTGAACTGATGGAATGTGGGAGGAACCCAGAGCACCCGGAGAAAACCCATGCAGACACAGGGAGAACATGCAGACTCCACACCAGGACTCACTGGCAGCGGTCCTTACGAATGATTATGGATCTGATCATTTTGATCTTCAGAGAGGGAGAGGGCAGGGATTGCCCTTATCTCCTTCATTGCTTGTGTTAGGTGTTCAACCTTTGTCAGAGACCATTAGAAGTGTCCTCAAGATTTGTGGGTTATTTAGGGGAGGTGAACAGCATAAAATTCCACTCTATGTGTATGGTGTGTTGCTGCTTCTGCCCAAAACAGCAACTTCACAAAATCAGAGGTTATGCACATGAGTAAGTTAAGGGTAGACCACCCTCCTCAGTTCCCTTTTAGGTGATCTTCTTGAGGGTTTACTTGTCTGGGTACACATATTACCCCCTACAGTTATAGAAGATAGACTTCCCTCCCCACCATTGTTGGCTTCTATTAACTGGGACCTACATCTTTGGTCTACCTTACTGAGTTCCTGGCTGGGTAGGATAGCTTTGATTAAGATGATTATATTACCTAAGCAAACCTATTCTCTCCAAATGCTCCCTATTCTATTGTTTGCAAAGGTCCTTAAAGAAATTAATGGGGTGTCTAGTTGTTTTCTTTCAATCAGGAAGAAGCTGCGTTTAAAATTAGTTAAGCTGCAGGTGCCTGATTCTAAAAGGGGCACTGGGATGCCAAATGTTAAATGTATCAGTTAAACTCCAACCTTAGATTTATGAATGAATGGCTTAGGGGAGATACTTCAAATTATTACGCTTGAGGTCCAGTTATGGACTATAAAGAGATGGCAAGGTAAGTTGGAGTCAAACAAATAGGAATGGTTTATTTATTCATGTTATAAGTAGGCTTACATTATCACTACAATAAAGTTACTGTGAAAATCCCCTAGTCGCCACACTCCGGTAGCTGAGGGAGAGTTTAGCACGGCCAATGCACCTAACCAGTACATCTTTTGGACTGTTGGAGGAAACTGGAGCACCCGGAGGAAACCCACAGACACGGGGTGAACATGCAGACTCCACACAGACAGGAATTGAACCCGAGCCCCTGGCACTGTGAGACAGCAGAGCTAACCATTGTGCCACCATAATAACATTGTGTCAGTAGTACAAGATTGTCCTTGCAAGCTCCACCCAGTGTGATGCTTGAGACTTGGATCATCTGACTCTTAAAGAAGCATACATCCAACTACAAATATAACACATATAGCTTAATGTTAAAGCTGGTCAGTCTTCATATTCCTACAGTAACTTTTATTTCTTAGGGACCCTAAGATGATGTTAGATAAGTGTGATAATCCTTTTGTTATTAACACACTAAAAGCTTGGAGGATGCTCAGTGATTTGGAGCGAAGATACAGTTTCACTCCAATCTTTCTGCCATTCAGGTTTCCTGTCACGTCTGATGGGTCAGGGTTTTGATATCTGGAGAGATAAAAGGCCCTATAGGCTAGATGATGTGTTTGACAGCACCACCCTGTTATCCTTTGTTCAGTTTGACATTCTGAAACACTCCTTTTTTAAATACTTGCAGCTTAGGGACTTTATCCTTAATAAGACAATTCTTCTTTTCGATGCTAAGATTTCCCCAGTAGAAAAAATCCACAGAGACTAGCCAATCGATTAGTAAGTTTTAAGATACTCTGCGCTCTAGATATTGGAGATGCTGCAGCCTTGGGAAAGAACCTTGCAATAAATATTGATGAAGCGACATGGGGTGATATTTGGAAATGTGCTAATAAAATCCCAGTTTGCAATCAAACAAAACATGTTCAAATTAAGATATTACACTGTCTGCATATTACTCCAAGCTTACTGCACAGGTTTGATTCCACGATATCCTCATTGTGTTAGAAGTGCAAGGTTGACATGGGGATTACCTGCACTGTTTTTGGTCCTTGCCAATATTTGATTTACTGTCCTTGAAGATATTGAGAGGATTTTTGATACGGTTTTACGTTTGTTCCCTTGCATTTAATACTGATCTCCGAGATAAAAAAAGATAAATGATGCCAATAGAAAAAGAATGTACAATATCCAAACATTTGAAGCACAAAAAAAATCCTTTGCTCATGGAGTAGAGATAAGAAGGAGGTGATGGCCTTGTGATATTATCACTACAATATGAATCCAGAAACTCAGCCAATGCTCTGGGGACTGGGGTTCGAATCCTGCCACAGCAATAAAAAATATCTGGAATTAAAAATCTACTGATGATCGAGAAATGGTTGTCGAAAAAACTCGTCTAGTTTGCTAATGTCCTTTAGGGAAGGAAATCTGCCATCCTTACCTGGTCTGGCCTACATGTGATTCCAGAGCCACAGCAATGTGGCTGACTCTCAACTGCCCTCCAAGGGCAACTAGAGATGTGTAATAAATGCTGGCCCAGCCAGCAACGCCCATGTCCCACCAATGAATAAAAAATTCTCCTTCAATTAAGAATTGTTATGGAATGTATCCCAATGGAATTCTTGACCTGTTTAAAAGCAAATTACTGCAGATGCTGGAATCTGAAACCAAAAGAGAAAATGCTGGAAAATCTCAGCAGGTCTGGCTGTAGGACGAGCACAAAATCACAAGAGGCAACATAAAACCTCGATCACTGGGAGGCACGGTGGCACAATGGTTAGCACTGCTGCCTCACAGTGCCAGTGACCTGGGCTTGGTTTACTGCTTGGATTACTGTCTGTGCGGAATCTGCACAGTCTCCCCGTGTCTGAATGGGTTTCCTCCGAGTGCTCCAGTTTCCTCCCACAATCCGAATGATATGCTGGTTAGATGCATCGGCCATGCTAAATTCTCCCTTAGTGTACCCAAGCAGGGTGAAGACCAGGGGATTTTCACAGTTTCTTCATCGCATTGTTAATGTAAGCCTATTTGTGACACTAATAAATAAACTTTAAATTTTTTAATGGACTTAGTTGGCCCTTAAATTGTCGGCAAACACAGCTCCAACTCCCATGCCCACCAAGCTCAATACTGCACACACGTATGAGGGCGTCGGGATGCACACCCAATGCCATTCTGCCCAATTCGGATCAGGTGGGCACCTGACCTCACAACATAAAATTCAAGCCCCAGTCTTTCGGATTTCTCCATTTAAAGCACTAAGATCACATTCAAGATCAGCCACGTATTCACCCAAAATCAAAACACTGCGGGCGCTGGAAATATTGAAATTGGAAATGTTCCACAGTATTTGTGGAGCAAAAAACAACATGAGCAGGTCAGAGCACTGGCCTTTCACCAAAGCTTGAGATGTAACAAGCAGGCTTTGAAGCAAGTTCAGAAGCAGTGGGAGGAGAAGAAAAGGGAAGGTGTCTGAGTGGAAGACAGACAATGAAGATAATGAGATTAGGAAATAGCTTTGTCTCCTGAATTCTTATTCCTGAGTCCCTGAACCCGTTCATTGTCAGGTCAGGCTCTGTGTTGTTTGTTCACTGAAATATTATCAACATGTCAATCTTATTTCATGAAGTACAAGTGAACCTGAAATACTCATTGACACGGTGATGTATTGATTTTTAGGAGTATTTCCTTTGTCATGTTAATAACACTATGATTATCAGATGCTTTGAATGACAGTAAAGAATTTGAATGCCAGTCAGTACCTTTGATTTGACTGAGCTTTTCTACCGACGTATATAACCTTATGAAACATTCACAGTTTAATCCTTTCATTGGAATATGACCAGCTACGAATGAAATCTTCCAATAATCAAACTGTCAAAACACTTGAGAAGCAAAGGCCAAGATCTCAAATGTTGGTATTTTGGATCAGATAAATTGGCATCAATGATTGTAGGGCAATGCTCCAGGGTGAGAACAAGTATTAGCTTTTTACATTGTAACCACTGCTTAGAAAGACTTCCTGTGTGACGTTCTTGAAGCCTCGGAAAATCATAGATGAATTAGAGCACAGAAATAGGCCATTCAACCCATTGTGTTCCTGCCAGCTCCTTCCAAGAGCAACTCACCTCACCCCTCCACCCCCCTCCGATAGGTGACATGGTATCACAGTGGTTACCACTGCTGCTTCACAGTGCAAGGGACCCGGGTTCAATTTCCGGCTTGGGTCACTGTGCAGAGTCTGCCCGTGTCTGTGTGGGTTAATTCAATTCTGTTTTTTTAAAACTAGCAGTTTATTTAAGTGCTGATCGTGACTCATTTCTTTGTAACCCCAGTGGGTTTTTGTGTTAAAACCGGGCCGCCGGTACCCATATCTGAATTGTAGGTTCAATCCCAGCTTGGGTCACTGTCTGTGTGGAGTCAGCACATTCTCCCCTTGTCGGTGTGAGTTTCCTATGAGTGCTCCAGTTTCCCACACAGTCCAAAGACGTGTGGGTTAGGTTGATTGGCCACGCTAAATTACCCGCAATGGCAGGGAGATTAGCAAGTTAAATATGAGGGATTCCAGGGATAGGACCTGGGTGGGATTGTTGGTGAAGACTCGATGGGCTGAATGGCCTCTTCCTGCACTGTAGGGATTCTATGATTCATAGCCCTACAAATCTTTCCCTTCATGTGAAAATCACTTCTGAAGGCCCTGATTGACTCTGCCTCAAACCTGACGATACTGTGCCTTTAAGAAATGTATTGAGCCGTGTTTCTTGTTAAGGATCTTTTCTGTGCACTCAGAGCCATTTTGTCTGGATCCAGCAGCAGTGTTGTTCCTGCAGCAGCATAATTGATCTTAATTGCCACAATATTTGTATTAATCTGGACTAATGCAGGGTTCAGTTATTTTGTGTTTTCCCCTGAAATCTTGCAGAGTAGGGCTTGATTAGATTAATTGACATGTGAGGCCATATGACTGGGTACAGGTCGGCTTTCACAGAGAACTCAAGGTAGTCTGCTTTCTGGGATACGTCAAGAGAGCTTGCTTTCTCTGTATCATTTGTTCTCTCTGAGGTGTGGAGACTGGAATCTGCCAAGAAATAAATCTCTTTCTCTCAAATTCTGTTGACTGGGGGTGAAGCTTTTGCTGGAAGTTGCTGCATAAGAATTTGAAGACAAATGTCTGTCTGGATCAGTGTCAGATGTTAAAAGGCCAGAAATCTAGTAGTGATGTAAGCATCTTTGTTTTCTGTGCTAACTTGTTCCAGACCTCCTGCCCCTCATTTTAGCCTATGTGCCCTCGTGACTGACCCTTCAACTAAGGGGAAACAGCTGATCTTTACTAATTCTGTCCATGCCCCTCAAAATCTTGTACATCTCGATTAGGTCGCTCCTCAGTCTTCTCTGCTCCAATGAAAACAACCCAAGTCAACCCAACCTCTCTTCATAACTTCAATGTTCCATCCCAGGCAGCATCCTGGTGAATCTCCTCTGCATATATTTGAGCCAAAACATTAAGTCAGCTTCACTTTCTATGAATGTTTGAATTAGGTGTGCCCATGGGAAGACAATATTGATTTTTGAGTGGGCACAGTGCATTGGAATCGGAGAGACTGGCAGATACAAGAAGCTGAGCAGAGGCCAGCAGTAGTTAACCTGGAATAGAAGCAGCAAGTTGAATCAATAAATAAATATCAGAATCCCAACTACACATGGATGACAGCACATGGATCGACAGAAATTCAATCCTTAATGAAGCTCTCCAATTCATCATCTTATCGATTCATTGACATGTAAAATAGCGTGCAAACCAGCGTCCCATCTATTGACTCTGTCTACACTTCCCACTGCCTCGGCAAAGCAGCCAGCGTAATCAAGGACCCCACACACCCCGGACATTCTCTCTTCCACCTTCTTCCATAAGGAAAAACATACAAATGTCTGAGGTCACGTACAACCGACTCAAGACAGCTTTTTCCCTGCTGCTGTCAGATTTTTGAATGGACCTACCTCAGATTAAGTTGGTCTTTCTCTGCACCCCAGCTATCTCTGTAACACTACATTCTGTACTCTCTCCTTTCCTTCTCTATGAAAGGTATGCTTTGTCTGTATACCACGCAAGAAATAATACTTACATTAATACATGTGGCAAGAAAAATCAAATCAAATATCAAAAGGCATTTCTTACCAGAATTCCCATTTTTTAAAAAAAATTAAACATATCTTCACACACACACTTTTTTTCCTTTTAGGGAATGGTGGGGAAAGAACTTCTAAGCTGTTTATCAGCCTGTTGAACGCTCCTTCCGTAGACAACATGTCCTGACTTTGGACTCAAAACTAAAACTTCTGGGCCAGAGGTAGGGACACTGACACTGCCACAAGACCTTGTTTTGAATGAATTATTTTAGTGAATTAACACTATCAACAAAACACTGGTATGTTTTTCCCAAATAAACCCAGCCAGCCACTCATTAAGATTGTTATTAAAGGCAATCAGCAGCTTTAAAACTTTATTCATTATCAAAATAGTTGACAAATTTAATCCGAAATGCGGAAAACAATCATTTACTAATGGGAAATAAATCTGCACAATAAAGCTGTCCCCAAAATGACAAAGGCAGTGAAATTAAAATGAAAGTAAGGAAAAAACTGAATCCAATAGGAAAAAGGACACAGGTTTATGGTGCAGGGAGTAGGTACAGAGGAGATGTCAGAGGTAAGTTTTTCGCACAGAGAGTGGTGGGTGCGTGGAATGGGCTGCTGGCAACAGTGGTGGAAGCGGATTCAATAGGGTCCTTTAAGAGACCTTTAGATAAGTACATGGACCTGAGTAAGATAGAGGGTTATAAGTAAGCCTAGTAATCTCTAAGGTAGAGACATGTTCAGCACAACTGTGTGGGCCGAAGGGCCAGTATTGTGCTGTAGTTTTTCTATGTTCTATGTTCTTTCTAAGGGGACATAGATATAGAGCTGAATTTTCCCATACCCACCCACCCACCACAGGAATGTAGCAGGCGGGACACGGAGTACGCAACAATCTGTTGACCTTGGGCGGGATTTTCCAATCTTGGGGCGAGCGTGGCCTGAAAATCCCACCCATTGAATCCCTATGGTGCAGAAAGAGGCCATTTGGCCCATCGAGTCTGCATGGACAACAATCCCACCTAGGCCTCATCCCTGTAACCCCAGGTCTTTACCCTGCTAGTCCCCCAGATTCTGAGGGGCAATTTAACATGGCCAAACCACCTAACCTTTGGATTGAAAACCTTGCGAAAAATAATGCATATATTTTAACGATAAGGTAAGTGGATTTATTGGAGATCAGAAAAGTGAATTAACTAAGAATTATTGTCCAGCACCCAAAGTGAGATTCCAAATTTTATAAGGCATCAAAAAATACAGGTGTAACAAGCTAATGAGGAGTGGGAGGGAATCGGTCAAAAATATTTGCACAAACTTTAAACATTGTCTCCTGTCAAGCATACTAATTTAAAATAGAATCTCTACAGCGCAGAAGGTGGCCATTTGGCCCATCGAGTCTGCACCTACCACAATCCCACCCAGGCCCTATCCCCGTAACCATATGCATTTACCCTGGCTACTCCCGCTGACACTAAGGGGCAATTTAGCATGGCCAATCCACCTAACCTGCACGTCTTTGAAGTGTGGGAAGAAACTGGAGCACGCGGAGGAAACCCACGCAGAGACGGGGAGAATGTGCAAACTCCGCACAGACAGTGACCCAAGCTAGGAATCGAATCCGGGTCCCTGGTGCTGTAAGGCAGCAGTGCTAACCACTGTGCCACCATGCTGCCCCAGATAATCATGAACTGGGAAGCACAGAAACTCCGAGTCTGTACCAGGAAATTTATCAGTACTACCTAATAACATAAGAACATAAGAAATAGGAGCAGGAGTAAGCCATCTAGCCCTTCGAGCCTGCCCTGCCATTCAATAACAAGGAAGTCTCGTAGCGCAGTGGGTAGTGTCCTTGCCTCTGAACCAGAGGCTCCAGGTTCAAATCCCACCCAGGATTTGATGGCCAAGGAAACTGTGATTGTAACAGAGCCAAACGGGCTGAGAATCAACCAGCAAAATGTTTCCAACTTGCCAATAGTAGGCAGTAAGTGCAGGAGAGAATCTTGGTCAGCTATAGTAACTAGAAGCAGGAGTTGGCCCTTTGAGCCTGCTCTGCCGTTCATTATGATCATGGCTGTTCATCAAATTCAATATCCTGATTCCATCCAACCCACCCCACCCACCACCACCCCTCCACCCCACCCCATATCCCTTGATCCCTTTAGTCCCTGGGGCTATATCAATAGAAACAAGCTTGGTGTGGAGCGGTGCTCCTCATGTTATAAGCCTCTGGCACCACATTAGTGAGCCCATCAAGGAATTGCTAGCCATAAGAACAGATGAAAGATGGTCTTGAGCATCATTAGATGTGAAAAGAGAACAAAACAAACTAATACTCAAGCACCCTACTGGATCAAAAGTCTTTTTGTCCAATCTTCTTTGTCCTCTGTCAAGCAGGGATGATATTTAGACACTTTTTCTCTTGAACCTTCTCTTTGCTGTATATTTGTTAGTATCAGTAAGAAGTCTGACAACACAAGGTTTAAGTCCCTTCGTCGGGGCAAACCCCGAAAGCTTGCGAGTGTACTATCAAATAAATCGGTTGGACTTAAACCTGGTGTTGTCAGACTTCTTACTGTGTTTACCCCAGTCCAATGCCAGCATCTCCATATCGTATTTGTTAAAATAGTATAGAATCCCTACAGTGCAGAAGGAGGCCATTCAGCCCATTGATCCTGCACTGACCACAATCCCACCCAAGCCCTATCCCTGTAACCCCACATATTTACCCTGCTAATTCCCCTGACACTAAGGTGCAATTGACCATGGTTAATCAAACTAACCTGCATATCTTTGGACTGTGGGAGGAAACTGGAGCGCCCAGAGGAACCCCGCACAGACTTGAGGGAACTTGCAGACTCCGCACAGACAGTGATTCAAGTTGGGAATCAAACCCATATCCCTGGCTATGTGGGATCTCCCAGACCAGATGATTCAGTCGCTCCTGCTTAGAAAGTTGATAAGGCAGTTACCGAGTCCAACCATCTGTACCAGCCCACCAAATGTGGCTTGCAGAATTGAAGATGATTTTTCTTAACTTCCTTACAAAAGGGGCCCTTTTCCAGGGTGAGGGAGACACCCCTTCACTCTCAGACTATCCACACTCTATTGGAACTTCCATTACCTTGACAAGTATCCGAGATGCAGTAACATCGAGTCTGTACCGACCACAATCCCACCTAGGCCATATCCCCATAACCCTCCTTATTTACCCTACTAACCCCCTGATACTAAGGGTGCAATTGAGCTTGGCCAATCAATCTAACGTGCATGTCTTTCGGACTGTGGGAGGAAACTGGAGCACCCAGAGGAAATCCATGCAGACATGGTGAGAACGTGCAGACTCCACATGGACAGTGACCCAAACCAGGAGTTGAACCTGGGTCTCTGGCACTGTGAGGGAGCAGTGCCAACCACTGTGCCACCATGCTGCCCCCTGTTGCATGTTGCAGATGTCAACTTGGACCTAGAATAGATTGGCTTAAAAATAATCCATACTAATGTATTTGTTTTGTATGCTGTGGTACTAATCAGCGAGTGGAGCCCAATCACTGTCTCTGAGATGGTGGGCTCCCACTCTCGGCCTGGACTGGGGAGAGCGGAGATGAATGATTTCATCACGGGGCTGGGACAATGAAAGCAAAATGTAGGAATAATGGTGGGAAGGACTATTACTTACGTGGCGAAAAACTGCAGCAGGCGACGGTGCAGAGGGACCTCGGGGTCCTTGTGCATGAGTCGCAAAAACCCAGCCTGCAGGTGCAGCAGGTGGTCAGGAAGGCAAATGGGATGCTGGCCTTCATCGCGAGGGAGATTGAATATAAAAGTAGGGAGGTCTTGCTGCGGCTGTATAGGGCATTGGTGAGGCCGCAGCTGGAGTACTGTGTGCAGTTTTGGGCGCCGTACTTACGCAAGGATATTTTGGCCTTGGAGGGAGTGCAGAGGAGGTTTACTAGGCTGATACCGGAGTTGAGGGGGTTGAGCTATGAGGAGAGGCTGAATAAACTAGGCTTGTACTCGTTAGAGTTTAGAAGAATGAGGGGAGATCTCATTGAGACGTATAAGATGATGAATGGGATGGATAGGATAGAGGTGGAGAGACTCTTCCCGCTCAGAAAGGATAGTAGGACTAGGGGGCACAGCCTCAAGATAAAGGGGGGGCGGTTTAGAACGGAGTTGAGGAGGAACTTCTTCACTCAAAGGGTGGTGAATCTCTGGAATTCTCTGCCCGTTGAAGTGGTGGAGGCTGCCTCGCTAAATATTTTTAAGAAGCGGGTTGATGGGTTTTTGATAAGAGAGGGGATTAAGGGTTATGGGGAGAGGGCGGGAAAGTGGAACTGAGCCACGACAGATCAGCCATGATCTTATTGAATGGCGGGGCAGGCTCGAAGGGCTAGATGGCCTACTCCTGCTCCTATTTCTTATGTTCTTATGTTCTTATGCAACCCAGATCTCTTCCTCGTTACCACAGCCAGCAACCTGAAATCTAAGATCCTGGCACTCAGTCATTAAATATTTAGCAACCAACGAGCATCAGGCAGAGAAAAATTACTTCATAAATCAAACCAAAAGTGGAGGGAAGTTAAAATAATGGAGGATAATTTCTTAGGCCCCATCACCGGAACAGACGTGATGCTTTGATAGATAAGCTTCCCTTGTCAGTGCGTGTAAATCTGGAAGATTATGTTATCGGGACATCACAGCAGAATCTTAGCAAGCTTTAGCTTCGACTCACTTTCACAATAACAGGAAGAATGCTTTACTTTCTTTGTGATTGGCATATTTTGAATATGTGTACTTATTATCTCAGGAGGCTTATCGAAAAAATTGACAAAATACATCGACCAAAAATCTCCCCATTCCTTCAGCAGCAGGTAGGTGACGGTTAGCTCAGGAGCCGGATGGAACCAGATCCCAGACTGGGGTGGGCCTTGTAAGACATAAAGCTTCAAATAAAACCAGCAGCAACCAGAGAGGGGTCTACTCATGATGTGTGGCCTCCCAGACCAGGAGATTCAGTCGCTCCTGCTCAGAAAGTGACGATAAGGCAGTTACCGAGTGCAGCCATCTGTACCAGCCCATCGTATAGGGCCTATTGCGGCTTGCAGAGTTGAAGATGATTTTTCTTAACCTCCATATAAAAGGGGCCCTTTTCCAGGGTGAGGGAGACAATCCTTCACTCTCGGACCAGACACACTCTATTGGAATTTCCAGTATCTTGACAAGTATCTGAGACGCAGTGACAGCTGTAGCTGTAGCATTATATCAATAAGGTGAATTCCATGTGACCCTATTAGGGGTCCGTCCCCGGGCCACTGGCAGACAGAAACCTATATTTATATCAGATTTTTTGACCAGGCAAATTTGAGTTTAACTGTTCCAGCTCAGAAAAATCAGGGCTGCAAAATTCTTATGTTTAAAGTTTTTAAGGTTTACTTATTAGTGTCACAAGGAGGCTTACATTAACATGGCCATGAAGTTACTGTTAAAATCCCCGAGTCGCCGCACTCCAGCGCCTGTTTGGGTACACCGAGGGAGAATTTAGCATGGCCGATGCACCTAACCATCACGTCTTTTAGACTGTGGGAGGAAAGTGGAGCACCTGGTGGAACCCACACAGACTTAGGGGGAACATGCAGACTCCGCACAGACAGTGACCCAAGTCAGGAATCGAACCCGTGTCCCTGGCATTGTGAGGCAGCAGTGGTAACCACTAACATGGTGACACTTCACTTGAAGCCATCACATTGACACTGAGTATCAAAATGGTGGCTGCACCACATGCACACACTTCCAGCGTGACCCACACTTGGTGAGGGCGGTAGGAGAATGGGTCAGAGATAGACAGAGATCATGTTGTCAATCGACATTTGTAACGCTGAAGTGATGCCAGTGCTGTCATTTACAGGCTCAACCCTCCAGCCCTCTGCCAACCTCACACATGCCTTGGGCAGCAGGCAGGACCCATGCCAGTGCTGCTTAAAGATCAACGTTCAGGGCAGTTGCTGATTAGTTGCTGCTGAAGCGGCCTGAATTTGAGTGTTACTCAGAGTTGGCAAGGTCAACAGGGAGTAGTGCTGCGCAATGAAAAGCATCTTGGTTCAGGCTTCAAAGATTCTGGTCAGACCCTTGCACCCAGCCATGGGCACTAAATTCCAATTATCCTGGGGCCTCAGTGTCCGAGGCTGATGGGACAGAGGCAGCAAAGTGGACAGGTTAATCACAGAGGGAAGATGAGATCTTATCCATCTAGAACGTTCTGAACCCACTGTCTTCCTCGTGTCTGTCAGGAGTGTCCACAGTCCCCAGAGTGAAGAGGTTATCTGTCTCTGCATGCCAGTCCTTCACTCAGGCACCTCGCTCTCTGGGCATGTGGTATCATTTCCACTTAGTTCCTTTCTAATCAGAGACGTTTCTCTAATCAGTTCCATTACCTGCTGCAGTGTCTGACGTTTAGCGTGAAGTTGTGCAGGCCACAGCCTCACATGAACTCAGGGAAGTTCTGTGAATTCTGTACTGCATCACACACCACTGTCATTTCAATGAGTTTATAGAACAGGGTTTGTGTGCTCTGAGTAAGCTCAGGTTAATCACATCCCTGCATCCATATTCCAGCCTTATCCAATCCTTCTCCCAGATGTTCTCATGGGAATTTTTATCAGTTTTGAGTCCTATGGATTCTGATTTATGATATTATTGTGGAGGGCAAAACCTAATACTGCATTTTGGATTAAAATATATCCTTATTGCTATTGCTTATTTTTAATCTGGACTCTTCAGGTGAACAAAGACCATTAAAATGGCTGAATCTTCATCTATAGGTCACCCAATCAGAAGAATTCCATTCTCAGTCTCGGGGAAGGTCGCA
The DNA here is from genome assembly GCF_965287045.1 of Carcharhinus amblyrhynchos. Lineage (NCBI taxonomy): Eukaryota > Metazoa > Chordata > Chondrichthyes > Carcharhiniformes > Carcharhinidae > Carcharhinus > Carcharhinus amblyrhynchos. Next base: position 22,355,455 of record NC_137351.1, on the reverse strand, counting down.
CCTTGTTATGTCTAAGAAGCTTTGACCAGAACCACTTGGGGCCAGCACATGGCACCCCCAAAGGGAGCTAGAATTATAGAAACCCTACAGTACAGAAGGAGGCTATTCGAGACATGGGGCCTATTTTACCATCGTGTTGCGCCTGTGTTCAGGTGCGAAAACTTGGTAAAGTCGGGCGTATGGCGAGTAGCACAATCCGCGCACGCCGCCACGCCAGTTCCCCCTTTACCAAAGCCTGAAAATGGCTGTTACTGGGACTGCGCCCGAAATGGGCATGACAGCCATTTAAATGTATTTGCATGGTAACATTTGTACGCCCAACTTTACCACCACGTTCGCCCATCCAGAATCGGCGCAAAACAGACATGCTCCACAGAAGTCTGGCTTTTTTTTTTAACTTCAGCATTGCACTTGCTTCCTCATTGATCCAACAGATCGTTCGCGCAGTTAAACTGTTAACTCTAGCTATCAATCCCAGGTCTCATTCTCAGACTGTGTTTATTTATTGAGTGGAATGTGAAACAGAATTGAAAGAACGTCATCAATAAGCGTCGGCAGAAAATACTGAGAATGATTAGAGGAGAAATTATTACAATGATAGCCGATCAGGGCTGGAATGGTTGCTATGAGAGGACACAGGATTAAGGTGCTGGGGAGTAGGCACAAAAGAGATATCAGGGGTAAGTTTTTCACTCAGAGGGCAGTGGGTGAGTGGAATCGGCTCCCATCGGTGATGGTGGAGGCAAATTCGGGACTTCTGAGACTTCTGAATGAGTACATGGGACTTAATAGAATTGAGGGTTATAGATAGGCCTAGCAGGTAGGGATATCATCGGCGCAACTTGTGGGCCAAAGGGCCTGTTTGTGCTGTAGTTGCTCTATGTTCTAAGTCCAATTCGGGCGCTCCAGTTAGTGAGCGGGTAGGTGCTGAGTGTCCAAAGCCTTTCTGCTTGAGATTGGTAGAAGAGGGGAGGGGGCTGCAATCGGTCTGGGTGGGGGGCGGGTGGGGATAAGGGGGTTGGTGATGTTGTGCGGGTGAGGCACTGTCTGTGGGGGCCAGGGGGAGGCATTATCCAGCCCGGGAGCGATGTAGCAGGGAAGCCGCATTCTATCAATTTTTTTGTGCATGTGCAGTTGGAGACGCTGATGGAAGTTGCAGGGTTTCGAGCGATTTAAACCCCATCCACAGGCTTGTGCAGTGCGATTCAGAATCACTGATATTTTTGTAGCCTGAGTGCATGTGGGGGTGTCTGAGAACAGGTCTAAAAAGTTGGATCTGAAACACTCCCAGTTTCAAGTCAAAATGGCAAAATAGGCCCCATGGCATCTACACCGATTCTCCGACACAGCATCTTACCCAGGCCCAGTCACCATAACCTTATATAGTTATCTTTCTAACTCCCCTATCTTGGGGCACAAAGGGGCAATTTTGCATGGCCAATCTACCTAACCCACACATCCTTGAAATGTGGGAAGAAACTGGAGTAGCCAGAGGAAACCCACGCAGACATGGAGAGAATGTGCAAACTCCATACAGACAGTGACTCAAGGCAGGAATCGAACCTGGGTCCCTGGCGCTGTGAGGCGGCAGTGCTAACCACTGTGCCACCCACTATTGTAGAAGTGCCTCAACACTCTTCTATGTATTCACTCCCCCTTATTCAAAACAATCCGAAACGCCTTGCTGTTTACAGGTGGGTGGTGAGAGGATCGATGTTGTTTGAATCTGTTCCGAGCTCTGACCATCCTAAACGTCCAGGCCCTTAGCTTTCAGATCGCTGTCTCAGCATTTCACTCCACTGCACCTCCAGTCAAAATGATAATGCCAATTGCTCATCTTCAGTGAATCAGGCAGCAGTTCTTTTCCAGACAGGTATTCTTGATTGAAGTCAATAATCATGATTCTGAAGAACATTTGATGTGAGTTAAATACTGAAAGATTTAGATTGTGTTGCTCAATCTCTGCTGAACATGTTGATTGAACACAGCCAGATGCAGGTTGACAGTGAATATATTTGATGATGTGGCGGATAACGCACATCACATCAAACCGTCAGCCCTCGGACGAGAGCAAGTCACTTCGACATCATTTCTTCTTTTAATTTCTGGGTAGGCTTGATAGCTTGCATTTATATAGCGCCTGTGATGTTGTAAATCATTCCGAGGTGCTTCACAGAAACATTCTCAAACCAAATCTGACATCAAACCACATAGGAAGAGAACAAGGTGGATGGCACACTGGTTAGCACTGCTGCCTCATAGCATTAGGAACCCGGGTTCGATTCCCAGCTTGGGTCACTGTCCGCACATTCTCCCCGTGTCAGCATGGGTCTTTTCCGGGTGCTCCAGTTTCCTCTCACAGTCCAAAAGATGTGCCATTTAGGTGCACTGACCATGCTAAATTCTCCCTCAGTGTACCCGAATAGGCGGCTAGGGGATTTTCACAGTAACTTCATTGCAGTATTAACGTAAGTCTACTTGTGACACCAATAAAACGTTAACATTTGACCAAAAGCTTGCTTTAGAAGATTGATGTTACAAATTGTTTTAAAAGGAGGATAGAGGAGCAGAGAGGTTTACGGAGGGAACCCCAGAACTTTGAGACTCCACAGGTGATGCTACAGAATTGTTACAGCGCAGAAGGAGGCCATTTAACCCATCGTGTCTGTACCAGTTCTCCAAACATCACACTTAGTACCATTCCCCTGCCTTTTTCCCCATACCCCTGCACATTGTTGCCATTCTGGTAACCACCCAGTGCAATCTTGAATGCTTCGATTGCACCACATTCCACCACACTTCCAGGCAGTGCATTCCAAACCCCGACCACTCACTGTGTGAAAACATTTTCCCTCGCGTCACATTTGCTTCTTTTATAAATCACTTTAAATCTGTCTCTTTTCATTCTCAACCCTTCTACGATGAGGAACAGTTTCTCCCTATCTGTCCAGCCCCCTCATGATTTTGAACTTTTCAGTCAAATCTCCACTTAGCCTCCTCCTCTCCAAGGAGAACAGTCCCACCTCTTCAGTCTTTTTTTTTTATTCGTTCATCCGTGGGACACGGGCATCATTGGCTAGCCAGCATTTATTGCCCATCCGTGGTTACCCTTGGAGGGCAGTCCACATTGCTGTGGCTCTGGAGTCACTTGTAGGCCAGACCAGATAAGGATGGCAGATTTCCTTCCTTAAAGGACATTAGTGAACCAGATGGGTTTTTCAGACAATCGACATTAGGTTCCATGGTCATCAGTAGACTTAATTCCAGATTTCCTTTTTTATTGAATTCAAATTCTACCATCTGCTGTGGCAGGATTCGAATCCAGGCCCACAGAACATTCACTGAGTTTCTGGCTTAATAATCTAGCGATGATACCATTGGGCCATCGCCTCCCCATTCTTGTAAATTTCTTCTGCACTCTCCCCAGTGCTTTCACATTTCTCTATAGCACCCAGAACCATACACAAAGTAAGAACAGGATTTAGGGTGATGCAGCACACATTTCTTTTGACAAATATTATTTTAAAACATCAGAGGCGAACATTCGAATAAAAAGACCAGTTTATCATCTGCAGTTAGTCAAATATATGCACATTTTTAAAATAGCTTACGGTGATGACCATTGCAATGAATATGGAGCTGTCATTATAATACTGTCACATTGTGTAGAAACATGACCACAGTACAAGACCTTTCGACAGCATACTGTTCACACTTAGCATTTGTTCATCATTAAATGATCTCCAACAACTAAAAATACTCTTCTAAGAACATTCACTAAAAGATTGTGCTGTGTTTTGAACAGTAAGCTTTCATGGTCATTTGTTGGTGCTGGCCCCCAGTTTACCAGTTTTATTGAATTTAATTTTACTTCTTTCCCTGCGAGGATTTGAACTCTCGGATTATTAATGAACACATACGGCTGTGCTGTGCAGCCCGTAACACCGAGTGCTATGGGGAAAATTGACAATAACCCTACAATGACTGTAATAGTGTGATTACTGGTGAACAAAGCTTTATTATTCCAGGTTTGCAGTGATATTCGTGTATTATGAAATATTTGGAATCCCCAGAACATTTCTTGAAAATAATTGATATTTAATATTCCAGAAACTCGGTGAAAGGTTTCTCGAGAATCACTAAAATTGTTGGATCCAACTGTTAACTTTATTGGCCAGGACTGCAGCACATTTTTTCTGTTCATGGGATGTGGGCATCGCTGGCAAGTTGGTAACACTCATTCTCACTCCTCACCCCCTGACTACCCCCCTGACCTGATGTGAATACACCAAATACCCGATTACACACCCAAACTAACCTGACTGACTTTCCTGCTCTGATAGTGGAGTCGGACACTTTAGGAACTTTCAAGCGGTTATTGGATAGGCACATGGGGCGCACCAGAATGATAGGGAGTGGGATAGCTTGATTTTGGGTTTGGACATAGCTCAGCACAACATTGAGGGCCGAAGGGCCTGTACTGTGCTGTACTGTTTTATGTTCTAACCTGGTTACTCCTGACCACGCGAACCCTGACCACCTGACTACCCGTCTGACCTGACCTGGTTAGCCCCTGACCTGACTACCCCTTCAGACCTGATTTGACTAACCCATGGCCACTTGCACCCAGCTGACTAACCCCCGACGTGATCTGACCATGATGTGGAGATGCTGGCGTTGGACTAGAATAAACACAGTAAGAAGTCTCACAACACCAGTGTTGTTGGACTGGGGTAAAGACAGTAAGGAGTCTCACAACACCAGAACCCCGCACCCACCTGATGAAGGAACAGCCCGTTCCGAAAGTTAGTGGCATTTGCTACAAATAAGCCTGTTGGGCTTTAACCTGGTGATGATCTGACCAGCCACACCAACAACTCAGCTGAAACCAGAAATGCATCTTCCTAAAATGTCTGATTTAGATCTGGCCCTCACTGTACACCTACCAACTAAGACATCACTTCAGGTTCCCCAATTTTGACTTTCACTTTATCTGGCAGCCTTCCAACTGCTAGCAAGCTGCTGACATGAACAAAATCTCCAATTTCAATGGAAGCACTCACCAGGCCACTGTTTAGTTTCTTACCAGGCTTTGTCTTTTATCATTATTTGGATGTCAATACTTCAGACATTCAAATCCCCCGCATGACTTCCCAAAGGCTGCGGTGCAGAAAAAGGCCATTCAGCCCATCAAGTCTGCACCAACTCTCTGAAAGAGCATCTCACCCATGCCCTCCCCTCCACCCTATCCTCGTTATCCCATACACTTACTGTGGGCAATCCACCTGACCCGCACATCTTTGTAATCTGGGTAATCAGAGGAAACCCACACAGACATGGGGAGAACGTGCAAACTCCACACAGACAGTCATCCAAGGCTGGAATCGAACCAAAGTCCCTGGTGTTATGAGGCAGCAGTGCTAACCACTGTGCCATCGGGACTTGATGACAAAGAAAGATGTGTTTATAACATAGCTAAACAGCTTCAGTATCAACTTACAAATTCTTTCAAAAGCACATCAACGGCAACCAATAAGAGCAGGTTAGATTCCTAATCAACCATACTGGGTCCTACACCACCACCAGGAGATGTGATCCTGCGGTGATATTGTCACTGAACTAGTAATCCAATATGGATTGTCAGGGACTCAGGGTGACACTCCGGGACTCAGGCTCAAATTTCACCATGGCAGATAATCAAATTTGAATTCAATAAAAATCTGGAATGAAGTGATGACGATGAAACAAATGTCAATTGTTACAAACCCATCTGATTCACTAATGTCCTTTAGGGAAGGAAATCTGCCAGTTTTATCTGGTCTGGCCTACATACACACAGCAAGGTGGGTGGATCTTAAATGTTCTCCAAAATGGGCTAGCAAGCTACACAGTTCAAAGGCAACTTGGGATGGGCAACAAATGTTTGAGCCTCTTGGTTGTTGTACAGGAACGGAGACATGAGTTTTGCTCCTTCATAAAATACCTTTATTTCTATGATCCAACTTCACACACAATTCTCCACCAACAGACAATTCTTCGCCAACAGACAGTGCCATCTGTGGCCCCTTTATATATCAGTGAGTTCTACTGAACAACTGACATCAAATTAGGACTCAATTTGGGTGGTCTGTTAACCCATTCCTAATAACAAACGCTGAGCTAATTGTAAAAAACTATCTAGACTACAACGTGCATGTAAAGGTACATGTTGTTAGAGCAACTTAGGTTCCCTGACCAGAACTTTACAGTCCCGCCCGCCATGGGAATCGGAACGGGCGAGGGGCGGACCATGGAAAGGTCTGTTGACCTCGAGCTGGATTTTAGTTTTGGGACGAGCAAGGGTGTAAAATCCTGCCCCCTGAATCAACGCTCCCACCACTGAAATTTACTCACTAACTGAGCGGGTGATTTTACCATCGTGTTGCGCCTGTTTCTGGGCACAGAAACTTGGTAAAGTTGAGTGTGAGGTGAATAGCGCGACCTGTGCCCACATTCGTGTAGATTCCCACAAGGCCTGAAAATGGCCACCATTGGCACCGCGCCCAAAACGCGTGCATTTAAGTTGACATAGAATTGGGCGTCCAATTTTAACTGCATTTTCCCCTTTACCATTGCATTCGCCCATCCAGATATGTCGTGAAACAGACATGCTTGTCAAAGATCATTCTCTACTTGGGGGGGCGGGGGAGGGGAGGGGGAAGGACGAGAGGGAGGCCAGATCGGTGGTGGAGGGGTCGGGGTTGGGGGGGGGTTGGGGGGGGGAGCGGTAGAGGGTAGAAGGAGGCAGGCCAGATTATTCTCTGGTGGGGGGGCGGGGGTAGGGTGAGGCACGGTAAGAAGTCTCACAACACCAGGTTAAAGTCCAACAGGTAGCACAAGCCGCTAGCTTTTGGAGTGCTGCCCCTTCATCAGGTGAGTCAAATCTGGTGTGTGGGTGGGGGGGGGGTGGTGGTCAGGAACTCAGGTCTGGTGGGGGGTGGGCCAGATCATTCTCTGGTGAGGAAACGGGGGTGGCGGAGGTGGGGTGGGGGGTGGGGAGGGCAGGGGGGGCAGGAGCAGGGGGTCTGCTGCCACTCTGCGAGCAATCAGTGGGGGGCAGGGGGTTGTGATCGGTCTGGGGGGTGGGTGGATAAGGGGGACAGTTATGTTGTGGGGGTGGGGGGGGCGATATCTGTGGGGGCCATCGCTCCTGGGCCACTTTATTCACTTTTTGTGGCCTGAGAACGATGTGACAAGGGAGCATTTTTCAATTTTTTAACTGCGCATGCACAGTTGAAGCTCCGACTGGAGCAGCAAGCAGTGTTTTAAGCGCAATAATTGCCCACGGCTCAATTCAGACTCCTGACTTTTTTTTTTACACGCTGACTGCATATGGGGGTCATGCCCAGATTCAGCACTTAGAATCAAAATGGTAAAATTGTCCCAAGTGTCAAAGAACAAAGAATCAAAGAACATTACAGCACAAGAAACAGACCCTTCGGCCCTCCAAACCTGCGCCGCTCATTGGTCCAACTAGACCGTTTGTTTGTATCCCTCCATTCCCAGTCTGTCCATGTGACTAACCAGGTAAGTTTTAAACAATCCCAGCGTGTCTGCCTCCACCACCCTGCTTGGCAGTGCATTCCAGGCCCCCATCACCGTCTGTGTAAAATACATCCCCCTGATATCTGAGTTAAACCTCGCCCCCCTCACCTTGAACCTGTGACCCTTAATGCAAGTTCTGGGCAGGTTACACATCACAAAGAAAGTCATTCCTAACACCATCAGAATATCGGTGTTTCCACCAGTGACCAGGTGAACCTATAAGGATTTGCTGGTTAAAAGCAGAGCACTTTAAAAGTTTTATAGTTTTGAAAGTTTATTTATTTTAAAAATGTTAACATGTTAAGTGCACTGTGTGTATCGCCCTCATGCCCAACATATCCAAAAAAAATTCTACGAAGCATTTTGTAACTGACAGATATTATTATTTCTATTTTGCATCATCAGTTCTCACTCGGGAAAGGGGCATTATAATTGATTTAAAATTCATAAGCTGTCGAGAATTCAGATTCCTTCAAAATGCATCTTGCTCCTAATTACGTTCTGATTCCTGCATGACAATACTCAGTCTTGCAGGGTTGGAAAGCGACCCGAGGCAGAGAAACACCTTCGGAAAAGCTAATCACTTACACGTTCTGCTAATTTTACCCGACTGATTTTATCTGTGCTTGAACAATCCGGCGAGAGTATTTATGCAGCACTAAAGCCACAGTGACAGCTTATTAAAGTACTTGAAGATAGATTGCAAACACATAACAGGATAGGTGTAAGCCTCGCTGACGTTCTGAGAGTGGTTTTTGCGGATATTCTTTATTAGAAATTTTTTTTTAAAAAATCAACAAATAAGATCAGCATGCACAAGAGGCCAGAAAATCGAATGCGTATGAAGGAACCTTCAGACCCTCTGGTTCACTGAATGCATTCTGGTTAAATAAACAAATGAACTTGTGTGCGCTACCTAAACTGTTCCCATTTTTATTGTTTAGTCTTCAGTGTGAACATCTTTAAATCTCCTGTTGTACGCAATTAGAATTTACTTTCCATGAGTTTAAGTATATGAACAGTATTGACAACACATCAACCCTTTTCGCTGGAGGAATACATTATTTGTTATTCGATTACACTGATATCACCTGCTTGTCAAATACAAATATCTGGTTTTTGAGCTTAAGACACATTGACATATTGCCACCAATCTTTGTGCTCCATCCGTGTGTGTGCACTGTGTGTATCGCCCTGCTGGCTTTCTTCAATATCTCAGCGCTGATTAATGGCCAAGACATCAAAATATTTCCTCCGGGGACTGGGACAACAGACCTAACATCGAGCAGAAGATGCTCAGGAGAAAATGCCTGTAATCCATAAGGTTGTTGTTCAGTGTCACCCTGTTAACACAACCTGATGGTGGCAGCGCCTCAAGTTGCGCCCTGGTTTTCACAACGGGCAAAAAGTTACGAAATGAGAGGTTTTTTTGGCCGGCACACATCTGTATTTGAGAATTGTTCTGTCCAGTCTGCATCTGCAGCTGAAAGATTCTGACGAGGTTTCAAAGCCGGCTGAATCTCGGTAGGATTAGGATGTCAGAGCTGCTTCGGCTATAAGAACCGTGACTTGTATTTTTATCGCAATCTCAATGTAATAAAACATCCCAATGTTCACAGGAGTGTCATCTAACAAAAAATTGACACCGGGGTCACAGAGGTTTACAGCATGGAAACAGGCCCTTCGGCCTAACTTAATCGTGCCACCCAGTTCTTATTACTACGCTAGTCCCAGTTGAATTTGGCCCATATCTCTCTAATACCCATCTTACCCCATGTAACTGTCCAAACGCTTTTTAAAAGACAAAATTGTACCCGCCTCTACTCCAGCCTCCAGCAGCTTGTTCCAGACACTCACCTTAGATAGTCAGATGCTCTTTCCTAAGATAGAAAAGCCAAGTACTAAGGGACACAGGTGCATGGGGAGAAGTTTAGAAGAGATGTGTGAGGCAGGTTTTGTTTTTTAAACAGGAGGTGGTGGATGCCTGGAACACACTGCCCGGGGAGGTGGTGGGGACAGGTATGATAGCGGCACTTAAGGGGCAACTAGACGAATACATGAATAGGACAGAAATGGAAGGATGCGGACTCCGTAAGTGCATATGGTTTTAATTTAGGCAGACATCATGATCAGCACAGGCTTGGAGGGCCGAATGGCCTGTTCCTGCGCTATACTTTTCTTTGTTCGCCCTCTGAGTGAAAAAATTGCCCCCCGGACCCTTTTGTATCTCTCCCCTCTCGTCTTAAACCTGTGCCCTCTAGTTTTAGACTCCCCTACCTTTGGGAAAAGATGACTATCTACCTTACCTATGCTCGTCATCATTTTATAGACCTCTATAAGATCACCCCTAAACCTCCTATGGTCCAGGGAGAAAAGTCCCAGTCTATCCAACCTCTCTTTGTAGCACAAACCATCAAATCCCGGTAGCATCCCAATAAATCTTTTCTGCATTCTAGTTTAATAATATCCTCTCTATGATAGGGTGACCAGAGCTGTACACAATATTCCAAGTGTGGCCTTACTAAGGCCTTGTACAACTTCAACAAGACATCCCAACTCCTGAATTCAATGTTCTGACCAATGAAACCAAGCATGCTGAATGCCTTCTTCGCTACCCTGTCCATCTGAGGCTCCACTCCACACAGATCGTGGGGATGTTCCGACAGATGCCCTGAAGTTTAGTTGAAGAGGTAGATTTTCAGGAGAGCTTTTTCAGGGAATCGTCAGTGTTTACAGCCTTGGCCACTGAAGGCAGAGCCATTAATAGCAGAGTGATTTCCATCAGACATACTCATGAGGGAAGCATCAGATGAGCACAGAATTCTTGGAGGGAGGCAACTAGAGGGAATTTCTGAGAGGGGGAAGAGAGAGAGAGGGGGGGGAAGAGAGAGAGGGGGGGGAAGAGAGAGAGGGGGGGGGAAGAGAGAGAGAGGGGGGGAAGAGAGAGAGAGGGGGGGAAGAGAGAGAGAGGGGGGAAGAGAGAGAGAGAGGGGGGGAAGAGAGAGAGAGGGGGGAAGGGGGGGGAAGAGAGGGGGGGGCAAGAGAGGGAGAGATAAAAAAAAGAGAGAAGGGAAGCGAGAAAGAAGCAGAGAGGAAGAAAGAGAGATAGAGAGGTAGGGAGGTAAGGTGATTGAGACAGCTAATCATATTGTTTCAATTTTAATGGCAAAGTAGTCCATGAACTCTTTCCAATTACTGTTGGAGATACGACAGGAAGAGGAGATTAATAATACTCTGGTACTAAAGCTGGAGCTATCTTTGCCTTTTGGAGTGATCCTGGAAAGGTGCAGGGTTTCAAGGTTTTGAGGTATAAAACCCTTCTAATTAAAAACTCTAAGCTCCAAACTCTGAATCTCTAACACTAGGGTCCTCAGTTGTGCTTAAGCTGCAAAGTACAAATCATAACTCAAGAAGAATTCATTCAAAAGACTTTACACATACTTAACACGAAGCAGTGGAGGTAACAGAAAAGGTTTCTCACCACTCAAGATCCGAAGAGTTCTTGATGATGCCAGCACAGGTGCTGTCTTTCTCTTCTCTGTCTTAGAACTGTGTCCAGAACAGTCAGACCTAAGGAGCCATGGTGACACTGTGTCCACCATTTCTCAACTTTTATCCCACAGCTCCATTATTCTTCCTCCTTTATTTGGAAATAGTCCAATTTTCTGTCTTCAATTGGCTGTAGGGCACAAATAATCTCCTGTCACCTCACCCAGCAACCCCTGCTTTATGGGTCATGAACTGAGACACATCTCTACCTCTTAGTTCCTTGAGCTCTTCACAATTTACATTCCATTACAAACACACGATGCAGTTCCTTTAGATACCGAATAATTATAAGCAAAGCCATACCTCTTGTCAATAACCCTTTGTGCCACAATATCAGAAAATCAAGGTTTCCTTCAGGTACGGAATCAATTATAACAATACATGTGTTTTAAAGTGTTATTCTAAGTTCAAACTCAACACGTTTAACTATGCCTTCAAACAAAGTTGCTGAACACAAACTCTGCAACTTAAGTTGTAGAACGATAAAATGTCTGCTTATCGCAAACAGCTGCCTTCCTGTAAAGAAATCCAAATCGCAGAAATTCAAACTGAACTATTTAAAAAGTGGTTAGGGTTAATGGTTAGTAAAATAGGTAGAGTTACCAAAATCCAGTGATAGTGAGCAGTTTTAGCAGACAAGAGCAGGACTTGATAATGTGCTTTACGTCACCCAGACAGATCAGATAATGAAGGGTTAAACCAGTTGACTGCCATATCTACTCAAGGCTGCTTCCCTTGGACTTAGAGTGAAGATGAGGGTAGCACTGACGGAATAGTTCAGGTTGAGACAGCATAATCATTTCAATGAGCATTACAACATTGAAGTAAGAGGTGAAACTCCAGCTAAGCATTTAGTTGGTAGCTGAACAGGGATGCACTTTGTAAGTGAATTGGGAGAGAGGATTTTTCTCTGGGGACAAATACGGAAAGATTGGGAGGGTAAGGGAGGTGCGGGCAAAGAGAATTACAAGGAAGATATCAGGGATGGTCTTATCTGTAATTAGCAGAAAGTAAGCAGTGCGGCCACTTGAGATGGAATGAGCAGACATTGGCCATAATATGGATTGATGAGTTTATAAGGAAGGAGGGAGTGAGACAGGATTAGAGGGAGGTTAACTCTTGAAGAGACAGAGGAAAGAATCGGTGTAGTTCACAGCACAAAAGGCAGCCCCACTAAAAGTGTCCATCCAGGCCACTCCCTCTTACCCAGTCTTGGTCCATAGCCCTCTACATCACGGCCCTAATCTTCTAAAGCTACTTAAGGATGTTATATTTTGTACTTGCTATCCTTGCCCCAACTCCAGCTCTGGCTCCTGTGCCTGTGTCTCACCACATGCACAAACTGTATATTGCTCTCCCCTCAATTACTGCCTTTGATCAGTGAAAAAGATAATACTGAGATGGAGGTTGAAATCAGCAAGGATGCAAAATCATTTGGTGCAAAGGCTGAGGGAGCCTGCGTGTGGGTCTGAGAGGGAAGGGAGGCCTGTGTGGGAGTCTGAGGGGGGAAACGGCCTGACAGGGGGAGGAGGCCTGCGTGGGGGCCTGAGGGGGAGGAGGCCTGAGTGGGGGTCTGAGAAGGGAAGGGACCTGAGTTGTGCTCTGAGGGGGGAGGGAGCCTGAGTATGGATCTGAGGGGGAGGGGCCTTGAACGGGGGTCTGAGGGAGAGGAGGCCTTTGTGGGGTCTGAGGGAGGAGGGTTCAAATGGGGGGTCTGAAGAGAAGGGGGAGGGGGCCAGAATGGGGTCTGAGAGGGGAGGAGGCCTCAGAGGGGGTCTGAGTGAGGGCCTGGGGGGAAAGGGAGGCTTGTGTGTCTGAGGAGAGGGGACAGCTGAATAGGTGTCTGATGGGGGAGGGGGGGGGCCTGAGGCTGCTGGAACAAGGTGAGGAGCTCAAAGAAGAGAAATACCAGAGGGATAAGGGGACAATCCAAGGTTTGATTTGGTGATGACACCACCACACCTGGATGGGGCGAGTAATGGGAGTTTAGGTCAGACAAGGCGGCATAAATCAAGGGGAAGGTGTTGTCACCCCCTTGGCCTGGTTTTTGTCAAGGTCTGTGACGTTAGCGCAATGATTCAGAATCAGCTTGTGGATTGCGAGTACATCCTGTAATTTCATCCTCCAAAAGATGTGCTGGTTAGATGGATTGGCTATGCTGCAGTGCCCCTTAGTGTCAGGGGGACTAGCTAGGGTAAATGGGGATAGCGTCTGGGTGGGATTATAGTCGGTGCAGACTCGATGGGCCAAATGGCCTCATTCTGCACTGAATGGAGCGCAGACAGAGGCATTGATAATTTATTGACTGATCCCAGGATATTTCAGAATGGAAAGCTTTCGCGCTGGATTCGATTACCTTCATCTTGCATCATATGAATCGATGCTCCATAACAAAATAAATGTACATCAGAGAGTGTTTTGTACACCTGGTTTCATTGGCAGGTTTGTAATTATCAGTATCTTGCATGTCTGGATAGAATCCTCACTCTCTCTCTTTTGTAAAGCATATCTAGGTTTTGACTGTTAGCATCTAAATATAGAAATTGTTAAGTGCTAAACGGCACGCATTTGACACCTGCCAGTCTTTTTTTAATGTAACTGCTAAGTTGTGCTATCTCTAATTTGCATAGCAGGGTGTGAGAGGGGGCTTGTCTGTGTGTGAGAGACATGTACTGAACATTGTCAGTTGCGTGTCAATTACAATTAGCTGAGAAAGTGTGGGGCTATATATTAATACGACAAGTATAAATTATGCAGCCACACGGTGTGAAGAAAATAGTTAACGGATGACGGGTGGCCTATTTTTCTAAGTCAAGGATGTTCAACAGTGAAGAGGTCACACAATTGTCCTTGTTTTTTCATTAACTGTAAATAGTGAGACTGGAGTTTGGAATCTGTGACGGTAATTACTGTAGAATCATTCCATGACACATCTATGTACTGGTGATCAATACAGAGTGAAATTCTCCCAAAGCATTTCTCAGTATTGACCACAGTGGGAAAACCAGTGAGATTCATGCTGGGAAGGTCAGTGTTTCAGTTCACAATCCAACCACACTCAACAGAGCAGAATTCTTCCATTTTCAGGCTAAGGGCCCACACTAGCCAGTTTCCCACTGGCTTTGGCAGTGTCTGTCAAGTAGAATTTCTCCATCTGGAATCCCACCTGGATGGTACAGTGGCATAGTTGGGCAGCACAGTGGCACACTGGTTAGCACTGTCGCCTCACAGCGCCAGGGACCCAGGTTCGGTTCCCAGCTTGGGCCGCTGTCTGTGCAAAGTTTGCATGTTCTCCCCATGTCTGCATGGATTTCCTTTGAGCGTCCGGTTTCCTCCTACAGCCTGAAAGACGTGTTGGTTTGGTGCATTGAGGGAGAATTTAGCATGGCCAATGTACCTGAACGGGTGCCGGAGCGTGGCAACTGGGGGCTTTCAGAGTAACTTCATTGTAGTGTCAATGTAAACTGACTTGTGACACTAATAAATAAACTTATAACTTTAAACATACAAACTTATGTATATGATACCATCCCTGGATACCCACCAGTCAAAACGGAGGTTCAGAGATTTGCCAAAGCGCATGGCCTGAAGGTGGACCTGAGTAGGGAGGGAGAGGCCTGAGTGAGGATCTGGTGGGGGGAGGGAGAAGTAAGAGTGAACATCTAAGGGAGAAGCAGGGCCTAAGCGACGGACTTAGGAGGGAGAGCGGTAACGCTCCTCCTCAGTGCTATGCCTGGGGGATGGGTATGGCCCATTATCTGAGTGGTTTGGGGGAGGACACCCCTCTTTGCTGAGGGGTTGGTGGTGCTCCCCCGGACCCTCAGGGTCCAGCACACCAGGTCCACACTAGTGATTAACAGCACCAAAGCCCACCAGAGTGCCAGGGGACTGTGCTAGGGCAGTACCCAGCCATTTCCCTGACCTCTGGCACGACCGTCACGCCTGGTCTCCATTTGTAGACACCAGAAATGATTTACACTGGGTTCCCACTGTCCCTGAGAGCCAAGAACACTCAGGAGCAAGGAGAATCCTGCTGGAAATTGACAAAGCAT
This sequence comes from Carcharhinus amblyrhynchos, assembly GCF_965287045.1. NCBI lineage: Eukaryota > Metazoa > Chordata > Chondrichthyes > Carcharhiniformes > Carcharhinidae > Carcharhinus > Carcharhinus amblyrhynchos. The sequence continues at coordinate 22,340,270 of NC_137351.1, read as the reverse complement.
ATTTAAGTGGAGTTTAGACATGATAATCTGACTCCATAATCGGTGCAAACTAGATTATGTCCAGATGAGGGAGATGCTGGGAAGAATCCCAAAGGGGACTATTGCTGGTGCTGAATGCACTAGCCCCCCCAGTGATTCTCCTGCCTCAGTGTGGTCTGTGCAGGGGCTGTGCGGGACTGAAGAATCCAGCCCACAGTAAACGTAATCTCGGAAAAGTATTTTATTAAGGGTCACTAATCTCAGATCTGCACACCAATTTAAACATGGTACACGTCCGCCCTGTAATCAGGACAGGTTTAATTCCCAGCCACAGCTCTCTCCCTCTCTCATTCATTCCCCCTGTTAGGTTTTGCTTGGAAGGTGCTGTGCTACTGCATGAGCAAACTGAACGATATCATAATAATGAAAGAAAAGCAGCAAATGATGACCAGAAATATTTAACTTTAAATAAATCCTACAGTTTTTTAAGATGGATATCTCTCTCTCTCTCTCATTTACCTTCACATCCATACAGCTTTTTCTAACCATCTGGGGAGTAGTAAGGGAAGTGATAGAGGATTACTGAGCTGATTATCAACCTGTTGAACTGTATTGAATGTTCCTTCAGTGGCCAACAAGTCCTGATGTTGGACCGAACCCTGAGCTTCTGGCCCAACAGTAGGGGTGCCACCACTGCCACAAGGCTTTTTAAGGTGGACAGACAAGCCAAAGGTGACGTAGATGTACAATCACTGGCTCAAATTCTGCTGGGTAATAGGCTGAGAGAAATGGAACTAGAGTCTGTTTCCAGACAAAGATACTTCAGTGGCATGCAGAAACTAATTGCCATCTCTGATGGAGACAATGGGCATGATAGTAGATGAGTATCAGCTCATCAAGAAATATCCTGCAAGTAAGGTCCAGACAAATTTGTACCTTCCAGGAATATATAAAGACTGGGATAAATCAGTGTGTGTGTGTCTGTCTCTTTCTGTAGAGGAAATCATGGAAGCCATGAACCATGCGCAGCACAATGACTCGAAACTCCTACACAATGCACTGACGCTCATTACCACAGGGCTGGTTATTTGTTGCTTTATTTCTATGGCTTTGCGATTACTATCCATGTGAATCCTAGCAGTGCCTGTTGTTTTGCAGGGTACGTGGAACATTCCTTGGTCCCATTGTACTCAGGCCCTCTCTCTCTCAACCCTTTTCCCAGCACACTCAGCCACTTCCAGCTTTCGTCCTGAACTGAAAACTTTCATCCACTTCTGCTGCTAATTTCCACCCTTTTCTCATTTTCATAAAGTCCACCTCTAACTTCTCTTCCTTTCCCTTCCTCGACTTCTGTGTCTCACTTTCTGGGGTAGGCAAATATTCAATATAAGCTCACTGAAGTCCACAGCTAACTACACTTCCTCATACCCTGCTTCCTGTAGGGATTCCATTCCATTCTTTCAGTTTCTCCGTCTCCAATGTATCTGTTCTGCTGCAACTTTTGTGCTAGAGTTTTGGATATGTCTTTCCTTTTCTTAGGATTCCAGCTTACCATGATTAATAGGGCCTGTGGCCAAGTCCTCACATTTCCCACAATACTCTCACCCCTTTCCATCCCATAATAGGATTCCCTTTGTCTTCACCTTTCACCCACCAGACTCCATATTCAAATGATCAATACTGCAAATTCCACCACTTCCAGCGTGTTATCCCTCCCATTGCCTGTCAGTGTTCCAAAGGGATTGCTTCCTCTCTGATACTTGCTCCACTCCTCAATTAACCTCAACATCATGTCCCTTTCCTACAGCACATCTCCAGGCAAGCCTAGGACAAATAACATTTGTTCTTTTACCTCCCCTCTGCTCACCATCCAAGGTCCCAAACTTCCCTTCCTGGTGAAGCAGAAACTTGCAAGTACTTCTTTCATTTTTCTCCTGCACTTCCACAATGTGGTCTCCTTCACAGCAGAGAGACAAATCCCAAGACTGCAAGGAAATACAAAAGATTGTGAAAGTAGCCCAATCCATCACGCAAACCAGCCTCCCATCCATTGACTCTGTCTACATTTCCCACTGCCTCGGCAAAGCAGCCAGCATAATTAAGGATCCCACACACCCCAGACATTCTCTCTTCCAACTTCTTCCGTTGGGAAAATGGTACAAAAGTCTGAGGTCATGTACCAACCGACTCAAGAACAGCTTCTTCCCTGCTGCCATCAGACTTTTGAATGGACTTACCTTGCATTAAGTTGATCTTTCTCTACACCCTAGCTATGACTGTAACAATACACTCTGCACTTTCTCCTTTCCTTCTCTATGAACAGTCTGTTTTGTCTGTGTAGCGCGCAAGAAATAATACTTTTCATTGTATGTTAGTACATATGACTAATAAACTGAATCAAATCAAAAATCAAATCAAATCAAAAGCACAAATTGGCAGAACACATTGCAGAATACCTCTGCTCAGGTCACAAGGATGTCCTTGAGTTTCCAATGGCTTGCCATTTGAATTCCCTGCCTTTCTCTCATGCCTGTCCTCTTCACCCTTCATTCAGTTTTCCAATGAAATTCAGTACAAGTCTTCAGGACTCAAAACTGAATTCAAAAATTGCAGACTGTAATCGCCGCTCCCCCATTTTATTTTCTTTTTTTCAAATATCTCGACCTTTGTTTTTCTCATTTTGCTGTTGAAGCCAACTAATTATTATTCTGTCATTCACACCACCTCTGGACCCATATTTTGTTTCTCTGCTTGGCACATTACCATGCCCTTTGGCACTGTCCTATTTAATTCAGGTTTTTCATCCTTTCACAGTTCTTCCATTTTGATCTCTTTCCACATTTCACCTGCACATCAGCAAAACATTTAACTTTCTAACTTGCCCTTTCCAAATAAAAACTCACAACTGAACTCTGATTCTCTCTTTACAGATGTTGGCAGGTCTGCTGAGGATAGAATCACAAAATACTACAATGTAGAAGAGGCCATTCGGCCCATCGAGTCCATACCAAAGCACCTGGCATTTTCTGTTTGGTTGGAAATCGGATATCTTGTATTTTCTACATATTTATGGCACTAATGGAGACCTTCAAGAACATAAGAACATAAGAAATAGGAGCAGGAGTAGGCCATCCAGCCCTTCGAGCCTGCCCCGCCATTCAATAAGATCATGGCTGATCTGTCGCTGCTCAGTTCCACTTTCCCGCCCTCTCCCCATAACCCTTAATCCCCTCTCTTATCAAAAACCCATCAACCCGCGTCTTAAAAATATTTAGCGAGGCAGCCTCGACCACTTCAACGGGCAGAGAATTCCAGAGATTCACCACCCTTTGAGTGAAGAAGTTCCTCCTCAACTCCGTTCTAAACCGCCCCCCTTTTATCTTGAGGCTAGTCCTACTGTCTTTTTTGAGCGGGAAGAGTCTCTCCACCTCTATCCTATCCATCCCATTTATCATCTTATACGTCTCAATGAGATCTCCCCTCATTCTTCTAAACTCTAACGAGTACAAGCCTAGTTTATTCAGCCTCTCCTCATAGCTCAACCCCCTCAATTCCGGTATCAGCCTAGTAAACCTCCTCTGCACTCCCTCCAAGGCCAAAATATCTTTGCGCAGGTGCGGCGCCCAAAACTGCACACAGTACTCCAGCTGTGGCCTCACCAATGCCCTATACAGCTGCAGCAAGACCTCCCTACTTTTATATTCAATCCCCCTCGCTATGAAGGCCAGCATCCCATTCGCCTTCCTGACCACCTGCTGCACCTGCAAGCTGGGTTTTTGCGACTCATGCACAAGGACCCCGAGGTCCCTCTGCACCGTCGCCTGCTGCAGTTTTTCGCCACGTAAGTAATAGTCGTTCCTACCATTCTTCCTACCAAAGTGGACCACCTCACACTTGCCAACATTAAATTCCATTTGCCATTTCCTGGCCCATTTGCCCAGCCTATCTAGATCCTTCTGCAGACTCTCCACACCCTCCGCACAATTTGCCTTTCCCCCAATCTTGGTGTCATCAGCAAATTTCGACACTCTACACTCGGTTCCCTCCTCCAGATCATCTATATAAATGGTAAAAAGCTGAGGCCCCAGCACCGACCCCTGGGGCACTCCACTAGTCACCATCTGCCAATCCGAATAGCACCCGTTGACCCCCACTCTCTGCCTCCTATTTGACAACCAATCCTCTATCCACGCTAACACCCTACCCCCAACTCCATGTCCCTCGACCTTCTGCAATAACCTCTTGTGAGGCACTTTGTCAAACGCCTTCTGAAAATCTAGAAAGACCACATCCACCGGCTCTCCTCTATCCACCGCCCTAGACACATCCTCATAGAACTCCAGTAAATTTGTCAGACACGACTTCCCTTTAACGAAACCGTGCTGCGTCTGCTCTATCAAGCAATTCCCTTCAAGATGCCTCGCAATTTCCTCCTTAATGACAGATTCTAACATTTTACCTACCACAGACGTTAAACTAACCGGCCTATAATTCCCCGCCTTTTGCCTGGCACCCTTCTTAAACAACGGCGTAACATTAGCCGTTTTCCAATCATCCAATCAAGAAGTCAAGATTGAGACAGTGATCTTTTCAGGGTTCAGATTCAGACTTCCATTGCATCCAATCCCAATTTGTTGATGACTGGATCTTTCAGGAACAACACATCTATGACAATCCTCGACAGAGCTGGCCCTAGCCTCGAAATATAAACGGTTAATACCGGAGTGGGTGTGTACCGTTCCATCAGACAAGCCTTTGCTCCAGCTGTTCAAGTTTATTCAGACACCACTATCTTTCCAAGAATTCTCAAAATCAATAACCATGATCACACTCATGAAGTGGATGATTGTCACAGATTGTGGTTTTACAGCCTCGCTTGTCCCAAAACCATAAAATCCCATCCGAGGTCAACAGACCTTTCCAATGGTCCACCCTTCGCCTGCTCCAACTCCTGTAGCCGGCAGGACAGTAAAATGCCAGTTGTGCATTCCTATCACAAACCTGCCATATCTTCCCTGTCTAACCAGCAGGAAGAAACAATAGTTAATGGGATGGATGAACACCCCACACTCACTCAACTCACTCACCAGCTTCACGCTAAGAGTTGCCAACATGTATATATTTACATTTATAATATGCGTATTTGGCAGCTGTGCCCATTGCATTCTCTATAGGCCTTGCAGAGAGATTGTTTTCTCCCTCCATTAGTCAGAAAGCAACAACCAAAATGCGTGATTCGTTAACCTTATGGGCAATGGATAGAGAAGAGAGTCTGGCTTATTCTATTTTGGGTGGCACAGTGGTGAGCACTGCTGCCTGACAGTGCCAGGGATTCGGGTTCAATTCTGGCCTCGGGTCAGTCTGTGTGGAGTTTGCACATTCTCCCCACGTCTGCGTGGGTTTCCTCCAGATGATCTGGTTATCAGCCACTTCAGGTCTTGAACAGCAGGTTAGGTGTAAGGATTCGCATTCTAATCAGTAATCTCTAAACTGTCTGTGCTTTATATGCTCTGTCTGAGGCCAGAACTCTCCATTCACCTGACGAAGGGACTAACCCCGAAAGCTTGTGAGTATATTATCAAATAAATAGGTTGGACTAAAACCTGGTGTTGTCAGACTTTTTACTGTGTTCCTCCCACAGCCCAAAGATGTGCTGGTTAGTTTGATTGGCCAAGCTAAATTGCCCCTTAGTGTGTGTCAGAGATTAGGAGGGTAAATAAATGGGGATAGGGTCTGGATGGGAGTATTGTCAGCGCAGGCTTGAAGGGCCAAATGGCTTGTAGGGCTGCTATGATTCTCTGATTTCATTTCAGCTAGTCAAACATTCATAGTTCAGCACCCTGGACAGCTGCCTATGAATGAGAGAGCAGTTCCATTTCTCTCGTCTCTAATATTTATTTCTAAATCAAACTGACAAAACTAAATGTATAACCGAGTTGCTACACAATATTTTACATTTTGAATAATGCGGGTTGGCAGCATCTGAGTGGTCCATTAATGCTCAGAGTTCTGCGGACAAGATAGCCCCCTGCCCGTTTAAGCACTGGCTGTGCAGCGCTGCCTAAACCTGCAAATTGTCTATCTTGCCACTTACATTATTTCTGATTAAGCACTTAAAGCGGTTGTCTCCCAGTGTTACCATCTACTGTTTTAAAGGCTAGCTTTGACAAAAGGAAATTCCCTGTGAGTGATGGTGCGACTGAATAAGTGTGGCACTGTTGCTGCTTGTCTTTCTTTTGGTTAAATTTGCAAAATAGCTTCTTCAGTGTGAAATAATTTGTCGGTTTTTATCTTAGATTTCCTCCAGCTGTCCCAGCTTCTGTAGACAGTGGAAATTGCAAACAGCAATGATGGTTCAGTACCGGCCCTATTACTTGTCGAAGAGATTGCCTGAGACTCTGCAATCTAAAGTGTGCTGTCCTCAAGACACTGAACAAAAATACACAATTATTTCACAGCCTCGCTCGGGCAAGACCGGAAACTCCAGCCAGAAATTCCCGTTGTCGGACTCTCGCCCGCACCAATTCTGTGGCGGGCGAGGTGGTAGAGTTGCGGGAAGTGCACTGGGGTGAAAAAATGGCACTCAAACGTTTGTGAAATTTATCCAGTAACACTTAGTCAGCCAATTCTTATCTAACTGATCACAACATTGATTGGACGAACTATGGTGATTCCATTTGAAAATTCAAAAAAAATTTATTTATTAGTCACAAGTAAGGCTTGCATTAACACTGCAATGAAGTTACTGTGAAATTCCACACTCCAGCACCTGTTCTGATCAATGCACCTAACCAGCACGTCTTTAGACCACGGGAGGAAACAGGAGCACTCAGAGCAAAGCTACGCAGACATGGGGAGAACTTGCAAACTGCACGCTGACAGTGACCCAAGCTGAGAATCAAACCTGGGACCCTGGCACTGTGAGGCAGCAGTGCTAACCACTGTGCCATCCACGAATCAACATTGATTCATTGGATTTGCATCACTTTTTAAAGCTATGGATAGGCTTGGAAACCAATTGCGTTCATGAAGATAATACTAACTGACTGGCAAAGTGTTAAATTGTTGAAACAAGATATTCCAGGGAGGCTGATTCATTTCAGGCAGACGCACCAACATTATTCAAGCCGTAAACAGTGACGAACTTCATTAGTTTGCCAAAGATTAAATCCATATGAACATATGGGGTTTCTCTTCATATTCATCCTGATAAACAAATACTCTATCACTGTGCAGTCTGAAGGCATCAGTTCCAATATTCTCTTTCTTGCAACAAAAAATGATCACAAGTCTGTTCAGACTTATCCATATTAAGAAATATGGACTTTATTTATGACAGTTTGCTTGGCTTCAAACCATACAAAGTTCATTAACATCAACTTGACTTATTGGTAACCCCTTTGCCTTCGCATCAGAAAGTTGTGGGTAAAAGGCAGCTTTAAATCGCATGGGATCAGAGGAGAGTTGGCAGATGAATACAGAACTGACTTGGCCATAGAAGACAGAGGGTAGCAGTAGAGGTGTGCTTTTCTGAATGGAAGAATGTAACTAGCGGTGCTCCACAGGGATCAGTTCTGAGATCTTTGTTGTTCGTTCTATATGATTGAGGAAAATGTAGCTGGTCTGATTAATAAGTTTGCAGATGACCACAAAAATTGGTGGAGTTGCAAATAGGGAAGGGATTGTCAGAGGATATAGCAAGATATAGACCGGTTTGAGACTTGGGCGAAGAAATGGCAGATGGAGTTTAATCCAGACAAGTGTGAGGTAATGCATTTTGGAAGGTTCCAATGCCAGTAGGAATTTTAAGTAAATGGTAGAATCTTAGGAGTATTGACAGGCTGACAGATCTGGGCGTACATGTCCACCGATCACTGAAAGTGGCAATGCAGGTGGATAAGGTAGTAAAGAAGGCATATGGCATGCTTGCCTTCATCAGGCAAGGCATTGAGTATAAAAATTGGCAGGTCATGCTGCAGCTGTACAGAACTTTAGTTAAGCCTCACTTAGAATACTGTGTACAATTTTGGTCGGCACACTATCAGAAGGATGTGGATGCTTCAGAGAGAGTACAGAAGAAGTTTACCAGGATGTTGCTTGATCTGGAAGGTATTAGTTACAAGGAGAGGTTGGATAAACTTGGTTTGTTCTCACTGGAATGACAGAGGCTGAGGAGTGACCTGATAGATGTTTACAAGGTTCTGAGTGGCATGGGCAGACTGGATAATCAGATGCTCTTTCCTAGAGTAGAAAAGTCAAGTATTGGAGGACAAGGTGCAAGGGGAAAAATTTATTGGAGATGTGCAGAGCAAGTTTTTTTTTACAGAGAGTATCTGGAACACGCTGCCCGGGGAAGTGGTGGGAGCAAGCATGATTGCGGCATTTAAGGGACAACTAGACAGATACATAACTAGGATGGAAATGGAAGGATACAGGCTCCGTAAGTTTTAGTTTAGGCAAGCATCATGATCTGTGCAGGCTTGGAGCACCAAGCAGTCTGCTCCTGTGCTGTACTTTGTTTGTTCTTTGTCATGCATAACACTGAGGCTAACTCTAGAGTATAGTAGTGAAGCAGTTATATCGGGGTGTTGTATATCAGATGAGATGTTATACTGAAGCTCCCACTGTGCAGCTAGTGTAAGAAAATTCCAGTTTAAGACGAGGAAAGGAACTCGGCATTCAACCTTCAACTAACATTCCCAAAAAGGATATTATTGTATATAAATGGGCTGTTGTGTTTAGTTACATGAGAGTGGCTTCTTTTCATTCAAACATAGAGACTCATAACCTCATCATGAAAGATCCCATTTCAGAACTCCCATTCACCTGACGAAGGGGCAGCGCTCCAAAAGCTAGTGGTTTTTGCTACCAAATAAACCTGTTGGACTTTAACCTGGTGTTGAGACTTCTTATTGTGTTTTACCCCAGTCCAACACCAGTATTTCCACATCATACAGACTGTCATGTGTTTTGGGACATCATGACTAAATGAAAGGCACTATACAAATACAGGTTATTTCTTCTTTACATTGAATTTCAAGCTATTTCTCTTTAAAACTATTTTTACTGGCAGTTAAAATGTTGGCAAACAGCCAGGAAATTCTTGTTGATATTTCACATGCCTACATCTTGTTACATAGTCCTTAATTATCCTACGTAGGTGGTCCACGGGCGAATGGCTTGTTTGCAGTTGTTTGTTTTCCACCTGGGAGCAGCTGCTGTGATGTTACACGACCTCAGCTTCCCTGGAGCAGCGAATGTCACAATGATTTAGTGCTTTCCCCCTTTCGTGTTACCTTGCAATGTAAAGCATACCAAGAAAATTAACAGCACTTTCTGGGGAAAAAAAAGGACATTATTATTGCATGAGAAGATTATCCACCTCCTGTCATGATGTTTAAATCAATTCTTTCTTAACGTGAGCTATTTGCAGTAGATCACACATTGCATTATGGGTGCTCTGGTTTCCTCCCACAGCCTGTAAGGCGTGCTGCTTAGGTGCATTGGTCATGCTAAATTCACCCTCAGTGTACCCGAACAGGTGCCAGAGTGTGGCAACTGTGGGATTTTCACTGTAACTTAGAATCATACAGCACAGAAGAGGCCATTTGGCCCATTGAGTACACACTAACACATTAGAAACACCTGATTCCACCTAATCCCATCTTACCCTATACCCCTGAATGTACCAAACACTCATCCAGATAGTTTTGAAAGGATGTGAGGCAACCCACCGCCACCACCCTCCCATACAGCACATTCCAAACCGTCTGGGTAAAAATGTTTCTCTTCACATCCCCCCTAAACCTCCTGCTCTCACCATGAACCCATGTCCCCTTGTTACTGACCATTCAACTAAGGGGAACAGCTACTCCTTACCCACTCCATCCATGTCTCTCATAATCTTGTACAGCTCAATCAGGTTGCCCCTCAGTCTTCTCTGCTCCAACAAAAATAACCCAAGACTCCGCAACCCATCATAACTTAAATGTTTCATCCCAGGCAGCATCTTGCTAAATCGCTTCTGCACCCCCTCTGGTGCAAACAGATCCTTCCAATAATGTGGTGACCAGAACTGCACAGTATTCCAGCTGTGGCCTCACCAAAATTCTATAAAACTCCAACATGACTTCCCTGCTTTTGTAATCAATATCTTGATTGATGAAGGCAAGTGTCCCATATGCCTTTTTCACCATCCTACTAACATGCCCTTCAGAGATATACAGACAAACAAGCCAATGCCCCTTTACTCCATAGAACATCCTCGTGTCCTGCCATTCATTGTCAAATTACTCCTTCCAAAGTGTATCACCTCACACTTTTCATCTGTCACTTATCTGCCCATTTGACCATTCCATCTACATCTTCTTGAAGCCTAAGACACCCCACCTCACTGTTAACAACCCATCCAATCTTCGTGTCATCCACAAATTTACTACATAATCACTGTCATTTACATAAATGTTGAATAGGGGGCCCAGCACAGATCCCTGTGGTATGCCACTGGACACTGGGTTCCAGTCACTAAAGCAGCCTTCTTCATCATCTTCTGTCACCTACAATTGAGCCAATTTTGAATCCATTTTATCAAATTACCCTGTATCCCATGTGAATTTACCTTCTTTACAAGGCTCCCATGAGTGACCTTGTAATAGGCTTTGCTGAAATCCATATAAATTACATTAACTGCACTGCCATCGTCTACACACCTGGTCACTCCTCAAAAAATTCAAATTTATTAGGCATGACCTTCCTCTGACAAAGACATGCTGACTATCCCTGATCAAGCTTTGCCTCTCCAGATGGAGATAGATGCTCTCCTTCAGGAGATTTTCCCTACCATTGACATGAGACTCACTGATTTATAACTTCTTGTTTTATTTCTACAAGCCTCCTTAAATAGCAGAACCACATTAGCTGTACTGGCACCTCCCCTGTGGCCAGGGAGGAATTGGAAAATTTGGGCCAGAGCTCCTGCTTCCCACAGCAGCCGAGGGCACAATTCATTTGGAGCTGGCGATTTATCCACTTTTAAGGCTGCCAACTCCTCCAATACCTTGTCCTTCCCTACATCAATTTGTTCAAGAACCTCACAGCCTCTCTCCCTGAATTCCATACCATTGTCCTTATTCTCTTGGGTGAAGACGGATGTGAAATATTCATTCAACATTCTACCAACATCCTCTGGCTCCACCCACAGATTGCCCCCATGGTCCCTAATGCTCTTTCCCTGGTTATCTTCTTCCCGTTGATGTACTTATCCTGGGATTTTCCCTACTTTAACCAACCAGAGCTTTCTCATATCTCCTCTTTCCATTCCTAATTGCTTTCTTAAACTCCACCCTGCATTTTCTACACTTCACTACTGCCTCCACTGATTTGCCCCTCTTGTACTTTTTAAAAGACGAAGTACCAGGGACCCAGCTCTGACAACGGGTCATCCAGACTCAAAACGTTGGCTCTATTCTCTCTCCAGAGATGCTGTCAGACCCACTGAGAACTTACAGCATTTTCTGTTTTTGTTTAAAAATAATTTGTTGGATCTGAAGCTCTTTGTCACATCCTGAGGGTGTGAAATATGTTGAAAAATGTTTCCTTCTTTCTGCCTTGACCTTTACATTTCTTCCTGCCCACCTTCCCAATCTGAGTAAGCAGACGATTAAAACTTGCCGTGTGAAATCGATTCTAGATTCACTCAAAGAAAATGATTCTGACCTTGTGTGATAATGTGAAATGGGTGATAGTGAAGAGGCAGCCCATTTTACACTTCACCCAATTTATATTCCAATTGACTTCAATGGTTTTACTCTATCGTACAAAGATTTTTTTTTTTAAAAATTACAGTGAGTCTATGTTGTGACAAGCTGCGGAAAGGGTGTGATCGCACTCAAAGGCATATGCACAATAAATTATTTTTGTTCTGTATTTTAATATAGACATTGACCTGTTTATTTCAACTGTATTATTGCCTCTGGCAGCCAAGGCAATGTCTTCAAATGCGAGAATGTCACAGAGTGTAATTTCACCCTCTCCTAAGTAAACGTTACATCAAATAGCAAACCATCATTCCATTATCATCATTATGTTACTTCTTCCAGAAGGCAAATCCTTGGCCCATTGTCCACTTACACTTCATCCTAAGCCATTTTCTTGCCCTCCGCATTCAGAGGCAGGACAAAGAGGCAGTTCCCAAGTCCACCTCACCTGGAACAGGAATTGAATCCACATTGCTGGAATTAGTTATATGAGTCCTATGTTCGCCATGTTACCAATGGAACAAATCGGCTACCAAAAGGACAGCACGGTGGCACAATGGTTAGCACTGCTGCCTCACAGCACCAGGGACCCAGATTTGATTCCCAGCTTGGGTCACTGTCTGTGTGGAATTTGCACCTTCTCCCCATGTCTGCATGGGTTTCCTCTGGGTGCTCCAGTTTCTTCCCGCAGTCCAAAAGACATGCTGGTTAGGTGCACTGGCCATGCTAAGTTCTCCCTTAGTGTACCCGAACAGGTGCTGGAGTGTGGCGACTAGGGGACTTTCACAGTAATTTCATTGCAGTGTTAATGTAAGCTTAGTTATGACACCAATAAATAAGCTTTTTTAAAAAAGCCATTTTCTTGCCTTCCACATTCAGGGAGGGCATGAGGGAGTTCCTGAATCTGGAACAGGAATTGAATCCACACTGTTGGGATTATTCAGAGCCAGATGTTAACCATTTAACCGCTTGAGCAAACTGGCCACCGAACTATTGTTCACAGTTTTGTATTCATGTAACTTTGAAGATGCTAGCCAAACCTTCACCTACTCTCTTGCTTATTCTATTTTGGATTCCATGTTGTGTGCCAACATGGAGCACAGATTTTTTTTAAATGTGGAAACATGAGGATGTAATTGGGCTACAGTAGCAATCACTCTCCGAAAGTGCCTGGATTCATCCAACATACACAGACATCCCTAAGCACTTGTTACTTGCGCTGAAAATCTCCGTGTCATCCATGACTGGAATTATCTGGTGCGGCGGCACTGAAAAGAATGTTTTTCACTGGCAGCGGGATGGGAATGGACAACATCGGAGAATCCCACCCAATTGCTCAGGGTCCAATAACATACCCATGTTGAAGATGTATAGAAATGATTGCTGTTAAACATATGCAGCACACCTTTACTATATATCCCTCAGGCAACTGCACCAGAGGGATTACTGATCAATTTGGAAAGCATGTATCCCCGATGCACGGAGTCAATTGGATTTCATAAAATCGTAGAATCCTACAATGAAGAAGGAAGCAATTCGGCCCATCGAGTCTGAACTGACCACAGTCCCAACTAGGCCCTAACCTCATAACTCTATGCATTTACCCTAGCTACTCCCCCTGACACTAAGGGGCAATTTATCATAGCCAATCAATCTAACCTACACATTTTTGGGACAGTGGAAGGAAAGCGGAGCACCTGGAGGGAACCCACATAGACACATGGAGAACATGCAGAGTCCACACAGACAGTGACTCAAGCCAGGAATCGAACCTGGGTCCCCAGCATTGAGGCAGCAGTGCCACGATGCCATCCCCTGCCACTGTGCCAGATTTGTGTGTAATGCACCTTGGCCATTCACCACTCAAAGAAGCATCGAGCATTCAATTTGACCAACATCACTCCAGGTAGAAAGGATGGAAAAAAAATTAAAAAGTACCTTACATGATCTCAGGATATCCCAAAGCAAATTTACAAACAATTATTATTTGTTTTTTCTTCATATGTAGGACATGGGCATCGCTGGCTGGCCAGCTTTTATTGCCCATCCCTAGTTGTCCTTGGACAGTTGAGAGTCAACCACATTGCTGTGGCTCTGGAGTCACATGTAGGCCAGACTGGGTAAGGACAGCAGATTCCCTTCTCTAAAGGACATTAGTGAACCAGATGGATTTTTCTGACAATTGAAATGGTTTCATGGTCATCAGTAGATTGTTAATTCCAGATTTCCTTTATTGAATTCAAATTCCACCATCCACCATGGTGGGACTCAAACCCAGATCCCCAGGGCATTAGCTGAGTTTCTGGATTAATAGCTTAGCGACAATATCACTAAGCCATTGCCTCCCCTTTTAAAGTTCAATCATAGAGTGACTACAGCACAGAAAGAGGCCAGTTTGCCCATCGAGTCTGCACCAGTAACAATCCCACCTAGGCCCTAACTCCATAACCACATGCATTTACCCTATCTAGTCCCCCTGACTTTGAGGGGCAATTGACCATGATCACTCCACCTAACCTGCACGTTTGGAGTGTGGAAGGAAACTGGAGCACCCGGAGGAAACCAATGCAGACACGGAGGAGAACATGCAACTCTACACAGGCAGTGACCCAAGGCAGGAATTGAACTTGGGTCCCTGGTTTGAGGGACTGCAGTGCTAACCACTATGCCACCACGCCGTCCAGTGTTCATAGAATCCCTACAGTGCAGAAGGAGGCCATTCGGCCCATCATGACAACAATCCCACCCAGGCCCTACTCCCGTGACCCCACACATTTACCCTGCTAATCCCTCTAACTTATGTATCCCAGGACACTAAGGGGCAAGTTAGCATGGCCAATCCACCTAACCTGCACATCTTTCGGACTTGGGAGAAACCAGAGCACCCAGAGGAAACCCACGCAGACACAGGGAGAATGTCTGTGTGGAGTCTGTACAGTCACCCAAGCTGGGAATCAAACCCAGGTCCCTGACGCTATGCAGCAGCAGTGCAAACCACTGCGCCACTGTGCCACCCACCTGCTTGTTGTAACATGAGAAACAACCTGGTTTACTTCCACCGAACTATAGGTTTCTCACGAACGTGGAAATTAACTGGCGATGAGCCCATTCTCTCCTTTTCCACTACATCAAGTGATGGCTGCTGGAGGGATGTGAGTACAATGACCAGCTTTAAAGCAATGAGCAAATTGACAGGACAGGACTGCGTTCACTGTAAAATTACACCATTAACATGAATTAAATCACATCCAGCTTCAGCCATCAATAGACAGCACAGTACAGCCCAGCCCAAACTGTGCTTTCTCAGCAGACAGACGAGAGTGGTAAGCAATTCAAGTCGTCTGATTAAAACATAGAACATAAAAATACAAACGGTGCGCTTAAAGTGACACAGGGCAATCAATAAGATGCTGAGGTGAAACAGTGCTAAGCAGGTGTCATTCTGGTTTGGAGGAAGCACTGCTTCCAGCCTCAGTATTCAAACAATCCTGCCTTTCCTGCATAACTGTTAAATAATCCATATATTGCACTTATGTCCCTCATTTTTTACTAAACGCACTTTGATATCTGTTGCTTTATTCCGAAGGCAAATCAATAACAGGCTTCACACGGGATCGAAGCCAGGTCCCTGTTGCTAAGCACTAATCCAAAACCAGCCTGCAGTTACGTGGGGTTGTGATGATCCCTAATTGTACCTGAAACATTTCAAATGGACTGTCTACCTTTATTTACAAAAGATTGAATTTAATTTAGCACCATCATAATTTCAGCAAGAGGCATTTGCAAAATAAGATTGGAGCTGTCGAAAAGGAACAAGGCAAAACATTGCAGATGCTGGAATCTGAAACAAAAACAGAAAATGCTGGAAAGTCTCAGCAAGTCTGACAGTGAGTCTTTTTATTAGTCACAAGTAAGACTTATGTTAACACTGCAATGAAGTTACTGTGAAAGTCCCCTCGTTGCCACACTCCGGCACCTGTTCGGGTCAATGCACCTAACCAGCACGTCTTTCAGATTGTGGGAGGAAACCAGAGCACCCAGAGGAAATCCACGCAGACACGGGGAGAACTTGATACTCACTCAAGGCTGTAATTGAACACAGGTCCATGACACTGTGTGGCAGCAGTGTTAATCACTGTGCCATTATGCTGCCCCTAATTTATTGACTTGTGACACAGAATTTTGCATGGGATTCTTTGCTGCATCAGGCAAAGCATAACCCAGAACAATATGAATAAGGATACCCCTCCGAGGGGTACAAAAAATATGACATTTTTTCTTCTTCTTGGCAAACCCCACTCACTCACTTTACCTCTCTGAAGTTATAATACATTCATGTGAATTCTTTGGCTCACTCTGCTAATGAGATTCATCTCCATTAACATAACGCACAAAGGGACTACACACAGCTACATGAAGTATTGGTACACTAACATTCCTATAGTACAATCGAGCAGCTTGTCTGACCAGATGAGTAACGATCCACACTACAACGATCTTTGAGTAAGAATGTCACAAGACTTAAGTAATAATCCAAAATCAATTGATTTCAAACGCAGGCATTCAAAAAGAATCTCTTCCATCCACTAACCACATATCAACATGAGCCGCTTTGCTCCAGAAATAGCTACGCTCTCCCGCCGTTCCACCAAGACACGTTGGAGTCTTTAACCGTCTCAAACAAACCTGTCCTCAACCCCAGTTCCCGGGTATTTTTGCTATTTTATCTGTTGACTTATTCCACCTGGTGTTACAGTAACTCTCTTATCTGAAATTCGCAAGGTCACCACTATCTACAGAAAGTGTGTCAGCTCTCTGCTGTTTCCCTGGGAGGGAGGATAATCCTTCCAGCAGTCTCCAATCAAACCTACACTGGAAAGCCAACTGAGAAATTTGCCTTACCTGTGGTTCTGGACACCACAGAGGAAGGATGCAAAGACCTCAGATAGAGTGCAGAGAATATTCATAAGAATCATAGAACCCTTACAGTGCAGAAGGAAACCATCGAGTCTGCACCAACTCTGAGAACCAAGGCTACCCCATACCCTATCCCCATAACCCCACGTATTTACCCTGCTAATTCCCCTACTCCCCTATGCATCTTAGGGCATAGAACATCCAGCATAGAAATAGGCCCTTTGGCCCATGATGTTGTGCCAAACATGATGCCAAATTGAACTAATCCCTTCTGCCTACCCTTGGTCATATTTTTTGCATATTCATATGCTTATCATAAAGCCCCTTAAATGCCCTAGCCTATCCACCTCCACCTCTGATAGGATGTTCCAGACACCTACCACTCATCTTATAGAATCATAGAACCCTACAGTGCAGAAAGAGGCCCTTCAGCCCATCGAGTCTGCACTGAACACAATCCCACCCAGGCCCTATCCCCATACCATATCCACTAATCCCTCTAGCCAACGCATCCCTAGACACTAAGGGGCAATTTCTTAGCAAGGCCAATCAATCTAACCCGCACATCTTTGGACAGTGGGAGGGAACCGGAGTACCCGGAGGAAACCCACACAGACATAAGGAGAATGTGCAAACTCCACACAGACAGTGACCCAAGCCAGAAATCAAACCCAGGACTCTGGAGCTGTGAAGCAGCAGTGCTAACCACTGTGGTACTGTGCTGCCCCAATCTTCTTTGAACTTTCCCTCTCTCATCTTAAGTATGTGCCCCCGAGTATTAGACATTTCAATTCTGTGAAAAGATTCTGACTATCTAAGCTTCTCATCGTTTTATAGACTTCAATCAGGTCTCCCCTCAGCCCTCACAGTTCCAGAGAAAACAACCCTAGTTTGTCCAGCCTCTCCTGATAGCTCATACCCTCTAATTGAGGCAGCATCTGGTAAACTTTTTCTGCAGCCTCTCCAAAGTCTCCACATCTTTGCTGTAACATGGCAACCAGAATTGAGCACAGTACTCTAAGTGAGGTCTAATCAAAATTTTATAAAGCTGCGATATGATATCCTTGAAACACTAAGCGGCAATTTAGCATGGCCATTCCATCTAACCTGCGCATCTTAGATGGCTGAGAAGAGAATCGATAGAGGTATTTAAAACTGAGGTGCCTGGACAGAATGTTTCTGTAGTGTATCACATTCATTTAACATGCAAAAGGTCCCTGATTCAAAGCCAGGCAGAAACAATGTCTTCTATCATGAGTAAGATGGGTATAGAGGGATATGGGCCAAACATGGGCAATTGGGATTAGCTTAGTGGTTAAAATGAGCGCAGCATGGACAAGTTGGGCTTAAGGGCCTGTTTCTATGCTGTAAACCTCTATGAAAAAGTAGACAGGGAGAAATTGTTCCAGTCATAAATGGATCAAGAACAACAGAGCACAGACTTAAAGTAATTATCAAAAGAAGCAAAAAAGTGATATGAGAAAAGAAACTTTTCACACAGCGAATAGTGAAGGTCTGGAATGCACTGCTTGAGATTATGGTTAAGACAGGTTCAATTGAAGGGTTCAAAAGAAAATTAGACTGTTATCTGGAAAGGAGGAATGGGCAGGAGAATGGCACTAAGTTAACTGTTACTTTGGAGAACAAGTGAAGATACGATGGTCCGAATCTGCACTGTAACAATTCTGTGATTCTCTTCTATTCTATTCATGCCTTTTGAAAATGGATTGCCCAAAGTTTCACAAAATCAGAATCATTCCACAGTCCCAGTGGGCATCCGTGCTCGCTGCAAGTGTAGCACATCAATAAGGAACCTTTCAGCCTTTTCCCCACACCTCCTTTCAATTGTAGCTTCTGCACTGAAGCCATGCACCGTGTGAATACTTTGAAAATAACCTCACCAGTGAACAATATACTTTCATTGATAGTTGTTAAATCTCTGAACACTGAGGTAGCTCCTCAAGAACTACTCCACAACCAGGCATCAGGTAACACAGGTCTTTGTTCAATCCACTCACTCCACACTCCAAATGTTGACTGCTCCCTCTGGGCGGTTCCCAACCAGCTCACCCCAGGTCACCTGACCCATTCCCTTAAAGGGACTATGCCCCAATGTACATAACAGTAGTCACATGATGTTGAGGTGAAGTCTGGGTTGAATGAGTTTCATGCTACCTAGAAGTTTTTGAGAGAAGTAAATAATCATGAACAATAATTTTGCTTCACTGGTCAAAATGTCCAAAGCTCAAACTGATTCCAAAGCTTACTCACAAACGCAATGATCCTCATTGTGCTTTTATTGAAATCCAGATTGTTAGATTTCAGCTGGGTTTACTTGGAGATATCAGCTTAGTTTATTTGGCAGAGGCTCAGGGATCTTCCCATGAAGTTCTTCTGTTCACATTTCTGGCAGTTTCCAAAGCTGCACAGACATTTGGTGAAACTGCTAAAAGATTCTGCTATACTTTACAGAAACAAATGACCCTTTCTCTTTGTCCATCTCTGACTAATGTCCACTTTAGCTTCAGTGATGCATTCTGGGGAGGCATTATTGTGGTATTATTACTAGACTGTTAATCCAGAAATTCACTTAATGTCCTGGGGACCCGGATTCAAATCCCGCCACGGCAAATGGTGGGATTTGAATTCAATAAAAAATATTTGAAATTAAGAATCTACTGATGACCATGAAACCATTGTCGATTGTCAGAAAAACCCACTTAGTTCACAAATGTCCTTTAGGGAAGGAAATCTGCAGTCCTATCCCTATCTGGCCTATATGTGACTCCAGAGCCACAGCAATGTGGCTGACTCTCAGCTGCCCTCAGGAAACTAGGGTTGGGCAGTAAACGCTGGCCAGCCAGCGACACCCATGTCCTACGAATGAATAAAAAAATACTTAGCAGCGGTTCCTTGTAGGCCATCGAATTTGGCATCATTGTCACCTCACAAGAAGTGAGCTCACCAACATTGATATCTACTAGACCATTTCATTTGCACAGGAATGGTGGGAAGAGGTGATGACACATGGGGTGCTAATTTTTTGCAGTTCAGGTACAGTGGGCAGCACGGTGGGTGGTTAGCACTGCTGCCTCACAGCGGTCTCAGGTCACTGTCTGTGTAGAGTTTGCATGTGTCTGTGCGAGTTTCTTCCGGGTGCTCCAGTTTCTTCCCACACTCCAAAGATGTGTGGGTTAGGCGGATTGACCATGCTAAATTGACCCTTAGATGTATAGGTTAGGGGAATTAGTGAGGTAAATATGTCAGGTGATGGGAATAGGGTGGGCTGCTCTGTCAGAGAGTTTGTGCAGACTTGATGGGCCAACTGGCCTCCATCTGCAATGTAGGAATCCTAGAATTCTGTTAGTGGAAATTCAGGGGACAGTTTGCTTAGGGATCCCACCCCTCAATGCCATCACTGTTAAAGTCAAACTCCCAAAAATAATTGGTCAAATCTCCCTCTTCAGTGGAGTCCATAAGCATCTATTGAGAAGGGTATGTCCTATCTCATTCAGATACCTTTGATATATCACATCTCCATACAGGTTGGAAAGGCAAAGTAAGGCATAATATTGTGATAAAACCATCTCGGAGTATGTGCAACCAGAGATGGCAGTACTCCTCACAGTATGCACCTCACTGGAAAATGTAAATCACCAGGCCCTGTTTTATTATTCATTCTTAGAATGTGGGCATTTTGGCAAGGTCAACTGTTAGAATTCAGGTCAGAAACTCCAAAGTGTTTTATGAAACCCGCCTGAGTCATAAGTTTTGCAATTTGAATTTGGCTAGGGTGAGCATGAGATGTTTCACTTCAGATACGATTCAAATGACCTACTAGGGAGCTTTTATGAAACAAAATTTATTTAAGAATATAATTTACATACAGCAGTAACTTTCACCAATTACAAACAAGAAAACAAAACATGATATTATATAAACCTTAACAACTAAATGCAAGATTTAAATCAAGCATACTTCCCTATAAACATACACCTGCCACAGATTTAACACAGAAAACAAGGATGGTCACATGATGCTAGAACTTAGTCCATTGGTTGGAGAATTGAAACTCTGACTTCCCAGCCTTGTAACTTCCAGCAGCCCTCGAGGTAGCAATAATGTCACTGCCACCCTCTAGCTTTTAGCCAGTGAACCACTGCATGAGACAGAATTCTCACTCCAGGAATGCAAAAAGACCTGCTTCCAGCTAGTCAGCAGAATCTATATTACCAGTGAGAGTCGGAGAGAGAGAAATCCTACCTATAGCTTGAAAACCAGGACAGCATCTAACTAAAACAGCAGCCAGCAACCCAAAACTGAAAGTAAGAATTCTTGTCACCTGACCTCTCAATCATTCTTCCTTCAACAATGCAGGGTCATAAAAATTCTGCAAAAGTGCATGAGGCCCAGAGTAAAAATAAACAGAACCCCATTTAAACCATTGAAGCAGAAATAAAAGGACTTCTAAACTGGTAGCCAGTGCCACAATGAAAAAAAACTGCTTACAATCTGCAGAGAACATGATTTTAAAAAAAGTTTCTTAAAGGCACACTAGCATTACACAACATTTATTGTTCATCTCTAATTGCCCTTGATAAGTTGGTGGTGAGCCTCCTTCTTGAACGGCTACAGTCCATGTAGTGTAGGAACAGTGCTGTTAGGGAGGGAGTTTTGGTTTTTGGCCTTGTGATGGTGAAGGAACACATTCCCAGTCAGGATGGTGCGGCTTGGAGGGGAACTTGCAAGTGATGGTGTTCCTATGCGTCCCCTGCCCTTGTCCTTCTAGATGGTGGAGGTTGAGGGTTTGGAAGGTGTTGCCAAAGCAGCCTTGGGGAATTGCCATGGTGCATCTTGTAGGTATCACCCACTGCAGCCCCTGTGCATCAGTGATACAGGGAGTTCTGATCATTGTTGAGTTTCTTGGGTGTTCTTTGGAGCTGCATTCATCCAAGCAAGTAGGGAGCATTCCGTCACACTCCCGACTTACGCCTTGTTAATGGTAGACTGGCTTTAGGATGTCACAGAGTGAGATACTCGCTGCAGAACTCTCACCTTCCAACCTGCTCTTGTAACCACTGTATATAAACCACAGAGTTGATATGATTAGTCCAGTTAAGTTTCTGGTCAATGGTTATTGGTGGTGGAAGATTCAGTGATCTGATCATAATGCCTTTGCGTGCCAAGGGAAGATGGTTAGATTCTCTCCATTGACTCAGTGAACAATTGCTGCTGCCTCAGGAACCCCACTCACCCTGGACATATTGTCTTCTATCTTCTTCCATCGAGCAAAAGATACAAAAGTTTGAAAACACGTACCAACTGACTCAAGAACAGCTTCTTCCCTGCTGTCATCAATCATTTGAATGTTCCCACCTTATATTAACTTGATCTTTCACTTCACCCTACCTGTAACTGCAAGACTCCATATTCTGCACAAATTAATAAAAGCAAATTACTGTGGATGCTGGAATCTGAAATCAAAAGAGAAAATGCTGGAAAATCTCAACAGGTCTGGCAGCATTTGTAAGGAGAGAAAAAAGAGCTGACCTTTTTGTCAAAGCTTTAACAAAGGATCAGCTGGACTCGAAACATCAGCTCTTTTCTCTCCTTACAGATGCTGCTAGACCTGCTGAGATTTTCCAGCGTTTTCTCTTTGGGTACTATATTCTGCACCCTCTCCTTTCCTTTTCCCCTGTATACTCTATGAACAGTTAAGTTTTGCCTGTATATTGTGCAGGAAACAATGCTTTTCACTGTATCCCAATACATGTGACAATAATAAATCAAATCAAATGGAAACGTGAAGAGCCATAGAAAATCACAACTGTAAAGTCTACCTGAATAATACCACAGAGAGAGAAAATAAACATGACTGCGCTGCTTATGACATCTATTCATGCAGAGAAAAGTCCTGGTATATCATTTCAAAGTACAAGAAGTTTGATCCAACTGTGTTTTGCTTTGTCAATAACATATCTTTATTAGGATTGACTAGAAGGTTAATCACCTTATTGACAGTTTGCTATCTTCTGCTGTTTCTGTATTATGTTCGAGACACAAATCTTTTTTAATAATGTGTTGTTTTTGTCAAAGTACCACTGGTATCTTTTCAAGAATACAATCCCTGGAAAACAAAATATTGAAGTAAATAAAAGTTTTGTTTTATCACAGCAAATCAACTGCAATACAAAACATTTATCCCTCTGTTGCTGAAACCAATTCTAATCTTAAGGCAGCACAGTGGTTAGCACTGCTGCCTCACAGCACTAGGGACCCAGGTTTGATCCCTGGCCTTGGGTCACTGTCTCTCCAGAGTCTGCACAGAAGTTCTCCCCGTGTTTGTGTGAGTTCCCTTCGGGTGCTGCAGTTTTCCCCAACAATCCAAAAGATGCGCAGGTTTGGTGCATTGGCCATGTTAAATTCTCCCTCAGTGTACCTGAACAGGTTACCGGAGTGTGGCGACTAGGGGATTTTCACAGTAACTTCATTGCAGTGTTAATATAGGCTTACTTGTGACACTTGTCAGGCAGCATTTTTTTTTGAACAGTAGAATCTTATCTCAAGGTTAAGCAGAAGATTGAAATTAATTTGAAGTAAATTTGAAGAGGTTTCTCAGGATTCAAACAAGAAGTCATGGCTTGTTAGATTTCCTGCAAGGTGAAACTATTCGCCTTTCTAGAGTTTACCCCATATCATATCACAGGTTGTAATCAGGTGACGGAATAGAGAGACCACGGGTATTTGTTCAAGTTAGCACGACAGATCATAACTTAATCACCATATTTAATCTGGCTGTTGCTGAAGAATTGATTTTTTATTGATTTCATTAAGCTCTCTCTGAACGGATGAACTTTACATTTTAATTAAGAACTTGAATTAATCCTGATGGTTAATATTTAATTAGACCCATCCTGTACAACACTAGTTCTTTAACTGTAATGGTGCCCAAACAGCTAGTAGATTAAAATTGGTGGAAAAATAACTATCTGACTCACTTAGGATGTTGTAAGCAGGGATTATTGATTAGGTCACTTGTTGCATTGTGTCTCTTCCCTAGATGAGAAAAGCCATGAAAACCTTCTAAACTTCCCACAGTGTGAGCTAGAAAAATCTACTTTAGCAATGACTAGAAGTTCATGAAATCATGGTGAGTTTGATTTTGTTTTTAATTCATTTGTGTAATATGGGCCTCACTAAGTGGCCAGCATTTATCGCCCATCCCTAGTTGCCCTTGGTGGTGGTGAGCTGCCTTCTTGAATCGCTGCAGACCACTTGCTGTGGGTTGACCCACAATGCCATTAGGGAGGAAATTCCAGGATTTTGACCCAGCAACTGTGAAGGAACAGTGATATATTTCCAAGTCAGGATGGCGAGTAGCTTGGAGGGGAACTTGCAGGTGATGACGTCCTCATCTATCTGCTGCCCTTATCTTTCTCGATGAAAGTGACCATGGGTTTAAATCATGGTGTGTCCCAGCATTTCACACTGTTCACTCTTACATGGATCAGGCGTGGTCACACTTCCCTTACCACCTTTTCAGCATTTTCCACATCGTTCCAATGGCTTCTTGGCTGAGGGTTCCATTGTCAACAAAAACACAGTGACAATACTCTTTGAAGCTAGCAAAGCCTACCAAGAGTTAACTGTATGAGTAGAGTTACTAACAGGAGGTATGGCATGTCATTTGGTATTATTCAGGGGGAAAAGAAATCACTTATACACTAACCTATAGTTCTGGAACTCTTCTGAGTTACTGAATACAGGAGTTGGGACATCTTGTTGAAGTTGTACAAGATATTAGCAAGGTTACACTTGGAATACTGTGTACAGTTCTGGTCACCCTATTATAGAAAGGATATTATTAAACTAGAAAGAGTTCAAAAAAATTTACTAGGATGCTACCAGGACTTAATGGTTAGAGTTATAAGGAGAGTCTGAATAGACTGGGACTTTATTTTCCCTGAAGGCTTAGGGTTGATCTTATAGAGATCTATAAAGAAGGGCATAGATAAGATAGGTAGTCAACGTCTTTTCCCAAAGATAGGGGAGTCTACAGCTAGAGGACATAGGTTTAAGGTGAGAGTGGAAAGACATAAAATGGTCCAGAGGGGCAATTTTTTCACTTAGAGGATGATGAGTGTTTGGAACAAGCTGCCAGAACCAGTAGTAGAGGCGGGTACAATTTTGTCTTTTAAAAAGCATTTAGACAGTTACATGGGTTAGATGGGTATAGAGGGATATGGGCCAAGTGCGGGCAATTGGGACTAGTTTAGTGGTAAAAACTGGGGGGCATGGACAAGTTGCTGTAAACCTCTATGATTCTATTGGGGCAGGCATGGGACAATCTGGGAAATAACCCAGTTCCACCCGCTCTCTAGCCCATTTTTCTTTGAACAATGGAATCCTAACAGAGTTGGTGGGTCAGCCACTACCTTTACACCTTGAAGAACAAAATCCAGCAGGATGTGAATCAAACAGTCATTCCAAACTATTCATTAGTGAGAAAGGATCGGTAGTCAATCATGAAGTAAAATCAGTAAGGGTGGAAATTAGAAGAAGCAAGAGTCAGAAAGCCATGATGGGATTGGTTTATAAGTTCCACAACAATAATTATATGGTTGAGCTGAGCATTAAACAAGAAATTATTGGAGTTTGTAACAAAGGAAATATGATCATTGTGGAGCCTTTAATCTTGATTGTCATCAGACATGTATAAATCTTGAAATCTCAGCCTTACTACATCTTCAACCAGTGCAGTAATGCCCTGACTCTGAAATAAGGCGTAGCTGTAAAATAGCTCCTACCCGTGTCAACAAGATGGGGACCCGAGTAGTACAGGAAAATAGCGACATTGTGTGCCCACATTTGTTTTGTGAATTCATTTAACCCTGGAACAGGGATTGAGGTCAGGTAGCATCATGGAGACAGAAAGCGAGAACACCTCACCTTCAAATAAAATAGGTGAGACTTATTGACCATTGTGCAAAGTCTCATGAGTCTTTGACTCTTCAAAGAACAGCAGGTCTTCAGTTCAAAAAGTCCATCTTGGTTATATTCCAATGTGTTGATTCTTGGCTGCCTGGAATGATGGCAAATTGCCTGAATTTCGATAGCAACAACCCTTTGCCTGAACACCTCCTATCAACCCAGGCCTGATGTTCTGGTTAATATGGATTTTGGCCCCAATCTAGTGATGATTTATTGCTGATGTTACGAGTAGCTTTTTGTTTCCTATTGTGTCAACAAATTGAAAACTCTCAGGTTGTCTCATGCACTAATTGAACGACCACAAATGAAGAGGAGGTTGGGACCTGAAAGATGTTTAGCCAGCGGCTTCAACATCTGCTGATCTCACCTGATTTGCAGCATCCAAATGTAATGTAAGAAACACTCAAGAAGGATTCTTGCTCTAATTATCTGATCGCTGGTGGACTTCCAGCCGCTCACTTACTCAATGGCCCAGTGACAGTTTAAACTCCTGATCTATTTTTTTTATAATGTCCCCAAATCATGCATTGCAGTTAATGCGTTTGAGCCAATCTTGCACGAGCAAGATGTTGGGATACAGTGTATGAGTGATTTGAGACATGGGTGAAATTTCGAGTGCTGCCAACAACAGACAGCATGGCAAGTGGGGCAACATAGCTTGGCATATCGCCAGAGATCAGTTTTCATAGAATCCCTACAGTGCAGAAGGAGGCCATTTGGCCCATCGAGTCTGTACCGACCACAATCCCACGCAGGCCCCATCCCCATAACTCCATGCATTTTCCCTAGCTAGTCCACCACTCAGCACCCACCACCAACGTGCACCGCACCCTCCCCACCCCCCCCCCCCCCCCCCGCCGCTTCCTTCAGTGTACCTGAGCTTGTTCAGGTACACTGAGGGAGAATTTAGCATGGCCAGTGAACCTAACCAGCATGTCCTTCGGAATGTGAGAGGGAAACTCACGCCAACACAGGGAAAATGTGCAAACTCCATACTGACAGTCACCCAAGTCAGGAACCTAACCCGAGTTCCTGGCACTGTGAGACACCAGTGCTAATCACCGTGACGCCCATTTCCTACCAAATAAAGTTCCCCGCCACCCAGAAATTAGAACATTCACTTTTATGACTTTGGGGTTAGTATATGTTGCTTTGGCCTTCTTGGGGACCACTCACAACTTGACTCACTTTGAGTGCCGATGAGATCGGGTGAAGTGTGTAAGGCAGGGGGGGTGGGGTGGGGGGAGCTGGGGGCGTGTGGGGCGGGTGGGGGCTTCATCCAAAGTCACCTGCCCCTCAAAGCAATCTACACTTATTGGCTGTAATCTCCATTCTGGAGTCTAAGTTCAGTGACGGGAGTGGAAGTCTGAGTGATTTTCACTAGAAGGGGTGGGACAGCTTATTATCCATGCGCCCGTGCAGAGTATAGTAAACCTTGTGGCAGGGCCAAGCAGGAAGTATCTGTTCCAGCCATTACCTTATGGGTTAAAGATCTGGGTGCCATATTTAACGGGCAACCGGACAGTGCAGGTCAGGATCTTCCAAACATTCAGACCAGACATTCTCTTCCTCCCCTGGACAACCTCCATCTCTTCTCCCCTTCACTTGCCTTCCATGTCCAACCATGGCCAATATTGGTGACCTCGAAATCCATCCACCTAAAATGACCTCCTTCCACTTTGTGGGAGACAAAGGCTGGACTGGAAGAGGGTGGGATAGGTGCTTTGACAGTGGGTCTTAGAGGTTGAGCCGCGGATACTGGGCAGCGGAGGGAACTGTGATTAAATGTTCCTGCGTGCATTATAATGTTAAGCTGCTTGGCAGAGCAAGGGTTAATGTGGGACTGGAAGGCGGTACCACCCACAGCATGATGTATGTAGTCACATGCTCAGAGGGCAGTCCAGAAGAATGCTCTGGAAACAGCTAGCCTGCATGGTGGGAGCAACATCAGGAGTAATCATACTAATAACTGCAAATAGTTCAGGCCTACCAACAAAGGTATTCATCTTTTCAAACACACAAGCCTCAAGATCTAATCAATAAGCCACCACCACATAAAGAATGTACCTTGTGACAGGAACAGGCACAGTGAGGGGGGAGTAGGAAATGTTGTAGAATGGTGGTCATTATTCAGTAAATCTGAAAGAGTCTTCATCATCATACATGGGTAACTGTAACACTTACTGACTGCTGGAACTATTCACAAGTATACAGTAAAGGGTACAAACTAGGAGCTGTCTCCATGCTGGCTGGTACACACTGCTCTGTCCAACACTCGACTAACCCTGGGTGTAGGTCAGATGATCTCTTGCATCACGGTATGGATGGTTCTGTATCCTATATGTGCCAGACTCTTATACCACAGGCTGCAGTAGGATAAGTCCGGGGGATAGTCGGGTGGCATGGAGGGATTCGTGGAAGCGGACGAAATGGATAGCCCAGATAATGGGGGGACAGTGGGCATGGGAGAGGTAATGAATGTATGCTCAGAGGCGGGGGAGGTATGTGAAGGTAAATTGTCGTAATTACAAGGGTAATGGGAGAGTTCAAGGGTGACAGAGGGGGAAGGAGTGGTTACATTGGGTGGGTCAAAGGAGATGGGGGAATTTAGTGAGTAACAGGGGAGAGTAGAGCAAATCTCAGATTTAACACACACATTTGATTCTCAACAATGCAACGCAGTCAATGTTAAACTGTGATCCCCCATAAAGTGGAAGGAGGGTCCTTTTAGGTGGGTGGAGTTCAAGGTCACCACAATTGGCCAACTAAAGGGACCACCCACATGAGGCAACTGGAGGGCAACAAAGCTCAGTTATGTTCTCCTCTCAATGGTGAAACCCTCACGTGGGGGTCTCCAATACCCAGAACAGGGAGTGCCCGGGATCATTGTTAGCTGCCATGCTCTGCACAATCCCACACTACAAAGGGGGCATATCTTGGATGAGGAAGGCATGGAGGACTGAGATGTCACCTCCAACAATGAGCACGGTGAAGGAGATGGATTTGCTGAGGGTACAATATCACTGAGTCACAGTGACAGAAGCAGAGACTGTGGCAAGGCAGATAGATTTAAATTAATGAGATAGCTCCCAGATTCCAGACAGAGTGAGCTGCCGACACATTCCCTTTCTGTTTTTTTACCCTCTGCTGGAGCTCCTTTTTGATTATCGACATTATACATTTGTTTTAATGTATCTTGATTTATGAAAGCTGAATTAAATTGCAGTCGTTACTATCTGCTCTGTTGGGTGTTTAATCTTCTGCATGTGCTGAACTATATTAACATGTTGCCCTGGTGCTAATGAGGAATTAGAACCTGCGCAGCATCTTCCCATGACCTCGGGCACCTGTGGGTGGAACTGGAATGTTTCTCATGCCCTCGCAAAGTCTGTATGCATGGCAACGTGGAAGAGATATCAGATTGAAACTCAGCAGGGATGCGCTCAAGGCACCCTCTGCTCTCAATGGGGGGGGTGGACCTCACGGGGAGTTCCTTCAGACAGAACCAGATCGATGGGTCCACAGGAAAGAGCAGCTTGAGAACACCATTTAGCTCCTTGAGATTTCTCCTCTTTGCAGATTGATCAGGGAAGTTCCTACTCTCACCCCCAAACTCCAGTTGCCCATAGTAATCTTGCCGTCTTTATCACCTCACCAGTGCTATCAATTGTTGAGTAGCAACCACTCCAGGCCCTCATGTGGCAGAGACTCCAACAAGTCTGAGTCCTAGATGGCCTTAGTGTTAGTGTGAGACTGTGTTCCATCACTAGCCAAGGCCAACATCTTCCCTGTATGCACCCTGCTGAGGCCTGTTTGAGTAACTGATGCTTCACATGAATGGCCTCACATACAGGCCCATTCTGCTCTGTCTCACCTCATGCAGTAAAATCCCGATTCTCCAGCGATGTCAGATACACTTTGGTTTACATGAGGTTTACTGCCTCGCTAAGGAGATTAGCAGGCCTGACAACTGCACACGCCTCTTAAATCCTACACTCAAATCCTCCTTGTTAACCTGTTTGTCGTCTCCTTACTTGTCCCTTTAACCTGCTCAAAATGACAAATCACCAAGGATGTCCACTATTGATTGGAGGAGTCCACCACAGTTTCCTCCAGGTACATCGGGCAGCTTCAGGATTTCTGCCGTGTGTCGAGTCTCACTCTCTGAGCCTGAAAGCCCACAGTGTTCCTAACCACTCACTCTACAGGTTCAACTCCCCTCGAGTACTTGGGACATCCACCCACATATCACATCAGGCCAACAGCAGGAGGTATAAGCACCTAGCTGAACACATTTTTGGAGGTCAGAACATGGTGGGCTACAAGTAATGGCTGACGTGATGGATGGCCCAGATCGCGCATTCACAAATGATGGCCAATTCTGAATCAAAAACATCTTGGCACAAAATGACTGATCACAAAGGAAGGCCATTAATTGAGTAATCGCTGTGTTGATAATGTGAGAGAAGTGAATCTATATGAGATCGTTATCAGAGTTTGATGGGGACCCAGGTTCCACACTTAAATGCCCCTGAACATTGAAGCAATTGGTAGTAAGATGGAATCCAGGAAACTTCCACACAGGGAAAGTGAACATGTATTTACAAACGCCAAGGTTTATCCAATGATTGGACACGCATGCCATCTGTGTGCCTTCAAACTTCTTAATCTTTCTTTGCCTGGCATCACATCCAGGTACAACCCCAACATCTGAGTTGGAAGCAGCTGACTAACAGCTGTGCCTGGTTGACTGTCAGGACATTGGTGGGCATTGCCTGGTGCCCGATGCCTGGAGGACCGCAACCTGCTAAGAATCTCCTGTTCAGGTGCAGATGCACCTTCCTCGAACTGACTTGATGGAGGCAGTAGGGTCACTGGCAGAGGAGGTGGAGTACCAGGGCAACCTTGGAGAGTCCCAGGCTGATGCCACCAAGGTGCCCAGATTAGCTCCTCTGCCCTGTGGGTGTCCAATGGCCCTTCCCTGACTCCTTGAAAAGAAGGGGTGCCAGGAAGTAGGCCAAGGTACCCATGCTCTGCCTCTGCTGCATCCATGGAGCAGTGGGGTGCAGGGTCTGATTGTGTACCTGGCGGCCTCTGTGTGTTCTGCTCTCCAAGGCAGCCGCCACCCTTCCAATGGGGATGGCCAAGCACTCGCTCGCTGGAGCCATGACAGCAGACAGAATGTGAACAGACTCCTCCAGCCTTCAGTCCAGTCTGTACGTGGCCTCTGGCAACCCTGTCTGATGTTCCTCTGCCTGTCCATCAGCTCCCCGATGTCCGAGTCCAGAGGATCACTATCCTGTTGGGCCTGAGCAGGGGCCTGGTCTCCGACATCCTCCCAGGGTCAGAGGCCTCAGTTGTCATTTCTTTTGTGAGCTGTGAAGCCGTGTGTTGGTGACACGCTCACCAGATTGTGACACCGAGACTAGAATGTGCACCCACCGAGGTGAGTGTATCCACACCGGGCAGGAGTGCAGGTAAACACCGTGATGGTGCACTCTCTGACTCATCCTCCTCAGGCTGGGGGCTGGCTCTGTGACTGGTCTATCTTAGTGCTCTCCTTTTCTTGCTGGTACCTGGGAAAGGGAGATGTAATGGCTGACCTCTTTAATTAAAGCAATGTGTTACTATATGGGTGCAGACTTGAGGCCTCCTCACTGGCTTTCCAGGGGGATCCTGTCTCACCTTTAGCACAGCTACGATCCTGCTCCCCTCCCCGGGCTATCTCGGCAACATGCCCTTTGAATGGGGTGATCGCTGTAATGTCCGGAATTCCACCTCAGACCCGGGACCTCTCCCGCTTGCTGTAGACATTCTTTTCCTGCAGAAAAACAGAAGGACTGATTGTCATAGAAACTCAAGCACCTTAAAACCATGGTCTCTATCCCCATCAAAAAACAGTGGGTTAAAACCCAGCATGGTTTGCATATACTCTGCATTGGCTGTTCCTTTACTGTGGCTGGGTCAAAATCCTGGAAGTCCCTTCCCAACAGCACTGTGGGTGTCCATACATCACATGGCCAACAACAGTTCAAGAAGGCAGCTCACCACCACCTTCTCAAGGGCAATAGGGATAAGCAACAAATGCTGGCTTAGCCAGCAATGCCCACATCCCATGAAAAAATCAAAATAAAGGCATCAGCATCTCACCTGATACTTCATAAACCAATTTCAAGTGCTCCTTGGGCCACCCTCTCCTGGCAAGTACAGTGGGCATGAATTAATCCATCCTTCACCATGTCTATAGGGCTACCTTTACCTATCCACCTAATAACTTCTTTGTAGCACAGTGGTGAGTGGTACAGTGGCACAGTGGTTAGCGCTGCCGCCTCACAGTGTCAGGGACCAAGTCCGGTCTCGGGTCACTGGCTGTGTGGAGTTTGCATGTTCTCCCCGTGTCTGCGTAGATTTCCTCCGTGTGCTCCGGTTTCCTCCCACAATCCGAAAGATGTGCAGGTTAGGTTGATTGGCCATGATAAATTGCTCCTTAGTGTCAGATAGATTAGAAGGGTAAATATATGTGGTAAATATGGTTGAAATAGGTTGAGGGAGCTATGTCTCTTCTCCCTGGAGAGACAAAGGTTGAGAGGCGACCTGATAGAGGTTTATAAAATGTTGAGAGGAATAGATAGGGTGGATTCTTGGAGGCTATTTCCCAGGGCTGAAATGGTTGCTACGAGAGGACACAGGTTTAAGGTGCTGGGAAGCAAGGACAGAGGAGATGTTAGGGGTAAGTTTTTCACTCAGAGGATGGTGAGTGAGGTGGTGAATCGGCTGCCGTCGGTGGTGGTGGAGGCAAACTCGCTGGGGTCTTTTAAAAGACTTCTGGATGAGTATATGGGATCTAATGGCATTGGGAGTTACAGATAGTTCTATGGCTTGGTAGGTATAGATGTGATCGGTGCAACTTGTGGGCCGAAGGGCCTGTTTGTGCTGTAGTGTTCTATAATATGAGGATAGGGCCTGGGTGGGATTGTTGCTGGTGCAGGCTCAATGGGCTGAATGGCCTCCTTCTGCACTATAGGGATTCTATGATTCTAAGACTTGAAGCAGAATGAAGATGCTGGGATATGGGACATACACAACCTCATATCCTCACTGTTCAGAAAGGAAGATCAAAATCTGGGAGAGGGAAAGGTAAACTCTTGATTAAAGCTAACAGTATCACACTGAACATGCTTGAAGTAGTTGGAAAATAACAAACAATCCAATTGAAAATGTTGGGACAAATTGATGGAAAGAAAATGTAATAAACCAGTGTTGATTTTGAAAACTGTTCTTTCTCCCTGTTCTCCGAGTACTCTGGCTTATTTCTAACTCGGATCAATGTAGCTGGGATTAGATTTGTGGCTTATTCTTTTTCTTATTTTTTTAAAGACTTCCTTATATCCGTTGACCAGACTGCGGTGCTTACTGGAGCAATTAATTCAGCAAACTTTTCCAGATGTTCAACGCCACAGCATTTGCCGCTGAAGTAAGCATTTGTAAAACGTAATGCTTATTTAACACAAACTCGAGTAAGTCAGTTATTGTAATTACTAAGCACGACAGCTCCAGTAATTACTGAGTATATTTCTGGTCCTCACCATCAGTTTAGTTCCTCTCAGTCACAATTTTTTTTTCAGTTCAATGTTGCTGAAAGATATACCTAATCGGGAGAAATGTTCTTCCTGGCAGTAACTGGGACTGGTCTCACTAGCGATTTACTTAGGATGACAAAAGTGCTCCATCTTGCCATCCATCTATCCAATCTCATCAGATTAAAATATCAACAGCTTTTGTTCTAGATTAAAATGCTTCAAAACATTCCACAGATCTGGTTTTACCAAGCTGTGAAACTTTAAACAGGACTTGATCGCAAACTTTTCCGAGGGGGATAATGACCGTGAACAGAAAAGCTACTTCATTAAGGTGTTAGCCGTGACATGGAGATGCCGGCATTGGACTGGGGTGGGCACAGTAAGAAGTCTCACAACACCAGGTTAAAGTCCAACAGGTTTATTTGGTGGCTCAAGCTTTCGGAGGACTGCCCCTTCATCAGGTGAGTGGAGAATTGGGTTCTCCTAGATATGTGCCCTGTTTGTGAACCCAATTCTCCACTCGCCTACGAAGGAGCAGCGCTCCGAAAGCTCGTGCTACCCAATAAAGCCATTGGACTTTAACGTGGTGTTGTGAGACTTCTCAATAAGGTGTGTGATGGGCTTTTTAATATCCCACCATTGCCATATGAAGCTCAGAAGTGTTCCCTACAAGGGGCAAGCTTGCTTTCTTGTATCCTACATTTACAAATGTCATGAATGGAAGTCTTCCCTTTTTATAACTGGCCTTGGGTGTGTTGTTCAGTCAAGAGCGCTTTCTAGAACTTTCCTGAGCCTGTTATTGAATTTGACGTCAAATACAGACTCCAAAACAGTTTGGGTTTTCAAACATCACGGGCACGATTCTCCTGCATTGTGATTCCGGCAGCGGGAGGTGTCGCGTTGTTTCCTAGCAGTGGGATTTTCCAGTCCCGCCGCTGTCCATGGGAATTCCTATTTATGACACCCCACGCTGGCAGTGAAGCGCACTGCCGGCAGGACCGCTGGAGAATTCTGGCCCACATTCCTGAACATCATCAACGATTTGATGAGCCAAGAATTCTGTGCAATAAATGCCCATTCATTCCTCTGAATAGACGAGGACTGCACTGGTACAATGTTGAAATGAATTTCTTCATTTTACAGAGTTTAAAGAAAATTAAATCATTGCAGAAGTGAAAAGAGTGAGAAAAGCTGGAGAGAGACTGGGTTTTTTCACTGCCAGCCCCCTGCACTGATCGTGAACACACTGAATTCAGAAACAAAGCTGGATTGCAAACGCAGAGCTAAAACTACAATGTATGTCATTCCTTATCTTGTTATTGAAATTGTTTTGCACATGCTGTCTCCAGCTTGAAGAAACAGGCCTTGCAAATGCTGTTTATGAACAAGTTGTTTGGTTTATGAAAAGCCTGTTTTGCTTGCACTGTAACCTTCAAAAATACAGTCAATTTCTAGCTAACCCCGCCTGGCTTCTGGCAAGGCTGGGTTAGCCACCTTACCACTAAAATGTGGTAAAGTGTTAGTTAATTGTTTAAGCCTAAAAGAGTTAGTTACATAGGCAGAAAAAGCTTAAAATGAAGTCTATGCATAGATGAAGCAAACCAGACACAGGATCCCTCAACAGATGAATCAAGGATTCTGTGCAATAAATGCCCATTTTAAGTGTCCCCTTTTAAAGTGGTTTTATTTTCAAGGACTTCATTTTTGATGTGCGGGTTCCATTTAAAGTGCAGTATTCTCCGTTTTAAAGTGTGCAAGAAGTGTGATGATGTCCTCACAAAGCCATTTTATCCTTTGTCTACATTCAAGGAGCATCATTTTTTGTTACATTTTCAGGTACCTCCCACGTGCTAAATTAACTTTTTTAAAAGTTTAGACTCTTTCTGCTGCACCCTTTGCTAGTTGAGCAACTCCGTGGACTTTGTTTTTTGAAAGAATTCTTCGTTGTGCTGTAAAATGTATTTTTCGAATTGCTTTGCTGCTGGTACAATATGTACGTGATAAATCTCTCTCTACTTCCCTGGCTACCTGGTCCACAAGAACACTGGTTCCAGCATGGTTCAGATATAAGCCATCCCAATGGTGCAGCCACCAACTTCCCAGTATTAATGCCAGTGTCGCACAAACTAAAACCCACTTCTCCCACACCAGTCTTTGAGCCATGTATTCATGGGTCTCATGGTAATATCACCAGGCCATCATCTTCTCCTGCTCTATTCCTTATGTTTATCCAAATTCACACAGGGAATTAAGTGAGAACTGCTTGAATTTTTCTCCTACAATAAGTTCTGAGGAAGAATCATACTGAACTCAGAACATTAACTCTGTCTCTCTCTCTCCACAGACCGGCTGAGTTTTTCCAGCACTTTCTGCGTTTATTTCGGATTTCCGGCGTCCACAATATTTTATTTTCATTGTGGTGAGTTTTCTCTGGTTGATACACAGAGCGATGATCAACTAGCTGAACTATGAGGCTCACAAGCACTTTGGACAGACAGATTGGATGGTCAGACTCCCTCGGAACTGGAATCTATAAACCTCAGAGGAGACGTCAGCACTACAAGTGTCTGGTGAAGACACTTAAAAAAGCAACTCAAGTGAGCTTAAGCACTATACAAATACCACTGCGAGAACAAACCTGTCAATAAGAGCACAGTGCTCGATCAGTCACTCGCGCGCCTGCTAGTGAAGAATTTACATCAAGCCTCTCTCTAAAGGGCAACACATGACATCAACTGTTATACTGAGGAGCTGAGGTACCTGAGCTCAGTCAGAATGGATGTAAGTGAAGCAAAGTTGCCACGGCTCCTGAAAAGCCACAGCAGAAGGAATCATTCTCAGTCAGAGGTTGCAATCACTAGCATTCCCACTTGTGCCAGCTTATCTAATGAGAGAGTATCCTACACAGTGGTTCACACTGCTGCCTCACAGCGCCAGGAATCCAAATTCAATTCCGGCCTCAGGTCGCCATCTGTATGGAGTTTGCACATTGTCCCTGTGTTCTCCCAGGGACAGCACAGGGGCCGAGTTGTTAGCACTGCTGCATCAAAGAGGCAGGGACCTGAGTTCGATTCCCGGCTTGGGTCACTGTCTGTGCAGAGTCTGCTCTTTCTCCCCATGTCTTCGTGGGTTTTCTCTGGGTGCTCTGGTTTCCTCCCACAGTTTGAAAGTGGTTAAGTGCATTGGCCATGCTAAATTCTCCCTTAGTGTACCCGAACAGGCGCCAGAGTGTGGCAATTAGGGGATTTTCACAGTAACTTCATTGCAGTGTTAATGTATGCCTACTTGTGACACTAATAAATAAACTTCAGACTGTGTCTGCATGGGTTTCCTCTGGGTGTTCCAGTTTCCTCCTACATTCTGAAGATGTGCAGATTAGGTGGATTTTAGCCAATGTTAATCCCCTTTGGTGTCAGGGGGGTTAACAGGGTAAATATGTGGGGGTACAGAAATAGGGCCTGGGTGGGATTGTGGTTAGTGCAAGCTCGATGACAGAATGGCCTCCTTCTGCACTGTAGGGATTCTATGATTCTATCAAAGCAGAATGTGACGGCATGCCAGAAACAGGATGGACAGATTGCTTGCTATGAATATATTTGGTGGTTCGAATAAGATTGCACACAATTCATTTTGTAGAAGTGCTTCTAAACTCTCCGTTTCATTCACTCACAGGATACGGGTGTCACTGGTGGGTCCTTCATTGGTTACCCATCCCGAAAGGTGCCTGCTTACATATCGTGGAGGGGCCTATTTCAGAGAGCAGTTAAGAGCCAACCACAGTGCAGTGGGTCTGGAGTCACATACAGACTGGCAGATTTCCTTCCCTAAAGGACATTGTGGTTGACTCTCAACTGCCCTCCAAGGGCAACTAGGAATGGTCAATAAATGCTGGCCGACCAATGAGACACATATCCCATGAATGAATAAAAGAAATATAGCTCATTAATAGGTTTATTGGTGGGAGGCCGTACAGTGTTACAGGGTCTCTTTATAGTCCAGGTCAGACTCACTCCAAAGACACATGCCAGGTTTGGAAGGTTCATTTTATTAAAACTACTCTCCTGGGACACCATATTAAGGAGGTAGATACTTCACAATAATATAGCAGTGTTCGGGAAGGTGCTGTATTATTTGCTTGCATCGAGTTACTCTCAGGCTGCTTTCAACAATTCTAATACTTTGGGCCTGGTCATAAACCTGAGAGGTTAGAAGTAGCTGTGGAAGCTCCCGGGGGAACATTTTCAAGATAACAGCAGGAATATGCTTATCTCCAATCTGGTAGCTTCGTACTCACTGTTACAATCTTTCTCTGAATTCCAGACTTCTTTAATTAATTAAGTTTAACTTCGTCAGTTGCCATGGTGGGATTTGAACTCACGTCCCCGGCATTGTGAGTCTAGGCCTCTGGATGTTTAATCCATTCACGTGACCACCATGCTCCCACACCCCATTCCTAGTGCAGCACAATCCATTGTTGCTATTGGCAGGGAGGGAGACCGCAATTGTGTGAATTTGATTTTGTGATGAGCTGCAACCATAGGAGCAGGAGAAGGCCGTCAGTCAGTTGATCTATACCACGACTTCATGTGTCCATCTTTTCTCCATATCCTTTGACAACCTTACTGAGCAAGTATCTATTGACCTCACAAGTGCACAAGAAATAGGCAGAGGGCAGGCCCATTGGGCCTGTGGAGTCAGCTCCATCAGCTTCTTACCCACTCCTTCGATTCCCCGAGTGACTAAAAATCTGCCAATTATCACAATCTCAAACAGATCCGGCATGGAGCATCCACAACCCTCTGGGTCAGAGAATTCCAAAGATTCACAACCCGCGATTTCTCCTCACCTCAGCCCTAAACAATTTGCTCCTCGTGTCCTGAGTTTCCCTCCCTCCCTGAATTTTAGATTCCCTGACCAGCAGGAAAGATCTCTCAGTCTCTATCTCGTTAAACCCACGTCAGAATCTTGAATGTTTCAAAGAGATTGCCTCTTATTTTTCACTGTTTCGATCTCTGTGTGGTTTTGGGGAGAAGGCCATTGAATCAGAGAATCCATATAGTGTAGAATGAGGTCATTCAGCCTATCAAATCTGCACCATCTCCCCTACAGAGCATTTTACCCAATCCACCCTCCCCCGCTCCGCCCTATCCCTGTTACCCCAGATATTTACACTGCTAACCTCCCTAATTTACACATTTTGGGACACTATAAGGTGCAATTTAGTCGATCCAGTCAACCTGCATATCTTTGGAGTGTGAGAGGAAACCAGAGCACCCGCAGGAACCCTACGCAGATCTAGGGAGAATCTGCAAACTCCACACAGACAGTGACCCGAGGCCAGAATCGAACCCGGGATCCTGGCGCTGTGAGGCAGCAGTGCTAACCACTGTGCTACCGTGCAAATGCAAAGACTGTGCTGGAAGAGATGCCTGGAACCAGCTGCAATGTCCCAAATGTTTCTGCTGTCAACTGCGTGAGTTTTTCAAGTTGCGCCAACATGATTTTACAGGCGAGAGGCAAGATTTACTGGGCCGTTACGAGCTCTGGGCGTTTGGCGTAGTTTAAGGATTCAATTTAGAGATTTTGTCTTTATATTAACTGTCCAATTTGCTTGATAAATCCCAGGGTGATTGAATAACAATGACTATGGCATTGACACATTCCCATCTACACGCTCTGATTGACATAACCTCAGACAGTTAATGGTGGGGGTGGCAGACAGAGCCAAACAAATGCTTTTTTTGTGCGATTGCAACAAAATAAAACCCAGCTGACATTGAAAGCAAGATGGAAGCTGCAGAAACATGCAAATGTGGGCGTTTAAGGCTATCCTTGTGCCTGGAGTTTATGGTCCCCTTGCGCGGGTTGGCAAGGTTCATTTAACTTTATCAGTCCTTTTTTTTAACTGCACTGTCATTAGGGGGTTTAAAATATCAGCATGAACTATTTATTGGACTGGAACAGGTAGTGGTGTGTGAGACGGTTGAGGTTTCTAAATGAGAGGAATTTAATGTAGCAAAGGCACCCTTTTTATTTTAATCACCTCAGGCCCAACCATGCAGGTTTAGGAAGAGAACTCCAAAATGAAAAGAAATTGCAGGTATTGCTGCATTAATGACACATGAAAAAAAGACATTCTCGCTTTTATCCCTGAAAATATTCTCCAGAACCGCACCCTTAAATTACTGAAATGTCCCCACCTAGTGACAGAATTAAGTGATTACACTGATGGTCGAAAGCTGGAGAATGGAGAGGATTGTCTTCTATAGTGCAACAGCACATCATGAGATAGTAGCTTGTGGAGTAATAATCACAGGGCAATACATTTTAGCCGTCAATGTTAAGCATGGTCCGACAGCAGGAACTGTGCTGCACTGCCTAAAGAGATCAAAATCATTAATGAGACTGGGATGGGGTGAGTGTCACCAACCACCACCCCCTCCCCCCACCCCACCCATACTGCACTCAAAGCAGCGGTAATGGCACACTCCAGTGCTAACAATGTCAATGTCATCTCTATTCTGCTGGTGGATTACAGCATCCATCCCCTGTGTGTTTCCCATGACAATTCCCCTCCACCAGGTTTGCCCATTAGCTCCTATGAGGTTCCTGATGGCTGGACCAGTATCACTGTGATTATGACCAGATATCAGCACAGCAAAGCCTCCAAACCATATTCACAAGGACCCCAGTAGGCTGGAGGGTGAGTTAAAATGCTTAAATGAGTCATGAAATGAACCCCAAAAGAGCATGTTCATCACATACTTGCAACACGATGAGAATGAAACCCGTGTCTTGTGAGGCTCTCAATCTCTCTCCTTCAGCTTGTAAAACAGCGGAGACAATAAATAGTGATTGCTTAGGAGACAGGAACTCATTGATGCCAGTCCAGAAGTTGGTATCGACTGTGGTTGTTCCTGTGCCCGCTACTGGATTGCTAAGCAGTTTCAGATACTAACTGTCCACAAATACAAAATCCGTAGTGATTACTTAGTCAGTCATAGAGTCATAGAGATACACAGTATGGAAACAGGCCCTTCAGCCCAACTTGTCCATGCTAGTCAGGTTTCATAAACTGAACTAGCCCCATTTGCCTGCATTTGGCCCATATTCCTCTATACCTTTTCCATCCATGCACCTGTCCAAATGTTGTAACTGTACCATCTCTACTCTGGCAGCTCATTCCACGTATGCCCCACCCTCAGGTATGAAGATGTTGCCCCTCAGGTCTCTTTTAAGTCTTTCCCTTCTCACTTTCAACCTATGTCTCCAGGTTTGGGCACCACTAACCTGGGGAAAAGGCTATACATCTTATCTATGCCCCTCCGGATCTTATAAACCTCAATCAGGTCACCCCTGATCCTCCTACACTCCAGAGGGAAAAGTTCCGGCCTATCCAGCATCTCCTTACAATTCAAAGCTTCCAGTCCCAGTAACATCCTCCTAAATCTTTTCTGCACCCTTTCCAGTTTAATAATATCCTTTCTGTAGCAGGGTGACCAGAATTGTACACAGTACACCAAATGTACCCTCATCAACGAAATGTTAACCAAAGAAACATCCTTCTTAGAATATGTCTTAAAATTCTTAAGCCAAAATAGACTTCTTCCAAGAGAAAGAGAAAAATATTCATTGAAATGTTGGTTAATAATGATATCTCGTGGCAAAAGACCTTCTGCAGAAAATCTCTGGGATTCCTGGATTTTTTGCATGCAGCACAATCCAAAATGCCAGCCCTGTAGCTTTACAAGTCCCACAGGCAATGAAAATTAAGCTAACAAATTGTTTCCTTGACTCTTATATGAGGAACTCTCCCCGAATCCTGCCCTGGCTGAATCTAATAATCTGGACAGAGAGTCCAGAATTGCAGTCACCTGACCAGTGGGAAAATTCACTTCCGCACTGACAAAACATGGGGCGAAAATCAAATCGCAATTCTGGGCCAGAGGCGAGTGAAGGTGAATGATGCTCATTGACTGCGAGTGGAATAATCCATGACTCGATAAATCGTTTCTAAGCTCTTGTCAAAATTGTGCAAAGACACTGCATTAAAAACATGAACTGGCATCTGTACCCATCAGGCAGCTTTTCTGATTCTACCTTATTGCAGAGTGTATTGTGCAAGGTGAAATTAAAATGTTCAAACACTTAAAGACAGCATTTGTCAGCTTGATATATTCATAGAATCCCTAGGGCCCTATTGTACCATGTTCATTCTAAGTGATGATTCTGGGCGCAATTCAGATCCGACTTGGAAACCTGTTCTCAGGCGTCCCCGTACGCACTCAGCCCAGGTAAAAAAAACCACAAATCTGAATCGCGCTGGGGGTGGGGTTTATCACGCCCGAAACACTGCTGCTCCAATTGGAGCCTTCAACTGCGCATGCACAGTTAAACAAAAATTTGAAAAACGGTCCCCTGCCACATCGCTCCCATGCCGCATAAAGCAGCCCAGGAGCAATGGCCCCCAAAGACATTGCTTCACCCCCACAATATAACTGTCCCCCTTATCCACCCACCCCCCCCTCCCCGCTACCCAAACCGATCGTGACCCCCATGCCCCAGATCACACGCAGAGAGGCAGCGGACCCCCCTCCTACCCCCCACTGATCGCCCGCAGAGTGGCAGCGGACCTCCCCTGCCCCTGCTATCCCCCCCCACACCCCTCCCCCAACCAGAGATCCATCTGGCCCTCCTCCTGCCCTCCCCCACATCCCCCCCCCCCACCAGAGATCCATCTGGCCCTCCTCCTCCCCCACTCCTCCCACCAGAGAACAACCTGGCCTCCCTCCTCTCCCCCCACACCAGCGATACATCGAGCCCGCCTCCCTCCACCTCCCCCACCCCAACACCGATCTGAGTCAGAGAGCTGCCGGAAGCTCTGAACTTTCCTCTTCAGAAGCTGGAGCATCCGAACCAGACTTTTGCAGAGTATGTCTCTTCCGCACCAAATCCGGACAAGCAAATGGTAAAGGGGGAAGTGCTGGTAAGTTTGGGCCTACATTAAGTCAAGTTAAATGCATTTAAATTGACGTTGCGCCTGTTTTGCGCACAGTCCCAATTGCGTTCATTTTCGGGCCTTGGTAAAGGAGGAATCAGTACAGACGCAGGCACAGATCACACTATTCACGCCCGACTTTACCAAGTTTTTGCACCCGAAAATAGGCGCAATGCAATGGTAAAATTGGGTCCCTACAGTACAGAAGGAGGCCATTCAGCCCATCGAGACTGCACCAACTACAATCCTACCCATGCCCCCATCCCCCTAACCCCACATATTTACACTGCTAATCGTCTGACACTAACAGGCAATTT
This sequence comes from Carcharhinus amblyrhynchos, assembly GCF_965287045.1. Classification (NCBI taxonomy): domain Eukaryota; kingdom Metazoa; phylum Chordata; class Chondrichthyes; order Carcharhiniformes; family Carcharhinidae; genus Carcharhinus; species Carcharhinus amblyrhynchos. Next base: position 22,297,732 of record NC_137351.1, on the reverse strand, counting down.
AACATGGCCAATCCACTTACTGGGATTAAACCCATTAAGGGAGGAATCCGGAGCATGTGGAGGAAACCATTGCAGACACGAGGAGAATGTGCAAACAGACAGCCACCCAAGGATGGAATTGAACCCGGGTCCCTGGTGACGTGAGACAGCAGTGCCAACCACTGTGCCACCCATATTGTATGTGTAATTTGGACTAGATAGCTGGTCACACTTCTACAAAGCTTTCATTTGCACATTGTGTTTGGGACGCCTTCTGCCATCAGTCTTGGGGTTTGAATGCCAGTCCGCCTACGTCGGTTTTGTGGTATAATAATGCTTCCTGTCGGATGTAAGCTCAACACTTTAGGGGATGAAGTGAAATTTTCCATTTTTCCCGATGATTTCACTTGGCTCCACAGTGCTGCTAACTGAGATTTTCTCAAAAAAATACCAGGCTCTGTGTTTGGCCAGTGTTGCTTCATTGAACTTGGCTGAGTGGCTATGGTTGGAAGAGTTTCATTGCATTTTAATGCTCGTCAGGTTTGTTCATTCCCAACACAGAGCCGTTTCTTTCTGACTGGAAATGAAGCAGCCAAGAGATGGTCAGTTAAGTTTAAAATTTATTCATTAGTGTCACAAGTAAGGCTTGTATTAGCACTGCAATGATGTTACTGTGAAAATCCCCTAGTCACCATGCCCCGGTGCCTGTTCGGGTACACGGAGGGAGAATTTAGCATGGCCAATGCACCTAACCATCGGACTGTGGGAGGAAACCAAAGCACCCAAAGGAAACCCATGCAGACACGGGGAGAATGTGCAGACTCCACACAGACGTGACCCAAGCCAGAAATTGAGCCTGGGTTCCTGGCGCTGAGAGGCAGCAGTGCTAACCACTGTGCCAAATTGTGTCTGGAACTCTACACTGGTACAATGCAAGTACAGCAGCAAACAGTCATACCGTCTTTTATTCATTCGTGGGACAGGGGCATCACTGACTGGCCAACATTTATTGCTCATCCTTAGTTGCCCGAGAGCAGTTGAGAGTCAACCACAATGCTGTGGCTCTGGAGTCACATGTAGACCAGACCAAGTAAGAACAGCAGATTTCCTTCCCTAAAGGACAGTAGTGAACCAGACAGATTTTTCCCACAGTTGACAATGGTCAGCAGTAGATTCTTAATTCAAGTTTTTTTTTATTGAATTCAAATTCCACCCTGTTGGGATTTGAACTCAGGTCCCCAGAACGTTCTGGATTAATAGTCTAGCGATAATACCAGTAGGATATTGCCTCCCCATAATGTCCATCTCTCAAATTAGACCCAATCAGAAATGTCCTGCCTGGTCCAAGCTTTGTTTTCAATTTTTAGACGAGAGGTCAGTGGTTCCCAATCTGTTATATGTATAAGAGCATAAGATATAGGAACAGAATGAGACCACTCAGCCCATTGACTCTGCTCTGCCATTCAATCATGGCTAATGAATTCTTCAAACCCATTCTCCCATCTTTTCCCCATAACCTTTGACCCCCTTACCAATCAAGGACCTATTTATCTCTGTCTTAAATATAGTCAATGGCCTGGCCTCCACAGCCTTTTATGGCAATGAATTCCACAGTTTCGCCATCCTTTGGCTGAAGAAATTCCTCCTCATCTCTATCCAATAAAACCATTTTGAAGCACGCTTCCTATTTTCTCCGACTTCTTCTCTTACTGGAAACTTCATCTTGACCTTCTTCCTGTTTCTCTCACTTCTCCTCGGGTATTTGCATCCTTTTTGGGATTTTTGCTTTTTGTGTGGGCTCAGTGGGGGACTTTTGTCTCTAACTCCAAGTCCTGTTGGTCACACGCACGGGCTGGATCAACATAAAACATCGAAACTGTGCAGTTTTCCCAGCGGGGCAAGCACGGGGGGCCCAAGATTCGTTGGAGATGCTAACTACAGAATTGAAGACAAGGGTTAATTTTAGGTTAATTACAGGAATCTTGAATCTTTTCTCGCAGCTCACTTGGAGAGTCTTTACAGCACACCAGTCTGTCACAGCACATTAGTTGGGAACTACTGCACCAGGCTGATTTTTATATCTTTGAAAGTTTGCCACCTGGAGGAAATTTTCCAGCTCACACCATGTGACAAACTGACATTCATCCAGCCACATTGTCTATACTATTTACTTTGGAACAAAGGAAAATGTCCGATAGGACAATCTGCGACAAATAATAAAAGTCAGAAGCTGCGACCAGGTAGTACAATTTAATAACCAAGAGAGAAAATGCTGGAAAATCTCAGCAAGTCTGGCAGCATCAGTAAGGTAGAGAAAGAGCTGACATTTGGAATCCAGATGACCCTTTGTCAAAGCTCCAGCATCCACAGTAATTTGCTTCTGTGCCATTCAATCACTGGAAGAGTTTTACTCTCCAATGCTTTAATAGTGTATGAATCTGTGTTGGAATCTATCCCAGAATGAAGAGTTGAAAATCTCCTCTCTCTCTCTTGCTCTCTCTTTCTCTCCTGCTGCCCCTCACTAATTTCTGCAGAGGATGTGCTATGATTCTGAGCAGGTTCTTGGGTCTGTGCGGAGTTTGCACATTCTCCCCGTGTCTGCGTGGGTTTCCTCCAAAGAAGTGCTGGTTAGGTGGATTGGCTGTGCTAATTTGACCCTTAATGTCCAAGGATCTTTAGTATGCACTTTCAAGTAGTATTAGCCGAAAAATCTTACTCTGCACAACTGGAAGCAGAATGGGGCTCCTTCTATGGAGCCCTATTTGTCTATCTCACTCCCATCTTTGAAAAAAAGGCTCCCTCAACTTTTACCAGATAGCAGACTTTCAAAGTAAGATATTGTAATCAGCCTGGTGCAGTGGTTCCCAGCCAGAATGCTGTGATAGACTGGTGTGCCATAGGTTAGGGGGATTAGCCATGTTGGATGTGTGGATTATGAAGATGGGGCAAGGGAAAGGGTCTGGGAAGATGATCTGTCAGATAGTTGGTGCAGACTCGATGGGCTGAATGGTCTCTTCTGCACTGCAGGGATTCTATGATTCTAGGTTCAGACTTGTTATACTTTGGTACAAACTCACCAGATGAAAGCATTAGTTTGTCATCATCTTGCTCTGAGACCAGATTATGTAAAAGTAGAGGGGGTTTTTGTTTCAATGATGGGGGTAAGATAGACAGGGCACTATAGAAGGAGCTTCACTATGTTTCCAGTTGTGCAGAGTAAGATTCTTCAGCTAGGAAGGTGTGTGCTAAAGATGGAAATGTATTCCATTTCTCAGTGATGTCACTTCACGCCATATCAACACAACATTTAACCATAAATACTAAAGAAAACTTTAGCAACCACTGAGTTATTACATTCCTACCCAGGACTGACTGGCTGTTTAAGAGACACCTTTTGGGCTCACATTTGGGCTGTGACTTGGGGAATCTCACACGGAATGTCAACTATTAGTTCAGAAACAAGGTTGCAAATTGTGTCCGTTGAGTTTAGAGAGGAAGCCAGTGATTTAAACTCTACTCATTGGAAAATAAAACTGAAAGATGACTCAATCCCACTTTTAGAAATGTAGAAAGCAATCATACAAGTGACTATCACAAGGTACAGACCACAAGAAGAAAACTCCCAGGTTAAGAATACAAGCTAGGAAGTCATCATTTACTGAAGATTGTTTTGATAACAACTTCTTAAACTTTTAGATAACTTGGGGACAGGCGATGACCGTGGTCAAAGCTCAAACATGGGAAAGGAAAATTATATCTACAGAAAAGATTCATAGAATTCTTACAGTGCAGAAGGAGGCCATTCAGCCCATCAAATCTGCACCAACACCAATCCCACACAGGCCGTATCCCCATAACCCTTTAGATTTAAACTGCTACACCCCTGATACTACAGGCAATTTAGCATGGTCAATCAACCTAACCTGCACATCTTTGGAGTGTGGGGGGAAACCCATGCAGACACAGGGAGAATGTGCAAACTCCACACAGACAGTGACCCTAGGCCGGAATTGAACCCGGATCCCTGGCGCTGTGAGGCAGCTGTGCTAACCATTGGATTGACTGGAGTAATACCAGGGGTGGGTGAATTTACTTATATGAGAGATTGGAAAAGCTGATTTTCTTCTCCTTACAGCTGAGAAGGGGAAGAAGAAGATTTGATATTGATGTTCAAAATAATTTTGTGAGAGTGAAAGAGGAGAAACCGCTTCCAATGGCAGAGGGTCAGAAACCAAAGGGCACAGATTTAAGGTGAGGTGGTGGCACAGTGGTATTATCACTGGATTAATAATCCAGAGACCCACATTCGAATCCCACCATGGCAGATGGTGGAATTTGAATTCAAAAAAATCGAGAATTAAGGAAGTCTAAAGATGACCATTGTCAACTATCATAAAAATTCATCTGGTTCATTAAATGCCCAAATTAATTAGGGAAGTAAATCTGCCATCTCTGACCTACCTGATTCTTAAATTAGCTCTGTAATGGCCTAGCAAACCATTCAGTTCAAGGGCAATTAGGGACAGGCAATAAACACAGCCAAGCCAGTGATGCCCATATCCCATGAATGAATTTCAAAAAAGGAGTTAGTAGTTGTGCGAGGAAATATTTGGGCCGGAGTTTTACCGGCACGCCCACCCCGTTTCCAGGAGCAGGCAAGGCTCGGAGAATGGCATTCTCCGTTGGCCTCGGGTGGGTTCGTACGAATCTTGGGCGGGGGGGGACGTACCGATAAAATTCCACCCTTGATCACACTCTGACTTGTGATCTGGAGCGCACAGGAAACAAAATGATGGAGGGTGGAGAGGATTCATTGGATAGTTCTACCAGAGAGCTAGCAGAAGCACAATGGCTAGAATGGCCTCCTTCTGGGCTGTACAATTCCACGACTGTGAAGTACTCAGACTGTTTGCCAATATAGCTCCAGTCTTGGGATATTAAAACCAAATGTGGGTTCCTGTTGTCAATTTTCATAGAATCCCTACCGTGAAGAAGGAGGCCATTCAGCCCAACTACAATCCCAATCCCCCAGGCCCTATCCCCATGCATTTACCCTAGCTAGTTCCCATGATATTAATGAGCAATTTAGCATAGCCAATCTACCTAACCCACACATCGTTTGACTGTGGGACAAAACTGGTGCAAACCCACGCAGACATGAGGAGAACATGCAAACTCCACACAAACAGTCACCCAAACCGGGAATATGAACCCAAGCCCCTGGTGCTTTGAGGCAGCATTGCTAACCACTGCACCACCATGCCGACAAACATCAGATCAGTTATGTTTAGGTCTATAAGAACATAAGAAATAGGAGCAGGAGTAGGCCATCTAGCCCTTCGAGCCTGCCCCGCCATTCAATAAGATCATGACTGATCTGTCGTGGCTCAGTTCCACATTCCCGCCCTCTCCCCATAACCCTTAATCCCCTCGCTTATCAAAAACCCATCAACCCGCGTCTTAAAAATATTTAGCAAGGCAGCCTCCACCACCTCAACGGGCAGAGAATTCCAGAGATTCACCACCCTTTGAGTGAAGAAGTTCCTCCTCAACTCTGTTCTAAACTGCCCCCCCTTTATCTTGAGGCTGTGCCCCCTAGTCCTACTGTCCTTTCTGAGCGGGAAGAGCCTCTCCACCTCCATCCTATCCATCCCATTCATCATCTTATATGTCTCAATGAGCTCTCCCCTCATTCTTCTAAACTAAAGCCTAGTTTATTCAGCCTCTCCTCATAGTTCAACCCCCTCAACTCCGGTATCAGCCTAGTAAACCTCCTCTGCACTCCCTCCAAGGCCAAGGTCTGGTCTGACCATAGAGCATGAACTAGGCAGCAACACTTCAGCATTACCCTGCTGACAATCATTTTGAAGTGGACATGATGTGGAGATTATTTGATAGTAAATCCACAAGCTTTTGGGGTTTGCCCCTTCGTCAGGTGAGTGGAGAGTTCTGGTCTCAAACAGAGCATATAAAAGGCACACACACAGTTTGTTTATATGCTCTATTTGAGACCAGAACTCTCCATTCACCTGACAATGAGACAAACCCCGAAAGCTTGTGGGTTTACTATCAAATAAACTTGTTGGACGTTAACCTGGTGTTGTCAGACTTCTTATAATCATTTTGAAAGCAGATATGTGGCTCATTCTGGACATCAAGAATGCATAAATCAGAGACTCAGCTCCTTGCTAAACCTGCTACACCCTGGATCTCATACTCTCTAAAAGAAACATTTCAGCTCCACACTGACAATGTACAATCTCACATAGATGCCAATTTTGCTCATTCCTATTCCAAACATAACCCATCTTTATATTAAACTGGATCAGGAGGCTGGTGACAGCAGAGGGTCCTACTGCTAGCTGTCAAAATACTCACACAGGAATTGGGCACCTTCCCAACACCGCAGAGATGAGTGACTGAGGCTTTGCAGCAGACCACAGGGAAAGTGGAGATTATGGGATGTCCTGGGTGGATCTAATGAGCTTTTCTTGTTTCTCAGCACCTCATGTATTTTATGTTAGCCTGAAGATGGTTTAACATCTTGTTTCCATCTGTTTAGAGATCTCTATTTATATCTTTTGTACTATGAACCCAATAGTAAGTATTTTTGGAACCCAAGAGTGTTCTTGTTAAGAATTGACAGAGATAAACGAGATTCTCTCTTGTGAAGAAATATCTCATTTTCACAGATACACTGAAATATTTTTAAGGACCATTTTAAACGATTGGAAACTTATATAGTATATATCTCTATGTATCTTCAAAACACAAGTAAGTCTGTAGGGTGGCAGTGTGGCACAGTGCTTAGCACTGCTGCCTCATGGTGCCAGGGTCCCGGGTTCAACTACCAGCTTGGGTCACTGTCTGTGTGGAGTTTACACATTCTTCCTGTGTCTGCAGGTGCTCCGGTTTTCTCCCACAGTCCAAAGATGAGCGGGGTAGGTGGATTGGCTATGATAAATTAATCCTTAGTGTCAGGGGGACTAGCTAGGGCAAATGCATGGGGAAAAGGGCCTGAGTGGGATTGTGGTTGGTGCAGATTCAATGGGCCGAATGGCCACCTTCTGCACTGTCGGATTCTTAAATATTTATATACCAATTATACTGAGCCTGTCACAATCTAATGTTACTTTTAATCATACACTGAATGAGGGCATTGCTGACAAGACCAGCATCCTGAATTGTCCTTGAGAATCATAGAATCCCTACAGTGCAGAAAGAGGCCATTTGGCCCATCAAGTTCGTACCACAATCCCACCCAGGGCCTATCCTCATAACCTCACTTATTTACCCTACTAACATTAAGGGGCAATTTAGCATGGCCAATCAACCAAACTCGCACGTCTCTGGAATGTGGGAGGAAACCGGAGAACCCGGAGGAAACCCACGCAGACACGAGGAGAATGTGCAAACTCCACATAGACACTGACTCAAACCAGGAATCGAACCTGGGTCCTTGGCACTGTGAGGCAGCAGTGCTAACCACTGTGCCACCCTGAAGGTGGTGCTGAGCTAACTTCTTGAACTGCTGCATTCTGTGTGGCGTAGGTACACTCACATGGCTGTTAGGGAGGGAGTTCCAGAATTTTAATGGGGCGACAGTTAAGGAACAGCGATATATTTCCAAATCAGGATGGTTAGGTGGCAATATTCATGGGGTTGGGCAGTGCTGCCTAAGGAGCCTTGGTGAGTTGCTGCAGTGCATCTGGTAGATGGTACACACGGCTGCCACTGTGCATCGGTGGTGGAGGGAGTGAATGTTTGTAGAAGAGTTGCCAATCAAGCGGGCTGCTTTGTCCTTGAAGGTGCCAATCTTCTTGAGTGATGTTGGAGCAGGCAAGTGGGAAGAGTATTCCATCACATCCCTGACTTGTTCCTTGTAGATGGTGGACAGGTTTGGGGAGTCAGGAGGTGAGTTACTCACCACAGGATTCGTAGCCTCTGACCTGCTCTTGTTGCCACTGGCTGGACCAGTTCAGCTTTTGGTCAATGGTAACCCTCCAGAGCATTGATAGTGGGAATTCAGCGAGGGAATGGCATTGAATTAGAATTGTTCAAACATGGATATTATGCTTGCTGGCTTAATTGCAGATAAAACTGTCTCATTCATTTCATGGTATTAAAGATTATTACAAAGCTCTTATAACATGATCAAATAATCCTCCAAAAGCTATCGAGGTGAATAGGCGGAATATGGAGTTGACGTTACAATCATATCCGCCACAATCTTAATGAATGGTGGAGCAAGTTTGAGGGGCCGAATGGCCTACTAATAGCTCCTAATCCGAGCGTTCAAAGAGAAACAAATCTATCTCCCTTCATTCCTGCATGGTGGCAGAGTGGTTAGCACTGCTGCCTCACAACTCCATGGGACCTGGGTTCAATTCCCAGCATGGGTCACAGTCTGTCTTAAGTTTGCACATTCTCCCCGTGTCTGAGTGGTTTTCCTCCAGGCGCTCTGGTTTCCTCCCACAGTCCAAAGATGTCTGGGTTAGGTTGATTGGCCGTGCTAAATTGCCCCTTAGTGTCCCGGGATGCGTAGTTTAGAGGGATTAATGGGATAAATACACGAGGATAGGGCTTGGGTGGGATTGTTGTCAGTATAGACTCAATGGGCCGAATGATCTCCTTCTGCACTGTACGGACTCTATGATCCTCCAAATTCAGTCTTATGGGTACAAAACGAGCCCTCAGATTTTGGATTTGATTAGTTTAACATGAATTGTTGCAATGGTCTCATTATTCCATTGTTTTCTGCATGGAACCAAAGCATCGGGCGAAGTGCAGCCAATTTTGTGTTTCGTGGAGCTTGTTTCTTTCTGCAATTAGCTCAGCACTCAGCCTGCTAATCTCATCTGATTTTTTAAATCATGTTAGCTTTAGAATTTGCGGCGCTTGCCCAACAGATTCTGTTAAGTCAATGAGCAATAGGATGGCCATTAGCAGTCTCGTGGACATGTACAGACGCTGCATCAAGAAAATTATTTTGCTCTTCTCATTTTGACATGACTCTTCCTCAAAGGACCCCAAGAGGCTCAACAGATGTTGGACTGAACTTCCCCGAGGGACAGAGGGAGGGAGGGGGCTGATATATTTTAAATGTGGCCATGACAGTGTGGGAAGACTAATTGCAAAAGAATTCAGTATGAAAGAAATGTTCTCATTAAGAAACATCTTTGACACAAACACTACACTCTGCTACAAACTAATGAATCATAGCATGCATCCTTTTTATAATGGAAATCTAAAGTTGTAGGAATTAGAGATTAAACTGTCTGCAGAAAAAAAACAAACGATAAATCACATTTACAGCTAATAGTTTGCAAACGCATAACAATCCCTGAGAGTATTAAACAAATAACACATTTTATTTTTCTCGACCGGACCCTACAATTAAATTATGATAAGAAAATTACATCTTTCGATATTAAAGTTGTGTTTCTCTTTTTAGAATTACAGGGTATGGGTTGATTATGCTGATTTGTCTTTATTGAATATTTCTGAATCTCTCCCTGATCAGAACAAAAAGATGTTCAGATTTAGCTGAACCCCGAAAGCTCAGCGTACCCGAACAGGCGCCAAAGTGTGGCGATTAGGAGATTCTCACGGTTACTTCATTGTGGTCTTAAAGTAAGCCTAATTGCCAGCACAGTGGCACAGTGGTTAGCACTACTGCCTCATGGCGTCAGGGACTCAGGTTTGATTCCCACCTTAGGTCCATCCATGCAGGGTTTGCACATTCTCCTCGTGTCCACGTGGTTTTCCTCCAGGTGCTCCGGTTTCCTCCCACAGTCCGAAAGATGTGCTGGTTAGCTGCATTGGCCATGCTAAATTCTCTCTCAGTATACCCAAACAGGCACCAGAGTGTGGTGACACGGAGATTTTCACAGTAACTTCATTGCAGTCTCAAAGTAAGCCTACTTGGCAGCATAGTGGCACAGCGGTTAGCTCTGCTGCCTCACAATGCCAGGGACCCAGGTTTGATTCCCATCTTGGGTCACTGTCTGTGTGGAGTCTGCATGTTCTCCCCATGTCTCCGTGGGTTTCCTCCCGGTACTCCATTTTCCTCCCACAGTCCAAAAGACATGCTGGTTAGGTGCATTGGCCATGCTAAATTCTCCCTTAATGTACCCGAACAGGCACTGGAGTGTGGCAACTAGAGGACTTTCACAGTAACTTCATTGCAGTGTTAAAGTAAGCCTACTTGGCGGCATGGTGGCACAGTGGTTAGCTCTGCTGCCTCACAGCACCAGAGACTGGGTTTGATTCCCAGCTTGGTTCACTGTCTGTGTGGAGTCTGCACATTCTCCTCATGTCTGCGTGGGTTTCCTCCGGGTGCTCTGGTTTCCTCCCACAGTCCAATAGACTTTCTGGTTAGGTGCACTGGCCATGCTAAATTCTCCCTCAGTGTACCCGAACAGGCACCGGAGTGTGGCAACTAGAGGATTTTCACAGTAATTCATTGCGGTGTTAACGCAAGCTTATAAGCTAATAAATAAACTTTAAAACCTTAAACTTTATGGCACCAACGAAAATAAATAAATAAATTTGTAACTCAGAATTTTATCGAGCATTCACCGTCCTCCTTGGACATTAAGGCACCGTTGAGTTAATTGAAAGTTGCAGCAGATGCAATGGGACATCCAAGACAGCTATCCTATCCCTCCCTCATTTGGATCAAGTTAAAGTTAAAGTTTATTTATTACTCACAAGTAGGCTTACATTAACACTGCAATGAAGTCACTGTGAAAATCCCCTAGTCACCACACTCCTGTTCAGGTGCACTGAGGAAGAATTTAGCATGGCCAATGCAGCTAACGAGCACCCGGAGAAAACAAACACAGACATGGGGAGAATGTGCAAACTCCACACAGTGACCCAAGCTGGGGATCGAGCACAGGTCCCTGGTGTTGCAAGGCAGCAGTGCTAACCATTGTGCCATGGTGTTACCCATAACTCAACTTGTGTAAAGGTAAATACTAACCTGTTTTCTCCAGAATCTTGTTCTTCAGGGACAATAGCCATCACGCAAACCAGTCTCCCATCCATTGACTCTGTTTACACCTCCCGCTGCCTCGGCAAAGCAGCTAGCCTAATTAAGGACCCCACGCACCCCAGATATTCTCTTTTCCACCTTCTCCCGTCAGGAAAAAAATACAAAAGTCTGAGGTCACGTACCAACCGACTCAAGAACAGCTTCTCCCCTGCTGCTATCAGACTTTTGAAAGAACCTACCTTGCATTAAATTGTTCTTTCTCCATATCCTAGCTATAACTGTAACACTACATCCTGCACTCTCTCCTTTCCTTCTCTATGTACGGTATGCGTTGTCTGTATAGTGTGCAACAAACAATACATTTCACTGTGTGCTAATACATGTGACAATAATAAATCAAATCAAAATCAAATGAATACATCATACAAAATGCATTAAATACCACAGACGCCAAATTTATACACAAAGCCTGCAGCCAGTCTGTGCCTCCAGCCATTACCCATGTGAAATATTCCCCAAGGATACAACGACATGTGGGTGCAACCACAGCAGGGGCGGAACACATTAACTTAGTGCTCTCCTCAGACCGCACAGATGTGATTACAAATTTGAACAATGCAAGTTCTGGTAAAGCCTGCAATTGTCCACTCATTAAAAAAAAATTGTCCGCTCATTAATTAAAAAAAGCCTGCAGTCACAAGACCAAGACAGCAAGGGTTGTGAACGTAGCCCAATCCATCACGCAAACCGGCCTCCCATCTATTGACTCCGTCTACACTTCCCGCTGCCTCGGAAAAGCAGCCAGCATAATCAAGGACCCCACACATCTTGGACATGCTCTCTCCCACCTTCTTCCGTCAGGAAAGATACAAAAGTCTGAGGACACCAACCAACTCAAGAACAGCTTCTTCCCAGATGTCACCAGACTGTTGAATGGACCTACATCTGATTAAGCTGATCTTTCTATACATCCCATCTGTAACTGCAACATTATATTCTGCAGCCTCTCCTTTCCTTCTCCCTTATGTACTCCATAAGACCATAAGATATAAGAGCAGAATGAGGACATTCTGCTTATCGAGTCTGCTCCACCATTCAATCATGGCTGATAAGTTTCTCAACCATATTGTCCCATTACAAGAATGATACGCTTTGTCTATATAGCGCACAAGGAACAAGACTTTTCACTGTATCCCAATACATTTATCAATAATAGATCAATACAAATTGGTTAAAGGGCAAGGCACCCCAATTGTAGGTAAATAACATTTTTAGAACTTTTTCTGAAATGTTATGTTGTTTCTGGTAACTTGGGAGCTGCTCTAAGCACTAACATAACTGTCCATCATTACACTCCTTGTTATTTTTGCCAATATTATATTGGTGAGTGCAGAATTTTGAGCACTGTGTCTTTTTTATTCCAGATTTATTGCAAAGATGAAATGCCTCTTTAACAAAAGAATTCCAAGCTAATCACCAGGTGCTATTAGTGTACTTGAAGTTATGCTTCGATAATGGGAGAGGAAATCAAACAGGCACTTTGAGTTCTAATTAAGAAAAAGGGTCGCAGCACTAAACTGTACAAAGTAATGACCCACAGGAAATATCTAAACTGATAAATCATGTCAGTAAAACATGCTGAATACAAATAGCTAACTTAAAAAGAGAGGCTGTGCTGTCTACAGAGGGAAAGTGCCAAAGGCTACTCAAAGATACCCACAATAAGTGGGCAATATAATAATCGTTAAAGCCTATCTCCTGAAATGATACCCATTAGGAGGCAGTGTCTGATGAGAATCTAGCTAGTGCTAATTCCAAACAGTTTAGCTTAACACTCTGAGGAATAGTTAATCGAATAATTATTTAAGCCGAAAAAACAGTACTCCAGTTCTGTCTCATAAGTTCCTACACAGTTCACAGTTCTAGAGCAGGAACTGGCTTTGCAGTGTGTGCTGAGGTGCGGAGCTGAGAGGATAGAATTACACTGCTGACCACAAGCCAGACAAAGCAAGCAGGTTGAAAAGGAGGGATTCACTCACTAACACAAAATGCCAATTGATTTCAACATTATGAAGAGCCAAGGGGAAAATAATTTTGAAAAGATTAAGAATGAAGATGTTCCCAAATGATCCCTATATCAGCTGGCAACATCTTAAGCTTCACTTCACACTCATAGAATCCCTACAATGTCAAAAAGAGGCCATTTGGCCCCACACTGATGACAATCCCACCCAGGCACTAAGGGGCAATTTAGCACAGCCAAACTACCTAACCCACATATCACTGGAATGTAGGAGGAAACCCATGCAGACACTGGGAGAACATGCAAACTTTGCACAAGGAGTGACCCAAGGCCGGAATTGAACCCAGGTCCCTGGTGCTGTGATGCAGCAGTGCTAATCACTGTGCCAGTGGCTGCAACCAATAGGAATCCAAGACTAAGGTCACCCCGTGAATTTGGGTGACTGAACATAGAGTTACATTACACAGATTGCGTTAATAAAAAAAGCGATCATTGTTTCAGTATAACTAACTTAATGAAAAAAGCTAATCTATAATTTAATATTAATTTCAAGGGAAAAATAGCCTTATTAGACCAGTGGATAACTTTCAGTAACAGCCTGAGTGAAGTATTGGTGTATTGGTTGTGTTTGTTGTAACCTTGTTGCATAAATTAAATCTCATGGGATCCAGAGTGAGGTAGCTATACGGATACAAAATTGGCTTGATGACAGGAGGCAGGGGGTGATTGTAGAGGGTTGTTTTTTCAAACTGGAGGCCTGTGACCAGCGGTATGCCTCAGGGATCAGTATTGGGTTCACTGTTATTTGTCATTAATATTAATGATTTGGATGAGGATTTAGGAGCCATTCTTAGTAAGTTTGCAAATGGCACCAAGATTGATGGCATAGTGGACAGTGAAGAAGGTTATCTAGGATTACAACGGAATCTTGATTAATTGGGTCAGTGGGCTGACGAATGGCAGATGGAGTTTAATTTAGATAAATGTGGAGTGATGCATTTTGAGTGATCGAACCAGGGCAGGACTTGCTCAGTTAATGATAGGATGTTGGGGAGAGTTATAGAACAAAAAGATCTACAGGTACAGATTCATAGCTCCTTGAAAGTGGAGTAACAGGTATACAGAGTGGTAAAGGAGGCATCCAGCGTGCTTGGTTTCATTGGTCAGAACATTGAATACAGGAGTTGGGACGTCTTATTGAAGTTGAACAAGACATTGGTAAGGCCACACTTGAAATATTGTGTACAGTTCTGGTCACACTATTAAAGAAATGATCTAATAAACTTTACTTGGAAGCTACCGGGACTTGATGATTTGAGTTATTAGGAGAGGTAGGATAGATTGGGACTTTGTTCCCTGGAGCGTAGGAGGCTTAGGCGTGATCTTTTAGAAGTCTATAAAATAATAAGGGGCATAGATCAGCAAGTTAATCAACATTTTTTCCCAAAGGTAGGGAAGACTAAAACTAGAGGGCATAGGTATAAGGTGAGAGGGGAGAGATACTAAATAGTCCAGAGGGGCAATTTTTTCACACAGAAGGAGGTGAGTATCTGGAACGAGATGCCAGGAGTAGTAGTTGAGGCAGGTACAATTTTGTCTTTTAAAAAGCATTTAGACAGTTACATGGGTAAGATGGGTGTAGAGGGATAGGGACAAAAAGCGGGCAATTGGGACTTGCTTAATGGTAAAAACTGGGCGACATGGATAAGTTGGGCCAAAGGGCCTGCTCCCATGTCGTAAACCTTTATGAATCTGTCTTCAATCTTCTCTCTCCTAGTATGTTACTAACTCTTTCATTGAGAGAGAGCCAATCACTACTTTGTAACACTTCATCCAAAAGTCCTGTTAAAAGTATAGCCAATTGAAGTAAATGGAGTCTGATGACAGTCTGCTCAAGACTGAAGTGTTTGAATTTCTAGCAACTAAACAAATGCAGGCATACCCAAAGGGGCAGCATGGTGGCACAGTGGTTAGCACTGCTGCCTCACAACGCGAGGGACCCAGGTTCGATTCCCGACTTGGGTCACTGTCTTTGTGGAGTTTGCACATTCTCTCTGTGTTTGCTTGGATTTCCTCCAGTTTCCTCACACACTCCAAAGATGTGCTGGTTAGGTTGATTAGAGTTTGTGTCTTTATATGCCCTGTTTGTGAACTGAAATACCACTCAACTGATAAAGGAGTAGTGCTCCAAAAGCCAGTGGCTTGTGCTCCCAAATAAACCTGTTAGACTTTAACCTGGTGTTGAGAGACTTCTTACTGTGTTTACGCCAATCCAACGCCAGCATCTCTGCATCATATGTTGATTGGCCATGCTGAATTGACCCTAGTGTCAGGAGGATTAACAGGGTAAATGTGTGGGGTTACGGGAATAAGGGTGGGATTGTGGTCGGTGCAGACTCGATAGGCTAAATGGCCTACTATAGCGATTCTATGAATGATTCTAGCCAATGAAGCTTGGGCAAGCCAATCCTTTTTTTTGTTGAATCATGGCATCACTGGCTGGCCAGCATTTATTGACCCTCCCTCATCACCTGAGGGCAGTTGAGAATTAACCACATTGTTGTAGCTCTAGAGTCACACGTAGGCCAGACCAGGTAAGAGTGGCAGATTTCCTTCCCTAATGGACATTAATGAATCAAATGGGTTTTTCCCACAGTTGACAATGGTTTCATGGCTATCTGTAGATTGTTGATTCCAGATTTTTTTTATTCAATTCAAATTCCACCACCTGCATGGTGGGATTTGGACCTGGGCGCCCAGAACATTAGCTGAGTTTCTGGATTAATAGTCTAGTGATAATAGCTATCGCCTCCCCCAATCTGTGCTTACTTGATGGGCCGAATGGCCTCCTTCAGCACTGTAGGAATTCTAAGAACAATTCTGGCCAATGAAGCTCGGGCAAGTCAATCCGTTTTTTCATTCATTGTTCTATCCTGTTTAAACTTAGGAGACTTGAAAAGGACCTCCCTATTGATGAGTCTGAGTTTAGAATCACAAGTGCAGTTGCATTCACAGCTTGAGATATATATAAATGTTATGCAGCTTATGAGACCCCATGATGTGAGTCTGAGCAGCCATGAAAGCGAGGACATATCCGTGTAGAGTTCATACTTTTACACACGAGTATTTTCCCACTGACATCTCCTTCAATCTCAGCATTTTATATTCCTGCCCCGTATAGTCCATTTGTTTTCCATTAGGCTGATACACTCTGGCAACACTGGGTTAGAGAAGCATAAAGTGCACAGTCCCTACTCAGCACTGAGCAATGTAGCCTGGTGTATCATACACATTGATCGGAATTCATTCATTTTAAACATAACCGGTGTTACAGTTCAAGGCAGGAGACAGTAATCTGCCAGATCTGCAGCATTTTTCCAGCTTTTCAGAGTGACATCCTATGGAAGAAGAGCTGTGATTTTAAATATACTGAAGATATATTAAAATGATAGCCAAGTTCCACACACATGAGGACGGCCTCAACCAGAATCTTGGGTTCATGTCACACAACATGTAACCCCCACCATTTGGCCTGGGCTTGCAAAATCTCACTACCTGTCCTGGCTCAAGACAATTCACACCTCTTAACCCTCTCTCCACTCACACTTTCTGTACCTGCAAAGACTCGATTGCCTGTTAAGACTCGCATTCCAACCACTCTTCACATTCTAATCTGTAATTATCTTGCTATTGTGTCTTTGCCTATATCTGCCGTGTTTGTGAACCTACCTCCACTCACCTGAAGAAGTAGCAGTGCTCCAAAAGCTTGGTATTCCAAATAAACCTGTTGGACTTTAACCTGGTGCTGTGAGACTTCTTACTATATATTAAAATGATGCAGGCTAATGATTAAGATGAAGGCAAAATACTGCGGACGCTGCAATCTGAAACAAAAACACTAAATGTCGGAAAATCTCAGCAGGTCTGGCAGCATCTGTGGAGATAAATCTCGTTCTATTTTCTTTGTCTTCAGCTCTGACGAAGGGTCGTCCAGACTCAAAACATTCCTTTTAGTCTCTCTCCACAGATGCTGTCAGACCAGCTGAGATTTCCCAGCATTTTTTGTTTTTGTTTCAGGCTAGTAATCATTTGTATAACACAGTATTGCATATCCTGTAAGATGAAATCCCACAGGGAGTCTTGTGTAATTTGGTAATAGGATATTAGTAAGAATTATTTTTCATGTTCTTAGTTACAAGTCAGTTGGTATAATTTTAAAATGTAGGGAGGGTTTATAGTCTGTAATACACAATGGTCGCTATTGTATATGACACCTCAACCTGGGGCAGTTTGAAAAGTAGAGGTAGAATCATCAAATCTTACAGTGCAGAAGAAGGTCATTCAGCCCATCAAGTCTGCACTGACCACAATCCCATCCAGGCCCTACCCCATAACCCCATGCATTTACCCTAGCTAGACCCTCTGACACTAAGGGCAATTGAGCATGGCCAATCCACCTAACCCGCAAATTTTTGGACTGTGGGAGGAAAACGGAACACCAAGAGGAACCCACGCAGACACGGGGAGGATGGACAGACTCCACCCAGACAGTGACCCAAGACAGGAATTGAACGGAGGTTCCTGGAGCTGTGAGACAGCAGTTCTAACCACTGTGCCACCATGCCAAGGTAGTGTGGCATGGTGGTGGCACATTGGCAACATTCCAGTGCAGGCAGGTAGCCAATGGCAGGAGACGCATCAGCCATCCCACTTTTGGCTGGGATAAGTGGGATGGCTGACTTCCCACTCACCACCATGGGAATTCTACCAGCCGTGGGAGGTGTTTGCGCCAGTGCAATCATTCGTTTGGCCAGTAATGTTTGGAGGTGGGACATCCTCACAATTGGGTCAGAAGTCTCATCCTGAGCTCAAGTGCCAGAAAATGTCCGCAAATGGCCCTGCTAAGCAGAGGTAAACTCACCCCTGACTTATTGGACAGGGAACAAGTCCATGCCCCCATGTAAAATTCAGACAAGCGTATTATTATGCTGCAGTGGAACGGTGGTTAAGATGATCTTTCAGGGTTACAAAGGCTAACTTGAGTATTGCTGAAAAAAAGAGACATGCAATCAAAGATTTTCATCGTGCACTCATCAGTACAGCTTGCAACAGTAAAAGGAAAAAAAAATTATCCTACATGAGAAGAGAGTCCTGTTTGGTTGGCAAGTGGACTTTGATAGAAGTGTTGCCATGCAATAGAGGATAGTTAACTGCCGAGCTTTTCTCTAAATTCAAGCCCAGCAAGACGACTGTGTTTGGTCAAGGCATTGTCATGAGGAATGAACCAGGGAATGGCTATCCTCCATGGTTTGGCTTGGTTGGAAAAAGGGCAATCTTCTATCTGCCAAGGGCAGGGCCCTGTATGTGAATATATGTGGCTTGAAGCATATTTAAGAGAGCCTAACCGACAGTCTTAAATTGGATTTCAATGTAATTATTAGCACAATCAGGATTAGTCGTTTGGTTGTTCAGAACTTGAATATTGCTGAAAATAGAGGCATGTGGAAGCTTTTTATCTTGCACTCATCAGGACACTTCACAAGAATACCAGTATGAGAGGAAACGAACAACTTGTATAATAAATTGATTGGTTGACAAGTGGACTCTGACAGAGATGTTGCCATGGAGACTGCACCAGCTGATCATCGAATCATAGAATCGCTACAGTGCAGAAAGACGTCATTCGGCCCATTGAGTCTGCACTGACTCTCCAACAGAGCATCTTATCCCCCTGCCCTATTCCCGTAACCCCACACATTTATTCTGCTAATCCCCCCAACCTACACATCTTGGGACACTAAAGGGCAATTTCACATGGTCAATCCACCTATCCTGCACATCCTTTGACAATCGGAGGAAATCAGATGAAACTCAGGCAGAGAATGTACAAACTCCACACAGAAGGTCTGGAATGGCTGGAAGTGAACCTGGGTCGCTGGCGCTGTGAGAAAGCAGTGCTAACCACTGTGCCGCCAATTGAGGATCCAGGCTGAGTGGCTAGGGAGAAAGTGCTCCCATTGGCGGAAGGATCAAGAACCAGAAGGCACCAACATAAGGTAGTTGGTAAAAGAACCAACAGCAACATGAGGAGAAACTTTTTTAAATGCACTGCTGGAGAGTGTGGTGGAGGAAGATTCAGTCTTGGCTTTGGAAAGGGAATTGGATAAACACCTAAAGAGAAAAGTAACCCAGGGCTACTGGAAAAGAGCAGAGGAATGGGACAAGTTGAGTTGCTCTTGTAGAGAGGTGTCATGGAAATAGTGATCTTAATATCTTCCTTCTCTACTATAACCATTCTATGGTTCCCTGGTACATACTACAATACAAATCCTGTTCCCTGTAGTAACAGGACAGCTCAACTGATGAACCAAGAAGGGGACAAGCAAATATTTTGATTGATTTCAATTAGTTGTCTCTTTTTCAATGTTAAATCATTGTTCTCAAAGTCTTCTGGTTATTGTTTGGAAGTTAATTACCCCGCTCTTTCCACATTCATTTGGCACATTGTCTACTGTATGATACAGTTTATAACTGTTTAATGTTGACCAAAATTTTCCAGCCAATGGGATTCTTCAGTCCCACTGCAGTGAAGAGAGACTTGGGCTGAGCACCTAAGTCTTCCATCCTTGCTTGTCATGTCCGAGAGGTGTGAATGGCTGGAAAATTCCGGCCATTATGTTTGAAGCTGTTCACTTTTCCTTTGAATCAGTCAAGCATCGTGATGCCTGCACATGAAGCAAATATTGTGCCAATATATTTATTTTATATAATTGGTACGGTAGCATAGTGGTTAGCACTGCTGCTTCACAGCTCCAGGGTTCAATTCCCGCCTTGGGTCACTGTCTGTGTGGAGTTTGCACATTCTCCTCGTGTTTGCGTGGGTTTCCTCCGGGTGCTCTGGTTTCCTCCCACAGTCCAAAGATGTGCGGGTTAGGTTGATTGACCATGTTAAAAATTGCCGCTTAGGTCATGAGATGGGTAGGTTAGAGGGATTAGTGGGTAAATACGTAGGGATATGGGGGTAGAGTCTAGGTGGGATTGTGGTCAGTGCAGACTCGATTGGCCAAATGGCCTCCTTTTGCACTGTAGGATTTCTAAGATAATCAACTGATAGCTTTGATTGATTGAAACAGCTTTAATTCATTCAATTTAATAAGTTAACATGAAGCATCATCGTTATTTTGATACCCAATTTTGCAAACTGATGTAAATGCCAATATTCAGGGAACTTGGGCATTGCGTTGCTTATTACTCAGATAAATTCTTTTCAGAATGTACAGTGCATGTTAGCAACTGAAAGATTTGTGCAGAAGCAAATGAGTTATATCAACTGGCATACAATTAGTGTGGAAAGCAAGTGCTCCCCAGCATGTTTTATTTTAGCGATGCTTCAATAATGCTTCAATTGAAACTAATCTGGGGGCTGAGATTCCCGCAGAGTGACCGCTGTGCCTATAATGAGCAGACACAAAGGGTTAAATTATGAGGAGTGGTTACGGTCATGTCAATTTTTGGATTACAAAGAACGAAGTAAATTACAGCACAGGAACAGGCCCTTAGGCCTTCCAGCACTGCACCAACCACATCGCCCAACTGAATTAAAACCCCCCTATCCTTCCGCGGACTATATCCTTCCATTCCCATCCTATTCATGTATTTGTCCAGATGCCTCCTAAAAGTCACTGCTTCCACTTCCTCCCCTGGCTGCAAGTTCCAGGCACGCACCACCCTCTGTGTAAAATGCTTGCCTCGTCCTTCTCCTTTAAACCTTGCCCCTCACACCTTAAATATATGCCCTGGAATAATAGACTCTTCCACTCTGGGAAAAAGCTTCTGACTATCCACTCTATCCATGCCTCTCATAATCTTGTAGACTTCTATCAGGCCCCTCAACCTCTGTCGTTCCTGTGAGAACAAACCAAGTTTCTCCAACCTCTCCTCATAGCTAATGCCCTCCATTATAGAAAGATGATTTGACTGACGTCCATAGGGATTTTAAAACCAATTGATAGGATGGACGGAGAGGAATATTTCCCGCTGGTGTGGGGACAGGAGAACGTAATCAAATCAGAGACATTCAGGGGAGAAGACAGGAAACAGTCCTTCATGCAAAGGATTGCAAAAGTGAGGAACTCTCTCCCATGATAGTAGCAGTTGACAACTCGATTCATAATTTTAAAATTAAAGTCAATAGGATATAAAACCAAGGCAGATGGATGGAGCTAACATATGGATCAACCATGAACTCCTTGAATGGCAGAACAGGCTCAACTGACCTTCTCCTACCCCTACCTTCCTATTCAGAATAAATCACCTGAAATAATCTGAAATCAATGGAAGAAAATGGGAAATTGTTTGAGATTTTTCCTTCCAAGACACCTTGTTTTACTATATTGACTTAAGAACAAATTTGTACATTCAGATATTGATGGAATGAAAATGTTGTATGGGTTGACTGAACATGTTCATTGAGGGTCCATTTTAATTATACAGACTTCCCATTTAGGCAGGATTATCATTCAGCCTAAGTCGTGGTCTCACCTTGAGTGAAGATGCTGGGCACTGGATTAGTGCAGGGTCTTGAAACTGGAGGAAAGGTGTAGGCCATAGACATGTCAATTCTGAAACACCGAAGGGCTGTCTTCAGATATGAGGCCTTGGGATGACGGGTTTGCAGGAAGACAGCCGATAATTCCTTCTTCCTACCATTGTCTGTACATCACCCGAGGATAGCACGGTGGCACAGTTGTTAGCATTGCTGCCTCACAACACCAGGGGCCTGAGTTGAATTCTGGCATCGGATCATTGTCTGTGTGGTGTTTGCACATTCTCCCAGTGTCTGCGTGGGTTTCCTCTGGGTGCTCAGGCTTCCTCCCACACTCCAAAGATGTGTAGGTTAGGTGGATCAACCATGCTAAATTGTCCCTTAGTGTCCAAAGTTGTGGTGTTATGAATGTTGCTAATATACCCCTTTCTAGCAAACAATCATACACTGTATCCTTAATGATTCTATCAAGCCCAAATTATAGAGGTCAAATTCAAAGGCCTATAATTGCACAAGTGTATCTTGTCACCTTTTGAAAGATGGAAACTCCTCAATATCTAAAAGAACCATCCCAGTATACAGCAGGCTATTAAAAATAAGGGCTAGGATTATGGACAGTATATCCCACATTCTGAGGATCATCCAGCTATTCACACACTTTTTAACAGATTATGAAGGGAGGTACTTCTCTTTGAGTAGGTGAATGTTAGTTCTCAGAGAGATCAGTATCCTCTTCGTAACATGTCCAATCATCGAATTCCGCCTGATGTTGGACACTATGTCTGGGTTTTACAATCACAAGCTGGTTGAGTACAGTCAGTACTTTGCCTTTGTGAACAGCAATAGGGAAATGCTGTTTGATAGGATCCACCAGTCATCGGGACATATGGTTTATACCCCTGGCATCACACCTACACATTGTAGGTGTGACACTTTGTATTCAAGAAATTCATAATCATGGTTATAGTCATTACAGCACAGGAGGAGGCCATTTGGCCCATCAGATCCAGGCCTCCAATCAGTCCCATTCCTCCATTCGTAGCCCAGCAAGTGCCCATCCAATTTCCATTTGAAATCATTCATTGTTGCTGCTTCTGCAACCCTAATGGACAGCAAACTTTAAGTCAATACCACACTAAAATAGGGAGAAACTAAAATATCGAACACATATCTGATCAAAATAAACCGGTACTTTCCTTGAATCAGAAAATTAACGCTCATTTTATATTCAGTGACAATTCGCACATTCAAAACTTCTGTGGAGGGCATACCCCTCTCTACATTAACGGGGATGAAGTAGAAATGGTCGAGAGCTTCAAGTTTTTAGATGTCCAGATCACCAACATCATGTCCTGGTCCCTCCATGCAGATGCTATAGTTAATAAAACCCACCTACTTTCTCAGAAGTCTAAGGGAATTTGGCATGTCTGCTACAGCTCTTACCAACTTTTACAGACGCACCATAGAAAGCATTCTTTCTGGTTGTATCATAGCATGGCATGGCTCCTGCTCTGTACAAGTATAGCTTCACCCATCAATAGGTGGGAGGCTGGTTTCAGTGATGGACTGGACTTCATTCATGACCCTTTGTAGTTTTTTCCAGTCATGTATACTTCCCGCTGCCTTGGAAAAACAGCCAGCATAATCAAGAATCTTACGTACCCCTGACATTCTCTCTTCCACCTTCTTCAGTCAGGAAAAAGGTACAAAAGTCTGAGATCATGTACCAACCCACTCAAAAACGGCTTCTCCCCTGCTGCCATCAGGCTTTTGAATGGACCTACCTCACATTAAGTTGATCTTTCTCTGCACCCTAACTATGACTGTGACACTACATTCCGCATTTTCTCCTTTCTTTCTCTATGAACGGTATGCTTTGGCTGTATAGTGCAAAAGGAACAATACTTTTCACTGTGTACCAATACATGTGACAATAATAAATCAAATAATTCCTGGTGGTTACTTTGCTGTTGATTTCATGGAGTTGCTAATGGAGATAAGCCGCACTGGTTATTTCAGGCTAAAACACAAAGAAATCCCACAACACCAGTTTAAAGTCCAGAAAAGTTTATTTGTGGGATTTCTTTGTGTTTTACCTCAGTCCAACACCGGCATCTCCACATCATTATTTCAGGCTACACAATATTACTCATTTATGTGACATATTGAATGTCTTTTTGGCTCAATGGCAGCACCCTGTTAGTGGTGAATATGACTTGTGTTGTTTCTGCATAGTAACAGAGTGAAACAGCTAGCTTCACCTGTTGCTCAATCTTTTGGGACTCCTTATCCTGCTAGGGTAATCTGAGGTAGACTGGGCATTTTTCAGGGTTCAACGTGATGGCCTTAGTCCCAATGATGAGTTTGCATGATATAGAGCCAGCAATGATCTGACCAGGATAGTCACTATGCTGCAGGATAGCTTCAATGTGGTCTATTTCAGCAACAAGCCTGCACCAAGGGAAAATGGCTCAGGTCCTATATATTACAGCGTGTGGAACTGTCAGAACACATATATTAACCAGTGTGGGTAGACGTGGATCTGAAGTAGAGAATCCATTAGACAATTTCTCAACGAGCACATAGAAGAAAGACAGCTCATCAGACTGTTCCATTTCAAAAGTGAATTTGAGCGCAGGATGGAGTCCACTAATGCATTTAAGGAAATTCTTACATGCAGCTTCAGATTCAAATTTATCCCCGATGTATCAGAAATATGCAAATTCACCTTTAAAACGGAACACTCGAACAAGCTTCCTTTTTCTCGCTATGCTAGTTGAGAAATCCACTCCTGGATTCTCCACAACTATCGACCGCAAACTCACCTTCACTTCTCAATATACCCACTGGGATTTGTACAGTTCCACACTAAGGCTCATTTTACCGGCACACTGGTGCATAGGGCCTGAGCCATTTGCTCACCATGCAAGCTTGATGCTGAAATAGGGGCACATGAAAGCTATTTTATTCGATGATGGTTATTCTGATCATTCAAGTTATTAGCATTCAGTTCTAATAGTCAAGCATCAGCCTCAGGAATGAAGACTGATGTAAAGTATTCAAATATTTCTGCCACATCTATCGAGTCCTTTGAACATCCTCTAATGGCCCAATGCTTTCACAGAATCATAGAATCCCTACAGTGCAGAAAGAAGGCCATTCGGCCCATCGAGCCTGCGCTGACAACAATCTCACCCAAGCCCTATCCCTGTAACCCCACATACTTAGCCTCCAAATCCACCTGACACTAATCCGCTGCTGTCCAATAAGAATTTCCATGGTCAGTGGTTTCATGGTCATCAGTAGATTCTTAATTCCAGGTATTTTTTATTGAATTTAAATTCCACCATCTGCTGTACTGGGATTCAAACCCAGATCCCCAGAACTTTAGCTAAGTTTCTGGATTAATAACCTAGTGACAGTAGCACTTGGCCATCGCGTCTCCAAATGCAATTTGTTGTCACTGACAGCTAGCTTTACTAAAGATGCTATCGAGATGTAGCATTAGATGAGACGGGCATAGCAAGGAGTTGCACTGGTGTTAATATTGCTGAAGGGTTTGGATTGAGGGTTGACATCTTATGTTGATAACACCCCATCTACTGTCTTAAAACCTTCACTCCATCCACAATCAGAGGCTGCAATGTGAAATATCTATAGGACGCACTGCAGTAACTTGCCGAGATTTCTTCAACAGCACCTCCCAAACTAGATGTGTGGGGGGGAGCACCATCACATCCAAGCTTATCTCCAAGTCACAACATGTGCAAACTTGGACCTATATCAGTATTCCATCATTGCCGCTCAGCCAAAATCCTAGGACTCCTCAGCATGACAGGGACCACTGTCAGTCAAGAAGTGGCCCAACACCACCTTGTCCTGAGCCACTGGGGATTGACAATAAGTGCTGGTCCTGGCAGCATTACCCACACCCAGAGAATGCGTTCAGGGAAAATCCAAAGTGTAAAATGGGTAACCTTGTGATTAGATGGGTGCGGGTGGCTTCATTTCTCTATCGAGATTGTTGCAGCTTCAGTGAGAGAGATAGCCTTTATAATTGGGGTCATTGAATAATCTGCATGTGGAGCAGGCACCTTGAAATTACTGAGTTTCACTTACCTGAGCTGTGATAGCTTCTGGAACAATATTAATGACTTTTTGAAATGTTAAAAATTCAGTTTCGCGTCTTGATTAATTGGTGATATACTGAAGTAACAGTATGCACATGCTATAGTCTCAATATGTTGCTGACCCATATTGTTGCAATGCCTTGTTACTTCGCTTCCAAACTGCCTGCTACACAATCTTGAACTGCGTCAATGAGATTAAATATACTTTGATTTTTGTTGGTTAGAAATGTTTGAGTACTTTGCAGGAATGTTAATGTTTATTCTTTGATGGAATGATTCCAATTTAAGCTTATATTACAATGTCAGCAGCCAGTTAACTAATTTTACAAGCAAAATCTTAACTGGGAACGGATGGTATCCCGTTCCACTTGAGTTCTTGGTTTGGAATGAAAAGACTTGACCTATGGTACTAATTACAAGAAAATCATTAAGAAATAGGGATTTTAGTCAGTGGAAATGCGTTTCATGCAGAACTCTCACATAATGTATAGACCTGTCAAAGAAAGGGTGGCACGGTGGCACAGTGGTTAGCACTGCTGCCTCACAGTGCTAATCCACCTAATACAGCATCAAGATCCAAACTTTTGAAAATTAACCCTCAGGAATCTACAGATGCAAAACAAACGTATCATTTCTGACATCCCCTGTGTTAAATCTCCGTAAGAAGTCTCACAACACCAGGTTAAAGTCCAACAGATTTATTTGGTAGCATAAGCCACTAGCTTTCAGAGTGCTGCCCCTTCATTAGATGAGTGGGAATTCTATTCACAAACAGGGCATATAAAGACACAAACTCAATTTACAAAATAATGGTTGGAATGTGAGTCTTCCAACCGTTATTATATAACCATGCAAGACTTGCATTCCAAGCATTATTTTGTAAATTGAGTTTGAGTCTTTATATGCCCTGTTTGTGAATAGAATTCCCACTCACCTGATGAAGGGGCAGCGCTCTGAAAGCTAGTGACTTGTGCTACCAAATAAACCTGTTGGACTTTAACCTGGTGTTGTGAGACTTCTTACTGTGTTTACCCCAGTCCAACGCCTGCATTTCCATATTAAATCTCCAACCATTAGATTCTGCAGACAAGATAAATCACTGAAGGTCAGGCCCCAAGAGCTCACACTGCAAAGCCAAAGTGGAGTCATGATGTTCAGTTGGCAGAAAATACAAGTATGAAAGCCCATAAAACTGAAGAGAGGATACTAAAATTATTGACATGCTCAAGTGAAACCCCATGTCTCCAGGGACATTTCTAATGACAATTCAGCCTCAAAGTTATTAATTTAACAATGTAGAGATTCAAGTTTCAAGATATTGCATATTGATAGCAAGCCATGATTGGAGTCAGGAAGTGGAAAATAACTCATGTCCTGTGGGTTTATTTATTTCTTAACGCATTTCTTTTGGCCTCCATTTTTTTCTGGAACTTTACATATTACTCCCCCTACATTTTACCTTAACTCCCATGTCACTTCTCTTTATTCTGTGCTCCAGAATTATGTCTGCTCTGTGAAGTCGGGGCGGCACGGAGGCACAGTTGTTAGCATTGCTGCCTCACAGTGCCAGACACCCTGGGTTCGATTCCTGGTTTGGGCCACTCTCTGTGCAGAGTCTGCATGTTCTCCTTGTCTGCGTGGGTTTCCTCCAGGTGCTCTTGTTTCCTCTCGCAGTCTGAAAGCCTTGCTAGTTAGATGCATTGGCCATGCTAAATTCTCCCTCAGCGTACCTAAACAGACACCAGAATGTGGCAATGAGGAGATTTTCACAGTATATTCATTGCAGTGTTAATGTAAGCCTACTTGTGACTAATAAATAAACTTTACTTTAAGTCATCCTGTGCCTTTAAATTGTGGGTGGCACAGTGATTAGCACTGCTGCCTCACAGCACCAGGGACCTGGGTTCGATTCTGACCTAGGGTGTCTGTATGTGTGGAGGCTGCATGTTGTCCCCACGTCTGCATGAATTTCCTCCAGGATCTCCGGTTTCCTCCCATCATCCAAAGATGCACAGGTTAGGTGGATTGGCCATGCTAAATTGCCGCTTAGTGTCTCACTGTCTAGGTTGGATGAATTAGCCATGGTAAATGGGTGGGGTTACAGGGATAAGGCCTGAGCAAGATACTCTGTCAGAGAGTCAGTACAGACTCGATGGGCTGAATGGCCCCCTCCTGCAGTGTCAGGATTCTATCATTCACTGAATTGCTGAGTTGGTGATCTTTGCCTACTCACATTGCTCAACCTACCTCCATGCAGACTGTTTTCCAAGTGGTGATTAGAATGCCTCAGTTCCAAGGAGGCTAGTGTCTCTGTCACAATGTTGGAATTCCTTACATATCTTTTCTTATATTTTCTCTTTGTCCAGTGCACAAAATCAACTATCGCCACAAGTCTAACTCTCCAATTCTGAGTAGTCGGAGTCTTTACACAACCTTTGTAACATTTAGAAGAGCCCTTGTCGATGCTTAACTATCGACCATAGTTGGCCTAATCATAGCCCCAGGCTTTTAACATTCACATTCTTCAACAAATATTACTTCAATTCATGTCTCACTGAATAAAGCTTTTGCATGTACAAGAAACCACTCAAGGGACACTACGGCAGACTGTAATATTAAACAACTTTGCAGTTCGCATCTGCCATCCATTTCAATAGCATTTACGTTCCTTTGAACCATAGACTTGTGTTTTGAAGGTCACGTATTTAAACAGTGATGGACATTAACTCTAGCCTGTCGCTGTAGGGCTGTTGCTGGTAGAGAAATGGGTCATTAGTCACAACAATCCACAGCTTTAATTCTAATTGATAAGCCCATATGTTGCTATTCCTCAAACAAAAGCATCATAAAAACACGCATTAAGAGGATTTTATGGTCTTATCCATTTAGGTGTTGTTTAATTTAGATCTGGTGAACATGAGTCGCGCAAATTCCTTTGCTTTCCACAGTGCCAGGTCTCAATTCAGACAGCAGTTATTCTCTTTTAACAATTCTACTCTCCTAATTTACCAACAGTGAATTCCATCTGCCAGCCCTGTTGTCTTTACACCATTTTCACTAACATCCCTCAGAACTATCCTCTTCGTATTCATTCACCACTGACTGGACCAGCATTTATTGCCTTCTTGATTTGCTACAGTCGAGGTGCTGTGGGTTGATCCACTATGCCATTAGGGAGGGAATCCCAGGATTTTGACCCAGCGACTGTGAAGGAACGGTGATATATTTCCAAAGCCAAAAGAGAAAATGCTGGAAAATCTCAGCAGGTCTGACAGTATCTGTGAGGAGAGAAAAGAGCTGATGTTTCAAGTCCAGGCGACCCTTTGCTAAAGGGTCTGCAGTAATTTAGATTCTGGCATCAGCAGTAATTTGCTTTTATGCGATATGTTTCCAAGTCAGCACGGTGAGTGGTTTGGAGGGGAACTTGCAGGCAGTGATATTACCATGTAATAACTGCCCTTATCCTTTTAAATGGAAGTGATCATGAGTTTGGAAGATGCTGCCAAAAGATCTTTGGTGAATCGACTATACTTCCTATCTTATCTTCAAGTGTGGGCATCACTCCCTTAAGTCCGATATTCAAATCGTTGGCGTATATAAATGGTTAAAGATCTGAATCCTGAGAAACACAATTATCCACTTCCAACCACTCTAGAAATGGCCCTCAACTCCCAATATTTCTTCCCTTTTGACCAGCGTTCAATCTATTTGCTAACCATCTCCATATAGTTTGATCTTCAATAGCATCTTGTATGTTACCTTGTCAATGCATTTCCCCCAAAATACCAGACACTGCTGGCACATGATCAGCATTTTTCTGTCTGAAATCTGTACTGACTGATTTAAATTAATTCCTTGAATTGCAATTTCAAAATATTTCCCCCCTGCAGGTGTTAAACAAACTGCTGTAATTACCCAGATAGTTGTCACACTTTTCTGAAAATGGGCATTACATTGGCCAATTCTCCTCCACACAACTGTCTTCAATATAACATTGAAATATAATTTCATGGGCCAGCTGTTGTTTGAACCGTTATTTTTCTCAGGCTGCTTGTATGTATGGCACATTGAAAACCAAGTTAAGCTACACAAAGAGAAGTAACTTTCTTTAACTTTAACTTAATCTCACATTTTGTTTTCAAGCTAATTCTGAATTTACTTCCAGCCCAACATCCTTCTCTTTTCAAAACAGCTTGCATTGATATATCACCTTCAGAAGGTCTTACATCAACATTTTTTGACCAAGATCACAAAAAACATGGCCCAATCCATCACACAAATTCTGACTACACTTCCCGCTGCCTCAGAAACGTAGCCAGCATAATCAAGGACCCCGCACAGCCCGTGTTAGAGTGTAACCAATGATAACATTGAATCTGTTGTAGTGTGACGAATGGTAACATGCTGCAGGGTCAGTTGACGCAGTAAACCATGTAACCAATGACAAAATAATGCGGTGATCAGCTGACCAGCTATCTCAGTATAAATAAGAAGCTGCTAGGGTTTGTGGGAGTTTGGTATGGCCCAGGATGAGGCCTCAAGTGTTGGAGTAATGAAGTTTCTTTATTAAACCTTTTTCTTTGATTTATAAGTTGGAATAAGTTATGTTTTATTATATTGCCTAGAACTGAAGAGTTCCTTCTGGAAGACTAACACCCCAGACATTCTCTCTTCCACCTTCTTTCCTTGGGAAAAAGATACAAAAGTCTGAGGTCACGTACCAACAGACTCAAGAACAGCTTCTTCCCTGCTGCCATCAGACTTTTGAATGGACATACCTCAAATTAAGCTGATCTTTCTCTGCACCCTAGCTATGACTGTAATACTATAATCTGCATCCTCTCCTTTCCTTCTCCCTTATGTACTCTGAATGGTGTGCAAGAAATAATACTTTCCACAGTATCCCAATAATAAAGCAAATCAAAAAACCTTGTGGCACAGTAAGGTGTAACATTGCTGCCTGAGTCTGAAGCTCTGGGGTTGAGTCCAATCCAGGGCTTGATAGCTGAGGAAGCGATGTTCGCAACATGGCCAAACAGGTCAGATAGCAACTTATAATACACTTTGAATACACTCTGACAGGGAGAGTCTCTGGTGACAGGCTAGCAAATTGTTCCAGAACCATGAAAACAGACAATCACATCGTCTGCCTCGTGCGCCACAAGGCACAGCAAGGCTTGTAAGTCCGAGTATAGTAAAACATCCCAAGACACTCACAAGAACAATCACACTAAAACAAAGTACTTGTTAAATATCCCCGCTAGCTGCTATTTGTCTTTAACTCACTATCATTCCCTCTCAGGAGTCAACAATTTTAACAATTTTCTTTTCACAAATACACGTGGAGAAACTATCTTGGTTTTTCACCCATCAGGGTTAAAATTCAGTCCCATGCCTTCTTAACAAGATCTTAATTTGATTTCAATAGGCCTTGGTCATTTAGTCCACAACGGATGGTTCAACTCTAGGTCATTTTCAAGCTTGTGCACGAATACTAGTTATGAGTCTAGACCAGTAACCCAAAGCATTCAACTGTCACCATAGCACATTATGAAACAGAATTCAATAACACTGGCAATTCATGGACTGTCTGAAGAAAAATTAATAATCCGACTGTTTCACTAATGCCTTTCAGGCAAAGGAACCTGTTGTCTGGCCGAAATGTGACATTGGTCTGGCTGGCCCTACAGTGGCCTTTAGTAAACACTCAGTTAAAAGAAAGGGCTGTTATGGTATAAACACCTCATAATAAACTGCTGCTGATAACATAATTTGCTCATTCTCCACTGGGTATCTTTTCATCAAGATTTTTGGAATTAAACCAAAACAAATCTCCACTTATCTATAGTTTACAGCAGGAATAATCAAGGGAGAATTTCTCATCATAATCCAAATTTCAGTTCCAAACTCAAGCAGGCCTTACTTTAGGCATCAGGAAAGAATGCCCCCCACCAATAGTCCTATCTGAATATCAATTGTATTTTCACTTGTTTAATTGCATTTTGGTGTTTCTCATTAACACCAGTGGAGTGTAAAACAAGTCAGCTTATGACTCTCTTGCTGTCAGATGTTCTATTAATAGAACCAGGGCTTCTTCAAAATCAAAAATATGACAGTACGTATTTCCTTCATTTCCACAGAAACTTCGATCATAGAATCCCTACAGTGCAGAAAGAGGCCATTCAGCCCACTGTGCCAGCAGCGACAACAATCCCGCCCTGGCCCTATCCCTGTAACCCCATGTATTGACTTTGCTGATCCCCTGACTCTAAGGAACAATGTAGCATGGCCAATCAACCCAACCTGCACATCTTTGGGCTGCGGGAGGAAACCAGAGCACCAGGGGGAAACCCACGCAGACATGGGGAGAACATGCTAACTCCAGACAGACAGTCACTGGAGGCCGGAATTGAACCTGTGTCCCTGGTATTGTGAGGCAGCAGTGTGCTATTGTGCTAACCGCAATAGCTAGGATTTATTTTTCCTTTGCAACAATGGTGCCATTATGTACGGGAAAAACACACAAAGAAGTGAAATAAAAAGGATTTCCTAAATTATGTACAAGTTATAAACATATCTGGAAGCAAGATTTTTCCCATTGTGAACCATTGCATTCTTCCAATCTTACATTATTCTATTAACATTCTATTATTCTATTGTCTGCATCAATGGAAATGCTTGAGAGCTTCAAGTTTTTAGATGTCTAGATCACCAACAATCTGTCCTGGTCATTGTTGGTCATCAGGTTCACTAATGTCCTTTAGGGAAGGAAATCTACTGTCCTCAACTGGTCTGGCCTACCTGTGATTCCAGAGCTACAGCATTGTGGTTGACCCTTAAATGGCCTAGAAAATCATTCAAGGGCCCTTAAGGATGGACAGTAACTGCTGGCCCAGCCAACGATATCTGCATCCCATTAATAAATAAAAAACATTTATTATTTCAGCAACACTGACAATACCACAACACCACCGTCTTCCCCCATTGTGTATTCGTCAAGAATGTATAGGACTGGAAAGGGCAAATTTTTCTGGTCCATTTGGTAAATGACCCTGAACTCGCTGCCTATGAGGCTGGTAGAAGCAGAGATGATGATTTGAGAAGGAAATTGGTTGGGAACTTAAGGGAAAATAAATGGGGTTAGAGCAGAGGAATGTTTGGATTGCTGTAAAGAAAGCAAGTATGAAATAAGTTTAAGTTTTAAGTTTATTTATTAGTGTCACAGGTAAGCTTACATTAACATTGCAATGATGTTACTGTTAAAATCCCCTAGTCGACACACTCCAGCAACTGTTCAGGTACGCTGAGGGAGAATTTAGCATGGCTAATGCACCTAACCAGCACATCCTTCAGACTGTGGGAGGAGACTGGAGCACCCAGAGGAAACCTACACTGACACGGGGAGGACAAGCTGATTAGCTATTTGAAGGGTCACTAAGCCTCAAAGATTCATTTGCAAATCTGTGTTCATACTGAAGGCTTTAAGGGAAAACTCAGAATATTCGGTCACTTGGTCACCCAAGTGAACCTTGCTGGAGCAGACACAATTCAACTCAAGCAACAGCAAACAAGTTAAACATTAATGAGGACTAATGTAATCGTTGAGACAACTTTCCAATCCATGTTGTCGCAGAAGGTGGCTATTCAACCCAACCCAGTCCATCCCATTTCCCTGCCCAACTACCCATCCAATTCCATTCTGAAATGATTAATCTCCACTTCCAAAACCCTCACAAACAGCGAATTCCAGGTCATTAACATAACAACCAAATTAATCCTTTCTAGTCGTGTACATTAAGAGTATAAAATGCAATTAGGAAAAACAATCGAAGAAAATGATTTTAAAGGAATTAAGCAAACCTTTTATGTTGTGCAGACGACATCAATAGTTCTCTTTCAAAGATGCCTTATAGGGAAGGAAGTCCGTAATGTTCTGCCAATCAAACAGAAAACACACTTGCAAGTCAAAGGAATGAACACATTGGTACACCCCATCTGATGTGTAGCACGTTATCCACAGTTACAGTTGTGTTATTGTCCAGCCTTTAGAATCATAGAAACTGTACAGTGCAGAAGGAGGCCATTCTGTCCATTGAGTCTGCACCCCAACAATCCCACCCTGGCCCTAACCTGTAATCCCATATATTTACCCTGCCAATGCCTCTAACCTACACATCTTGAGACGCTAAGGGGCAATTTAGCATGGCTAATGCATCTAACCCTCACATCTTTGGATGGTGGGAGAAAATTGGAGCACCCGGAGGAAACCCATGCAGACACGGGGAAAATGTGCAAACTCCACACAGGCAGTGAGCCAAGCCAGGAATCGAACCCAGGTCCCTGGAGCTGTAAAGCAGCAGTGCTAACCACTTGCCACCCATAGGACACCCGTTAGGCTGATACCAATCTACTTGATAGACAATTATAGCTACAGTGCAGATTTCTTTTTCCAATTACACTTTACCACCACATTCCAAAGCTCTTTAACACCAATGGAAATATGGGCTGAAACATTCTGGCCATTCGCGTCCCACCGACACTAAGCGAGGAAGGAGACTTTGGCACTCAGCCAAATCCCCGTTCACTGCCGCGGGACCAGGAATTCCGCCAATGTAACCGGCCAGAATGTTATTTGCTCACCCAAGACTCCTTAACCAGTCGTTCGAGGAAGTCATAGATCATGGTCCATAGGTCCAAACTTTTGATCAAGACACTTTTGATTTTAGTGAGCTCCCCATTCCTTAAACTTCTGGCAATATATTTGGAAAGATGCCAATACCCTTTTACCTCTTCACAGTGGCAGCATAAGTACCTGAGGAGATTTTCGCAAGGCTAATTGAGCAGCTTTATCAAAGATGGGTTGAAAGATGCTTCCGTGAATCACAAGACTGAAAATCACCATGGGACGGAAATCCCTTTCAATTCACCAACCATACAGATAATGAGAGATTAGTCCCCTAAATTGTGCTGCAATCCATGAGTATTCTCATCACCATCTGTGAATCATTCCATATTCATTTAATACAGGGACACATTACACACTAATGAAATTGAAATGTAATCCCAGATATTCAGCTAAAAACAAGAAGCTGTATCAGGAACAGGCAGATAGACAGAACAATGCATAATTCAAAACGGGTTCATTTACCAGATGCAACAATTCAGATTTTAATCATGATTGTAGCTGCAATATGGATGTGACGTTGGCAGACAGAATATTATGATTTGGAAGGATTAACACTTCATATCTGGTTGGAAATAAAAGGAAGTTGATAATAAAGCAACAATTAACCTGTCAGCAACAATCGAATCCCTCACCTTACATCCTTGTATGAACTGGACAAAACATCCATTTAGACTTCAATCCATGTCGACAATACGAGAGGAGAGTGATGCATATGAGGAATGAATTACAACTGGACCAGGATTGGGGCACAGTGGTTAGCACTGCTGCCTCACAGCTCCAGGGACCCGGGTTCAATTCCCAGCTTGGGTCACCGTCTATGTGGACTCTGCACTTCCTCCTCGGGTCTGTGTGGGATTCCTCAGTACTCCAGTTTCCTCCCACAGTCCCAAAGACGCAGTGGTTAGGTGCATTGGCCGTGCTAAATTCTCCCTCAGTTACCCGAACGAGAGCTGGAGAGTGGTGACTAGTGGATTTTCACAGTAACTTCATTGCTATGTTAATGTAAGCCTACTTGTGACTAATTAACTTTATAAGTTAATAGTTTATCAAGTCTCTTGTCAGTTAAGATTTCGTTCTTCTTTATGTTTTCTTGCTGAAAATTTGAAAAAAAAATTTACTCAAAGGGAAATTCAAGTTATGGCCAGCTCTGGGATTTGAATATAAATTCATGTGGAAATCTAGAGAACAACTGTAGCTCTAAGCTTATTAAATGCTTGGCACTGCCATCAGCAAGTGTTGCCTGTTTTTGTGGTAAAGCACATGATTGAAACATGTCGGGAATCAAAGCGGAGACAGATCAGAAATGTTCACTCCTGAACTTCATAATAAGTTTTCCAGGAGCTGATTTCAGCTACTTATGACTGGTTCGAAGAAATTAGATTACTGACATGCTGCTTAAATTTTAAATACCATATATACTCATGTAAAAGCCCACATTGTGACCAATTCGTTAGGCCATAAATCACAGGCTGACTTTTACATGGAGAATGTTTAAGCGGTACGTGCTTTGGTTTAGCCCAACACTTCAAAATTCATATTCTCATTCATAATCTGATCGCTCATTCTTTGATTAAATAAAAACTTGAACTTAAGCGTTTACTTATTGAATTTCTTTTCATTATTTATACATACAGAATGAAATTGAATTGGTACCATCTCCAGCATTTTACTGCAGTTCTAAAATTTTTGGGTTTTGATCAATGAAAACCTAGCATCTCATCAAATGGTAGAGCAGGCTTGTGGAGCCAAAATGTCCTACTCCTGCTGCAAGATGGTACCTGTATGACTCTCATGAGCTATGTTGGGCAGTATGGTGGCACAGTGGTTAGCACTGTTGCCTCTCAGCACTAGGGGCCTTGCTTCAATTCTGGCCTCCGGTCACATTCTCCCCATGTCTGCATGGGTTTCCTCCCACAGCCCAAAGATGTGGGGGTTAGGTTGATTGGCTATGCTAAATTGAGCCTAGTGTACTGGGGGGATTAGCAGGGTAAACGTGTGGGGTTATGCGAATACTGTCTGGGTGGGATTGTGGTCGGTGCAGACCTGATGAGCCAAATGGCCTCCCTTCTGCACTGTAGGGATTCTATGAAATCAAAAATTAGTTTGTATGGAAAAAGGTCATAGAGTCAACATTTACAATAGTATAAGGGAACGGTATTCAAATTCACACAGTTTGGCCTCATGGTCAATATTGAAAGAAATCAAAAAGGGAACATCCATTTAAAAAAAATTCTTAAAAGCCAAAACCAAGGGCCATAAGATAATGATCAATAAATTCAACTGACAATTCAGAAGTTTCTTTACAAGAAGAACATGAATAAAAGCAAATGCTGCAGATGCTGGAATCTGACACAAACAGAAAATGCTGGAAAATCTCAGCAGGTCTAAAGCATCTGTGGAGAGAGAATAGAGCCAATGTTGAGAGTCTGGATGACCCTTCATCAAAGATTCAATTGGGAATTCAGAAGAAATTTATTTACATAAAGAAAAATGTGAAATTTGCTACCACCACAAATAGCATAGTGCACTTAAGACGGGAAAGTAAGTAAACACAAGTGAGAAAAGATGAATATTCATTCAATAGGTTAAGGGGAGGCTCATTTGGAGCATAAATACGGGCACAGACTAGACTGGCTGAGTGGCCTGCTGTTCTGTAAAGCTTAGTGGTGCAAATAGAAAAATCAAATACAATTATCACATATATTAGTATACAGTGAAAAGTATTCCTTATTGCACACTTTACAAAGCATACCGTTCATAGAGGAGTGCGCAGAATGTGGTGTTACAGTCATAGCTGGAGTATAGAGAAAGATCAACTTTATGTAAGGTAAGTCCATTCAAAAGTCTGATGGCAGCAGGAAAGAAGCTGTTCTCAAGTTGAGTGACCTCAGACTTTTCTACCTTTCTCCCCGATGGAAGAGAGAATGTCCGGGGTGCGTGGAGTCCTTAATTATGTCTTTAGCTCCACTAACCAATCAAAAAAACAAGAACTCAAATTTGCACAACTCAATATGTACATCACAATTTGACATTACCACAACCACCACAAGATCTCTAAATGAAATATATTTATTGATTGAAATTTGGAATATCAAGCTTAAGATAATCCACATTTAAAGCTGGCAGGTCAGTCAACAATATTCATTTAAATATGTACGTCACACTTCTGGAACAGAAAACCTTATCATTGGAGAGAAAAACAAAGATCGCATCAGATTATTCATATCAAAGTAACTGACTCAACCCAATTGTTCTGCACACTCGACTTTTCTTCATTCCTACATTTTCTTGGGAATTTTATGAGGGAGATGATTCGGATGATCCCAATTTAAAATAATCGGCAGGTAAAGGATCTTTAATGATACAACACATAACAGGTTATCCAATCAGGGCCCAAACCACAGCACACAGACCTTCACAATAAAAAGCATGAACCTGATTAATCCGATGCACAAAATCTAGGAAACTGGATTTATTTCTCGCTGGTGGTCCTGTTTCAACTTTGGGGATCTAGACGTTTGAAAAGCAGCACTGGTTATTGATGAGTAATTCTACACCTTGTTACGTGTCCAAAGTTTGTGAAACAGGCTCATCAATGTGATTTTTACGTATTTGTGTATCTTGCATACTCCTTTTTGGGCACCAAATAGCAACAGTTAAGAATCTTCTGCCATTTCCAAATCTTCTTGCAAACTTTGCACCATCTTCTCTTCCAATTTCCTTGGTTTCTCTGTTAAAAGAAAACAGAACCACAAATTATCAGAATAGAACATATTAAAGTAGATTTATTTCTGAATAACTTCTAAACCCCAAAGAAATTTTTATTTAGACATTTGATATGTTGGGGTTTGTGAGTTTCCTTTATATACCATGAATATCCAAGCAATCCAGTCAATTACCTGCATGAGGAGCCCTGATGAGATGGATGTTCTGTTTGACCTCTTTGATGTCTGCCTTTGTCTGTAACTCTTTATCCTTTTTCAACCTTGAATAAGACAAAATTACATCAGCAATCTAGTTTTATTAAATACTTGTGTTCATTCAATCCTACAGTGCAGAAGGTGGTCATTCAACCCATCGAATCCACAATAACCACAAACCCACCCAGGCCCAACTCCATAGCCCCATGCATTTACCCTAGCTAGTACCCCTGACACTAATGGGCAATTTGGCATGACCAATCCACCTAACCCGCACAACTTTGGACTGTGGGAGGAAACTGGAGCACGCAGAGGAAACCCACACAGACACAGAGAGAACGTGCAAACTCCACACAGACACTGACCCAAACCGGGAATCAAACCCAGGTCCCTGGCACTGTGCCAGTAGTGCTAACCACTGTGCCATCGTGTCGCCCCTAAAACTAAAGGTTTCAGCCGCAGCTGATCTTGCGCAACAAAGATTCAGGAATCAAATGACAGTAAGAATCAAAATAAGCGTTTACAGCAGGAGCAGTTGCACACACAAGATCATAATGGGAGCAGCAGTAGGTCATTTGGTCCCTCAAGCCTGCATTGCCATTCAATGAGATTGTAGCTGATCTGATTGTGGTTCTAACTCCACTTTCCTGCCAGCTCCCAATAATCTTTAACTCTTTTGTCAATGAAAGATCTGTCTAGCTCAACCTTCACTGCTCAAGATCCACCCCACCACACAATAGAAACTGGCACTTTGGTGTGAGTACTTAGCTGTGCCATTTTCCATGAGGGGATAAGCTTGAATCCCACTTATCTGTCAGGTAAATATAAAAAGATCTTATGGTGAGACTGAAAGAGGGGAAGTTTTCCTGATGTCCTGGCTTACATTCATCCCCCAACACACACTAAGCAAGTTAACTGGTCATTTATTTAATTTGCTGTTCATCAAACTTTCTGCACACAATCTGGGTGCCATATTTGTCTACATAATTTTAAATTTACTTCCAAAGTAATTAACTGGCCACGAAGAATTGAGGCATGATAAATTGCCTGAGGCACAATGGTTGGTGTTTCTGGCTGCTCTTTCTTAACTGTATCCATCCTTGAAATACAATATAAATGCACTTTCTTGATTTGCAGTCATCAGAAATATATTTACACAGAAAACTACCATTTCGGGACAGGAAGTAATAACAATTGGATCAAATTGAAAGAAAAATCTTGCACTTTAAAAAAACGCTCAGGTTCACACTCACCTGTTCATGATAAATCTTGCCTGGCGTTTCTGTTTGACTTCCTCAATTCTCTTCATTGCCACAACTGTTGAACACAATTTCGCCATTAATGTAACAAAAACAAAGAGCATAGAAACATAGAAGCAGAAGTACCCCCAAGAGCTGTATCTAATTTCATCTGCAAATTTGGAGGTAATACATCCAGTTCCTTCTTCCAGATCATTAACATATAATGTGAACAGTTGGGGTCCCAGCACAGGTCCTTGTGGAACCTCACTAGTCACTGACTGCCAATCAGAAAGACCCCCATTTATGCCAACTCTTTGCTTCCGATTTGCTAACCAGCTTTCTACCCATTGCAAGACATTAGCTGCGATCCCATGTGCTTTAACATTACATATTAGTCTGTTATGTGAATCCTTGTCAAAGGCCTTCCGAAAGTGTAAATAAACCACATCCACTGGTTCTCCTCGGTCAACTCTATCAGTTACGTCCTCAAAAAATTCCAAACGATTCGCCAAACATGATTTCCCTTTTGAAAGTCTGTGCTGGCTTTGCCTGATTATACCACTGCATTCCAAATGCTGAGTTATAAAATCCTTGATAATACTCTAGAAACTTCCCTAGTACCAACGTTAGGCTCACTGGTTAACAGCTACCTGTTTTCGCTCTAACGCCCTTTTTGAATAGCAGGCTTCCATTACTGACCCTCCAATCATAATATTCCAGAGTCCAAAGAATTTGGAACATAACCACCAACAGATCTACTATTTCCAGGGCCACTTCCTTCAGCATTTGCTCTCATTCTTTCCAATGGCCTCAAATGAATGGAACAGGGAAAGTCAAAGTACATTCTGAAATCTACTTCTCTAAAGCCAGTGAACTTTAACATCCCTTTGTTTGCAAATGGAAAGATGAGCCAAGGCTCCCCATGAATACTCAAATTCACCCACCAAAACTGCAGCTATAGGCGCTCAGTGTGGACAGATGCGAGGCACCCACTGCCAGGTATCCTGCTGAAACAAGATCTGTACTAACACATGGACAGTGACCACTTGGAGGTGACAACAAGAGGATGAGCAGTGCATGATCAGCCCCAGCAGATTTCTGTCAAGTCAGAATGGGATAGGGTGGAGAAATTTGCTAATCAAAACCATCAATCCAGGTAGAGGACATTTCCCTGAACCCTCACCAGCCTCCACACACACAAATTCAGAAGTATGGCAGTGATGTGTGCCTAAGAGAAATCTCTATTTTCCTGTTTGCAGGACAAAATCCAGAAAACTCAACAGCTTCCATGATAAGCATGTGATATCAATGATGTTTCTGGAAATAATTAGAATTTTGTTGGATTAAAGCACTGGCACCTTAGGCACACATCTTTGATGCAGTGATGAGCCCCCCATCCCAACCCCAAAAAGCCCTGCTGCTCACATCAGATATGTAGAAACTCCAATAAGCCACTCTGCACTCATCCACTAGCTAAAGATCATCAGTGACGCAAACAGATGTGAAATACCAGATTACATTTCCATTACTGAATTATTTACTTAGTTAAAAGGTTTATTTCAGTTATCCCCTCTGCATACCACTCTTACCATTCTTATTAGAGATTAATCTAACGTCAAAATGGAGATTCCACTCTAACTAGGCTCAACATCTCATCAGCTTCATTGAAACTTCTGCTGTGATCCACGGAAGTCCAATATATTCAGAACATAAATGCCACCAGAGATGCTTACCTGACTTAGACCACAGTTCTCTCTGGTACTTGACTGGCACATTCCTACGTTTTTCAAATTCAAATACATTATCCTGTAAATAAAAGATTAAATGTCAAGATCAAGTGAGAAATGAGTATGATGGAAAGCTGGACTGCAATTTGAATTTTACACACCACAGTCAATTCTTTGCCAGATGACTTCCGGAAGGCTTTTGTCCACCTGACCCTTCTTGGGTTACGCTTCTTCTTAAAACCCTTATGACACTTTGATCTGCAGAATCTGAAAGTCTGGAAGATTAAGAAATTTAAAAACCATTACCGGATTTCATGCAGTGCTGCTTGCAGAAAGTCAGGATAGATTGCCCTGACGGAGCAGATACTGGAGGCCCAGGGACTTGCAATCTCTGAATGGTAGAAGCAGGCCCAGGTGTTTTAAGTTTATTTATGGATGTCACAAGTAGGCTTACATTAATACTGCGATGAAATTACTGTGAAAATACCCTCACCGCCACACTCCAGCGCTTGTTCCGGTGCACTGAGGGAAAAGTTACCACCTAAACAGCACGTCTTTCGGACTGTGGGGGGTGACCAGAGTACCTGGAGGAAACCCACGCAGACATAGGGAGAATGTGCGAAATCTGCACAGTGACCCAAGCTGGAAATCAAATCCAAGTCCCTGGCGCTGTGAGGCAGCAGTGCTAACCACTAGCCACCGTAGTGCAGGCGCGACTGTGTGACAGGTAACTTTATTGTGGAAACTTCTGGCAAAAAGGCAGAATGGTGACAACCCCCAACATAGGAGTGCATGATTTATCTTACAAATTCATGATGTTGTTGAGAAATATATAACAATGTAATTGGGAATGTCACTTCACCTCATCTTTCTTCTAGGTCAGGCAGGCAAGGCAATCAGATAAACAACATATGAAGAGTCCTTAATCTGAAACTAAGCACAATAGCTTGACTGAGATCAAGAATCGACTAAGTTCAGCAGAGGAAAAAAAATATCAAACCAAACTCTTCAACAACTCAGTGATTCAACATGTCGACCGCCCTAGACATATACCTGGGAAATAGAGGCTTACAACAGTTATGACCAACAAACTTATTCACCTTTCAAACCACGTTCAGATGACAATGGAACATTATGTGATAAACTGATACTGAGTATTTGGATTTTCTCACCATCTATAACCTGACATATAGGGCGGAATTGTAGCACAGTGCTGCCTCACAGCGCCAGAAACCTGGGTTCCATTCCCAGCTGGGACCACTGTCTGTGTGGAGTTTGCAGATTCTCCCCGTGTCTGCGCAGGTTTCCTCCCACAGTCCAAAGATGTGCGGGTTAGATGGATTGGTCATGATCAATGCACAAGGTTAGGCTGGGGGATTGGGCCTAGATAGGATGCTCCTGCAGAGGGTCAATGCAAACTTGATAGGCTGAATGTCATCTTCTGCACTTAGGGACTCTATGATAATAGAACGAGCATTCTGAGGCCAAGGCAGATTTCACACAAGACCACGTTACATTTAAATAAGTAAAAAGCCAGCCTCCTCAACTATCTGAACTTTGGGAAACCTTGCCGTGCAACAACAGCAAGACATAATCTAAATGCACTATTCTGACATACTGCAATACACACATACTACATTGGCATTTAAAGGTGGGGCATTGGGAGAAATAGAGGAAAGAGAGAGGAGTTCAGCTTGCTCAACACCCAATCCACAACAATCCTGACAATGCTGTGCAGGGACCT
This sequence comes from Carcharhinus amblyrhynchos, assembly GCF_965287045.1. Classification (NCBI taxonomy): domain Eukaryota; kingdom Metazoa; phylum Chordata; class Chondrichthyes; order Carcharhiniformes; family Carcharhinidae; genus Carcharhinus; species Carcharhinus amblyrhynchos. Next base: position 22,254,738 of record NC_137351.1, on the reverse strand, counting down.
CAACGTCAGCATCATACATTTTCAGGTCATGAGCAAATGCAAAACAAATTTCTTACTGTACATCAATAATCTACAATAATAGCCAGTGTTGGCTCAGTTGGTAACACTCCCACCTCTGAGCTGAAAGACTCTGGTTACAAGACTGGGACACACACATCAAAGCCGACACGCAAGGTGGTACTGAAAGAGGGCTGCATTGTTGGAAGGAGCAATCTTTTGGATTGCATCTCCCAATCTTTAAACCAAGGCCTCATTAGCTCTTTCAGGCAGATGTAAAGGATCCAATTGCTCTAATCTGAAGACCATATATACGAACGTAAGATTTAGGAGGCGGCCACTCAGCTTTGAGCCTGCTCAGCCATTCAACAGATCATGGCTGATCTGATTTTAACCTCAACTCCACATTGCTGTCTACCCCAATACCTTTCACCCCTTGCTTATCAAGAATTTCTCTCTTCTGACTTCTGAGGGAGAGTTCTAAAGATTCACAACCTTCAAAGAAAACATATTTCCTCATTCCTATCTTAAAAAGCTGACCCGTTATTTTTAAAGAGTGACCCCTAGCTCTTCGATGTGGAGCTGCCGACATTGGAATGGGGTAGGCACAGTAAATAGTCTCACGACACCAGGTTAAAGTCCAACAGATTCATTTGGTAGCATGAGCTTTAGGAACACTGCCCCTTCATCAGGTGAGTGCAGGATCTGTTTCACAAACAGGGCATATATAGACAAACTAAATTACAAGATAATGGTTGGAATGCAAGTCTTAACCAGTAATCTAGTATTTACAGGTGCAGATAATGTGAGTGGAGAAAGGGTTAAGCACAACAGGAAACATTCTTTTACATCCACCCAGTCAAAACCCTTCAGGATCTTGCGTTTCAATCAAGTCTCCTCTTACTCATCTAACTTCCAAGCCTAGCCAGTTCAAACGTTCATCATAAAACAACTCTCCCCTTCCATTAGTCCAGTAAACCTTTTCTAAACTGCTTCCAATGTTCTTGAAATAAGGACACCAATGCCGTACACCAGTTCTCCTGATGTAGTCTCACCTGGATGCCCTGTGCAAGTATAAACTCCACTCCCTACTTTTGCACTCAATTCCCAGATGCAGGCAAATGGGAATAGCTCAGTTAAGAATCCTGGTCGCATGGGCCAGTTGGACGGAATGGCTATTCCCGTGCTGGATATCTCTATGACAATGAATACTTCACTGACTGGAAAGCCTCTTCGAACATGCTGTTGTGGCGAAAGGCGCTATATAAATGCAAGTGTTTGTTAACTATTACACGTGTCAGAGCAAAGGCAGCGAGGAGCCGACAGCCGTGATTATTGAGCCCATTTCGGCAGCTTTCGCAGGCAAGCCCGAGCCTCAACTCCCCAATAACATCACCCTGAACCGCAGGCTCCATACTGACAGCCTGGGCCTAGACACTCTCCCTCCCCGGCCTCACCTTACAGTCATTGCGGACAAACATCATCCCGTGTCCCGGATACACCGGCGCCGAGCAGAAATAACACTTCTCGATTCGCATTTTCGCTCCGGTTTGGGCTTTAACCGCGCGGTGCCCAACACCGGCTCCTCACCGCCTGCACTCGATGCAAAATGGCCGAGCCACACTTCAAGCGGCCTGGAGGAGCCGACGACAGCGCCTCAAATCGGCCTGGAGGACCACAAAACAGCGCCCCAACCCGGCCGGAGGATCAAAGGACAGCGCCCCAACCCGGCCGGAGGACCAAAGGACAGCGCCCCAACACGGCCGGAAGACCAAAGGATAGCGCCCCAACCCCGCCTGAAGGACCAAAGTATAGCGCCGCAACCCGGCCGGAGGACCAAAGGTTAGCACCCCCAACCCGGCCCGGAAGACCAAAGGATAGCGCCCTAACTGGCCGGAGGACCAAAGAACAGCGCCCCCAACCCGGCCACAGGACCAAAGGACAGCGCCCCAACCCAGCCACAGGACCAAAGGACAGCGCCCCAACCCGGCCGGAGGACCAAAGGACAGCGCCCCAACCCGGCCGGAGGACCAAAGGACAGCGCCCCAACCCGGCCGGAGGACCAAAGGACAGCGCCCCAACCCGGCCGGAGGACCAAAGGACAGCGCCCCAACCCGGCCGGAGGACCAAAGGACAGCGCCCCAACCCGGCCGGAGGACCAAAGGACAGCGCCCCAACACAGCCGGAGGACCGCATTTCAACTGATCTCTCACGATTCATCCACAGCTCCTCCAGCCTGTTTGAATGTTGCTGCATTGCGGCCCTGTCCCCTCAATTACAACCTGTCCAATCCTTCAGCAAGCAGTTGAAACATTTCTACAATGTAAACTGGGCTTAATTTCCAGAAGAAATTAAATACAGCTCTTGGGGTGAAAGGGATCAAATGATTGGCGGAGGGGGGGGGAAATCAGGATATTGAATTTGATCAAAATGAATGGTGGGACAGGCTCGAAGGGCCGAATGACCTACTCCTGTTTCTAGTTTCTATGTAAACATTCTGCTTCATGAATAAGAAGCTGTTCCCCCCCCAATTAAGGTTGGCAAATTAATGACTTCCTATTATTAACAAAAGACAAGAGTAGACTTGATGCAATGACCCATCGTTACCCTGTCCGAGTTTGTAAAAGAATAGCAGCAAGCAGGGTGTCTCAGCGAGGTGTGGGGTTTGGTCCAGTGTTGTTGGAGCCAAACCACCACAGCGACTGTACCAGAGTCCCCATTACAGAGTCGGAGCAAATGCATTAGTCCAAGCACCATAGTCTGAGAGTGGTACAATGGTTAGCACTGCTGCCTCACAGCGCCAGGGAACCAGGTTTAACTCCTGGCTTGGGTCACTGTCAGTGCGGAGTCTGCACATTTTCCCCATGTCTGCGTGAGTTTCCTCCAGGTGCTCTGGTTTCCTCCCACAGACTGAAAGGCGTGCTGGTTAGGGTGCATTAACCATGCTAAATTCTCCCTCAGTGTACCTGAACAGGCGCTGGAGTGTGGCGATTAGGAGATTTTCACAATAACATAGAGTCCTACAATGCAGAAGGAGGCCATTCAGCCCATCGAGTCCGCAGCGACCACAATCCCACCCAGCCCCTATCTCTACAACCCCATGCACTGATCCTAGATAGTCCCCTGACACTAAGGGGCAATTTAGCATGGCCAATACACCTAACCTGCACATCTTTGACTGTGCGAGGAAACTGGAGCATCTGGAAGAATCCCACACAGATGCAAGGAGAATGTACAAATTCCACACAGACAGTGACCCAAGATGGGAATTGAACCCAGATCCCTGATGCTGTAAGGCAGCAGTGCTAACCATAGTGCTACCGTGCTGCACCCAACTTCATTGCAGTGTTAATGTAAGACTAACTGTGACTCTAAACTTTAAACAGTCTCAACTCTGGCAGTAACCATAGGCAGATTGATGGGTGCACACCAGCAAATAATTGTATACATTTGACTCTTTTCAATGTATAAAATGGCCAGAATTTTATCACCCCGCCCGTCCCAAAAATCAAAGCAGACGATAGGCAGAGCATGGAAAGGTCCATTGATCTCGGGTGGGATTTTACAGTTTCAGGACGAGCGAGGCCATAAAATCTCGCCCAATGTGTCTCATCCTGGACGATAATTGTGGCCAGGAATCAGTTTAACTGTATAAAATGACACTGGTCTAATGAAAGGGACAATTAGTAGAATCATCGTATCCCTACGTTGCAGAAAGAGGCCCATTGAGCCTGCACCAACAACAATCCCAGCCAGACCCTATCTCCATAATCCCACATGTTTACCCTGCTAATCCCCCTGACACTAAGGAGCAACTGAGCATGGCCACAGGACGGTGCCCCTGTCCAATGGCCATATCCAATCAACCTAATCTGAAAGACATGCTGGTTCGGTGCACTGTCCATGCTAAATTCTCCCTCAGTGTACCCGAACTGGCACCAGAATGTGGCGACTAGGGGATTTTCACGGTAACTTCATTGCAATGTTAATGTAAGCCTACTTGTGACACGAATAAATAAATTTTAATCTGCACATTTTTGGACTGTGGGAGGAAACCGGAGCACCTGGAGAAAACCCATGCAGACACAGGGAGGATGTGCAAACTCCGCACAGACAGTGACCCAAAGCTGGAATTGAACCCAGATCCATGGCACTGTGAGGCAGCAGTGCTAACCACTGTGCCACCCTGGTTCATAGAGATACACAATAACATTGCCTTGTTTACTCAGATTCCACATGCCCCGCTTCCTTCACTGCACCATCACCAGTTCACATTTTCAGCAACTTTCTGGGCAAACATTTTTCCTGAACTGTAGCGTGCAGGGGCTGGTTTATCCAGGAGGTGCCCTGCTGTGGCACATTCTGGCTCAATATCTAATGAGATGTCAGCCAGCTAACCTTTAGTCCTGGCCATTTTTTTCTCACTTTCACACACTGGTTTCTGAGCCACGAGCTGATATCACAATTCTAAATTGTTTCCCTTTCAGATTTTGTGGGAAAGATGTTCTCCAAGTATCGGCAAAAATTTTTTAAAAATCAAAATCACAGCTCATTTGCCCTCACTATTTTATTTTGCATTTTTGAACTGTTATTTCTTTCTAGAATCATAGAATCCCGACAGCACAGAAGGAGACCATTCGGGTCTGCACCGACAACAGCCCCACCCAGGTTCTATCCCCGTAACTACACATGTTTACCCCACTAATCCCTCTAACCTATACATCCCAGGGCACTAAGGGGCAATTTAGCATGGCCAATGTACCTAACCCGCACATCTTTGGACTGTGGAAGGAAATCGGAGCACCCGGAGAAAACCCACACAGACGGGGGAGAACGTGCTGACTCCGCACAGAGAGTGAACCAAGTCTGGAATTGAACCCAAGTCCCTGAAGCTGTGAGGCAGCAGCTGTGTCACTGTGATGCCCAACTTAATTTGCTCAAGTATAAAAGCAAATTACTGCGGATGCTGGAATCTGAAACCAAAAGAGAAAACGCCTAAACCTCAGCAGGTCTGGCAGTATCTGTAAGGAGAGAAAAGAGCTGATGTTTCAAGTCCAGAAGACCCTTTGTCAAAACGGGCTTGAGCTTTGACAAAGAGTCACCTGGACTCGAAACATTAGCTCTTTACTCTCCTTACGGATGCTGTCAGACTTATTGAGATTTTCCAGCGTTTTTTGGTTAATTAGCTCAAGTACATTTCTTCAAACTCTCAATACTCTTGCAACTCCTATTTGGTTTTTGCTTTTACTGCATTCAGCCTCCAGACTGATCCCAGTGCTCCACGGTTTCATTCTATGGCATCCTGCCAACCTTTGGTGACTATCAACTTCCAGGCCCCAGTGGCCATTCTGGAAAGAACTTTGTTTCCAATTTCCCTCAAGGAAGTTTCTACTTCTCCCTCTCCTTCACATTCCCCTTTTTTTTAAAAAGCGTTGCCCAGATTCTCTGAACAAAAGCTCCAGCACCCGGAGGAAACTCACAGAGATGGGGTGGGGGGGGTGGTGGGGGATGGAAATTGTGCAGACTCCAAACAGACAGTTTCCCGAGGCTAGAATTGAACCCGGATCTCTGTGAGACTGCAGTGCTAATCACTGCGCTACTATGCCGCCCAATAGCACGATCTACTGTCACTGATCACAAATCATTTTTATACTATTTAATTAAAAATTGTAATGAAAATCACAATAGTTATACAAATATTTGGGAAGAATGTCAAAGCCCTCTCCAAAATAGGTTTGCCTGCTGCAAAGACCCATGACTAACATGACATTTGAAGCTCCACCTATGCTAATATTTACCTACAGGAGGATATGAGCCTGAACGCATGATCTCAATTGCTAAAGGGATGTCGGAGTCCTGCCTTTATAATCAGAAGGTACTCGGTTCCCTTGAGGTTCTTCAATCAGCCTCAATAGCAAGTTTCAAGTTTACAAATGAAATGTAATTTCACAATGAGTATTTACATAACTAATAAAGTTTTTGCACTAAATTGTTTTTAAAAACAGTCCTACGTCTAATTAGCAATTCACCACACAAGCTGAATTGAAAGTTGCACTTAATGGTTTATGTTTCACAAGAATTAAGGGGCAGGTACTGAGTGCTCAGGGTTTGTATCATTTTAAGAGAATCTTCAGCATCACTTCAGGTTCCCGCAGAATTGAATGAAAGAAAGGGCACCCTCGAGTTTGAATACAAGGACTGTAGAGTGTCATTATAAAACTCAGTTTGTACTACTTCATCTTTAGATGTCCTTAATTGGTGGAATTCAACAGACGCATGGTTACGGATTGATTATCTGAGGTAGACGGAGCCACTGGTACCAAATGGGCCACAACAGAAGGCAAATTGATGCTCTGTCTGCATGTCTCAGGCTAACCCGTGACCAGTGAAATCTAATTGCTGCCATATATGATGTCAGGACTGAGCCCTATCACTTAAACCCCTATTCAATGGTCTCTCGACACAGCAGCAACCACATTCCTACCTCCTTTAATCAGATTCGGGATCAGACAATGTCCGAAAGATGTGCTGGTTAGGCGCATTGGTCGTGGTAAATTCTCAGTGTACCTGAACAAGCACCAGAATGTGGCGACTTGGGGATTTTCACAGAAGCTTCATTGCAGTGTTAATGTAAGCTAACTTGTGTGACAATCATAAATAAACCTAAAACTTAACAAAAGAATGAGCCCGAAATTAAATTTTAGTGATGGGATATGTTGGATTTTTTGAAGTGGGGTGGCATAGTGGTTAGCACTTGCTGCTTCACAGCGCCAGGGACCCGGGTTCGATTCCTGACATGGGTCACTATCTGTGTGGAGTTTGCATGTTCTCCCTGTGTCTTCCGGGTGCTTTGGTTTTCTCCCACAATCTGAAAGACACACTGGTTTGGTGCATTGATCTGAACAGGTGCTGGGACTGTAGCAACTAGAGGAATTTCACAGTAATTTCATTGCAATGTTAACGTAAGCCTCACTTGTGACTAATAAATAAACTTCATTTTTTGGTGTAAACCATTCCCATGAGACCACAATCATAGCAAGTCCAAAGGTGTGCAGGTTAGGTTGACTGGCCATGTTAAATTGACTGTAGTGTCAGGGGGATTAGCAGGGTAAATATGTGGGAGTTACAGGAATAGGCCTCGGTGGGATTGTGGTCAGTATAGATTCAATGAGTTGAATGGCCTCCTTCTGTACTGTAGGGACTCTATGATTCTAAGTTATTTTTTAAATTCATTTATGGGATGTGGGTGTCACTGGCTATGCCATCATTTGTTGCCCAACCCTGATTGCCTTTCAGAAAATGGTGGTGAGCTGCCTTCTTGAGCCATTGCAGGTGTAGGTGCATCCACAGTGCTATTAGGGAGGGAGTTCCAAGATTTTGATTCAGCGACAGTGGCTGAATGGCAAAATGAGCAATATATTTCCAAGGCAGCATGGTGAGTGACTTGGAGTGGAATTTCCAGGTGGTGCCTATCCCAGATATAAGCATGGTAGCGGTCATGGGTTTAGAAGGTGCTGCCTAAGTAGCCTTGGTGATTTCCTGCAGTACCTCTTGTAGATGGCGCACACTGCTGCCACTGTTCGTTGGTGGTGGAGAGAGTGAATGTTTATGGAAGGGGTGTCAATCAGGCAGACTGCTTTGTCCTGGATGAATCCAAGCCTCCTGAATGTTGCTGTACTCACCCAGGTGGAGAGTATTCCAACACACTCCTGTGCTTTGGGTAAATGGTGGACAGGCTTTGGGGGATCAGAAAGTGAGTTACTTGCCACAGAATTCCCAGACTCTGGCCTGCTCCTGTAGCCACAGTATTTATATGGTTTGTCCAGTTCAGTGTCTGGTTAATGGTAACCCCAAGGATGTTGATAGTGGGTGATTTTATGGTAATGCCATAGTATTGCCATGGTAATGCCACTGATTGTCAAGAGGCGATGGCTAGATTATCTCATGTTGGAGATGGTCATTACCTGGCACTTATGTGGCATGAATGTTACTTGCTACTTGTGTACCCAAGCCTGGATATTGTCCATGTCTTGCGGCATTTGGACACGGACTGCTTCTATATCTGCAGAGTCGCAGATGGTGCTGAACATTGTGCAATTGTCAGCAAACATCCCCAGTTCTGACCTTATGACAGAAGGAGGGTCAATGATGAAGCAGGTTGGGCCTGAGGAACATCCAGCGATCTGACTTTCATCCACTCTCGGATATTCCTGGGCAATTGACTTTGAACAGTTTTCTCTCAGGCGTCCTGCAAGCTGGCTCACATATTGCCCATTTCCTTCTTTATCAATCAGGGCCTACTTGACATCTTAACTTCCTCGGGAATATTCCGAAAGATTATATAAGGCAAGAGGAACCAGATCACTCTAAGGTCAATACATGTACCTGGGTAAACCAAATACACTCGGGGCTCTTTTCTCCAGCATAGAGAAGACTGAGGGGTGACCTGATTGAGGTCTTCAAGATTATTAAGGGGTTCCATAGGGTAAACATAGAGAAGTTTCCAATTGTGGAAGAGACCAGGACTAAGTGGTATTTACAGATCCGTGGAGGGAAAAACAGAATTAACATTTCAGATCTCTGACCTTTCATGAAAACTGGGGAGAATTATTACATTTTATTACACTTATAACACTTCCCAAATCTGATAAAAGGTCACAGACCTGAAACACGAGTTCTATTTCTTTCTCGACAGCCTAAGCTGCTGAGTTTATTCCAGGATTTTCAATTTTTAGTTCAGATTGCCAGCAGTTTTCTGCTTTTAAATATGACACAATAAGAAGCCCCACCACACCAGGTTAAAGTCCAACAAGTTCATTTGGCAGCACTAGTTTTCAGAGCCTCAAGCTCCTCCTTCAGGTGAGTGAGGACTTGGTTCGCAAACAAAGCATCCATGACACAGACTCAATTTTTCAAGGTAATGGTTGGAATGCAAGTCTTTATAGGTAATCAAGTCCTTACAGGTACAGACAACGTGAGTGGAGAGAGGGTTAAACACAGGTTAAATATAACAAAACCAATAAGGATTCCAAGAGAAACGCCTTTACCGAAAGAGCAATTAGAAAGTGGAACTCGCCACCACAAGACACACTCGACGCAATTAGAACCGAGATATTCAAGGTGGATCTAGCTATCTGGATAAGCACATTAGGGAAAGAGGAATACATGCATTTGTGGATAGGGTTAGATGAAGACTGTACTATGTACACTTCTGGTCACCCTACTATAGAAAGGATATTATTAAACTAAAAAGAGTGCAGAAAAGATTTACTAGGATGTTACCGGGACTTGGTGGTTTGAGTCTCAGGAGAGGCTGAATACATTGGGAATTCTTTCCCTGGAGCGCAGGAGACTGACGGGTGATCTTATAGAGGTCTATAAAATAATGAGGGCATAGATCAACTAGATGGTCAACATCTTTTCCCAAAATAAGGGGAGTCTAATACTAGAGGGCATAGGTTTAAGGTGAGAGTGGAGAGATACAGAAGGGTCCAGAAGGCCAATTCCTTCACATAGAGGGTGGTGAGTGTCTGGAATGAGCTGCCAGGTGTAGTAGTAGAGGCTGGTACAATTTTGTCTTCTAAAAATCTTTTAGACAGTTACATGGGTGGGATGGGGTATAGAGGAATATGGGCCAAATGCGGGCAATTGGGACTAGCTTAGTGGTTAAAAAAAAGGGCGGCATGGACAATTTGGGCCAAAAGGCCTGTTTCCATGCTGTAATCTTCTAACTTTATGACTCAAAGGGGGGCAAATGGAAGGCCACATGGAACATGAGCATTGTTATGGACCTAGAATGACCACTTTCTGTGTGGGATTTGCTTTGTAACTCTATGTAATTAGAATTCCCAGTTTGAGGAGGACTAAAACTTAATCCAAAATAAAAAAATACAAAAATTCCGTCTTAGACACACTACACTGGATCTAGAACGTTCACTGCAGCTCCTTATGGAGCTCACTGCTGGCACAAGGTGGGTACAAGAGGACAGAAGGAAACGTAAAATGGTTAAATTCTAGGTAGCAGAGATTTAACAGGACCAGAGCTGCAAAATACTGTCCATTATATGTTTTGATTATGTGGAATCATTGAATCCCCACAATGCAATGGAGGCCATCCAGCCCATCGAAAATAAGAAATATGAGCAGAATTGCAGCACCATGGTTAGCACTGCTGCCTCACGGTGTCAGGGACCCAGACATGGGTCACTGTCTGTGTGAGTTTGCACGTTCTCCCCGTGTCAGTATGGGTTTCCTCCGGGTGCTCCAGTTGCCTCCTACAGTCCAAAGATGTGGAGGTTAGATGGATTGGCCATGCTAAATGTGTGGGATTACGAGAATGTGGGTGGGCTGGACTAGGTCTGGGTAAGATGCGTTGTCAGAGAGTCGTGAATGTAGCCACGGTAGAGCAAGTCACGTCGGACAAACCCCTTGACCACTCGCTGCCTGGACCTGTTAATGACCAACTTGGCCAGGCACAGGTAGTCTCTCTTTATATGTGCTTTGTGTACATAGTGGAGACAAAGCCTTCTACTTGTGCATGTTGACAATACAACTAACAAACATTTAAGAATCATTTGGATGAGCATTTGAAAATGTCATAGTATACAAGGCGATGGACAAAAGTGGTATTAGAATAGATAGGTGCTTGATGGTTGGCCTAGACATGATGGGATGAATGGCCTCTTTCTGTGCTATAAAGCTCTATCATGATATGCTATTAACATGCACAATACCCATTTCTCTTAGTGTCCAAAGATCTAACACTCTCCGTCTTGAATGTTTCAGGAATATTATGTGGGCTGACTATCTCAAATTTAAAACTGGATGTTGTTAACTTCCACTGCAATGAATCTTGTCTCTGTGTGGCAGGAGGAGACATGAAAGACACAGGTGCTGTCTGGTATCATTACACATTAATTGCAATTTCTCTGCTGCCTGTGAAAGATTGGATGCATAAAAACTGACACATTTACTATCTCCACGAGCAGAGTCATCAAAAGCAGGAGGTTGGGTGTACAGCATAAATAATTTTGAGAACATACATTCAGGAAGCATCTCTCATCACTGTGTTTTTGGTCTGAATTGATTGACAATTCTCTTCTGATGAACAAATTGTATTGACAGCCAGTTGTTACATCTTCAATTCTACTTCACATATCTCCAAGGCAAGTAGGAAAGGCAAGAACAACATTCATATAAAAATATTTGAACATTTTTCACACGATCAGATCTTGAAAGAAACATGTACTGGTTAGGTAGTTGCAAATGCTTAAGCATTGATCCAAACTCATCCTTCTATAGAAATATATGACTTGCTAGTTTCTTTCTGTTTTGTTTTGTTTCTGTGTAATCCCAATTCTCATGAATAAATGTCACTTCTAGTCTTAGCTTAAACAATATGGTCTGATTGAAATAAACTACAGGAAATGGGAGAAGGTCCTAGTGCAAAGTTTTCCTGAGCTTTTGCGATGAGACTTGGTGTCAGCCGCAACCTGGAGATAAAACCAAAATACTTACCTGGCAGGAGAGAGTCAACGATCAGACAGGTTTATCTCCCAGAACGAAGCTAGCTCATTGTGCTTGGGGTGCACTGATACCTGTGGTCATGGTTTGTCTAAGCTAGGGTAGAGTAAAGGATCAGGGTAGCCAATGAGGTTAAATCGAGGCATTTCCTGATGCAACTTTCCAAAGCCATCTCGGCCTCGTGGCTAAGTTGAAGCTCAGCTCAAGTCCGGGAGGTGCAATGCCTCATCCTATCAGCTTGAATCTTGTTTGGTCAGGTCCAAGACGGGATGCCAAGTCTTGTTGGCTTGGATCTTGTTTGTCCCTCATGTGGGGACCATGACTGGACTTAATTTGAATTGGCTTTTTTTGATTAGAAATAAAGTACCAAAATTAAATAAATGAAAGGCTAGAACCAGAACGAAAAAGTAAAATATACTTATTAGTAAGGCTTACATTAACACTGCAATGAAGTTAGTGTGAAATTCCCCTAGTCGCTACAGTCCAGCACCTGTTTGGGTCAATGCATCTAATTCTCATGTCTTTCAGACTGTGGGAGGAAACCAGAGTACCCAGAGGAAACCCACACAGGCATGGGGAAAATGTGCAGTGACCCTAACCGGAAATCGATCCTGGGTCCCTGGCACTGTGAGGCAGTGGTGCTAACCACTGTGCTACCGTGCCACCCTGGGCTTGCTGCCAAGGCCGCACATGCTCAGTTTTCTGCACGACCGCCGTCTTTACTGGGGTTAATGTGCAGCAGGGTGCGCGTGCGGTCATCATTAGCTGTGGAGTGGGAAGTATTGTAATGTTGGCAGCATCAAGTTACTGGCACTTGTCAACCATTTTACAGACAATACCCCAGACTGAGCAGTATTTATACGGTCAGCTCAACAAAGTCAACAGATGATAGAATAAGCTTTAGGATGAGAAAGGCTGTCAGTGGCTAACATGAAGTTTTAAAGTTTATTTATTAGTCACAAGTAAGGCTTACACTAACACTGCAATGAAGTTACTGTGAAATTCCCCCAGTCGTCGCACTCCGGCGCCCGTTCGGGTCAATGCACCTAACCGACACGTCTTTCAGAATGTGGGAGGAAACCGGAGGACCCCCACACAGACACAGGGAGAGTGTGCAAAATCTACACAGACAGTGACCCAAGGCGGGAATCAAACCCAGGTTACTGGCAATGTGGAGCAGCAGTGCTAACCACTGTGCCACCGTGCCATCCCTAAATAATGATGCCGTTATTTGAATTGTCATTTAACTTGGTTTCCAATAAGAAACGAGTAAGTCAGTGAAAATTAACTCATTAAAATTAAATCAAAGCTACAATTTCACTGGCCTGATTAAAGGGAAACATATCAAAAATAATTACAAGACTAACAAACTGTTGTGACTGGAAAGCTGTCCAATTTACCCGTGCTGGTTTATTAGCATTCCCACCAGCTGGGATTTCCTGTTCCACTCCCCCTCCCCCAGGGTGCATTTTCCAGTGGCAGAGTTGGCCCACCATCAGCCAGTGGCAGGATCTTCCAGTGCCCCCGATGTCTATGGGGTTTCGCATGCCCCGCACCCTTCACAACCAGGGAACGTGTCCCCCGCACCCCCCCCCCCCCAGCAGTGCTAACCACTGTGCCACGTGCCACCCAAATTATCAGCGATGTCCCAGCCACTCTTTATTCCTCAGTCCACATCACATAATACAGATCATCCGGTCATTGTCACATTACAGCTGGTGGGAGCTTGCTGTGCCTAAATTGGCTGCCACACATTTCCTACATTACAGCAGTGACTACGGTTCAAAAGGACTTCATCAGCTATAAAGTGCTTTGGGACATTGTGCAATCACTAAAGGTGCTACATTAATGCAAGTCTTCCTGCTTACCAGTAGAATCCCTACAGTGCAGAAGGAGGCCATTTGGCCCATCGAGCCCACACCCTGATGTCGATGGAAAAGGATTTCAAGCACTGCCTTCCCCTACTTTCCATTCCTGCTGAAACTCAGCTTCATTCCTGATCACAGGGGTTAAATTGTGAAAATTGCAGAAAATGTAAATAAAATGGACCCTTCCTAGATCAGCTAAAGTTCAAATCCTCGAGATGATGAACCCTTTTTTCCGGCTTTTCCAGAGTCCTAACCCCAGCTGATGACTGTGGAGATGAGACATTCTTATTGCATGAATAAAATTAACATTTCTTATTCGGGAATTAATTATTTTACGATCTAACCTATTTCCTGCGGCATTACTCAGTTTACCTGTAGCATGCTGATTAAGTTATTAAATGGCCATTATGTTTAACATGCTTATTCCCTTATGATCGCTGTGTAACCACTGCCTGTGGGGCAATGCTCTAACTGGGCACACACTGAGGGCAATTAGATGCTAATTGCTTTCACGGAGGAGAGTTTGTTTAGATTCGGCACTTCCTTGCAAAGCCTTGCCGCCTCCTTCAAGGGATTATTAAATTGAGAAGAAAAAAAGCAGTGGGGAATGGCTAATATTCTCCCCAACCCCCCCTCCCCAAAGACACTGTGTTTTGCTATTGACTTACAAGTACAATCCTGGAGTCAGTCAGGAGTCAGGGTGACACACATTTTGCAAATTAGCTGGGGACTTTACCCATTATGCATGAGATAACAACACCTCCCGGTTAAGTCATCGGACACTGCAAGGTTAGATTCAGATTTCTGCCTCTCTGAATCTCAATTTCAGTTGGCAGTTTGAGGTCTTACAGCACAGTTTTCAGATGCGTAATGTCACCCAGTGTGAAGAGGTAGCACAGAGGGTGATGAAACACAGGAATAAGAGTTTTGGTGTCAGCTGTGGCTCAGCAGGTAACTCTCTGAGTCAGGCAGGGGATGAAGTCAGCTCATTGCGCTTGGGGTGTGCTGACACCTGCGATCGTGGTTTGCCCAGGCCAGGGTAAAGGATCTGGGTAACAAATGAAGTTAAACTGAAGCTTTATCTGATGCAATTTTTCAAAGCTATCTCGGCCTTTTGGCTAAGATGAAGCATTATATCAAGCGCGGAAGGGATGCAATGTCTTGTCTTTTCGGCTTGCATCTTGTTTGTTCCTCATAGAATCCTACAGTGCAGAAGAAGGCCATTCAGCCCATTGAGTCTGCACTGATCACAATCCCACTCAAGCCTTATCCCCATAGCCCTATGCATTTACTCTAGCCAGTCCCCCTGACACAAAGAGGCAATTTAGCACAGCCAATCCACCTAACCCGCACATCTTTGGACTGTGGGAGAAAACCGGAGCACCCGGAGGAAACCCACACAGACACAGGGAGAATGTGCAAACTCCACGCACTCAAATCAGAAATCAAACCAGGGTCCCTTGAAATGTGAGACAGCAGAGCTAACCACTGTGGCACCATACTATCATATGGGGACCCTGATTGGGTTTAACAGGAAATAAAGTACCCAAAAGTACCAATAAAAAAGATAGAATAAAGGAGGTTGCAGGTTCAAGTCCCATCCCAGAAGAAAATGAACGCGATAATTTTTATTTTGGAAAACTAACGCTCTGATGCCATACTGAAAACTAACGCTCTGATGCCATACTGAAAACTAACGCTCTGATGCCATACTGAAAACTAACGCTCTGATGCCATACTGAAAACTAACACTCTGATGCCATACTGAAAACTAACGCTCTGATGCCATACTGAGAGAATGCTACAGAGTCAGAGGTGCCCCGTTTTGGATGAAGTGGTAAACCAAGCATCTGCCTGCCTTTTCAAGTGGGTATAAAAGATCCCTCAACATAATTTCAAAGGAGAGCAGGCAGTTAGCCCCAGTGACCTGGTCAATGTTTATCACTTAGCCAACATCAATAAGAGTCACAGAACCACTGAATTGTTAGAGTGCAGAAAGTGGCCATTCAGCCCATCAGCTCTCCAAATGAGCATTATAAGGTCATTTGGCCCTTTGAGCCTGCTCCGCCATTCATTATGATCATGGCTGATCATCAAATTCAATACACTGATCCTGCTTTCTCCCTAAATTTCTTGATCCCTTTAGCCCCAAAATATATCTAATTTCTTCTTGAAATCACACAAAGTTTTGGCCTCAAGTACTGTGAATTTCACATATCCACCATTCTGAGTGAAGAAATTTCTCCTCACCTCAGTCCTTAAAAGTTTTACCTCTTATTATCCTCAAATTACGATCCCTGATTCTGGACTTCCCCACCATCAGGATCATTCTTTCTGAATCTACCTTGTCTGATCCTGTTAGAATTTTATAAATTTCTGAGATCCCCTCTCACTTTTCTGAACTCCAAAGAATATAATCCACAAATCAACTTAATCTCTCCTCATATGACAATCCTACCATCCGAGGAGTAGAAACATAGAAGATAGGAGCATTTAGTGCCATTTTCCTGCCTTTTCCCCATATCCTTGAACTTTGCTTCTATTCAAATAATCATCTAATGCCTTTTTGAATGCCTTGATTGAACCTGCCTGCACCACACTTTCAGGAAGTGTGTTCCAGACCCAGATCACTCAGTCTGTGAATAAAAATGTTTACATCACATTCACTTCTTTTGCAAATCACTTTAAACTTGTGCTCTCATGCTCTTGGTGCTGTTAAGAGGGGGAACAGTTTCTCCCTATCTGCTATGTTCCAGCCCCATGATTCTGAACATCTCTACCAAATCTCCTCTTAGCTTTCTTCCCTCCAAGGAGAACAATCCCAATTTCTCAAATCTACTCTTTGGAATTTAGAAGAATGAGAGAGGTTCTCATTGAAACTTATCGGATTCTTAAGGGGCTTGACAGGGTAAATGCTGAGAGCATGTTTCCCCTCATGGGAGATTCTCAGATCAAAGGGCACAGTTTCAGATTAATGGGGTGCCAATTTAAGATCGAAACGAGAAGGAATTTCTTCTCTCAGAGGATGGAGAGTCTTTGCAACCCCTTGCCACAGAGAGACGTGAGCTCAGATTTAAGAGCGAGGCCTTAAAATCCTGGCCTTGTGTACATATATGGCTGAGATAGATAGATTCTAGATCAGCAAGGGAAGCAGGGTTTTACAGGAAAGGGCTGGAAAGTGGATGTGAGGAAAGTCAGACGAGCCATGCCCCTATAGAATGGTGGAGCAGCCTCGAGGAGCCGAATGGCCTCCTCGTTTTCCTAGTTCTTATGATATTATGCTCAAATCCTCATAACTGAAGTCTCTTACCCCTGGAACCACTCTTGTAAACCTGTTCTGCACACCCTCTGGTGTGTTCACATTCTTCCTCTAGTGTGGCATCCAGAACTGTACACAGTATTCCATCTGAGGTCTAACTAGTGTCTGGTCATTATCACATTGCTGCTTGTAGGAACTTGCTCAGTACAAATTGGCTGCTCTGTTTCCTTACCTACAATAGTGATTTGGAAGCACCTCATTCGCTGCAAAGTAATTTGGACATCCTGTGGTTGAAAGGTGCTATTTAAATCCAAGCCTTTCTTTCCTTTTCAGTCAAATTATAGTGAAATCATACCTCCGCACCATTCCCCCACCTTCCAAACCCTTTCACATCACCCCCGACAAACTCCTGTCAATCACACTTTTGAAATTCTGCGTCGGTGGTTCACACAGCGCATCGGCAGAGACATTGGAGCAAATTAGAATCAGAATCACAGAATACTACAGTGCAGAAGAGGCCCTTCGGCCCATCGAGTTTGCACCGACACATGAAAAGCCCTCAACCTGCCTACCTGGTCCCAGTTGCCAGCACTTAGAATCACAGAATCATTAGGATTGAAGCAAAGCTCCTGTGTTTGCGCGCAGCATAAAGACGGACTTTGTAGCCGCTCCTGGGAAAGGTGAGGAGGGGTCAGAAAGATCCGCCCCTGGATCTCCACTTCTTCAACAGTGGCATTGCCTCCTCCAGTGATCAAAGCTGCGGGAAGCAGTCTTTTCTCATTCTGGTAGAAAGGTGAATTGCAATTCTGCCTTTTGTTTTTGCTGTCAAACAGGAATCAAATTAGCCAATTTCTCAGCAACCTTCCTTCTGTTTGTGACAATAAATTGAAGCATTTGTCAAAGTGTCTCTCAGTAACCGGAGTTAGCAGTTGGATCACATTTATTAGCATGGAGGCACTTCTGGATAAGGTACTGTAATAAGTCTACAAAGGCGAAGGTGCTGTCACCAAAAGTTCCTTCATTTACAAGATCACACCATAACATCAGAATGTGCTCCCTGCATTCAGCAGGCCAGAGAAACTGGCAGCCCTGATTAAATATAGAACATAAAGCCCCTGATTGGGCCCTCAATCAGGACTCAATCAAGATGTTCATACTCCAGCAGGCCATCCTCATCTGCCTGTTTGAAGCCACCACAAGTGTTTAACTGAGGATCTGGAGTGTAAGAGTTGTGCAAAGACATACGGGTTAGGTGGATTGGCCGTGCTAAATTGCCCCGTAATGTCAGGGGTATTAGCAGGGTAATGGGTGGGGTGGGATTGTTGTCGGTACAAGCTTGATTGGCCGAATGGCCTTCTTCTGCGCTGTAGGGTTTCTATGATTCTATGATTTCTATGTTGCAACTGTACAAGACATTGGAATAGCCATATTTGGAGCATTGCGTACAATTCAGGTCACCCCGTGTAGGAAGGATGTTATTAAACTGGAAAGGGCGCAAAAAAGATTTATGTTACCAGGAAGGTTTGAACTATAAGGAGAGGCTGGATAGGCCGAGACTTTTTTCGCTGGACCATAGGAGAATCGGGGTGACCCAATTGAGGTTTATAAAATCATGAGGGGCATAGATAAGGTGAACAGCCAAGGAATTTTCCCCCAGGGTCGGAGAGTCCAAAACTAGAGGTCATAGGTTTTCAGGTGAGGGGGGAAAGATTTAAAGGGATCTGAGGAGCAACTTTTTCACACGAAAGGTGGTGCATAAATAGAAAGAACTGCCAGAGGAGGTGGTAGAGGTGGGTACAATTACAACACGTAGAAAACATTTGGACAGATACATGGATAGGAAATATTTAGAGGGATATGGGCCAAACACAGGCAAATGGGATTTTTCAGTTTAGGAAAATTGGTTGGCATGAACAAGTTGAGCCAAAGGACCTCTGGCCATGCTGAATATTTCTGTGAATCTATGACTGGTAGAGCACACTAATTTACAATGCATTGTATCCATTACATTGGGTTCAAGATGCTTCCCTCAGGGGCCCCCAGTTTACACGGTGCCTCGAGTGGACTGTCCATCAAACCTATTGGAAGGCCGCCCATAGCCCAAAAACCATCAGAAAGAATTGCTCAGCCTGTGGACTATTCCAGATCCCCAAAATGATGCACTGCACAGCAATAAGATGTGGAGCACCTCCTCACCATTCTTCACACACTGAGTGTGCCAGTCAGGCCATGCTGGGGAAGCATTGAAAAGATCCTTAGAACTCTTCCGCCGTGAGAAAGGGAATGTTACTGGTGAAGTTAGCAGAGGCTTTGGGTACTCGGTTGCCAGTTCGACATCCCAAATATTGATGGCTTCTGATAACCACAGAGAAAATGGGAGAGATGAAACGGAGAACACCAAACATGTTGCCACTGATGACTCCTTCGAGAACTCCTCCAAATAGTAAGTTTTGATGCTTTGGATGGAGGGATAGCCAATTTGACATGAGAACCGGGGCAGGTTTACAGGCTCCGAAACTGGGGAGGGCTAGAAGCTAACCTGGTGTCTTCATCTCCTTGCATAACTCTAGCACAGTGACACAGTGGTTAGCACTGCTGCCTCACAGTGCCAGAGATCCAGGTTCCATTCCCATCTTGGGTCTGTACAGGGTCTGCCTGGGGTTCCTCCAGGTGCTTCGGTTTCCTCCCACAGTCCGAAAGATGATCCGCTTAGGTGCATTGGCCATGCCAAATTCTCCCTCAGTGTACCCGAACAGGTGCCAGAGTATGGCAACAAGGGGATTTTCCCAGTAACTTCATTGCAGTGTTAATGTAAGCCTACTTGTGACACTAATAAATAAACATAAAACAATTTGCAATTGTCAACTCATTGGCTGGACTTTCACTGCGGGGAGAGGGGAATGAGAGGGGTGTCATTTCAGATCAGGAACCTGCGTCGATGGCGGGGGCAGGCGGTGGGGGGGAGGGCCATTCATTGTCATTTGGCCAGTCATCTATTGGCATGGAGACATGGTCCCTATGTAGTCATGAGCTGTGGGTGGACTCACAAAACTGGGGGACCAATCACATGCCTTCCAGCATCAGAGGTAGCACCTGGCTGCAAAAGAAGTAGATGCCCTTTCAGCCACGTAAAGAAAGCAACCAATTACTGATGGGCAGGAGCAGGGGTGGGCCCGGGAAACCCCTCTGCAGGGTAGTCTTTGGCCGTACCTTCCTCAAGGCAGGAATACACAGGAGTCTTGGTTGTTCACAGGATTAATGCCACAATAGATCATTGGTTTAAAAAATAGACAGGGGGATAGATCATCTGGAGTCAGTTAGTGAAATCCAAATAATGTAAAAACAACAATGAATAGATAGACATATCCAACCTCAACAAACAACTGAATAGACAAATGGGCCTTGTAATGCACTGTGATTTATTTAGTTTCTTCTCCGAGATCTTAGCTTAAGCAGGAAGATGAATCCAATAATACATGATTAAAATATCCTTCACAGTGAAGCAAATAGCACAGATCACTGAAATTATTGACGGATCAACATTCAAATGGATTCTGACAAGAGGACTCGTCCTTATATCACATGCTTCCAAGAGCTGAGTGTTTTTCTCTTGTAACAAGAGTTTTCTTGTATGCCGCAACAGTCACCAAATGTTTGTGGATTTTCCACTGAATTTCCGCAAGCCAAAACAATTAACCTCAAAATTATCTTCACTATTTTGGAGTCATGTTGGATTCGAACTCTGAGGTGTTGTACTGCTGGACCGTAGCAGCTACAGCCCTGGTCTTTCCCTTTAATGATGTGGAGATGCCGGCGTTGGACTGGGGTAAACATGGTAAGAAGTCTCACGACATCAGGTTAAAGTCCAACAGGTTTATTTGGTAGCAAAAGCCACTAGCTTTCGGAGCAATGAAGAGGCAGCGCTCTGAAAGCTCGTGGCTTTTGCTACCAAATAAACCTGTTGACTTTAACCTGGTGTTGTGAGACTTCTTACTGTCTTTCCGTTTAAACCCACATTTAAGTTACACTTGATCACTCTAATCACAAAGGGAGCTGTTATTATGATTGACTCAAGGACATGTCCATTTCTACAGAATGCAAAACGTCTGCCAAAGCTTCCAAAACACAACCCTGACCAACTGAAAGATTGTCACATCATCCAGGCATTTGAAAAAGTCCATTTTCAAAAATAGTCAATCCCTGCATAGAACAAACTTCAAATCTGAAGAGTTGTGATGCTGTCTCTCATTATCTGGCACCAATTCTAATCTTACCATGGGCAGCACAGTGGCACTGCTGCCTCACAGCGCCTGGGACCTGGGTTCAATTCCCGCTTGGGTCACTGTCTGTGTGGAATTTGCACGTTCTCCCTGTGTCTGCGTGGGTTTTCTCCGGGTGCTCCGGTTTCCTCCCACACTCCAAAGATGTGCGGGTTAGGCAGATTGACTATGTCAAACCGCCCCTTATGCCAGGGTAAATGCATGAGGTTATGGGATAGGGCCTGGGTGGGGATTGTGGTCAGTGCACACTCGATGGGCCTCCTTCTGCACGATAGAATTCTATCATAGAAATCACAGAATCCCGACAGTGCAGAAGGAGGCCATTCGGCCCATCAAATCTGCGCCGACCATAATCCCACCCAGACACTCTCCCTATTGGAGGAAACCCACACCGATATGGGGGCGAACGTGCAAACTCCACACAGACAGTGACCCGAGCCAGGAATCGAACCCAGGTTGCTGGTGCTGTGAGGCAGCCGTGCTAACCACTGTGCCACCGTGCCTCCCTGATTCTGTGATGTCATTTTACCAGTTATTATGTGTATATGCAACGATGCACTATCAGAGGCTTCACTAGCGAACAACAAAGGGTTTATTTACAATGATCTGAACAGCATCGTGTTTGCAATTAATTCTAAAATGCCTCTGCCCGGGGAGAACTCCTCCCCCGCAGGGGTGATTCCCCACTCTGTGTCCCAATTGGTCATTCAGGGCAAATGACTCTTACTCTGCAGTGTTACCCTTAAAGGGACAAATCACCACAATGTATTCATTTAACTGTTATTGACAAGATTAATAGAAAAGGATCCCTTACCCAACAGATATCCCTCCAGCTGTACACTTCTGTCTATTGGTGTTAACATGATTTTGCCACAATAAGCATTGAATAGTAAACCACCGCTGCTGATCCCTACAGGATCTACTGGTTTGCGAATGTTTAAAATAATTATTCGTGGGGTATAGGAATTGCTGGTCCAACATTTAATACCCATTACTAATTACATCAATCATGAACTGTGGGTATTTAAGACTCAATCACTATAGGCTGAGAATCACAGATTTCTTTCCCTCAAGGGCATTAGTGAACCAGATGGTTCAATTGACAATAGCTTCATGATCATCATTAGACTTCACATTTCACCATCTGCTATGGTAGGATTTGAACCTGGATCCCCAGAGATTATGTTGGATTATCAGGCTAGTGACAATACCACGATGCCACCACCTCCCTTGATTACAGCTTATTGTGGGATGCAATTTCCAATCAGTTTGTGCGTTGACATAAAACAGCAACAACAGGGCCAACAAGTCTGTCAGCAAACAGGAAATGCACGTGGGATTGCACTAAGGTTTCCCAACGATTGGCCTCTTGATTATGAGCTTATGCTTTTATAATTGACTCCAGTGGCAATGGGAGAATACTGCTTGCCCAATATATATGGCCGCCCTTGCTAAGTATGGATGTCCCAGTGAAAATATGTTGCGACACAATAAACCCCCACAAACAGCGATCTGATAATAACCAGATAATTTGATTTTTTTAATGATGTTAGATGAGGGATAAATATTGACCGGGAAACTTGAGGATGACTCCTTTATCCTTCTTTGTCAGCATCTGAAAGGTAGGCAGAACCTGAATTTACCATCTCATCCAAAGGATTGCACTTCTGACAGTGCAGTACTCCCTCAGTGCAGCACTGGACCGTGAGTTTTTTTCTGTTTAACTGTTGGGAATTTTACTACTATCTTACCAACAAGGATTTCCAACAAGGGTTTAAAAATGGTCGTAAAGGGCAACAGTTCAAATTGAATACTTCATTAAGCCAGTTATTTATTTTTAATGAATTAATTTTCCATTTCTTTAGCATATGTATCCCCCATCATCGGTCTATATCTATATCTCCCAGTGTTCATATAATGCTTTGACTTGATGCATTATTAACCTTGTAAATACTTGACATGACTGTATGATGACCATAATCAAAAGTGCTATAAAGCATCAGGAATAAATCTGAATGGGTTTTAGGTTTGGAGCAAATGGATACATTACGACACTAAAGTGTTAGAATACAAGAACAGATAACATCGCTAGGGAACAGAAATATACTGGCCTCACCGTGCAGAAAGCTACCCACAAAGGTCTAATGATCTCTGAGTCATGGTTTACACCACTCCCAATGGCAGTTTAAATCTGGCGCAAAGTCAAGTAGATCTTGAGTATAGCTGGGAAGAAAAGTCATTTTCGTCAAAGCTTTTCATCCTGCATTCATCAGGACAATTTGCAAGAATACCAATGTCAGGAGAAACAACACACTTATACTGCCTGAGAAGAGAGGGCTGATTGGTTGGACATTGATTGGTACAAGCTTTGCCATGGAGAAGGCACCAGTTGATGATGATTGACAGTTAACCACCGGGTAGTGTTTGAAATTCAACTGATTGGTCAAGACATTGCCCCAAGAAAGGAACAAGCATATGATTGTCACTTATTTTGTTTAGCTGAAACAGGCGCAATATACAGACATGTTTTTTTGTCTGCAAAGAACAGGGCCCTGCATATTAATCTATGTAATTTCCAGTGGGATAAAGATCCACAGCTCCCCCCTGTAAAATGCAGCCCAGGGACCCCAATTCTTGCGAAAATTAGACTGCAAATGACAATCTTTAAGCAACTTCAGTTTTGATCAGGGAATTGAGTGCATTAATCCACTGCAAATCAAGGATAGGTGACATTGATGGAAGTATAATTTATCAATATTACTTTGTAATGTTCAGTGAAAGGGTGGCAATAAAACGGATAGGTTGGGGAACTTCCTGAATAGTGAAAAGCTAGAAATAGTGGAGATCTAAAGAGACTCAAGGATTCATGTATATAGTTCATTAAAATGTCATAAAATGTCAGGACCAAGTATAGAAAATAATCTGTAATCTAAAAGGCTAAAGCTGGTATTTATATCTGAAGGAGCACATCACACAAACTAGAGTTATTGTCCCTGGATTTTAGAAGGTCAAGAGGATTTGCCAAAAGGAACAGATAGAGAGAAACTATTTCCACTGTTAAAGAGTCTAGGGTTACTGCGCATAATCTTACCAATTACAGCACTTATCTTTAGGGTTGCACAGTAGCACAGTGGTTAGCACTGCTGCCTCCCAGCACCAGGGACCTGGGTTCAGTTCTGGCCTCGGGTCACCATCTGTGTGAGGTTTGCATATTCTCCCTGTATCTGCGTGGGTTTCCTCCGGGTGCTCCAGTTTCTTCCCACAATCCAAAGATGTGTGGGTTAAGTCAATTGGCCATGCTAAATTGATCCTAGTGTCAGGGGGATTAGCAGTCTAAATATATGGGGTTATGGGAATAGGGCTTGGATGGAATTGTGGCTGGTGCAGCCTCAATGGGCTGAATGGCCTCCTTCTGCACTGTAGGGGTTCTATGAAATCTTCCCACAAGAGGTGGCAGAAGTTTGGAACTCTTTTCCACAACTGATGATTGTTAAATTTAAAACTTAGATTTGTTAACTTAAGGCATTCAGACATGTTGAGGGGGGAGCAAAGGTTACAAGTTAGCCATGACCTCACCTCAATGGCAGAACAGGGTGGAGGGGCTAAAAGGCCCACTCCTGTTCTTATGTTCTATGACTGCAGTTAATAACGGAGCTGCGTCAAGTGTTAAAACACTGGTGATGTTAAATGCTGGGTATTCAAAATCCCTGAGGAGCAACTTGGAATGCTGGTTGCTGACTGTTTTTTTGTCATTTGTATAATGTGAGGAAAGAAATGAGGACCATAGAGTCAGAGTTCTACATCACTGAAACTGGCCCTTCAGCCCATTGAGTCTGTGCTGGCCATCATGCACCTATTCTAATCCCAGTCACTCACTGTAACCATCTAACAAATATGTGTTAACACGTCGTACTAACCCCTCTTCGACCTTGGGACAAATAGAGTCATAGAATCCCACAGTGCAGAAAGAGACCATTCAGCCCATCAGGCCTTCACCAACCACAATCCCACCCAGGCCCTATCCCCATTTCCCTACATATTTACCCACTCAACCCTCTAACCTATGCATCCCAGGACACTAAGGGGCAATTTAGAATAGCCAATCAACCTAACCCGCACATAAAGATATGGGAGGAAAGCATAGCATCCGGAGGAAACCCACACAGACATAGGGAGAATGTGCGAACTCCACACAGACAGTGACCCGAGCCAGGAATCAAACCCAGGTCCCTGGAGCTGTGAAGCAGCAGTGCTAACCACTGTGCTACCGTACCACCTCAATGACCTCCTCCTGCTCCTATCTCCTATGTTACTATATATGCTTCTATGTTTGAGCCCAGTCTCTCTTCAAATGAACTCTATCCAGAAGGTGCTATGGGCCTGTTTTGGCATCAACCAATCTGTTGCCAGCATTCCTGTTAAGCTTTATCTTCTCCAACCATGATCTCCCAAATAGAACTGGAAAATTACCACATGGAGAGAGAACTTTGCTGTTTGTCCACTCAACTTTATGTTGACCATGGTGTAACCTTTTACGTATGCGCAATCTCTTTCATGTATGTCCTAAAATCACAATAGCTGGTTTTAAAGGAAGATGCTTCAGCTTTTGTTGATACGTAGTCTCAGGATTAAAGATATAGCAGCACCTGCATCAGCCTCCATCCTAATAGACTGTCCACTTAACTTTGGAATCACCCAGAATGTGTGATTCACCCTTTTGGATAAGACATTCAGTTGAAGCTCTTAATCATTTTTCTGGACATTCTCCTCTTCACATTCTTTTCTTCCATGTTGTAAATTATTTTTTGTAGAATGCAGCTTCTTCTTCTGAATATTCTTCCTTGAAAGCCAATCTAACCCAATAAGTTTTTGCAATGTGAACCATTTTAGACAATTTTTGCATTGACAGCCTTGCTCCAGCATTCACTCACTGAATGGCCTGGTTTGGCACATCTGTGATGTGTTTGTTGCTATTTTGACTGCTTATGGGCAGTTCCCAACTTGTGGACCTTCATGCCCACACCAAATTGTGAAGCCTATTTAACAGCCAGTACCATTGGCACTGTGATTTCTACTGCTGCCTTTAAAGTCAAGGCACGTTCGGTAAGCAATCATCTTTGGATAGCCTCATTTTGGAGACCACAGACCAGACAATCTCAAAGAGTATCTTCAAAAGACTCACCAAATTAACAATGTTGTGCCAGTCTTTATGAAGTTGCCACAAACTATCGCCTTCTATCTGATTCCTTCCATGGAACCTGAACCATTCCACAATGATCAATGGTTTTGGGGAATAATGCTCTTCAAAGATCTTTGTCAAGTTTTGGTTCCTGGCTTTGTGAGATGACCCAAACTCCGGAGCAAACTGAAGGATTTACTTCCAATTGTGCTGAGTAAACCTGGCACGAGCATTTGCAATTTTATTTCTTGTACTGAAAATGCTCGGCACTCTATGATTTATTTTCTTCATTAAGAGGACCCATCATTTCTCTTAAAGGTACTAGCAAGCAAACTTTATTTATTAATCACAAGTAAGGCTTACATTAACACTGCAATGAAGTTACTGTGAAATTCCCCCTAGAGAAATTCCCACAACTCGTATTTTTTTTACATATTGTCTTCCCAGTAATCCTGTTTTTACCTTGGAGAATGTAGACTTGAATTTTTTTTTCAAAAGGCCCCAGCCTTGTAGCAAAGCATCCCTTCTTTTTAAATATACCAGATACTGCCTGGAGTACCATCTTCCTTTGATCAGAAAAACCCTCTCTTTTAAAGCCACACAGATTTTCCATCCTTTTTCAAACACTGTGCCACCATGGGCAGCAGGGTAGCACAGTGGTTAGCACTGTTGCCTCACAGCTCCAGGGACCTGGGTTCAATTCCAGACTTGGATCACTGTCCTTGTAGAGTTTTCACATTCTCCCTGTGTCTGTGTGCGTTTCCTCTGGGTGCTCTCGTTTCCTCCCACATAACAAAGATGTGCAGGTTAGGTGGATTGGCTATGCTAAATTGCCCCTTAGTGTCCTAGGATGTGTATGTTTGAGAGATTAGCAGGGTTTTTGGGGATAGGGCCTGGGTGGGATTGTTGTTGGTGCAGACTCAATGGGCCAGTGGCCTCCTTCTGCACTATAGGGATTCTATGGTAACTGTGTAGTAAGTCTCCCACTCTGCCACTAAACACTGCAACACATGCACAGACCATGCAGCTTAGAGGAGTCTACATGATTATTTTTCCCTGGCAAGAAATGGAACATGTTTTATTCCTTTTTCTTCTTGCTTGGCCTTCCCTTCACTGGTACCTCAATCTTTAATCCTGCTATTAATGTTTCCCCATCTTCTAATATTCAAAATATGAGGAACCAAGAAGTTTTGTTTTAAAACTTAGGATCTTTTCTCGATGCTTGTCGCCAATTTTCTTTTTGAAATGTCCTAACTATGTTAGAAGTTGTGTGTTTTTAAACAAACATAAAAAGATGTGGCTTGCTAATATAGATTCAAAATAATAACAGCAAGTTTATTACAGAAATTGTTGCCTGTACAGAGTAGAAAAGGAATTAAAGCAGGAATCCATAAAACAACCGAGTGGCAGCTAATCATGCCACTGGCTCTTCAAGCAATCATACAACCGCTTAATATATAACACGCCCTAAAAAGCAGTTTTCAACTTTTCAAGAATTATCTCCTTCCCTGCCCACCGCACCTCCACCAATTGCAGTATAAAGATTCACATTAAATGTGCGAAGATCTGGGCACTGCTTTGATCTCGGAAGGTCAGATAACACCTGTATTGCCTGGAAGAAACACTGGCTCTTTCAAATTCCTGCTACAATTAGGAACATAGGAATGAAGAGCAGAATAGGAAATTCAGCCCTTTGAGCCTGCTCTGCCATTCAATCAAATCATGGCTGATCTCTCCCTTGTCTCAAATCCACCTCCCCGCCTGTCCCCAACTCATTCCTGCACCAAATTGTGAAGCTTATTGAACAACCAGTACCATTGATACTGATTTCTACTGCTGTCTGTAAAGTCAAAGCATGTTCAGTAAGCAATCTTCTTGGGATAGCCTCATATCACTTTATCCTTTTTTATATTAGAAATATGTCTCCTTCTTGAAACTATTCAATGATTCAGACTCCACCACACTATGGGGGGAGTGAGATCCACAAATTCACCACCCCTCCTTCTCATCTCAGTTTTAAGTCTACCCCACCTCTCAACCTCTACTTGTGATCTCTTGTTCTAGTTTGCCCCATAAGAGGAAATATATTGTCTACATTTACTTCATCAATCCCTTTTCAAATTTTGTGTACATTAATCAGATCCCCTCTTACCCTTCGCAACTCCAAGCACAAGCCCAAACTGTTTAATGTCTTCTCATATATGTCAACCCCTTCATCCCTGGAATCAGTCTGGTGAACCTCCTCTGAACTGCCTCCAATGCCACTACATCCTTCCTCAAACAAAGGAGACCAAAACTAGACACAATACTCTAAGTATGGTCTCATCAACACCTTGTACAATTGCAACAACATTTCCCTACTTTTATACTCCAATCCTTTGGCAATAACACCAACATCCCATTTGCCTTTAATTTTATTACATGCTGCACCTGCATACCAACTTTCTGTAATTCATGAACAAAATCACACAGATCCCTCTGCCCAGACATATTTTGAATCTGCTTTCCATTTAGATTATAATTTGCCTTTCTAATTTTTCTGCCAAAATGGATAACCTCACACTTATCTGTCTTAAACTCCATCTGTCAAATTTTGGCCCCATTCTCCTAACCTATCTTACATCTGTCTGTAAAATCTTTATATCCTCTTCATTGCCTGCTTTCCCCACCTGTTTCTGTACACGGTGCTCCAGCATCATTTTGTAGTCTCAGAAGTATATTGAGTGAGCCAAATTAAAGCCGTCAATCTATTCATGAATCTGAATAGTAAATGGAGCTGTATTAAGTACTTCACGATCAGAAACAAGAGTGGGGAAAAGTCTCAGGATAATATGGTGCGCTACAAGTCATAGTTTCTTCCACCTAAGTTTGGTGGGACCTGTGCATCGTAAACCTGGCTTGACCTGGGAAGTGCCGTTGTAATGTTACAAATCTCTGAGAGATTCCAGGACAGTATCCAGTGACAGGAAATGAGCATCTTCTGACAATGATCGGGACAACTATTTCCATTAGTTAGAGAGGGAACACATTAAGTGGACAAATTGTCCAGATAAATTGCATCAGGATTCACCAATGACACTGGCATGTATAATCTTTCAATTAATTCTCGCTGTGAGCTGGCGGAACGAAAACACTATTGAAATATCGCGCTGCTAGTTATGTCAGAAGAGAAAAACGCTCCAGTAATTTCCCAATAGTTTCAAAAATAACCGGTCAACAGAAACATTTTGAAACAAACATTTCCAGTAATTTAATTGAATCTATTTACAAATTGACTAAATTGAAATGTTGTTGTTCTGGACCTTTGCTGATCTGATTATCTGAAAGTGGAGTTCTACTTGGCCAAACACGATTATCCATAAGTCGCAATTGAGGATTATGGGCATTAGGTTGTCAAATGTGCAACTAGTGCTGGAGTAGTAATTGATTCGACTACATCAGTTAGCACATCAATATACAAGGTTTGAGCAAGAACAGCTAATGACTGGAAGAAAAACATGATAAGAGTAGCTATTCACCCTGTGAATATATAATTCACTCGCAACCGGGGGCGGTCATTGTATCGTACAATTGTAGTAGTACAAGTTTATTTATTAGTGTCACATGTAGGCTTACATTAATACCACAATGAAGTTACTGTAACAATCCCCTAGTCGCCACACTCCAATGCCTGTTGGGGTACACTGAGGAAGAATTTAGCATGTCCAATGTATCTGACAGTCTTTTAGAGGAAACTGGAGCATCTGGTGGAAACCCACGCAGACATGGGGAGACTCTGCACAGACAGACAGTGAGCCAAATCAGGAATCGAACCCAGATTCCTGATTCTGTGGGACAGCAGTGCTAACCACTGTGCCGCACGAGAGGCGATGTGAAGCCAGGTATTCCCCCTTTCTGTATGTCAATATCACCATTTCAAGCCACATACAAACCAGGACAGAACCATGGAGGGGATTTTATTTTATTAGAAAGGATATTCTGACAGTATTTTCAGAACAAGACTTTTCTTTAAAACAGCTCTGTAAACAGATACATTGAGAAAAATACAATAATTTGTATCAAATCTAATTACATCTACATTCCAGAATCTTTTTAATGCAGTGGAAACAATTTAGTATTTGTGAAATTCCAAACTGCAGCACACATTGATTGGTCACACTGATTCAGATTCCTCTGCCCCATTTACTAAAGTGCTCGCTGACCTTCATTTCAGCAACTCAACATGTACCAAATCAACTCCAAAACCTCAGCAGATAAAATGTTCACCTTTTTTTAATTTAAAAAAAAACAAGGGAAACAAATGTTTTCATCAAATAAGAGGAGTTCATTCAATAAACTCCACCTGGAATCTCATTTTTCAATCAAGTATTTGGCAGGTTTTAATCAATTTGGCATCTCTCCAGTGTAAAAAAAAACTTGGCAATGCACCGGTAGTAGTTTCGGCACATACCTGTAACGAGGTTAAACTATTTTTTAAAAAAGATAAGGAAACCTAGTGCACTATTTTTGACCTACGCAGGTTTTGCTCTAATCACAAGCACCAGAAACGAGCGCCGAAACAATGACTCCGACACCAAGTGAGAAGGTTTGATTTTCAGAAGAAGCCCCAGGGAAAGTGGTGGGGGGGGCGGGTAAAGGAAAAGGAGAGACTATAAACCTATGATGTACCATAAAGACCCAGGTAAAACGTGGGCTGTGTAAGCAAAGATTGTGCATTGGGCAGTTGATTAGATTGTGACTGTTAATTCTCACCACTGTGGGTTCCATATTGTGGTCATTCATTTTATGAAGTGCAATGGCTTATCTGTCACTCATATTTGCATGACCCTCCACCAACCCATAATAAAACTACTGCCAGCACTCAAGTCCACCCTGACTTCCTGTCAAAACAGAAGAGTACAGAGAGTAGTTCACACAAGGCATCTGCAACCTCTTGCATTTTTCTTTCTAGACGGCTGGCAAATAAGTCGTTACTCCATTTTGTTCTCATTATACCAAAATATCAGTTTTGCAGGGCGGAGGGAGGGCAGCATGCATTTGCTTTAAGAAAAATAATAAGTGTTGAGCTCAATTATTAACAAGAGGTTTCCTCCACAGGTCAATCTAGCAAGCACATTTGTTTTTGTCTGGGTCGTCTGCATTTAGGTGCTCGGTGGAGCTGTGGCCATTGGACCTTACAACCCCTTCAGGTATCCAAGATTTGTCCACACACCGTTCCATGCGCTTCATGATGAGCTCCAACAGAGTTTCCACCGCCTTGTTCACATTGGATGCGGTTGCCGCACTGGTTTCAAAATAGGGTAGCCTGTGGAGAAAGCAACTAAATATAAATGAAAAGACACAAGACTACAATATACTAAATTAATGGATGCAGGGCAGTAACTAATTGCAAATATTCTGACACTGAACACTTATGGCACTTAACCACATCAATTCACCCACACTGCTGTTAAAAGTTTTTAAAATTTATTTATCATGAGTAGGCTTACATTAACACTGCAATGGAGTTGCTGTGAAAATCCCCTAGCTGCCACATTCCGCCTTTCAGCTTTAATGTTGCATTTCACCCATTTCAGCTTTATGGTGGCACAGTGGTTAACACCTGCTGCTTCACAGCACCGGGGACCCAGATTCGATTCCCAGCTTGGGTCATTGTCTGGGTGGAGTTTGCACATTCTCCCTGTATCTGTGTGGGTTTCCTCCCACAGTCCAAAGGTGTGTGGGTTAGGTGGATTGACCATGCTGTATTGCCTCTTAGTGTTAGAGGGACTAGCTAGGGTAAATGCGTGGGGTTAAGGGGATAGAGCCTGGGTGGGATTGTGATCAGTGCTGACTCGATGGGCCGAATGACCTCCTTCTGCACTGTCAGATTCAATGTTGTTTAACTGCATCAGGACATTAATGCACCCTTGTGCTGCTATCATTCTGAAGGACATTAAACTCATTAACTACTCAAGATAATGCAAGGTTAGTTCAGACTCAAAATCATGAATGACTGTGACAAAAGCACGATTGCTGTCCTAGAATTCTGACTGCTTCATTGTTGAGTTTTTCTCAAGGCAGAGTTAGACAGATTTTTGATCACTTGGAGAATAAAAGGATGTGGGGAACAAGCGGAAAATGGAGTGGAGGCGGATGATCAGCCATGAACATATGGAATCGTGGAGTCAGTTCCGATTGGACGACCCCTACTCCAACTGTGTTCTTAAAAAGAAGGTTGATCATGAATCCTGAGGCAGCCTATCTCGGTCACAGCTTAAAGCTCAGCCCATATTAGATGTTGTCTGCTTGTGCACACTATCCTTTATACAGTGAATATGAGTAACTGCACTGAGGGACAGCTCACTTTTAACCACTTCAATAATTACAATTGACTGCATTTTGCAATCTGTAAATCTACTTCTGACTGTTTGTGCACTTGCTTGGGGAACTCAGAGGCTGCTTGCAATGGTTGGCAGTCCCTAGAACACATAGCCTTTTGCAATGGGCTTAATAGCCTCCTTAACAGCCAAACATTTCATGCATGCACGGTTATATTTCATTAATGCATCACCACTGATCGACAAAATGTAATCTCAAACCAGCAATGAAAATAAATTGAACCATTCAACTACAGAACACATGCACAAGGCACAATTCTGGGTCACAAAGTAGTTCACAATATCACGCATTTCCAATGGAAGGCGATCAGGACGAGATATTCAAATCAGGAAGGAATCATTAGACCCTTCTGCTGGCTCAGTGACAAACCCAACTCATTCCCCAGATGTGCGGCAGTTTTAAGTTCCTCATTCCAAACGTGCTGAAGTGAAGTCTCCTTTGAAACGAGACTTCAAAAACAGGCCCTCATTACAGATTTTACAGCCCTGACATTGTCATTTTGTAAAAAGCATACATTCCTAATGCAATCGGATACTTGAATAGTACAACACAATCCAATTCAGCCCTCGCCTCCGTCTCCTAAGAGATTATGGCTGCTGTATTTATTGGAATAAAGAAAAAAAATTTCTTCCTGAATCCTGTGACATGTAATATTATTTGGGTGAACACGGTGCAATCGAACACAGGCCTTATGTTGTGGTTCATCTCACTCCTCTCCTCTTTCTATTTACTCTTCCACAATTCTTGATTAAAATTCACATCAGTCCCACCTCCTACAAAATAATTTATATCACACTAATTCTGCAAATACATCCTTGGCTCATTGATGTGTGAAGCCAGGCAAAACCTCGCATTCAATAGGCACTCATTAAATGGAAAGAGGAGGATTTGAAAATAGTAGCCCGATCGCCTTCCAATTTATCCATTGTAGCAATGCTTCTTGTAGACCAATAACATTCCCCATCAAAATCAGCAACCTACTTTTCTTTGGGGTTGGGGTTTTGCTATCACCATCTTATGTTGGGTAAATGTGGCAAATCTATTTAAAAAGCAAATACAATGGTGGCACAGCAGTTAGCACTGCTGCCTCACAGCATCAGGGACCCGGGTTCAATTCCGGCCTTGGGTGACTGTGGAGTTTGTACGTTAGAGTCACAGAATCACTGCAGTGAAGGAGGAGTCCATTCAGCCCATCCAGCCTGCACCGACAACAATCCCACCCAGCTCCTATTTATCTTGTGAGTGCCCATGACAGTGAGGGGCAATTTAACATGGCCAATCAACCTAACAGGCACATCTTTGGAGCTTGGGAGGAAACCCAGGCAGACCCGAGGCAGGAATCGAACCCGAGTCCCTGGCAGCAAGCTAACCTTTGTGTCACTGTGCTGCCCACACGACACGTCTGCATGGGTTTCCTCCCACAGCCCAAAGATGTGCAGGTTAAACGGATTGGCTCTGCTCAGTTGCTCTTTAATGTCCCAAGTGGTGTAGGTTAAATGGATTAGTCATGGTAAATGGGGATGGGGATGTGATTGCTGTCAGATGGGCTGAATGGCCTCCTCCTGCACTGTAAGGATTCTATGATTCTATTCTACAACAATGCAGGACTGCGCAGGCAAAACCATGGGGTGATACCAAGGTAAGAAGGTCAAACTATTATTAGACTTCAAATTCCAGGCTCTTAATTAAAAATCCTGTGGTTGGATTTGAACCCAGGTCCCCAGATTACTGGTCCAGCAACAATAGGGGCATTTGACTAAAAGGTGAAGGAAATCAATCCTCATATGCAAAATTGTATATAATGGGGAATCACAAAGATAAAGAGGCTGGTGTTTAGAATCTATTCCACCGCCTCCACAAAGGATTTATTTTCAAATTCAAATACAGCCATCAACCACGGTGAGATTTGAAATTCCAGAGCATTGATCTAGGTTTGTGGACTACCAGTTCAGTAACCCATATACCACTAGGTCACGACTTTTTTCATGTAAAATCTGAGCACTGATAAGGTGCCAAAAACACTGAAGTAATAAGTACTATTACTTAGCACAAGCAAATTTAACATTCCAATGAAGAATGCAAAAATACATTTCAGTGCATCAAAAATCCTGAAAGAACCTAATTTGTGATCGATAATACAAAGGTATTGGCTAACATTTACAAAATGAGTAGCCATACTAAGATAGACTGACATCTTAGTTAGTTGCCTCGCGTGCAATTTGTTAGTTGGCATAACCAACACATATTTGTTGGTTAGGTTGGCACAGTGACAAGCACTGCTGCCTCACAGCACCAGGCTTGGGTCACTGCCTGTGTGGAGTTCGCATGTTCTCCCCATGTCTGTGTGGTTTCCTCTGGGTACTCCAGTTTCCTTCCACACTCCAAAGACGTGCTGGTTAGGTGTATTAACTATGCTCAATTCTCCCTCAGTGAACCCAAACAGGCACTGGAGTGTGGTGACTAGGGGATTTTCACAGTAACTCAACCCTTTCATCCCTGGAATCAAGTCTTATCTTTCATGCAGCGCTATAATCATTTGTTTGGTTCTGTCAGGGCTACTTAACTCTAGATTTCATTATAGCCTTGGTCAAACAGCTGAATTCCAGAGGTGAGCGAAGTGTGACTGTCCTTGATATGAAATCACATTCATGTATTTGAATGTGGCCCAATGGAACTCAAGCAAAATTGAAGACAATGGGAATCGGGGTGGGAGATGGGGAACTACTCTGCTTTAGAATCGTATCTAGTTCAAAGGAAGTTGGCTGTCGGAGGCCAATTAGCCAATAATCTCTGCCCCAGGATATCACTGTGTGAAGTTGTATGAATGAAGTAGTGGCATGATGGGAAAATTGGTCAAGTATTTGGTACCAGATAAGGAAAGCTGACCAAGCTATTCCTAAATGCCTGACCCTTGTAAGACTTAATAAGACTGACTCCGCATAACCTAGAGCTGTACAAGAAAGACAAGGTCAGGGATGAAGGAGTCACTGACCTTCTTCTGTTCTATCAAAGGACAAGATAAAGGTATGACTGATGAGACAAAGAGTTCTAGGAGGTCAGCAGGTTGTACCATGATTTATGACATTGCTTATGACGCTATTACTGATCGAATTCCTGAATAAGCTCTGGTCACGCAAACTGATAATGATTATGTATAAATACTGAACTGATTCTTTACGTAAGCATGGACTTGAGAAGGAATTAGCAAGTTGTAACGACGGCTCTCCAAACTCAAGTTTTTGCCAATACTGCATGCAGTCTTTCGGAAATAAAGACAAGTTATTTCGTCAGAACGAACTTTGTTGAGTCTTTATACCACAGTCAAGAGGCAGGAAAATTTCCACTTCAACAACTGTAGCAAGTCCTCAGAGAATCTCCTCTGCCCAACAACCATCAGCTGTTTAGAATCACAGAATCCCTCCAGTACAGAAGGAGGCCATTCATCGTGCCCGCACCGACAACAATCCCACCCAGGCCCTATCCCCATAACCCCACATTTTTACCCCACTAATCCCCCTGACACTAATGCACAATTTAGCATGGCCAATCCACCTAACTCGCACATCTTTGGACTGTGGAAAGAAACCAGAGCATCCAGCGGAAACCCACATAGATACAAGGAGAATGTGCAAACTCCACACAAACCCAAGCTGAGATTGAATCCAGGCTTATGTTAACACTGAAATGAAGACACTATGAAAATCCCCTAGTCACCACACTCTGGTGACTGTTCAGGTACAGTGAGGGAGAATTTAGCATGGCCAGTGCGCCTAACCAGCTCATCTTTCGGTCTGTGGGAGGAAACTGGAGCACCTGGAAGAAACCCATGCAGACACAGGGAGAACCTGCAGACTCTGCACAGACAGTGACCCCAAGCTGGGAATCATACCTGGGTCCCTGGCCCTACGAGGCAGCAATGCTAACCATCGCGTGTTAATATATATGATGGGAGAAGGAAGGAAAGGAAAAGAACACTCCTCTTGTAGAGACTCCATTATATAAAAGCCATTTTTAAAATATCCATTGTTGTGCAAAAACATGGGGACTGTATGTCTGAATAATGTCTTGATGAGTGACCAGTGACCGAAATGTTGAATAGTCAGCAGGAAGGAGTCTGGAAGCCTCGCTCATTAGGTGGAATTTTCCAGTTCCGTCTGCCCAGAGACCAAAATTCCCAACCACAGCCAACGAACCTTTTAATGCTGTTATGTTTCCATCCCATCCATGATGATTTATGCGGGGAGCAGCATCAGAAAATGTACCCCATTGTATTTATGCAACAGCGCAAGTCACTGGACTAGTATTCCAGAGACCCAGGGTAGATCCACCACAGCAGACGGTGAACATTGAATTGAATAAAACCCTGGAATTAAAAGTCTAATGATGGCCATGAAACCATTGTCGATGGTTGTAAAAACCCATCTGGCTCACTAATGATGTCCTTTTGGGACGAAAATTGGCCGACCTTAATTGGTCTGACCTACATGTGACACCGGGTGCTCCGGTTTCCTCCCACAGTCCAAAGATGAGAGAGTTAGGTGGATTGGCCGTGCTAAATTGTCCACTCTTAAATGCCCTTTCAACGGCAATTAGAGACAGGCAATAAATACTGGCCACTGTAAAAAGAAAATAAAGAAAGGTCCTCGTCACCGGTCTCCATCTGAAAATTCTAATAATAGAGTACTGTTCACTGCCCCAGTGCACAAGATTCTTTTTGATTGGGGGCTTGTAGCTAAATCCATGTCCATCAACAGTAGAACTCTGAATGCTTGAAAATACTTCAAAAAACTTCAAAAAAATGTTTTTAACAGCACTATGAATAAAAATGCTTAAACTCTGTCTTGTTGGAGATGGTCACTGCCCGATAGTTAAGTGCCAGCATGGCAGCTGTGGAAGTTAAATTCAATTAATTAATCCAGAATTGAAAGCTAGTCTCTAGAATTATGACCATGAAACTATAATTGATTGTCTCGTAAAAACCCATCTGGTGACTTTTGCGCCACACATCAGTCCTGCGTGCTGTCCCAGTCTCACTACATGTGGCACAGACTACTTCAGTATCCGAGGACTGCGAATGGTACTGCGCAATCATCAGTTAATATCCCCGCTTCGGATAATACGATGGAGGAAGGATGAGGATGAAGGGGCGACACGGTGGCACAGTGGTTAGCTTTGCTGCCTCACAGCAAATGTACTTGTGACACTAATAAATAAACTTAACCAACTCCCAACAACAGTTGTTGCCATAATGAGAATGGAAGCCTTTAGCAAGGTGATCCTCCTTCCATCCCCCTCTGTGGGAATGTGGAGACTCTGCTTGTTGTCATGGCCCAGCATGTCTCATCAGTTCAGTGCAGTTCACCACCATTCTACCATGCTTCCCTCCAACTTACTGCACCACAACGCTCACGTAACCATCTCCCCTTCTCCATTCTGCCCACTTCAAACATACACTTGCTTGATAATTATTGCAGTAATGCTAAAGGTTTCAGGTAATCCTTCAACCAATACAATCATTCATCTCCCCCTCCAACCCACGACTATGCAGGGTCAGTACAGAAAAAACCCATTGGCTGGTTTGGCATGGTGGAGATGCATGGAGAAGGGACAAACCCCAAAAGCTTGTGGGTTTACTATCAAATAAACTTGTTAGACTTCATCCCGGTGTTGTGAGACTTCTTACTTGGCATGGTGGCACAGCGGTTAGCACTGCTGCCTCTCACCTCGAGGGACCCAGGTTCGATTCTGGCATTGGGTGACTGTGTGGAGACTGCACATTCTCCCTGCGTCTGCATGGGTTTCTTCCGGGTGGCTCCAGTTTCATCCCACAGTCCAGACACGTGCAGGTTAGATGGATTGACTGTGCCAAATTGCCCCTTAGTGTCCCAAGGTGTTTAGGTTAGGTGCATTAGCCATGGGAAACGTGTGTGGGTTACGGGGATAGGGCGGGGAGAGGCCTGTGTAAGATATTCTGTCAGAGAATTGATGCAGACTTGATGGGCCTCTTCTGCACTGTGGGGATTCTATGATTCTAGAACAAAGTACAGCATCCACAACTGAATGCATTATGGTGAAAACAGACTTCACTAATCACAGAAAAAAGATGCCCATTTGCAAAATTTTAGCAATGAATGCAGACATCCGATAAATTGAATTCTTTTGGAAGATGTTAGAATAGACATCATATCCAGAGACCCAGGCTAATGCTCTGGGGACAGGGGCTCAAATCCCACCAAGGCAGCTGTGGAAGTTAAAAGTCAAAGAAGAAATCTGGAACCACTGATTGCTGTAAAAACCTACCTGGCTCACTAGTGACCGTTGGGGAAGGAAATCTGCCATCCTTACCTGGTCTGGCCTACATTTGACTTCAGACCTACAGCATAGAAGATCATATCATAAAACCCATACAGTACTGAAGGAGGCTTTTTGACCCATCGAGTGTGCACTGACCACAACCCCACCCAGGCCCTATTCCCATAGCCCTCATTTACCCTGCTAACCTCCCGACACTAGGGTCAATTTAGCACGGCCAATCAACCTAAGCCGCACATCTTTGGAGTTTGGGAGGAAACCGGAGCACCCGGAGGATACGGGGAGAAGGTGCAGACTCCATACAGACAGTGACCCAAGACAAGAATTGGACCTGGGTTCCTGGCACTGTGAGGCAGCACTGCTAATCACTGCACCACTGTGCCATCCTGCAATGTGGCTGACTCTTAAATGCCCTCTGAAATGGCCTAGCAAGCCATTCAGTTCAAGGGCAATAAGGGATGGGCAACAAAAACTGGCCTTGCCAACGATGCCCGCATCCTGTGAAAGTTTACTTTTAAAAATAGAGGTCTAAAAAGCAATTGTACGCATGGTCAACAATGCAGAGGGAGATTCTAGACCCTAAAGGAAAATGCAAGCAGAGCATTCAATTCAATTCTGCTATTCTCAAACAGTTAATAAAAAGGTAATTCATCCGAGAAAGAGGACAGGACAGTAGAGATTGATTTTTCAAAGTCAAAACAGCGGAATATTCACACTGCAGTAACATTTCAGATATTCTATTGAAGAAATCACACATTCAATACTCGCTCAGGATATAGATCACCTTCCTTTCAAATACAAATCACATTGCTTTACTTTCCTTCTATGCTGGCAAGAAACACTTCATAAATCATAACAGAAACACTTCTGGAGCAGGGATTGATCAGCGAGCAGCACAGGTCTGTTCGTTCACTATAAAACTGGCAGGCCATGTATTATTAATAAGGTGCAAGTCATGCTGCTTCCCCACTTACATTCCACAACTATAGCCGGCTCCATAAATTATACACTATATAACATACTCATCCACCCAATAGGAATTGAAGAGCTGGAAAAACATCTGAGCAAATTTTATTGCGAGTCAGATGCTGAAGTCAGGCCGCCCCATCAATAAACCTCACCAAAAGCTGCTGGTGTAATGTGAATAGTTTGCATCACTGGTTTTCAGTGATCTTGGATTAGCACCAGCATCATTTCAAACTTCCTCTTTTAAACTTTCTCGGCACAGTGGTTAGCACTGCTGCCTCACAGCGCCAGGGACCCGGGTTTAATTCCCGGCTTGGCTCACTGTCTGTGTGGAGTCTGCACGTTCTCCCCAAGGCTGTGTGGGCGTCCTCCCACAGTCCAAAGATGTGAGGGTTAGGTGGATTGGCCATGATCAGGTGTGAGGTTGCAGGGTTAAGGTGGGGGATTGGGCCTAGGTAGAAGGCTTGGAGAGTTGGTGCAGACTTGATGGGCCGAATGGTCTCTTCTGCAGCGCAGAGATTTTATGATAGCGAGATTGGCCATGCTAAATTGCCCCTTCGTGTCCCAAGATGTGCCAGTTAGGTGGATTGACCATGCTAAATTGCCCCTTACTGCCCCAAGATTTGTAAGTTAGGTGGATTGGCTACGCAAAATTGCCCCTCAGTGTCCCAAAATGTGCAAGTTAGGTAAATTGGCCATGCTAAATTGCCCCTTAGCACTCCAAGATGTGTAGGGTAGGTGGATTGGCCATGTTAAATTACCCCTTAGTGTCCTAAGATGTAGAAGTTAAGGGGAATGTGAAGAGAGAGTGGGGGAGAGGGCCGGGGTGAGATGCTCAGTTGGAATCGATAGGCCAAAAGGATTCTATGAAATAAAACTGAGCTAATGACTGATCTAATTTCTATTAACCTGTGGACTGAAACATAAACCAAATAGCGACATCAGGAACCGAGTAAAAACAAAGAGGAGTTCATAGATGATCAGTCTCACAACTTAATTGACTAAATGTCCCAGCATAAACCATCATATTTAAGGTTCTCTTCACCTGAAGAATTTGTTCAAAATATTTAACTGAACACAATCCTTTCAGGCATTTACATCTGACCGGCAGGATAAGAAAATTGCACAACTCTGTTACTGAAGGGCATGGCAATTTTACACTAGACTATTTAACGTATAAACATCTCCCAGACAAGCCTATTGAGCACAATGCTAGCAGAGAGTGTGGCTGAGAATTCGCAATAAAATTCACTCAAACACAGGAGCACCCCCCATTAGATCAACATCAAACATCTGATGGCTGAGGAGGAGAACACTTACCCATATTTATCTGCCAACTCCTTGGCTGCTTCTTCTTTTACGGCTCTCTGATCCTCTAAATCACATTTATTGCCGCATAATACAATGTCTGGGTTTTCACAGTATGCATGCATCTGAAGCTGACCTGGATGAAACATTTATCAGAGAGTAAAAAAGCCACACACAACTATATTTTATAAAAGAGATAACATTGCAGTTAAAACATGAAGCGCCGCAATATCTCAAGAATCCCCAGGTGAGGTATAGAGCAGAGAACACCCAACATAATTCCAGTGTCCCATAAGGAATAGGGAATTACTCTTTTTAGCTGGTGTTGAGAGGTTCCCCTATACCAACTGGAGGCTACACGCGCTCAACAATCATACCTTCTACCTTCCCCATCTTCCTCCTCTTCACCCACTCCCCCCACTTCCCCACCAAGACCACAAGTTTCTTAAATCTGGCCCCCAACCACATCACTCCCCTCACTAGGGCCTGCCAGCCAGGCCTTACTGATACCCTTAACTCGCCCCCTACATCTGGATTCCACAGGGATGGTTTATGCTCCCAGAAACGTCCACTGCTCAAACCTAGCGCCACTGAACCCACAGAGCTGCCATCCATTCAATTGACTGGCAGCCCCCTGTAATGTGACCTCCTCTCCAAATGGGGGCGAAAGTCTCACCCCGAGCGAACTAGTGCACCGTTGAACATAAAAGGGGCGAAAGCCGGCATCGGTGGGACACATTCTCTGCTGACTTTTCAGGTTGGGGGAGGAGTGTCATCCAAAAATTCCTGTCCTTTCTTTAATATGTATTGAAGATTTCTGAAAATCTTCTGCTTTGTATATACACTGTTTATGAAATCCCATTAGTATTGGGAACAAGAGAAGAACAATGTATACTGGAATCCTGAAGAGTAATGACTGTACATGGAATATATGACAAAAGCAGCAACATGATGCATGAAGTACTGCACAACATAGGTCAAAGACATTAAAAACCTACATCTCCATCATTAATAAATTGTGGTCAAAATCCAAAGCTAGAACATTTTTGGCTCCCTTACAGTGCATTCTCCTTGGCTGAATAAAGTATATATTGGAGGAAAAAGCACCATGGGATTCAAAGACATGTGACCAGATAGCAGAACAAAAGAAGCTGATACAGGTAAATGCTCCAAGTTCTGTGCGAGTTTTCCTGTCCATTTAACTTCGCACTCTTGATGAGCACTTCTTCAGATTTTGTCTGCGTCACCCCCTCAAAGAGTGGGCAAGTCCTGAAAAAATATTTTGAAGTTGTTGCAAGGCCATTTTGTGTTCAGCAATTACAAGGTCAAAAAATAACTTCTGTTAGTGCATACAAAGATTCTGAAATTCCAGCCACTTTTTTAAAGCAAAATGGTTATCCAGGCATCTCATCACCACTGGCTCAAAGGCAATTAAAATTTGTTTATTAGTGTCACAATCACCAAGACCCTACAGTGCAGAAGGAGGCCATTCAGCCCATCGAGCCTGCACCGACAACAATCCCACCCAGATCTCATCCCATGTATTTACCCTGTTAATCCCCCGACACTAGGGAAGAATTTACCATGGCCAATCCACCTAACTCGCATGTCTTTCAGACTGTGGGAGGGAACCAGAGCACCTAGAGGAAACCCACACAGACATGGAAAGAGCGTGCAAACTCCACACAGACAGTAAGCCAAGACCAGAATTGAACCTGGGTCCCTGACGCTGTGAGGCAGCAGTGCTAAGTACTGTGCCACCGTGCAGCACAAGTAGGCTCACATTAACACTGCAATGAAGTTACTGGGAAAATCGCCTAGTGGCCACACTCCAGCAGTTTTCAGGTACATTGGAGGGAGAATTTAGTATGGCCAATGCACCTAATCGGCACGTCTTTTGGACTATGGGAGGAAACCCACGCAGACACGGGGAGAATGTGCAGACTTCGCACAGCAAGCTTGGAATCGAACCAGGTCCCTGGCACTGTGAGGCAGCAATGCTAAAGTGCTAAGCAACACCCAAAACTATCAGCATCAGTGGGTCATCACTGCCATCGTGAATTTAGCTACAAGGATATGCAATATGGACCAGGGAAGTTCTCCCACTTTCCAGAGAAACCCAAGCATCAATGCACTGCCACTAACTTTTTGTGTATTCGCCATGCAAAAACAAATGAAAAAAAATGCAACCTCAAGTAGGGGAGGCAGCAGTGTACGCATATTGTGATTGGACTAGTAATCCAGAGACCCAGGGTAATGCTCTGGCGGCCCAGGTTCAAATCCCACCGTGTCAGATGGTAGAATTTGAATTCAACAGGAATCTGATCAAAGCTTTCAATCGAAATTTGACCGTGAAAATGTTGTTGATTGTCCTAATGTTCCTCTTTCAGGGAACGAAATCTGCTGTCCTTACCTGGCCTGGCCTACATGTGACTTCAGAGCCACAGCAATGTGGTTGACTCTCAACTGCCCTCTGTAATGGCCTAGCAAATCACTTAGCTTAGGACAATTAGGGATGGGCAATAAATGCTGTCCCTTTCACATCTCACGAACGAAATAAAAAAAGAAACAAGATTTTATTCAATAAAAAAGGGAGAGGCTCTCCCAGCTGAACTTACTGATCCAGTTCCTGACATTGAGGAAGCTTTGCTCATTTGTCAAGTCAAATATTAACAGAAAACCCATAGCATCTCGAAAGAAGGCAGTAGTTAAGCTACGGAACCTGAATGAGAAAAAAAAAATCAATGATAATCCATCACAGGGCTTTGAAACAGAATTATATAACCAGCAATTGTCAAGGACAGAAAATAATTACAGCATGTGCGATATAGAAGTTAGAAAAATCAAACTTTCTTAATTTTGTTATTGTGTGAGTGGAGCTCCCATCTTCAGTTAGCTTTGTCAATCGAAATCCACAGAATTAGAGACATCCTCAATGGTAACTATGCTCTGGAACTCTCTCTCTCGTTTCTTCCATTTGTTTACAAACCTTCTTGATATCCTTCTCTTCGATCAGTACGGTGGCACCGTGGTTGTCACAGTGCCAGGGACCCGGGTTCAATTCCTGGCTTGGGCCACTGTGTGTGGAGACTGCATGTTCTCCCCATGTCTGTGTGGGTTTCATCTAGGTGCACTGATTTCCTCCCACAATGCAAAGACGTGCGGGTTAAGTGGAACTGGCCATGCTAGATTGCCCCTTAGTGTCGGGGGGCGCTAGTTGGGGAAAATGCATGGGG
The DNA here is from genome assembly GCF_965287045.1 of Carcharhinus amblyrhynchos. Lineage (NCBI taxonomy): Eukaryota > Metazoa > Chordata > Chondrichthyes > Carcharhiniformes > Carcharhinidae > Carcharhinus > Carcharhinus amblyrhynchos. Next base: position 22,210,429 of record NC_137351.1, on the reverse strand, counting down.
ATATGGGGATAGGGCCTGGGTGGGATTGTGGTCGCTGCAGATTTGATGGGCTGCATGGCCTCCTTCTGCACTGTAGGATTCCAAGATCTCTCCTGTTCCTTTCCTCATAGTTTCCCTTTTTAACTTCCTGTTCAGTGTCAAATATGACCCACTCCACTCACAAGGAGCACATTCGTGATCCAAGTAGCTTTAGGGGTGGTGGCTATAAGGTCAAGCGCAGGACAATTACCCAGCTCTGGTGAAACATGGCCTCAATTGAAGTCTTTCCGATTGTTTGCATGTCAGGAGTGTGGAAATACATGGGCAGAGAGAAATGGGCCGGGAAGACATCTAGCATCAGGGAGATTAGGAAGGTCAGTCACAAAGGAAGGTAAAGTTCGCAACACACTTGAGTTGGGGAAACAACAATTTTTGAAAGTTTATTAGTGTCACAAGTAGGTTTGTATTAACACTGCAATCAAGTTACTGTGAAAATCCCCTAGTTGCCATACTCCGGCGCCTGTGAGTACACTGAGGGAGAATTTAGCATGGCCAATGCACCTAACCAGCATGGCTTTCGGAGGAAATCGGAGCACCTGGAGGAAACCCACGCAGACACTGGGAGACTCCGCTCAGACAGTGACCCAAGCTGGGAATCGAACCCAGGTCCCTGGCACTATGAGGCAGCAATGCTAAACACTGTGCCAGCCCCATCAGACAGCATGCCTGCTGGAGAGATGCCTTTCATGTTGGGTTCAAGACTAATCAAATGTGCATCATTAAATGGAACAAAACCAGCCAGGTCCACAATTTCACTGCCTTAATGCAACAGACAAGACATTAACAGATGAGAGCCTAAAGAAGCAGGACATGTTAAACAACAGATAAGCAAGTCATAACCTGTAGTCTAACTTGGAATGGCAACAAGACAAGCCTCGCCTCACTACACAGCAAAATAACAGCAGGCATACACAAACTGGGTTCGAATCCTGCCGTGGCAGATGCTGCAATTTGAATTCAATAAAAAAATCTGGAATTAAGAATCTACAGATGACCATGAAACCATTGTCAATTATCAGAAAAACCCACCTGGTTCAATAATGTCCTTTAGGGAAGGAAATCTGCTGTCCTTATCTGATCTGGTCTAAATGTGATCCAGAGCTACAGCAATGTGGTTGACTCTCAACTGTCCTCTGAACAAGGGCAACTTGGGCAATAAATGCTGGCCAGCCAGCGATGCCCAAATGAATACAAAAAAATTACAGGTAAGGTGTGCATGTGCGCGCGGGCGGTCAGATTGGTGGGGGTGGGGGCTGGTTAGGAAGGAGGCATTTCAATATTGTCTACTGAACAAAAAAAGGATTCAAGCGCAAAGCTTTCACAGATTTCATCTCATACTTTGTTGAAAAGCAATGATAAACACCCACCTCTCCTGACCAGCTGTGTCCCACAGCTGGAGGTGTATCCTCTGTCCCCTTCCTGCGTTACCATCTGGCCCACTGGGCTTATAAACCTATTAAAAAGAGTAAGTTAGATTATTACGGGAGGGCAGCAAATTTAGCCAATGCCTGGGAAACGTTCAAGGAGGTTAAACATAGCTGTACCAGCTGACTTCAACTTGCCAGAATAAAGGGCGCTCACAATATTGATTTTAAAGTAATTGTTACCCCAAAGGTCAATATTTGTGCACATGTAGCAGCCCTCATGAAGCAAATCCGCATTCCTCAAATTCTATTGCTAGAATGTGCAAACTCCACACAGACAGTGACCCAAGCTGGGAATCGAACCCAGGTCCCTGGAGCTGTGAAGCAGCAGTGCTAACCACTGTGCTACCGTGCTGCCCACTATAGTGGCACCCACTGCGGCGGAGGTGGGGGGGGAGATTTGACGGGCCAGCCAAAAGTGACTTTGGCAGGACTGGAAAATCCTGATAGTGGGCAAGGCCGGAAAATCCCACCCTTTGGCTTTGGAAGTGCATTTACTGCTGCAAGTCTGCTTCCTATGTGGTCCCAAAGTTGATGATAAACGTCCCTTTCCAAGGCAGAGAGAAGTGTAGACAGATGGAGGCTGGTTTGCGTGACGGACTGGGCTACATTCACAACCCTTTGTAGTTTCTTGCAGTCTCAATCGGAGCAGGAGCCATACCAAGCTGTGATACATCCGGGAAGGAGGCTTCCTATGGTGCTCTTGGGTGAAAAACAAGAGTTCAAGGAGTGTGGAAAGTGCAGTGTTCATAGTTGCAGGGTATTATTTCATCTCTTAGTTTCCACTCTCCATTTGTAGAGAGTTGAAAATTAAGCCTCATCAAGATTTCAAATAAATCGCACATCTTCCGGTGATGATTTCCTGGTGGAGACTTGTTGTTGGAAACATTAGTTATGCGCTTCTGGATTGCAAACTAAAAAAGAGAAGGGCAAACATCCAGTCCAAGGGATCCAGAATGCAGCCGACCCAAGGCAGGATTGAGAAGAGACATCAAGGAAAATGGATGATGAAGTGGGCAGAAGGCTGGCTGGGGTGCGAAGACAGACAAAGTAGAGAAATCTACTTGCCTTACAATTAACTCCACTCCAAATCTCGATAGGTTATGTGGAATTCAGTTTCAGCAGTAATTAATTGGAAAATCTCAGGTGATGAAAATAAGCAGCGCTTGGTTCCATAAATCCTTCAAGTTCAATATGTTCGCGCTGAAGTCAATGTCATCAACTATCCGACACCCGAAAGATGAAATGTCAGCTGAGTGTGGTTCAGGCAGCTGCTCCACCCACTCAATTGTCAGTCAATGAAACATGTCGGAGGAGGAAAAAAATCAAAGCTTAGACATAGGCCCGGAGGCACTGCCAGTTACCGAGTTCCTAACAAATGCCAGGAGAGCAAACGGCTGCAATAAAAAAGCTGGAGAGAATGGAAATGACTCAGCAAAGAGAAGAATAAGAACCAACTGCAGGGAATTGAGCAGTTACAAGTCAGCCCAAAAACAGCTCTCGGAATAATCAGACAATAACGAGCTGCCTGAAATCAAGACAGACGACGATTAAAACCACAAAAGCACGTCAATCGCGTTAATTGTGGCACTTCAAAAATGCACAGCACCAAGGTACCGAGAGAGAGCACTTCAGTCACCAGCTGGATCGCATACCATTGCTCACACTAATCACAATAGTTACAGGATGTTCATGGGGGCAGTTTAGATCAGAGTTGAGGAGGAACTTCTTCACTCAAAGGGTGGTGAATCTCTGAAATTCTCTGCCCGTTGAAGTGGTGGAGGCTGTCTCGCTCAATATATTTAAGACGCGGGTAGATAGGTTTCTGATAGACAAGGGAATTAAGGGTTATGGGGAGAAAGCAGGAAAGTGGAACTGATCCACTTCAGGTCAGCCATGATCTTATTGAATGGCGGGGCAGGCTTGAAGGGCTAGATGGCCTACTCCTGCTCCTATTTCTTATGTTCTTATGTGGTTACATCGACCAAAAGAAAATGTCCTTCAGAAGCAGTCAATATAAAAGTTTGTCAAACCTGACTGATGGGAGCAAGATGCCATTAAAGTCATAGATGTTTACAGCATGGAAACAGGCCCTTTGGCCCAACTTGTCCATGACACCCTTTTTTATTTAAACCCTGAAGCTAATCCTAATTGCCCTCATTTGGCCCATATCCCTCTATACCCATCCTACCCACGTAACTGTCTAGTTGCTTTTTAGAAAGACAAAATTGTACCCGCTTCTCCTACCACCTCTGGCAGCTTGTTCCAGACACTCACCACCCTCTATGTGATTGCCCCTCTGAACCCTTTGTATCTCTCCCCTCTCATCTTAAACCTATGCCCTCTAGTTTTAGACTCTCCTACCTTTGGGAAAGGATGTCGACTACCTATCCTATCTATGCCCCTCATTATTTTATAGGCCTCTGTAAGATCGGCCCTCCGCTTTTTACACTCCAGAGAAAAAAGTCCCAGTCTATCCAGCCTCTCCATAAAACTCAAACCATCAAGTCCCGGTAGCATTCTAATAAATCCTTTTTGCACTCTTTCTAGTTTAAGGACATGCTTTCTATAATAGGGTGCCCAGAACTGTACACAGTAATTCAGACCCCAGTTTCTCTCTCGATGTTCACTGCAGCAATCCCATTGTGTGATTTCAAGAGGAAATTAGACATAGCTTTTGGGGCTAAAGGGATCAAGGGATATCGGGGGTGGGGGGGAGCGGGGGGCAGAAGAGATCAGGATACTGAATTTGATGATCAGTCATGATCCAAATGAATGGCAGAGCAGGCTCAAAAGGGCCAAATGGCCTACTCCTGCTTCTGCTTCCTCTGCATCCATCCCAATTTAGGCTCATGAATGGATGGTTGGATTTCCTATTCAAAATTACATTCAAGAGAGACTAGAATTGATCCAGTACCCCTCGGTTTGCAAACCTGAAGCTCATAACCCACATTACCAACAACAATGTATAAAATTCATTCTCCTTTCTGTGAATAGTGCTTTATTTCCATCCCCTCCCCCTCACCTTTCAGTCTTCGAAACCACAGAGATTGATATCTCTTTAGATGAACTCATTGGAGCCCAGCTTCCGTACAAAATAGTGGAGCCTGGCTCCTAGAATCAAGTGTTGAAATCTCTAATGTTTCCAGGACTTTCGGCCCCCGTTTAAGATTGCCTTCTTTAAAGTTTGATGCCATGTCGTGTTCATCAAACATCGCAGCAACATTTATCCCTTCCTGAAATAGGTTGGATCATGATCCCATTGGTACCAAAGAATCCAGAGATCCCTACAGTGCAAAAGGAGGCCATTTGGCCCATCAGGTCTGCACCAATTGTCTGAAAGAGCATCTGGACGGGGCCCATCCCAAATCTCCATTGGCTAACCCACATAATCTATACATCTTTAGAAACTAAGGGTCAATTTAGTATGGCCAATCCGCCTAACTTGTACATCTCTGGAGGAAACTGGAGCAAACTCACACAGGCACTGAGAGAACATGCAAACTCCACACAGTCACCCAAGGCCAGTAGCAAACCTGTGTCCCTGGCACTGTGAGGCGTCAGTGCTGACCACTTTGCTGCCCTGTTCCAGGAGCTGTGATTCATCTAATGGAAATTTTGAGCAAAAGCATTTTTCACCCCATCCCAGATTTATTTAATTCCCTTTAAGAGCCATTGGAAAGGTGACAGATGATACTGTGCATTTAAGAAATGTATTTTTATCACCTTTCTTGTGAGGGGTATGTTTAAAATTCAGCTCTGTTTTACTTGGTGCCAACCTGTCTGCACCAGGCAGCTCACACGCTGAGAATGAAAGAAATGTTGACTTCAGCTAGGGATGTGTTTGTTTTAATCTGAGTTGATGCATTTTGTTTATTTTGGTTATTCCCCTGGGGTTTCAGAGAAGGGTTCTAATTAGGTTAATTAATAGAGACAGAGTCATGTGAACAGGTGGAGCTAAGCTTGTAGGGAGAAAATACAGTTCTCTTCTATTTTATAACAGTTAGTTTCTATCTGAACCTGAAAGCAAGAGATGCCTTTCTGTTTGTCTATGGAGACTGCTGTTTGGGGCGGTCAGAAGACAGATCTCTCTCTCTCTCTCTCTCTCTCTCTCCAGAGGTGTGTGCCTGGCTCCCCTTTATACAAGTGCATTCTTTTATACATTGGAATTGTTGAGACCATTTATTGATGAAAGGTCTTTGACCTTCATTTTACTTTCAGCAATCACTCTCTCCACGAGTAATCACATAGTCTTAGGAACTCTGGGCCACTCCCAGTTAAGGGGCGGACTGGGAGTTTGACAGGTTAGAGCTTGACTACAACTCTTCAAATAACATAGACCCAAACTTCCACATCTATTCACTCTGAATAAAAGGTCTGTACCGATTTCATCGGCCTCTTCCATTTGGACCCAGCCAGCCTCAGCATTTCCGGCAAAGCAACTTTTATTTGCAGTGAGGATTTTAACAGGAGTGGTTTTAAAGAAATGTGAGAGTAGGTTGGACCGTGTGGTCCCTCAAGCCTCAATTTCACATGATCAGCTTCTCAGAGCAGACAGAGAAAGCAAGGAAATCCGGCATGTCCACTACAACTCTCACCAACTTCTACAGATGCACAATAGAAAACATTCTTTCTGATTGTATCACAGCTTGGCATGGCTCCTGCTCCATCCAAGACCACAAGGAACTACAAAAGGTCATGGATGTAATGTAACCCAATCCATCAAGCCAACCAGCCTCCCAACCACTGACTCTGTCTACACTTCCAGCTGCCTCAGAAATGCAGCCAGCATAATTGAGGACTCTATGCATTCCAGACATTCTCTCTTCCACCTTCTTCCATCGGGAAAAAGGTGCAGAAGTCTGAGGTCAAGTACCAACCAACTCAAGAACAGCTACTTCCCTGATGCCATCAGACTTTCGAAAGAATCTACCTCAAACTAAGTTGATCTTTCTCTACACCCTAGCTATAACTGTAACACTACATTCTGCACTCTCTCCTTTCCCCTTCTATGAACAGTATGCTTTGTCTGTACAGCACGCAAGAAACAATACTTTTCACTGTATACTAATACATGTGCCATTTGATTTGATTCATTATTGTCACAAGAGTTAATAGGTGAGCTGGAAGACACATGCCTTGAATTCAGGGATGTGGAATACAGCACAGACAGAGAATGTGCAACTTAACCTCAAAACACACAAATAAAACCACTGGAGGTAGATCAACAATCTAAAATTTTATTTCTCTTTAAAGCAACATCCAGAAAAAAACTGAATAGAACATTCATCAACCTAACCTTTCAATTACAAATCCAATGAGATTTTCATGACTTTACAGCTCATTATTGTGGTCTTCACATAGTTATTCATTTATTAGTGTTACAAGTTGGCTTACATTAACACTGCAATGAAGTCACTATGAATATCCCCAAGTTGCCAAACTCCGGGGCCTGTTCGGGTACACTGAGGGAGAATTTAGCAAGGCCAATGCACCTAACCAGCACGTCTTTCTGACTATGGGAGAAAACTGTAGCACCTGGAGAAAACCCCACGTGGACACGGGGAGAATGTGCAGACTCCACACAGACAGTGACCCAAGCCAGAAATCGAACCCGGGTCCCTGGAGCGGAGAGGCAGCAGTGCTAACCACTGTGCCACCGTGCCACCCCAAACGCAAAGACGCCCAACATGAATGTCTTCAATCATCCCATCAGACAGGACAAAAGCTTTGTGAACTCATAATTAAAAAATACATTAAGGCGTGTTTCTGAACACCCCTGAAACTTTTCTTTAAAAAGTTGGCGATTGGGGGTGGAGTGGGGGCACTGGGAGTGGAGAAAGGAAATATCATCAGCATTTATCAAAGAGACAAGAAGGGAACATTTAGCTGAGAGAAGTTAATGAGCTAGCAAATGTGTGAAAGTTAAATTAACAGTAGATGGAGTCATTAACCAAGAGCTGATCAGAGACTTAATTTTGATGGCATTTAACTCCAACATGCTGGCAACATGTTTAAATCTGTCTGTCTGATGTTTTCAACACTTGCTGTAAAACAAAAGCAGCCCAAATGTTTTACATTATAGAAAGGAATAGGGCAAATGTCAAAAATATAATCAATTATTTCAGATAGGCTGAAGGCAATGTTGCCTATTATTAAATCTCAAGGTCTTAGCTGCCTGTGTGTTGAAGGATTCCCCACGGTCCTCAGTGACTAAGTAGACTTGAGGGCACCGAGACAACAATAAAATGATTTAGCTTCAATCCCAGCTTTTTGAAGGGTTCAGTGAACTCCACTGGAGATTGTGCTATCATTGAGCAAAGGGGAATGTGCCAGAAATGCCAGTAACCTTAAAGTTTTTCAAAGTTTATTTATGAATGTCACAAGTAGGCTGACATTAACACTGCCACAAAATTACTGTGAAAATCCCCTAGTCGCCACACTCCAGTGCCTATTTGGGTACACTTAGGGAGAATTTAGCAATGCATCTAACCAGCACATCTTTCGGACTGTGGGAGGAAACCCATGCGAACACCGTGTAGACTCCACACAGACAGTAACCCAAGCCGGGATTTGAACCCTGGTCCCTGCACTGTAAGTCAGCAATGCTAACCACTGTGCCACCGTGCCGCTTCAGCTAGAAAGAGCAGTAACATGGTGCCCACCATTGTCTCAGTTCTCGTAACGACATAATGAGAAGCTTGATAAAGTGCAGAGGGCTGCTAGGGGAAGCCTACCTAAACTCCAGCTGGTACCAACTTCAGGAGTGAAGGGAAGAAAACTTAGTTAAAACCATTCTCTGTCCATCCCAGCCCAGTCTGCCTTCATTTTTAATGGAGTGTTACCATAGAATCATAGAACCCTACAGTGCAGAAAGAGGCCCTTCAGCCCATTGAGTCTACACTGAACACAATCCCACCCAGGCCCTACCCCCATATCCCTACATATTATACCCACTAATCTCTCTAACCTACGCATCCCTAAGGGACAATTTCTCACCATGGCCAATCAACCTAACCCGCACATCTTTGGACTGTGGGAGGAAACCGGAGCACCCGGAGGAAACCCACGCAGACACGAGGAGCATGTGCAAACTCCACACAGACAGTGACCTGAGCCGGGAATCGAACCCAGGACCCTGGAGCTGTGAAGCTGCAGTGCTAACCACTGTGTTACCGTGCCACCTGCTGCGCAGGAAAATAAAAACAGCATTCTGCTCTACAGCTACCAATAACATTTCCTTAACCGTGGGTCCCTTGATTGTTTTAATTTTATTTGTAGTCCTGTTTGAAGGACAGGAGCACCAATTGAAGCAAAAGTTGCCCTTGGAGGCTAGTTGAGAATCAACCACATTGATTTGGTTCTGAGTCACGTGGAGGCCAGATCAGGTTAGGACAGCAGATTTCCTTCCCTAAAAGGGCATTAGTGAACCAAATGGGTTTTTCTGACAGTCGACAATGGTTTCATGGTCATCAGTAGATTCTTAATTCCAGATATTTTTTATTGAATTCAAATTCCACCATCTGCAGTGGCCACAATCGAACGCAGATCCCTAGAACATCAGCTGAATTTCTGGATTAATAATCTAGCGGTAATACCACTAGGCCACAGCCTCCCTTTAGTGGGTAAACACGAGGAGTTACTGAGATAGGGCCTGGGTAAGATGTTCTTTCAGAGAGTTGGTATGGACTTGATGGGCCAAATGGCCTCCTACTGCACTGTAGGCATTCTATGATTTTAACGTATGTAATTAAACTGCAGACCTTAGCAGATTTCTACCCATTGGCACTTTATTTCAGAAATCCAGCCATCACTATTTTTCCATCATCCCCCTCACTGAAGCAGAGAGAAGCAGCTTCCTTCCACACTGTAAATTTTTTATGTTGACGGAAAGAATAACTTGGACCACAGCCACATAATCAACTCTTTGTCCAAATTTTTTTTTAATGCAAAGTGTGATGATGGTTTCTGTCTCCATCACCTTTATAAGCTGTTCCTCTCGCTCTCCTCTACACCCTTCTGCAAATTATTTCAATTTATACCTCCTGGCCACTGACCCCTTTACTTAAGAAAATGGGTCCTTTTTATTCACCCTATCTTAGCGTCATCATTTTACGCACCCCAGTTAAATCTCCCTTCATCCTCAAGTGCTCCACAGAAAAAAATTCAATCTTTTATCATAAGCTAAAATTCTCCAATGCGAGCAACTTCCCCCCTCTGCACCCTCTCCAGAGCATCTTTCCTGCAATCCAGTGAACAGAACTTGTTGTGAAGTTACATAGAAATGTGAGCATGACATTTAAAGCAACTCTATTCACTCAATAATTGTGAAAACTATGATATGCTAAAAAGAAAAGGCCAACACATCCTGGTTAAACACAAGTCTTTCAAAAGCATTTACATTCATTGAATAGAATTAGAGAATCCTATAGTGCAGGAAGAGGCCATTCAACCCATCGAGTCTGCACCAACAACCCATCCAGACCCTATCCCCGTAACACCGCACTAAGCAGCAATATAGCCTGGCCAATCAACCTAACCCATACATCTATGGAAGGAAACTGGAGCACCCGGAGGAAACCCACACCGACACAGGGAGAACATGCAAACTCCACACAGACAGTCACCCAAGGCTGGAATTGAACCCAGGTTCCTGGCACTGTGCAGCAGCAGTGCTAGCCAACGCGCCGCCCCATAGTATATGAGTCAACATTAAGTGAGCTTTGACTCATGAGGGAATCAAATTCTTTGACAGGAGATTTCATGTCACCACAGGACTGCAGCTGGCAAGGCAATAGCTTGACATTAATTGACGGATTCATCAAAATGTAATCTGCACAATGATAAGTTTGCACAGATGAAAACCTGTTTGTCATTGAGCCATCTGGGCAGGCAATTCGTGTACAGATCACAACAGCAGCTAACGGAGCCAAAATTTCACTCTTAATGGACCGACCACAGAGCTCTTGTGGTGACAGAGCAGCAGGGGCCAACATCTTATCAACAAGGCCATTGATGACATTAACAGAAAAGATGATAGAATTACAAACAAATAAAGATGCTGATCCACTGGGAGAAATATCAGAATATCAAAATCAAACAAAATTAAATTGGACTTCTTTGGCTAACGTAAATAGGCAGCTTGGACAACAAAGACAGAATTATGGATCGAGACTTGCAGAATGAAGCAGACATTAATTTGATCAAGACTGAGGAAAACAGAAGCTCAACCACTACAAAACCATTTATCCAATATCTACAAATCCCAAGGTAGGGCACAGAGAGATAAATAGCGAGATGAACAAGGGTTGCGGCTTGATAGTACCACTTTCACTCTTGGCAGACTTCCAGGATCAGAGAGTTGTTTGAGAATATCAAAGAATAATATTGAATATATCATGGAATCCCTACAGCTCAGAAGAGGCCACTTGGCTTATCCAACTCACTGATAAAGTATCCTCTGCCCTAACCCCACAAATTTCCCATGACTAATCCATCTAATCTACACATCTTAGGACACTAAGGGAGGGAATGTTTCTTTTCTGTCCTGCCTGCCACAGGAGTTGAAGGAAGAGGGGTGGGGGGGGAAAGCGGGGTGGGGGGAGGGAAGAGGGGTGGGGGGGTGGGGGGAGGGAAGAGGGGTGGGGGGGTGGGGGTGCAGACCATGCAAAGGCAGGATTTTCCAGTTTTGGGGTAAGCGCAGCTGGAAAATCCCACCTTTACAGGTCATTTTAGCATGGCCAATCCACCTAACCCGCATATCTTTGGACTGTGGGAGGACACCAGAGCACCCAGAGGAAACCCACGGGGTGAATGTGCAAACTCCCACACGGGCAGCGACCCAAGGCCAGAATTGAACCCAGATCCTTAGTGCTGAGGGGCAGCAGCGCTAACCACCCTGTCACCCCTGAAGCCACTTGCAGTGACTTAGCTGCATAAAAAAAATTCAGTGTGAGAGTCAACACAAAATAAAGTAGACAGCTTTTAAAAATCATTCCCACTGAAAGGTAAAGAAAATACGTGTCCTATCGAGTTTGTGGTTCCAAATCTTTCTGAATGGCTCCTCTGGATTAGTCAATTCAACAAACAAATTCTCACTATTATCAAATGATACCTCATCTGGGTTCTGCCACCAAGATGGAGGAGATAAAATTCTGCAGAAGCACAGCCCTTTTTAACAAAAATAATCCCCAGATCTAAATATTCAAGTGAGGTAGGGAAAGATTCAGCAGCATAATTCTAGTTGAGCCTGAGAGACTCCAACCGAAATTCCAGTGTGTTTGAGTCTCTACTGAATTCTACTAAAGGACTGACATCAAATTAGGATTTAATTGGAAGGTCTATTAACCCATTCCTAACACAGGTGGACTGTTTTTGAAGTAGAATTTCTGTAAATGCATCCCTAACCCCAGCTCAAATCCACAGCCATGGGTTCTCAGTATTCATCACTACTGAGGCACTGGGTTGAGACAGTTGGGGAGGTGTTATGGGAATAAGGAAAGAAAATGCACATTGGACTTCAGAGCAGGAGTAGGTCATCGAGACTCAATGAGGATCTTGGCTGATCTGGTTGTGGTCTCTAATCCACTTGGTCACCTGGCCCAATCACACCCAGCTCTCTCATCTGTCAAAATCTGTCTTAACTCTGCCTTTAATAAATTCAATCACCCAGCCCCTACTGATTTCTGGGGAAGAGAATTCCACAGACTAACCACCCTGGTGGCACAGTGGCTGGCTGCCTCACAGCAAGAAGTCTCACAACGCCAGGTTAAAGTCCAACAGGTTTATTTGGTAGCAAACACCAGTAGCTTTTGGGGCTCTGCCCCTTCGTCAGGTGAGTGGGGAATTCTGATCACAAACAGGGCATATAAAGGCACACACTCAGTTTACAGAATACTGATTAGAACGTGAGGCTTTACAGCTAATCAAGTCTTAAAGGTGCAGAAATGTGAGTGGAGAGAGCATTAAGCACAGGTTAAAGAGATATGTATTGTCTCCAAACAGGAGAGTTAGTGAGATTTTGCAAGCCCAGGCAAGTCATAGGGGTTACAGATAATGTGACATGAACCCAAGATCCCAGTTGAGGCCGTCCTCATGTGTGCGGAACTTGACTATCAGTCTCTGCTCAGCGACACTGCGCTGTTGTGTGTCATGAAGGTTGCCTTGGAGAACGCTTACCCAAAGATCAGACGCCAAATGCCCATGACCGCTGAAGTGTTCGCCAACAGGAAGAGAACAGTCTTGCCTGGTGATTGTCAAGCCATGTTCATTCATCCATTGTCATAGCGTCTACATGGTCTCCCCAATGTACCACGCCTCAGGACATCTGTTTGTGGTCGGGCAGAGCCCCAAAAGCTAGTGGCATTTGTTATCAAATAAACTGTTGGACTTTAACCTGGTATTGAGAGACTTCTGACTGTGTTTACCCCAGTCCAACGCTGGCATCTCCACATCATGCCTCACAGCACCAGGGACCCAGGTTCGTTTCCCAGCTTGGGTCACTGTCTGGGCAGAGTCTGCACGTTCTCCCCATGTCTGTGTGGGTTTCCTCCAGGTGCTCCGGTTTCCTCCAAAGTCCAAAAGATGCGCTGGTTAGGTGCGTTGGCCATGCTGAATTCTCCTTCAGTGTACCCGAACAGGCACTGGAGAGAGGCGACTAGGGGATTTTCACAATAACTTTATTGCAGTGTTAATGTAAGCCTACTTGTGACCAATAAATAAACGTTTAAAAAACTTTAATTTCTCACATGCCAGTATCAGGGGTTTAATTACTAGGGAGAAAACCTGGCTATAACATCAGCCCATTAAGCACACATTGTACAACAGGCAATTACATATCTATAAATATATTAGTAAGGCATTGTGCTACTGTTACTAGATCAGTAATCCAGATATCCAGATTAATACATGAGGAATCTGCGTTCCAGTCCCATCACAGCAGATGGCGAAATTTGAGTTCAATAATAACATTGAATTAAAAGTATAATAATGGCCATAAAGTCATCGTCAACTGTCATAAAAACCCATCTGGTTTACCAATGTCCTTTAGGGAATAAAATCTGTCATGCTTAACTCGTGACTCACGGGCCACAGCAATGTGGTTGAGTCTTAAATGCCCTCTAGCAAGTCACTCAGTTCCAGGGATGGGCAATAAATGCTGGCCCAGCCAGCGAAGGCAACATCCATTAACCAATTTAAAAATGTTGTTTATTAAAGTAATCACAGGAGATGGGTGTACAACAGGAAGTCCATGTGTAGTCTAGATCATGCACCACTTTCTTCCACACTTCATCCAACCTCCAAACTTCATGTTCTCGCCAACTTTATTTTGCAATTAAAACAATCTGCAAGGTTAAGTTCCACCAAATTAAGATAGGATACTTTGTCTATAGAAGTTATAAAAGAGAAAACATAATTATTCTGCAGGAGTGATGTAGTGGAATGGAATGCTCCTTCAGAGCAATGCCGAGGTCCCATTCACAGCCACATTGCTGAGTAGATTCGGTCACAGGAAGAGGATAAGAGTGAAAGGAGGTCACCACTGGAAACCTGCTACAGCACAGCACAGACAAAGCTTGGGAAGCAGATTTGCATCACTGCGTTTACAGGATATTGCAAGATAACAAACAGCAAACTGACTAGGCTTGGCCATATTTTCCATGATCAGTTTGTGGTTATGATTCACTCTGGATTAAAACAAGCAACATACCTTGTAACAGGGGAGGCGGTGGCCTAGTGTTATTATCGCTAAGCTATTAATCCAGAAACTCAGCTAATGCTCTGGGGACCCGGGTTCCAATCCCGCCATGGCATGTGGTGGAATTTGAATTCAATTTTAAAAAATCTGGAATTAAGAATCTCCTGATGACCATGAAGCCATTATTGGAAAAACCCATCTGGTTCACTAATGTCCTTTAGGGAAGGAAATCTGTCGTCCTTACCTGGTCTGGCCTACATCTGACTCCAAAGCCCCAGCAATGTGGTTGACTCTCAACTGCCCTCTGAAATGGCCTAACAGGCAACTCCGTTCAAGGGATGGGCAATAAATGCCTGTGTCCCACGAATGCATAACAAAAAGTTATGACCCAGTCAATATAATCGGCAATATCAGTGCAACACACAAATGCAACATTTTCCATCAAGCCAGGCATTTATACTCAAAAGAAATTTTTACAACCAAAGAAACTTCACCATCCAGGAACCATTTTAAAAGTCCAGGAGGAAGCAGGAGTGCTTTTTTCACTGTATTGCTGCCACTTTATTCCTCAATCACTAACCTGTGAGATATGATATCTCATAAAAGCTGCACAAACAAATTTGCAGGGAATAATCAGACACAGGGAGGTGGGATTTTATGGCCTCGCTCATCCCAAAGCCATAAAATCCAACCCAAGGTCAACAGATCTTTCCATTGAATACAGAAGTTGGGATGTCTTGTTGAAGTTGTACAAGGCATTGGTAAGGCCACACTTAGAATAATGTGTACAGTTCTGGTCACCCTATTATAGAAAGGATATTATTAAACTAGAAAGAGTGCAGAAAAGATTTACTAGAATGCCATTGGGACGGTGGTTATAAGGAGAGGCTGGATAGACTGGGACTTTTTTCTCTGGAGCTTAGAAGCTTGTGGGGTGATCTTATAGAGGTCTATAAAATAATGAGGGGCACAGATCAGCTAGATAGTCAATATCTTTTCCCAAAGATAGGGGAGTGTAAAACTAGAGGGCATAGGTTTAAGGTGAGAGGGGAGAGATACAAAAGTGTCCAGAGGAGCAATTATTTTGCAGACGGTGCTGAGTGTCTGAAACAAACTGCCAGAGGTAGTAGTGGGGCGAGTACAATTTTATCTTTTAAAAAGCACTTAGACAGTTACATGGGTAAGATGGGTATAGAGGGATATGGGCCAAATGTGGGCAACTGGGATTAGCTTAGAGGTTTTAAAAAAAAAGGCGGCATGGACAAGTTGGGTTGAAGGGCCTGTTTCCATGCTGTAAACCTCTATGACTCTATGGTCCACCTCTCACCCGCTCCGATTCCTGGGGTGGGCAGGTGGGTAAAATTCCAGTCCAGAAGAACTGCAGTCACAATGATTCCAACAGAGGGAGCTCCAGAGCACCGTTCAATGTTCATTAAATTGACTGAAGGAGAAAACCTAACTCATTACTTACAATCGGTCCCAAGCCATGGGATAGACCCACCCCCACTCTGTCTACCATTAATTATGCAGCAAAAGTGGCATCTTGTGGTCTACTACTTTCATTTATGCAGCCCCTTTATGTCCCAAAGCACAGCAGAGGAGTTTTATCAAATAAAATTTCCCCTGAGGCCCATGATGAGATATTAGAGCTATTGACCAAAGGCGGGGTCAAAGGGGATAGAGTCATAGAGGTTTACAGCATGGAAACCGGCCTTTTGGCCCAACTTGTCCATGCTGCCCAGTTTTTAAAGAACAAAGAACAACCCAGCACGGGAAACAGGCCCTTCGGCCCAACGAGCCCGCGCCGCCGCATCGCCCTACACCTATTCTACCCTGCATGTCTACGAATGGGACCCTACTCAGTCAGATTCAGGGAAGAAATAGTGTCAATTTGGTGGAAACCAATTAGCCTAAGAGCACATCTTTGGGGTGTGGGAGGAAACCGGAGTGCCCGGAGGAAACCCACGCAACCACAGGGAGAATGCGCAAACTCCCACAGACACAGGCCCAAATCCATGTATCTGCACAGCTAGCAGTGCTAGTCACTGAGCTGTTGTGGAGCCCGTCTATCGGTCCAGGATCAAGCACACGCACCGACATGAAGTACTAGGCCACTCCTGGACTTCCAAGAGCAGCCCACGCACGACCCGCCGTGTGCATGCCCCTCGCTTGACACGAGGTGGACCTCCACCTGTGGAATAAAGACAAAAAATATTAATCATACAGCCTGCCCTTCCGGTGTCTCCCGAGGTTTAACCCTATTTAATAGCCCCTACCATATCCCTCCATTTTAAATTTTAAATTTTAAATCACTAAGCCAGTCCCTATTGCATCTGGCCCATATCCCTCTATACCCATCTTACCCATGAAACTGTCCAAATGCTTTTTAAAAGACAAAATTGTACTCACCTCTGCTACTACCTTTGGCAACTTGTTCCAGACACTCACTATTGTGTGTGAAAAAGTTGCCCCTCTGGACCCTTTTGTATCTCTCCCCTTAACCTATTCTACAAGAACTAGAGGGCACAGCCTCAAAATAAGGGGCAATCAATTTAGAACAGAGTTGAGGAGGAACTTCTTCTCCCAGAGGGTAGTGAATCTTTGGAGTTCTCTGCCCATTGAAGCAGTGGAGGCTACCTCGTTAAATGTGTTTAAATCACAGGTAGATAGCTTTCTGATCAAGAAGGGAATTAAGGGTTAGGGGGAGCAGGCAGGTAAGTGGAACTGAACCACCATCAGATCAGCCATGATCTTATTGAATGGCGGGGCAGGCTCTAGGGGCTACATGGCCTACTCCTGCTCCTATTTCTTATGTACTATGCCCTCGAGTTTTAGACTCTCCCACCTTTGGGAAAAGATGTTGACTACTTTATCTATGCCCCTTATTAATTTATAAATCTCTATACGATCATCCATAAGCCTCCTACGCAGGGAAGAAACTCCCAGTCTATCCAGCCTCTCTTTATGACTCAAAACATCAAGTCCCAGTAACATTCTAGTAATTCTTTTCTGCATTCTTTCTAGTTTAATAATATCCTTTTTATAATAGACAGGTAGTCTTAAGAAGCCCCTTAAAAGGGAGAGATGGCCGGCAGGCTGAGAGATTGGGAGAATTTTAGGGCCTAGGTTGCTGAACGCAGTTTTGAGAAATTTTGGGATGCTCAAACGGCCAAATTTGGAAGTTGGCAAGTTTATAGGGCTGGAGGATTTTTTTTGTAATTTATTCTCAGGACATGGGCATCACTGGCTAGGCCAGCATTTATTGCCCACCCCTAACTGTCCTTGAGAAAGTGTTGGTGAGCTGCCTTCCTGAGCTGTTGCAGTCTGTGAGCTGTAGGAACATTCACGGTGCCGTCAGATGTTCCAGGATTTTGACCCAGCAACAGTGAAGGAACTGAAATACATCTCAAAGTCAGGAATGGTGAGTGGCTTGGAGAGGAACATCCAAGTGCTGGTGTTCTCATATCTGTTGCCTCTGTCCTTCCAGATGGTAAGAGGTCGCAGATTTGGAAGGTGCTTTTGAAGGAGCCTTGGTGAGTTGTTGTTGCAGTGCATCTTGTAGATGAGACATACTAATGCCACTGTGCATCAGTGGTGGAGGGAGTGAATGTTTAAGGTGCCACTGGATGGGGCACTGATCAAGTGGGCATTGTTCTGGGTGGTGTCCAGCTTCTTGGAGCTGCACTTATCCAGGCAAGTGAAGAGTATTCCATCACAACCCATACTTGCGTCATGATGATGATGGACAGGGTTATAGGGAATTAGGTGGAGAATCACTCACCACAGAGTTCCAAGCCACTGTCCACATTACTATGTATGAAAAAATTGACCCTCTGGACCCTTTTGTATCTCTCCTCTCTCACCTTAAACCTGCTGCCTCACAGCACCACAGACCCAGATTTGATGCCTGGCTTGGGTCAATGTCTGTGCATAAAGTTTGCATGGGTTTCCTCCGAGTGCTCTGGTTTCCTCCCACAGTTTGAAAGACGTAGCCATAATATTTGTATGGTTAGTCCAGTTCAATTTCTGGTCAATGATAAATCCCCCCCGGGGGCTGACAGTGCGGGATTCAATAATGGTAATATCAATGAATGTCAAGGAGTGATGGTTGGGTTCTCTCTTGCTGGAGATGGACATTATCTGGCAATGGTGTGGGTGTTACTTGGCACTTATGAACCCAAACATGAATGTTGTCCAGATGGTGCTGCATAGGGGCAGAAACTTGCTACATGAATGAAACTGCTCTGCTGGGTACAGAATTCCAAACATTCACAACCTTCATGTTATAGCAGCCATAAAGGACACAGAGCATCATTATTAGATCTCCCTGGGGCCATTCTCCTTAGAAGAGAGGTCAGAAGTAGGTCTGTTCAAAATCCTGAGGGGTCAGGACAGAGTAGATATGGAGGAAGTGTTCCCATCGACAGAATGGTCAAGAACCAGAGGACCCAGGTGTAAACCAACTGGCAAAAGAACCAAAATACAACAACAGGAAAAACTCCCTACATGAATAGTAAAACCACAAAGGGCGGCAGAGGCAGATTCAAAGGGAATTGGGTAAGCACCTAATCATCAACACTGAACTTTACAAGAATTATTACAACAGACAATTAACTTGGGCGGCACAGTGGTTAGAATTGCTGCCTCACAGCGCCAGGGACCCAGGTTTGATGCCGGGCTTGGGTCACTGTCTGTGCAGACATCCTGCCTCAGTTTCCTCCGAGTGCTCTGGTTTCTTCCCACAGTCTGAAAGACACCCTGGTTAGGTGCATTGGCCATGCTAAATTCTCTCAGTATACTCAAAAAGGTGCCAAAACATGGCGACTCGGGGATTTTCACAGTAACTTCATTGCAGTGTTAATGTAAGCCTACTTGTGACACTAATAATAAATAAACTTAAATTTAAATCAAGCGAAATCTGGATAAAAGCCTTAGCTTGGAGACATGCCCATGTGATCCAGTTACCATTGTAAGATAAACTTAAACAGAACCCAAGTGAAGAGTGGGACGCCTGTTTTAATAACTTTTCACAGTATTTCACAGATTGACTGCGCTGTTAGAGGCATCAAAGCAAAAAAGCTACAGCTGTGGTGAAGCAGGGGGTGCTTTTTGTGCTAACAACCAAGTAGGATTCTTGGTGAGAGTTTTGTTTCTGTCCAAAAGAAACAAAACAGACAGAGCTACGGAAAAATTAAGAAACGGAGAGTCAATAGGATGTATTTTGCTGGTGGCAATTGTCTTCAGGCAAACTTGGGCCGAGTGTAATGATTGTCGAAGGACACTTGGGAGTCAAGACCACCTTCCAATCTGGCATTCCAGGTAAAAGTGAACATTTGCTGTGGAGTTGGGAGTGTCTTTTGAGCTGTTTCTGTGCTTTGTGTTAATAACAGTTTGTTTGTTACAGTAAAAGTCTTGAGTGCAAAATGTTGTCCTCCAGCACTTTGATCACTGGGAAATGGCCCTCTTTTTAAACAAAAGTCAGTCCCTATTGACACTGCAACAACTGAAAGGGGAAAAATTTGAAAAACAGCAGGGGAAGGGTGGATGGAATGAGGGGAGCTCAATTGTTCTTGCAGAGCTAGCACCAGTTTGATAGGCTGAATGGCCAGCTGTTGAAAAAAAACTATACCACCCTTTTCTTCACTACTACTAGGAATGCAACACTGTCAAGCGTTAGTTTGATTTCGTGGTAGCACATTCGAGATGGGTTCAAATCCCACTCCAGAGCACATAACCCAAGCAAGCATGTCAGTGCAATACTGTTAGAGATGCAGTCTTTCAAATTAAATGGTAAACAGACAGTGCTTCATTGGATAATAGATCCCACACACTATTCGAAGAAAAGGGAGTGGCTTTCTAAAATTTAAGTTAATTTATTTGTGTCACAAGTTGGCTTACATTAACACTGCAATGAAGTTACTGTGAAAATCCCCTGGTTGCCACACTCCGGCGCCTGTTCGTGTACACTGAGGGAGAATTTAGCATGGCCAATGCACCTAACCAGGACATCTTCTGGACTGTGGGAGGAAACTGGAGCACCTGAGGAAACCCACACAGACACGGAGAGAATGTGCAGACTCCAAACAGACAGTGACCCAAGCTGGGAATTGAACCCAGTTCCCTGGCGCTGAGAGGCAGCAGTGCTAACCACTGAGCTACCATTCCGCCTGTTCTAGGCAACAGTTAACCCTCAAGCAACACCGGAGGAAAGTAACTGGTCATTAGTCACGTTGCTGCTTGAGGCCTTGCTCTGCACACATTGGTCTATAGACAAATCTGTCAGCCAATGACCATTTGTCAAAAAGGTAACCATTAGGCACAAAGAATTCTAGGATGTCTCAAGCACGTTAAAGGTACTTTGAGAAGAGTGAAGTCTTTTTTTGAACTTAAGAAGTCAAAATGTCCCTCTGAAGTTTATTTTCTGCATCTGAAAAAGTCTCTTTATTTCAAGCCAAATTTCTAAATTTGTGCCATTTGAAAGCTTAATTTCCTCATTTCGGATCTACAATTGAATCGAGCATTCAACCCATTCAATCAAGCACTTTATCCAAACAACGTGCATCTAGTTAACTGATAGGTTAGATTAAATCAAATTGACATAGGAAGGCATGGAAGAGGAGGAGAGGGGAGGCTGATGTCCTCTGTCGAAAGGCAAACCAATGTGAATTATTACTGGATATATTCACCTTCATGCTGCCCGTCAATTTGAGGCAGGTTTTGATCTGGGCCAGGGCAAGGATCTCATTGCAAGGAATTCAAGAGTAGAGGTCAATAAGTGACAGGTTAAAGCATTTGTGTAACGTGCACCATCTCCCCCGTCCCTTTCGCTGCACTGACAGAGCAAACCAGGCAAGTGCCACCATCTGACACACAAAGTTCCTCCATCTTCACAGGGTAAGTGGAGATGGGCAAGAAGACTGGGACTCCAACTGGGTTATTACTTCTGCTGGTGTGGAGATTTAATCACATGACGTCGTGTACCTACAGGTACAGCAAGCAATTTGGAAGACAATCAGAATGCTGACCTTTATTGTAAAGGCACAGAGGCTCGAGCTGCTGGCTCACAGTGCCAGGGACTCAGGTTAGAGATTCCCAGCTTGGGTCACTCCCTGTGCAGAGTCTGCATGGGTTTCCTCCAGGTGCTCTGGTTTCCTTCCCCAGTCACAGATATAGGTTACGAGGCGGTGGATTTAAAATTGAGATGCGGAAGATGGTAAATTTGTGGAACTCGCTGCCAGTGGAGTCTGAATCATTAAATGGCTTCAAGATGGACATAGACATATTTCCAATAAAGAGGGAGAGGGGGATTTGGGGAATACGTGGGGAGGTGGATTTGAGACCGAGGAGAAATCACCAACAATCTGATTGAATGGCGCAGCAGGTTTGAAGGGCTGAATTTGCCTACTTCTGCTCCTCATTCCTATGTTCTAGTCTGCAAGTAGTGCTGGTTAGGTGCACTGGCCATACTAAATTCTCCCTCAGTGTCCCCAAACAAGCAACAGGGTGTGGCAACTAGGCGATTTTCACTGCAGGGTTAATGAAACCTACTTGTGACACTAATGAAATAAACTTTAAACTTATAACAGTGGAGGAGTCTGGCCAAAACTCTACAGGGCATTGGCAAGATCACGCCTAGAGTTACTGTCTACTGCTTTGGTCACATTTCTTAAGGAGGCACAGAATTGCATTGGAAACAGTTCAGAGAAGGTTGACTGGGCTGATTCTTGGGATGAGGGGCTTGTCTTAGTCGGAAAGATTGAACTGTTCGGGCCTGTGCTGAATGGAATTTAGAAGAACGAGGGGCAATCGTACTGAAATATAAGATTCTGCAGGGGACTTAACAGGGTAAACACTAACAGGTCGATTCTCTTCATGAGGGAATCTAGAACTTGTGGGGGGGGGGGGTGGATCTAGACTGGGGTGGAGTGAGGAGGCATGCCCCTTAGGAACTTCTTCTCTCAGAGATTTGTTAGTGTTTGGAATTCTCATCCACAGACAGCAGTGGAGGCTGGATTATTGAGTATAGGCAAGGCTGAGCTCAACTACTTTTTGATTGATGAGGGAGTTAAGAGTTATGGGGGACAGCCTGGAGAGTGGAGTGAAAGCCACAATCGTACAGAATGACAGAGTAGGCCCGAGGGCGAATGGCCTACTCTTGCTCCGATGTCCTTATACCCCCATGCCCCTGCCACTGCTCTACCCTCCAGGGAGCAACATTGAACTTCACCCACCCCTCAGCATTGAAAGCAGAGATTGTCCAACTGATTCACAATTCATCAGGAACTGGACAAACTTCGCCAATGAGTTGTAACATTGATCAGTAACCAATAGAATTCTTCAATGGGTCTGAGCCAACACTTCAAAGAAAAGACAAGAAAAGTCAGTCTGGGGGAAGGACCATTTTCTTCAATTGACACCTTCTGAAAACAAGATCCTTGCCTTCCTCCTATGATGGGACGTTATCCTTTCCTGTTGGGTTATTTAGATAGAGAGACATCCGGAATAACTTTCCAAAACCAGAAGAGCCTAAAGGAACTGCACAACTTCAAACTCACCCATGGCCTGATGCCGGGAAGCCAGACCACAAACCACCTCGACTACAAATTTCACAGTCCGTTTGGCATCGATACCCTGTTCAACCTGAAGGACTTCATGGAAGCTTCATGAAACTGCACCTCAAGTGGTTAGAGTGGAAACTCTGATGTGGATGCTTTGGAGAGGGTACAGAGAGGATTACCTGGTCTGGAGGGCATTGGTTATGAGGAGAGGTTGGATAAGCTTGGGTTGTTCTCACTGGAATGACAGAGGTTGAGGGGTGACCTGATAGAGGTTTACAAGATTATGAATGGTATGGACAGAGTGGATAGTCAGATGCTCTTTCCTAGGGTAGAAAAGTGAAGTGCTAGGGGACATAGGTTTAAGGTGGGGAAAAATTTCGAGGAGATGAGTGAGGCAAGTCTTTTTTTACACACAGCAGTGAATGTCTGGAACACGCTGCCTGGAGAGATGGTGGGAACAGGTACAATAGCGGCACTTAAGGGGCAACTAGACAAATACATGAATAGGATGAGAATGGAAGGATATAGGCTCTAAGTGCATATGATTTTGGTTTAGGCAGGCATCATAATCGGTGCAGGCTTGAAAGGCTGTTCCTGTGCTGTATTTTTCTTTGTTTTTATTTTAAATATGTTCACTCTTGGGATACGAGTATTGCCGGAAAGGCCAGCATTCACTGCCCAAGGTTGAGCATCCATTACCAGCTTGGCAAGCAAGGGGAGACCCACATGAGACACCATTACAGCAGGTAAACTGAAGAACTGGCTGAGTAGCAACTTCATTCATCTGCCCTTTACAGCCCTGTTTCAGGCTTTGATCAAGGGGAAAAATACACGTGCATTCAATCAGCATATTTCCTGAACACAGGACATGCAAAGAGATACTGGAGGGCCAATTGATCTCAGTGCCCACAGCTAACCTCCATCCTCCCCCACCTGACAGCTTTCCAGAAGGTGTCACTGGATAATGGAGAGCAGGAACTTTGCTCCCCAACCTTTCTTGCCTTTAAGTTAAAGGGTCACTGAAACAAAATCACATTCCCCATGTCCTCCTCCAGCAACCTAAAAATAATGTGGATCACGCAGCCCGAGGATGAAACAAAACAATTTCCTGTTCATTAGAAAATTGGTATTTGCAACACGATTTTGAATGAGTCATGTAGAACTGTCCAGGGGGAGAAAAGAAAAGTCATCCTCGGAGCAGAGCCGAGATCTGAAGCCTGTTGCCAAGGATCAATTCTCAACTGCACGTCATCATTTAAAGACGCATTATGTAGCTTGGAATAGAATCCCTACAATGCAGGAGGCTGTTCAGCCCATTAAGTCTGTACTGACTCTCTACCAAAGTATCTTATCCAGGTCATCTCACCCACCTCATGCATGTAGCTCTGCACATTTATCATGGCTAATCCATCTAACCCGCACATCTTTGGACTGTGGGAGGAGGTCAAGGCACATGGAGGAAACCCACATAGATCCACATCCACACAGGCAGTCACCCCAGGCTGAATCAAACCCAGGTGCCTGGCGCTGTGCTAACCACTGTGCCACCTCTGTCAGTGATCCATTAAATCGCAAGCTTGTAGTTCATGGTTCTTCAACTCTGCTGACAATCTGATAAGAATCCAATAAGCTTGCTGAATGGGTCTCTGAAGGGTTGTCACCTGAATACTCGAAATATTAACAGTGGCAGTTAAAGAAAAACCTCAAGTCTTCATTGTCAGTTCCAAATCTGAACTTGCCCCCTCTGTCAAACCAACAGCAGAGAGTTCCTCTCATTCAAGTCTTAGCAACTAGTGCTGGTTCCTCTTCAGCTCAGTGCCCATTGGAAATTTGTACATGGCCCAGGGTGGCAAAAAACCAATACAATATTCAAAAGGCAAAGATTCTTATTAGAAAGATGACAAAGCAGAAAAGCAGTATTGCGTGGTCAGCATCTCTCGCGTACAATCCAGGGGTCAAGAGGCTAAGGCCCTTTATTCCAGCCAACCAACAGGAAATTTCACAATTTGAAATGAGAAGGAACAAACTACTTAAAAAGCTCACCTTCCGAGGGGAATGAGCAAAATTAAACAAGACACTCCCAGGGGGAAGTGTGAAGAGAGAGACATTTCCTATAATTCAGACACCCATCAAAACACGTCACAGTCTAAAGGAAGAGACATTAAAATGCAAAGTGTGGGATACTGACCCCTTGGAAATAAACAATGAGTGAAGTATAACAAGGTCAGACTCCCAGCCAATACAGAGAGTTTGCAAGTTACACAGGAAGTGTCAGTGCAGGAAACAGGCTGAGAAGCTGCACTCTCTCTGTTGGAAACAAAGTTGTCTTTGTTTATCAAAAACTTACCAGCAAACCGAGATCTCATAATAATTGCAACATCTGACCACATCCAAGAAACCAACTAACCTAAATCGGCCACAATGTTTAAAATCTACACCTCAGGAAGATCAAAGGATACTTAACTGCATTTTTTGGACCCTAACTCCTCTTATTTCTGGTGTGTGTGTGTATGTACGTATGCACGTGAGACTTTGGCTACTTTTTCCCCTTGGGTTTAGTAGTAAATAAATTTGATCTCGCTCAAGAAGATTTTTTTTGATTGGTTCCTTATTTTCCACTGCCGAGATAGTCAAATTTATCCTGATGTGGAAAAGGAAATTTAAACTTTTGTTGTGTCCATCTGAGGAGGCAGAATAGAAGGAAGTTGCTTCACTCCCGCACCTGGTCATAACACGGGGCAATGATACAAATGTTCCAAATGTTACGCAGGGAAGACAGCAGCAGATTGTGGATGCTGTGTACCTCTGACACAGCCCCATTCGAGTGCTACCTCATCAACTGAGCTGGGTGGCGCAGTGGTTAGCACTGCCATCTCACAGCTCCAGGGACCCGTTTTCAATTCCTGCCTTGGAGGACTGTCTGGAGTTTGCACGTTCACCTCATATCTGCAATGGGTTTCCTCCCCAAGTCCAAAGATGTGCAGGTTAGGGGGAATTAGACATACTACATTGCCCCTTAGTGTCCAAAGATGTGTAGGGTTGGGGGGGGGGGGGGGGGTGCGGAATTAGCCACGGTAAATGTGTGGGGGTTACAGGGATAGGGAGTCAATGTAGACTAAAATAGACCAAACAGCCTCCTTCGGCACTGCAAGGATTCTATGAATCAAGTTTATTCAAGAGTAAATGAGCTACATCAACCAGGACAATCTTGGGATCAAAGTCTGATTGAGCTCACTAATGTCGACTAGGATGCTTTGTTACTTTAGTTAGTGATTATCTGGTAGACCAACAACTTTCCCTTCCCTGATCAACAAGGAAGCCTTTCTCTTTTTAATTTCTTTGTAGGAGTGCGGCTGGCACCAAGTCACATTCATTCCTCATCCCTCGAGGTGAGGGTTCGTCTTGGGTTGTAACAATTGTTTTTAATACTCACTTTGCTAGGCCATTTCTTGAGACACCAAAGTCAGTAAGAAGTCTCTCAACACCAGGAGACCTCACCTGACAAAGGGGCAAACCCTGAAAGCTAATGGGTTTATTATCAAATAAACTGGTTGGACTTTAACCTGGTGTTGTGTGACTTCTTACTGTGTTTACCCCAGTCCAGCACCGGCATCTCCACATCATGACGTCAAAGTCAACCAGAGAGTGGGGAAGGTCAGGCAGGAATGTTAATTAAGGGGATTCACTTATGATCCTATAAGATAAACGCGTACTCAAACAGTGGTTGTTGGGTGCAGAGGTGTGCGCTTCCAATGTGCAACTCTCTAAATAAAATGTTTATAAAAGCGTGTAGGGATTGGCTCCAATTCTATATTTCACCACCTGTCTTTCTGGAGTATTCGCGTATGTTCATTTTTAAAATTGATTTATGGTTATTTTCTCAATCCTTGATTTGTTGAATTTAATCTGACAGTTAGCATTAACGGAATATCCTAAAAGTGCGGATTGGCATCAGGGGAAACACTTTGTCAAGGTCACGAGAGACTTGCAACTGAGAGGAAATGAAAAGCAGAGGATGGGATTGAAAATGCCCACAGATCCCATTCTCCTCTTGAAGTTAGCGTTGAAAATTAGGATCAAATTAAAGTCATTGTGGAAATCTTATGTTATATAGAGCCCACACTGCAGTGAGACATGTATCTGAAGGCATGAATGAGTAAATGTATTCCTACAGTACAGCACTAATCTGCTTCTACACTCCAATCAGGCAATGTCCACAGAAGCTGTGCTGTGGAAGCATCAACAATCTGACTAGAGGAGGACAGAATCAACAAAAGAGAATGGCACCAAATGATGCTGGACGGCATGGTGGCACACTGGTTAGCACTGCTGCCTCTGGACCCCAGGTTCAATTCTCGCCCAGTGTCTGCGTGGATTTCCTCTGAATGCTCCAGTTTCCTCCCACATTCCAAAGATATGCAGGTTAGGGGGATTAGCCATCTTAAATTGCCACTTAGTGTCCAAAGATACGTCGATTAGGTAGATTAAGTCATGATATGGTGGTTAATGTTAAATATGTAAGTAGACTATCTATACCAGTGACAGGTGGCATGGTGGCCAGTGGTTAGCAACGCTGTCTCACAGCGCCAGGAACCCGGGTTTGATTCCCAGCTTGGGTCACTGTCTGTGTGGAGTTTGCATGTTCTTCCCTGTCTGTGTGGGTTTTCCCCGGGTGCTCCTGTTTCCTCCCATAGTCCAAGTGTCATGCTGGTTAGGTGCAGTGTACCCGAACAAGTGCAGGATAGTGGCTACTAGGGGGTTTTCACAGTAATTTCATTGCAGTGTGAATGTAAGTCTATTTGTGACACTAATAAATTTTAAAAACGTGCAGGGTTACAGTGATAGGGTCGTGGGACGGACCTGAGTAAGATACCCGTTCGGAGAATTGACGCTGACTCAATGGGCCAAATGGCCTCCTTCTTTACTATAGGGATTCTATGGTTCTATGTGGACTGAGGCAACTACAGCAGATGCTCTGATCGAGGGATAAAGCAAGTCTGCTTTATCCCTCAATCAGCACGCCCGCTGAGAACAGAACTTGGGACCGGCAGTAACACCTCCACAGCCACACTGGAAATGGGCAAACACTCTGCAGAAGCTCATACAGGAATGGCCACTTTGGAAAGGTAACTGCACCAACCACATGGCAATCCCTTCAGGAAAAGAGAAAAAAAACTAGAAAGCAGTAATTAAGAAGATGCAGAATTAAGGAGCTGTCACTTAGTATCATTGTAGTGCATGTTTTTATTTAAATAAAATTTAGCTTAAAGCCAGAGCATAATTAAATGAATAATTAGCATGTACTGAACAGGGAACTAAAGATTGAGTAACAGATATGGGCACAAAATGTAATAAAAAGGATCCAGAGGGGAAAAAAATCAAAGCCCACAACGGCCCATATTGCCTAAAGTTGCTAAAAGGATAGTTCTTTTTTTAAAAAAAAATGAGAGTTAGAAATATCAAGCAAAGACAGTGCCGGTTTCTGACTTACTTACCACTCTTTTTTCTCTGAAGTCGATGCCAACTGTTGTGATGAACTTGGAGTTGAATTTGGCATCTGTGTATTGATAGAGGAAGCTGGTTTTACCTACTCCGGAGTCACCGAGTGCTAGGAATTTGATGAGGTAATCATAGTCTCCATCAGACATGGTGAATGCTGGATACGGGCCTGCAATGGAGGAAGAAAATGGTTTTACTCCGAGCTCTGACCCAGGAACAGGTGAGCATGCTCTCTCTTTCCAACCTGCCCAGCCCACGTGGAGCTGGTCACCCTCACCAATGAGTCACTGAGAGCTAACACGCGCTGAGGAGGTGACCTGATGGAGGTGTACAAGATTGTGAGAGACATGGACAGAGTGGATAAGGAGCATCTGTTTCCCCTTATTGAAGGGTCAGTCACGAGGGGACACAGGTTCAAGGTGAGGGGCAGGAGGTTTGGGGAGGGGGAATGCGAGGAAACACTTTTTTACCCAGAGGGTGGAGACGGTCTGAAATGCGCTGCCTGGGAGGGTGGTGGAGACGGGATGCCTCACATCCTTTAAAAAGTACCTGGATGAGCAGCTGGCACATCATAACAGTCAAGGCCTAGCGCTGGTAAATGGGACCAGGTGGAAGGTCAGCTGTTTCTCCCATGTCCTTACAGACTCAATGGGCCGAAGGGCCTCTTTTGCACCGTACTATTCTATGCAGATGTAGCAAGTAATTAGGAAGGGTAACACATTCATTCCAGTACCAATTTAGTAAACTTTCTCTGAATCACCTCAATCACATTTACGTCCTTCCTTAAACATCACGTGAGCCTCCATCGCAAGAGGATTTGATTACAGGAGTAGAAAGTCTTGCTTCAATTGCCTAGATTCTTGAATAGACCCATGTGCTGTTTGTTCTCTTACCTGAGGGAGGATATTATTACCATAGAGGGAGTGCAGTGAAGGTTCACCAGACTTGTTCCCAGGGTGGAAAGGAAACATCACTTCCATATCCACCTTGTCAAGACCATTCAGGCCCTTGTAAACTGCAGTCAGGTGACCCTCTCACTCAGCTAAACTCCAGTGCAAACAAGCCTGGTCCAGTCAACCTTTCCTCATAAGACAAACCACTCATTTCAGGTATCAGCCCAGTAAACCTCCTCTGAACCGCCTTAAACACATCCTTCCGTAACAAGGAGACCAAAACGACACACACAATTCGAGATGCGGTCTCACCAATGCCCTGTACAGCATCATCCTTATTTTTATGTTCAATTTCTCTCAGAAGGACAATAAACACCTCTTTTCAGGTGGGATGCAGCATTCTAGCCAACAGGTTAACCAATGAGTTCTGCTAATGCTGCTCCCTCTTATACATTCGTGCTTTGCCAGAACAAGTGACTGTAAGACGTAGGAATGGAAGTAGACCATTCGGCCCATCTAGTCTGTCCCGCCATTCAGTGACAGCAGCAATGAGACCATGACTGATTGGATGTGGTAATCGTCAACTCCAATTTCCCACCTTATCCTCGTAATTTGGGATTTCCTTACCAATTAAAGCCTTTCCATCTCAGTCTCGAATGTACTTAGTGACCTAGCCTCCACAGTGCTCTGCGGTAAAGAATTCTACAGATTCACCACCCTCCGAGTGAAAAACTTTTCTTCATTTCCATCTTAAATGGACAACCCTAACCCTGAGATGATTCCCTCTGGTCCAACACACACTCACCACAACCTCTCAGTGTTTACCCAGTCAAGCCCCCTGATAATCCTGTAGCTTTCAATAAGGTTACTTCTCCATACCCTGGATTAACCTTCTCTGGACTGCCTCCCAATGCCAGAATATCTTTCCTTAGAAAAGGGGAGCAAAACCGCTCCCAGTATCCGGGCTGTGGAACTTAATTCGAGGTTCGAGAAGATTTCTGACTTCTATCCAAGTTCAAAGCCTCCACGCATTCCACACCAACTCATTTGCTTGGCGCTTCCTTCTTGGAATGCTTCCAATTTCTGTCCGATTCCCAGCGCAGCCTCCAGCCCAGTGACAGGATTCAAAGACCAAACCTCAACGTCCCTGCAGATGATCTTTCAGTGAACGGGATACTGCATCAATCCCCGCGTGGGCTTCAGTCTGCGGCTGCCTGGAAACATTTCAACAGACAAGCAGAATACCCCAAGGCACTGATAGAAGACACGAGATTCAAGAGTCGGGAGCCAGCTAAACCATTTTCTGTATAATTTCAATAGACCAGCATTCGAGCTGCACTAGGTATCAGCTGATTCAAAGGGGCACAAGGCCAAGTGTTGAAAACAACTGGGAGGAACAAAATATGCTTCAAATTACAGGGAATCAGTGGTCAACCATGATCTGCCATCGGAAACAGGGACAAATCTCAATGAATTGAAATGACTAGTCAGAGGGGAATAGACTTCCAGGGAATGATTAAATAACGAGGACACAATCTTACCGGTCGTTCATGCCACGCTCCTGCTGCAGTGAGGTCAGAGAATCAAACACTCAGCCAAATCTCCATTCACAGCTGTGCGAATGGTGACTACAAGGTGATCAGAGGGTTAGATAGGGTGGATAGCGAGAGCCTTTTTCCTCGGATGGTGGCGGCTAACACGAGGGAACATTGCTTTAAATTAAGGGGTGATAATTATAGGACGGATGTCGGAGGCAAGTTCTTTACTCAGAGGGTAGTAAGGGCGTGGAATGCCCTGCCTGCAGCAGTTGTGGACTCGCCAACTTTAAGGGCGTTCAAATGGTCAGTGGATAAGCATTTGGATAACATTGGAATAGTTTAGGTTAGAGGGTCATTAGATTGGTTCCACTGGCCGGTGCAACATTGAGGGCCGAAGGGCCTGTACTGCGCTGTAATGTTCTATGTTCTACATTCCACCAGAAAAATATAAAGATAAGGCCAAAGGTGTAAGTGGTTCGAGGAGGACTACAAACACATGGTAACAATGCCAGGGACTCAGGTTCAATTCCAGCCTTGGGTTCGTGGGTTTCCTCCAGGTGCTCTGGTTTCCTCCCACAGTCCAAAAGTGTGCAGGTTAGATGGACTGGCCATGGTAAACTGCCCCCCTAGTGTCCCAAGGTAGCAGGATAAATACATAGAGTTAGGAGGATAGGGCCTGGATAAGACACACTGTTGGAGGGTTGGTACAGACTCAATGGGCCAAAAAGCCTCCTTCTGCGCTGTAGAGATTCTACCCAAGAGAAATGGGAGTCTGGAAGAGGATCAGGCATCAGTTTCGGCTCAATTGGTAGCACTCTTGCCTATGAGACAGAAGGTTGTGGACTCATGCGAACATTACAGTGTAATACTGTTGGGAGTGCTGCACTGGTGGAGGTGCCATTTGTTTGGGACGAGATGGTAAATGGGGCCCAGGTCTGGCTTCCCATGAATAAACCGCAGCGTGGCACCATTTCAAAGAAGAGTGGGGCAGTTTTCCCCAGTGGCCTGACCAATATTTATCCCTCAAAGCAATACAAGAATAGATTATCCAATCGTTATCATATTGCTGAGTGTGACACTTACTGTGGGCAAATTGGCCGCTGCATTTCATACAGTCCAACAGTGACCACACTTCTAAAAGTACTTAATCAGTTTATAAGTGCTTTGGGACACAAAAGTCTCTATTTAATTTCAAGTCGTCAAACTTAGAGCCAGAAAGCAGCAAATGCCTTATATGTGTTCTCTGGAGGCATCTTTCCTTATCCATTACCACCCACTTCAGCTTCATATCATCACCCCATTACCATTTATTGGCTCCTGGCATCCAACCTTTGTTCTTTGCTGCAATCTCACCGATTTTCCTCAGCATTGTACTCACGAAAAGAACAAGACAGGAGGGGCTGGAATGCAGCAATGTCCTTCCCATCACCACTGGACTACAGAAGAGGATGCCAACCATTTCTACCTTGGCAGAGTCACGCTGCCCACTGGCTTGCACCAGATCAGGGGAACCCAAATACTTGCTTATAAATTAAGTCCTCAACTTCTGCCACTTCAGATCATCTCCAGAGAGAGTGAGCATAGAACACAGGACATGGAAAACCTCAGTACAAACAGGCCCTTCAGCCCACAAGTTGCGCTGATCATATCCCTACCTACTAGGCCTACCTATAACCCTCAATCCTATTAAATCCCATGTACTCATCCAGAAGTCTCTTAAAAGATCCTAACTAGTTCGTCTCCACCACCACCGACGGCAGCCGATTCCACTCACTCACCACCCTCAGTGAAAAACTTACCCCTGACATCTCCTCTGTACCTACTCCCCAGCACCTTAAACCTGTGTCCTCTCGTAGCGATCATTTCAGCCCTGGGAAATAGCCTCTGAAAATCCACCCAATCTATACCTCTCAACATTTTATAAACCTCTATAAGGTCACCTCTCATCCTTTGTCTCTCCAGGGAGAAAAGACCTAGCTCCCTCAACCTATCCTCATAGGGCATGCCACCCAATCCAGGCAACATCCTTGTAAATCTCCTCTGCATCCTTTCAATAGCTTCCACATCTTTCTTGTGATGAGCGATGTAGAGATCGATGTCCATGCAAGAATTAACAAACCAGCATCGGTCTTCCAAGGCTCCACACGGTCTGAACATCCAACACTAACACCTACACGGGCATGAAGCTGTGACTCTACAAACCTATAACAGTACCAGCTGCAATCTATGCCAGCGAGGCTTGGAAGATAACGTGAGTTGGACCCCTTTCACCAGTGTTGCCTGCATAAGATCCTGGCCATCAGATAGAGACATCATCACTAAAATCCTGCAGAGAACTGGGTAGAAGCACCATCAGGATATCATGGCAGAATGGCTGGGCACATCCGGAACAGATATGGGGAGAATGTTCAGATTCTGCATAGACAGTGACTCAAGCCGGGAATCGAACCCGGGTCTCAGGAACACCCTATCAGAGTGGCTGCAGAATGGATATCACCAGATGGGAAAAGATGACAGGCCCAGGCTAAAACCACCTGGCAAACTACATTTAAGGAAAAGCTTCAAGGAGTGGGACACCTCCTGGGCTGAAGCAAAAGAGATTGTAATGGACCAGGACTGGTGGCAGAATCAACCACATTGTTGTAGCTCTGGAGCCACATGTAGATCAGACCAGGTAAGAATGGCACATTTCCTTCTCTAAAGGCCATTAGTGAACAAGATGGGTTTTTCCAACAATAGTTTCATGGTCATCAGTAGATTCTTAATTCCAGATATTTTTTATTCAAATTCCACCATCTGCCATGGAGGGATTTGAACCCCAATCATTAGTTGAGTTTCTGGATTAATAGTCTAGGGATAATATCACTAAGCCATCATATCCCCACAGTGTTAATGCAAGCCTACTTGTGACACTAATAAATAAACTTACGCATCTTTGTTAAATCTCACAATTTCATTTACTGAGTATTCCAGAAGAAAATGATGCAAAACCTTCAATTCTGAAAATGATTTGAAAAGTGCGATGATCTCAAGGCTCCCTCGCTGCAATACTTGTTAATTGACCTCCTCCCTATTCAAATATTTACTGCAGACTTTCCACCGCGAGTGAGTCATTGACCAGGGGATCTGAGAGACAACACCTCTGATTATGTGAATCAATGTTATTTTATACCCTAGCAAGGGTGGGGAGTAGATCTGATCCCAGTTCCAAATTGATCCTGCCTTCATAACTTGTGGGCACATATGACAAAGTGTCAATGTAGCCTGCAGAGACTGGCCAAGTTTGCCCCCGGCCTTTTCGGTTTTCAATTTGGATTTCACTTTTACCAGGCTTACACAATGGATCGAGCATTCATCCAATTTCCTGAAGATATCTGGGAACATCCGTTAGACTGGGTTTCTCAGAGTAACCGTACAGTTGCGAGGCACTAGTGTAACGGCTTTCAGAGTGGACTCTGTAGGTCTTGTGCTGTTATGATTCTATGGCTAACCAGTTTGCTGGTTGTCATTTATCAGAAGAGAAAGAGAGTTAATATATTGTTCACCGTGTTTATCAGAGTGGCGTTACATTCCATCCTTACATCTGTGGTGTGTCTCGTAATTGTTTTGTTAGGATTTTACCAGAACATTTCCTGGGGAGGAGATGGTGTTTCATTTATCCTCTAGAAAAGAAAGCAAAATTGCCTACAATTTCTTCATTGCTAAGTGGAGGCCTTGAGTCATTCAGATTGGGAAAGATGGTTTATTAAGGTGATACACCCTTTTTGCTTCGAGCACTGAAGCTTATATTGCACATTGCTCAAACATCCAAAACCCAGTCACCCATTTTCCACCTTTACTCAACAGACAGTTAAATCGGATGGCCTCAGTATGTCCACTCCAGGCGTCACCAATTTATTGGGCTCTGACAAAGGATCACGCAGACTCGAACACTGGCTCTTTTCCCTCTCCACACAGGCTGTCAGACCTGCTGAGATTTTCCAGCATTTTCTGTTTTTTGGCTCAGATTCCAGCATCCACAGTATATTCGCCTTTAATCATTTTATTGGTTTTCTGTCCGACTGTGAACCAACTTTGTGTATACTGCTATGTACCCTTTTGATATGTGCCTGCATTTTACTAAGCCTCAAAGACAGGCTCTTTATTGTATAGAAAGCCATCTACACACCCTCTGCTCAATTCCAAAAATCAGTCCATTAATCCTTGCTGCCAATTTCTTCAATCGATAACTGCACAGTAATTAGCACTGCTGCCTAATAGCGCCGAGACCCAGGTTCGATTCCTGGCTTGAGTCACTGTCTATGCAGAACCTACACGTTCTCCCCATATCTGTGTGGATTTCCTCTGGCTACTCTGGTTTCCAGATGTGCTGGTTAGGTGCATTGGCCATGCTAAATTCTCTCTTAACGTACCTGAACAGGCACCGGAGTGTGGCAACTAGGGGATTTTCACAGTAACTTCATTGCAGTGTTAACGAAAGCCTACGTGTGACAAACAAATTAATTAGTGTCACAGGTAGGCTTACATTCACATTGCAATGAAGTTACTGTGAAAATCCCCTAGTTGCCAAACTCCAGCTACACTGAGGGAGAATTTAGCATAGCCAATGCACCTAACCAGCATGTCTTTTGGACTGTGGGGGGGAAACCAGAGCACAGAGGGAACCCATGCAGACACGGGGAGAACATGCAAACTCCACGCAGGCAGTGACCTAAGTCAGGAATTGAACCTGGGTCTGTGCACTGTGAGGCAGCAGTGCTAATCACTGTGCCATCTATCTACTTGATTCTGTAAACAACCTGCCTGGCATTTTTTCCGATCCTTAAACAATCCCACTTAACTTTAATGTCAGCATCCCATCCTGCACACCCCATAAAGTTCTACAATATTTGTGGGCATGAAAGTAAGTTTGCAATGTCCCGGGCTTTTTTGTGTAGTCAAGGCACAGCTTGGAGGAACCGGATATGATCAGTTTACATTGGAGTTTCTACTAAACAGTGGGGCTTCAAGGCAGCGCCAACATCAAACAGGTTGACAAGCACAAAATTTGGCAACTGACAGCGTCAGAGAGCAACTCCTGTGGAGGAACCAATCCATCTTCATGTTCTTCTGCTGAGCTGAATCCATTCACAGTGATCCTATGTTAACAGCTCACTGCGCCAGACTGGGGCAGGCTGGGACAAGAGCAACAAAATATTCAACAAATTGCTTTAAAGTTCTTCACTGGCCTACCCTAGCCTCAAGACCTTCTGAAAATCCAAAATTTAGATCATTTACTGTCACATGATCAAACCAAATTCCAAGACAGGTTTGCTTCAGATGTATAGAAAGGGCACTTCTGGTGAGGAAACAAAGTTTATCTGTTAGTGTCACGTGTAGGCTTACATTAACACTGCAATGAAGTTACTGTGAAAATCCTCTGGTCGCCACACTCCGGTGCCTGTTTCGAGTACACTGAGGGAGAATTTAGCATGGCCAATGCACCTAACCAGCATGTGTTTCGGAGGAAACCCACGCAGACATGGAGAGAATGTGCAACTCCATACGGACAGAGACCTAAGCCAGGAATCAAACCCAGATCCCTAGTGCTGCGAGGCAGCAGCGCTAACCACTGTGCCGCTGTGCTATCCATCAAATGATCCGTTGTATTCGATTCTGAAAACAACCTGGCATTTACTTTGAGTCTTGAATAATCCTATTACCTGCTGTAAGATTGCACTAACAATCCTTCTTTGTTCATAACAAGTTTTTCAATTCAGACCATGAGTCAGTTTGAGCTATGTGGGAGAATCTCGTTCATATGATCAAGGTATGGTCAGTGTGCATTTGTAATGCATATTTTATGCAGGCAATTTAGAAAATGGGGACGTGTACATTGTATAATAAGGGTGAAGACTACACATCCAATGTTGGCAGACATTTAGATTACCAGTAGCGTAGAATAAAAAGATCCTCTCAAGCCCCAAACAATA
Source organism: Carcharhinus amblyrhynchos (assembly GCF_965287045.1). Classification (NCBI taxonomy): domain Eukaryota; kingdom Metazoa; phylum Chordata; class Chondrichthyes; order Carcharhiniformes; family Carcharhinidae; genus Carcharhinus; species Carcharhinus amblyrhynchos. The sequence continues at coordinate 22,173,809 of NC_137351.1, read as the reverse complement.
AATCATATTTTAAGCAATATCTGGGTGTAGGAATGAGTTTGCAAAAAGTTCAAAATCATTGCCAAGTACACAATGGGGGTTCAGATTTGGGTATTTTAAGTTCTGCAGACAATTCCCAGTGACTACCTACGATCAGAATTTCAGAACAGCCCACGATAACTCACAACAGAAGTTTCAATATTCCCAGAGGATTAGACCAAGTCTCTGGAAGCTCCCACTCGTGAATCTGGCAGGCCCAGGTCAGCAAGTTCAACAAGAAACACCAAAGTGGGAGCTGCTCCAAAGGATTCAAATTCTCCTATTCAAGGTGTGTCCAGATGAGGTTAGCATGACAAAAGCCCAAGGTGACAAATGTTGTATTTCCTCAAATTGTGCAGATGACAGAAAGCAAACATAGGGAAAGTCTAGTCCTAAGGATAGGGCTTCATGAACAAAAATCAAAAACTCCCCACATCAGCGATAATTTGGAACCAGAGTAACAGGGCATTTGGCCCAACTGCTTTGTGCCTCAAACGAGCCTTTTCTTACTTCCATCAGCATATCCTTACATGGGGTCGCACACTGGTTAGCACTGCTGCCTCATAGCGCCAGGGATCCAGGTTCAATTCCTGGCTTGGGTGATTGTCTGTGTGGAGTTTGCACGTTCTCCACGCCTGCGTGAGTTTTCTCCAGGTGCTCTGGTTTCCTCCCACACTCCAAAGATATGTAGGATGGGTGGATTGGCCATGCTAAATTGGCCCTTACGTTAGATGAGGTTAGTCATGGGAAAGATGTGGTGTTACGGAGATGGGGGTTCGATGGGCTGAATGGCCACTTCTGTCCTATATGGAATCTATATCATCTTTCTACCTCATTTGTTTATTTAGTTTCTCCTTAAATACATGTATGTAATTCGCCTAAGCTGCTCCTGAACTTCATGGTGGGGCACTTGAGCCTCAGAAGCATCCACTTCATCAACAATTCTCTTGATAGATACAGCTAAACGGGTATCCTGGGTTGGACATCATGGGCACCAGCCAATAGGTACAGTAGGCCAGTGGGTAGCATGTTTGTCTCTGTCCACTTTATATGAATGGTGCGACTCTATAGTACGAACACTTCCAAACCCCCACCCCACTCCAGTCCAAGCCCCCAATCAGATAAGGTCTGTCAGCAGAAATTACCAATACCCCACACCCTCAGTTATCAGCTGAAGTCATGTCCCGTCCATAAAAAGCCAATCAGCTCAGCGCCAGGACATCACTGCAGTGTTCCTAAGGACTGTATCCGAGGCTCAAAGAGCTGCTTCACTGACCATCCCCTCACCATAAGGTCAAGTCAGGATAGTCACTGATGCTCGCACAGCGTTCAGTACCATTCACATCCACTCAGATACTGTTAGCTGTCCCATGCCTCTACGCAATAAGACTGAACAACATTCAGACTTGGGTGGATAAGTGGGCAAGTAACATTCATGTCCTCACACAAGTGGCAGACAGTGACCATCTGCAACAAGAATCTAACCACCTCACTTTGACATTCAATGGCATTACCATCACTGAATCCGCCCCTGTCAACATCTTGAGTTAGAACAGGCACATAGATATAGCACAAACCAGCCTCCCATCCATTGACTCCGTTTACACTTCCCGCTGCCTCAGAGAAACAGCCAGCATCATTAAGGGCGTCACACACCCCAGACATTCTCTCGTCCACCTTCTTCCGTCGGGAAAAAGATACAAAAGTCTGAGATCACGTACCAACCGACTCAAGAATAGCTTCTTCCCTGCTGCCATCAGACTTTTGAATGGACTTATCTTGCATTAAGTTGATGTTCTCTACACCCTAGTTAAGAACGTAACATTACATGCTGCACTTTCTCATTTCCTTCTCTATGAATGGTATGTTTTGTTGTATAGTGCACAAGAAACAATACTTCTCACTGTATGTTAATACATGTGACAATAATAAAGCAAATCAAATCATAGTTACAAGAGCAGGTCAGAGCATACGCATACTGCACCTAGTAACTCATCTCCTGACTTCCAACAACATAAGTCTTGAATTTGAAGGAATATTTACCACATCTCACAGATGAGTACAGCTGCAACAATGCTTAAGAAACTTGATACGTCCAAACAATGCAGCTTACTTCATTGGTGCCCCACCCACTCCCTTAAACATTCACTCCCTCTACCACTAGCGGCCCACGCATGTACCATTTACAAGAGACAATGCAGCAACACACCAAGGCTTTTTGACGAACAAACAGTCTGACTTTCACCATAGCGCAGTGGCACAGTGGTTAGCACAGCTGCCTCACGGCACCAGGGACCCAGGTTCAATTCCAGCCTTGGGTCACTGTCTGTGTGAAGTTTGCACAATCTCCCTGTGTCTGTGTGGGTTTCCTCCGGTGCTCTGGTTTCCTCCCACAGTCTGAAAGACGTGCTGGTTAGGTGTTAAATTCTCCCTCAGTGTACCAGAAATGTGGCGACCAGGGGACTTTAACTGTAACTTCATTGCAGTGTTAATGTAAGCCTACTTGTAACACTAATAAATAAACTTCACAACCTAGAAGCACATAAGAGTAGCAAATGCACGTGAACGTCACCATGCGACTGGGAAATATAAATTGGCGTTTCTTTACTATGAGCGTACCTACACCCGAGTTTAATACCCGAGACTTACTACCACCTTCTTGAGGGCAATAGAAGTTGATCTTACTGGCAATGCTCACAGCCCACAAAGGAAATGTTTTAAAAAGTAAGTTAGAAGAATGTAGTAAATGGCTACTTGTGTTTGGGGAATCATTTTCCGTGAGTAACTCGCAGGAGGTACAGAAAACTTTTCTTTTAAAAAAAAATCCATGACAAACACAAGCCTTTGAGCAAGTCTGAGCAAATTCAAACAGGAAATGCTGCTTCTAACTGGAGAGCAAACCTGGAATGTGGCACTGAGTAGTTGTGCATCAGCTAACCTCCCTAGTGTTCTCACTTTCTGAATGCCGGAACATTCAGGCCTTCATACAAATGGGACCACATTAATCAGCTTGGCCACAACATTTACCCAAACCAGAGTGCTGAAGGCCATTGCCACATATTCCTTTCCCACTGCCTGTCAACTTGTTCAAAATGCCAAGTACAGTTTCGTGCAGTAAACTACATCACGGCGAGTTGTCGGGAGGTGAGCAACTAAAATAATCAGGGATAAAATGTACAGAAACAATACATTTCGTGTCGCCATCCAGCTAACATTAACACGTTCTAATCCCGCCACCATTCTGTGCTGAGAGAAAACAAAATCTGCAAACCAGACACTGGTACTTAAGGAGTTAAAATCCTTGAAAACTTCCAAGCGCTGGTGAAGTAAAGAGTGGATGGAGTCGATAGCAATATTTCAAATGCTTTCAGGGAGATTGAGCAGTGAGTTTGGCAGGGTCAGCGAGCTGACGGTTAATCATAAAGAGACACAAGCAGCCCAGAGCACTCAGTAATCCTACATCCAACATCTCAAACCCATCCTTACCTGCACCAGTCTCCAGAGATTCAGGTTAAAAGTAGCTGGGATCAGCCTGTGGCAGCACTTAAACAGCTCCACCTGCAAAGCACACAGCATTTTAGCTTACGTGTCAGTGTTTGCATTTGCTTGGGAACTTCCTGAAGTGAAGGCGTGGCTGCCTCGAGTGTCGCGATGGAGAATTAAAAGGTGAGTGACAGGTTCTGAAGTAACTTCATCGCCCCGAGTACTCGCAAACGTTTCCGAGCTCTTAAAAATGGTGCTGGTGGAAGCTGACATTAAACCAGTCAGCAAAACGAATGAATGAATCCATAAACTAAAAGTTGGTGTGCGTGTAAAAAAAAACATTTTGGAACTCTGATCCAATATTTATTCCAAATTTCAACAATAAAGATTTTGTGGAAGGGAAATTAGATCAAAGATCCCGGCTAAAAATGGTTCATTATTCCAAGTGCAGCATCTAGAGGCCAGTAATATGACATTGGAGAGCCTGATGAGTAAAATTCCTCAGGAATTAGCTTCTCTTAACTCACGGCACAATGGTTAGCACTGCTGCCTCACAGGGCCAGGAGCCCAGGTTTGATTCCGAGCTCCAGTCACTATCTATGCGGAGTTTGCATGTTCCCTGCGTGGGTTTCCTCCGGGTGCTTCAGTTTCCTCCCACGGTCTGAAGGACGTGCTGGTTGGGTGCATTGGCCACGCTTAGTTCTCCCTCAGTGTACCTGAACAGGCACCGAAGTGTGGCGATTAGGGGATCTTCATAGCAACTTCATTGCAGTGTTAATGTAAGCCTACTTGCGACACTAATAAATAAACTTTAAATACACCACAGGGGCTCAGAAAATCCTCCCTTAGTTTCAAGACTGGAGCACAAAAATCTAGGCTGACACTCCAGTGCAGTACCAAGGGAGTGCTGCATCGTCAGAGGCACAGTGTTTGAGCTGACATGTTATATAGAGATCCCATCTGTCCTCTCAATTGGATAGAAAAGATCTCAATGCACTATCTTGAACTGAAAGGGGAGTTATCCCCAGCATTCAAGCCACTATTTATATCTCAAACGAGCATTGCACAGGATCACAAAAGTCTCCCCATAATTTTTGACTTAATGGTTTCCAAGAAAGCATCATTCTCAAAGGCGGCTCCAGTTGATGAGGACCTTGTTTGAGCTGATGCTTCACTTGGGGAGGGAAGAGAAAGATTTTATTTTTAAACTGTAGGTTAATCCTCTTTATGCCCCCTTCATCTTTCGATTTGGCCGTAAATCCTTTTGCTGCATCTCACCTTTTAAGCTCCAAAATGGGCAAAGAAAAAATAGCAACAGTTAATTGGTTACTGGGTGCCGAAAATGCCAGTCCCACACTTACACCAGGCATTTCCAATCAGATGTGTGTTACTTGCTGGGTGTTGAAATGAATAGACCTTGGAGATTATCTTGTTCGTATGCAGTGTTACAAATGTGGGACTTTACAAGACAAAGCCAAAATATGCAAATGCTGGAATCTGAAACACAAAAAACAGAAAATGCTGGAGAAACTCAGCAGGTCTGACAGCATCTATGGAGAGAGAATAGAATTAACATTTCGTGTCTGGATGACCATGACTTGAAACATTAGCTCTATTAGCTAATGTTTCAAATGATTCAAGTCTGGATGGTCATCCAGACTCAAAACTTTAATTCTACTCTCTCTCCACAGATCCTGTCAGACCTGCTGAGTTTCTCTAGCATTTTCTGTTTTTGTTTCACTTTACAAGACAGTTGCGTTTTAAAATCTCTCCTTTAGTCTGAAGTGAAATAGGCTGGTCTGACGAGAGATAGTCATCATACTAGTCCCCTGCCTGGAGATAGGCCCATGTGATCTGGTTTTTATGGAGAAACAATGAAGTAGAATAGTTTGGAGCTAAATTGGGTGGCGGGAGTTTCTGTATGTAGCTTGGGCCCGTACTCATTACAAACTGGGCTCAGGGTTGTCGAAAGTTCCTTTGCAAAAAGGCGAGAGGTGAAAGCACACAGCTTTCAATAAAATTAAGGTGTTTTGCATTGTGTTCAAACACAGATCCTAGAACATCCTAACCCAATGCATCCTGGGGTGCTTTCGACTGGGACCCTGCCAAGAGATTAAGCACTGGGAGGTAATCCAGAATATTTACTTCAATTAAAAAAGTAAGCTCGTTGTTTTAAATGAAAATAATCTTAATGAAGTGGGTTTATGCAAAACCAGGACTTCAAACAGATTACATTTTGCTCTTACCAATTTCTTTTAATTTACAAAGCAAGATTTTAAAAAAAAGTCAATTGTGTAACCCAGCTAAATTATTTAATTTCACAGCTCTCAGCAAATATCTTCAAGTATTTTGTTGGAGGGGGGAATGGTCACACAGATAATGGGCAAGATTCTCTGGCCTCCCTGCGGCACGTTTCTTGGAGACGCGAGGCAGCGTGCCGTTGTCCAGCTGTGGGATCATCAGGTTCCGCCCTATCAACGGGATTTCCCATTGATACTACCCCACGCCACCGGCAAACCCAGTGGGACGTGCCATTAGCAGGACCAGAAGATCCCGCTGGTATGAAGAGCCGGAAGATTTCACCCAATGAGTTGAAGGTGAAGACAGTAAAGTGTTTGCAATCAGTCATGTCTGTGGAAAGAGGAGGCGGCTATTTAGCGCTTCGGACCTGCCCCACTATTCCATTGGATCATGGCTGACCCACATCTCAACTCCATTTGTCCACGCAAGTTCCACATCCCTTCCTAAATAAACAAAAATCCAAGGATCACAGATGACCTTTGGTGAGGCAAATTCAAGACCTCCACGAGTCTGTGTAGGAAAAGCAACTCTGGATATCATTCCTAAAGAGAACATTGAAAGCAGCAACAGAGGGATGTGGGAAATCCTGATATCAGGAGCGTATTGGCTGAAGGAGTGACCTCTAGTGGTGGAACAAGGTTTTGTAGAAAATACATTGCTCCAGAAAGCACCCCCCCCTCACATTAAATTTATGAATTAGCTTAAGTTTTAGATGATAGTGATCAGCACAGTAACAAGAAAACCATTTGACAAACTCATTTGAGAGATCATAATATCCACGATAACCCAGCTTCTTGTTTGCTCTGTTCGCTGCCCTATCATCTCTGGAGGTGATTTGGAGATGCTGGCGTTGGACTGGGGTAAGTACAGTAAGAAGTCTCACAACATCAGGTTAAAGTCCAACAGGTTTATTTGGTAGCACGAGCCACAAGCTTTCGGAGTGTTGCTTCAAGGAGCAACTGTTATTAACACTGCTTCAAGGAGCAACGCTCCGAAAGCTTGTGGCTCATGCTACCGAATAAACCTGTTGGACTTTAACCTGGTGTTGTGAGACTTCTTACTATCTGTGGAGATATCATCAGCCAACACCCACTTTACAGATTTCTAGATTTGACACCGAGTTCAACAATTTTAGATCATAACCCTCTTTTAAAAACAATTTTTTTCTCCCAATGTCACTCCTCCACCCCCACCATCTTCTTTAGTTGTAAACACTACCACTAACACTCCCTTTATCTTGTGTTCCATGAAATTGCTGTCAAATCTCACCTATCCCTGACTATCTGTTTTTGTCCAACCTCCTATTAAACAAAATAAACTCCATCTCGTTTCTCCCTCTCGAGGTCTGAAGAACAGTCAAAGCGTTAACCCGGTTTCTCTCTCCACAGATGCTACCAGACCTGCTGAGATTTTCCAACACTTTTTTATTTTTATTATCCCTTAGGCTCTACTTCTTAGCCCACTGATTGGACACACAAGTCTTTTCTATGTATAGTTCAAATATACATCTATAAAACATGCACATGTCCTCTTGAATTTCCTTTGCCACTGATGAATCCGTATGTAAACCTTACCCATTTCATAGAATCATTGCAACCCCACAATGCAGGAGCTGGCGGTTTGGCCCATCGAGCCTGCACCAACAACAATCCCACCCAGGCCCCACTCCTGTAATCCCACACATTTACCTTGTTAATCCCCCTGATAAGAAGAGCAATTTAACATGGCCAATCCACCTAACCTGCATATCTTCGGACTGTGGAAGGAACCTCACAACATCAGGTTAAAGTCCAACAGGTTTATTTGGCAGCGCCAGCTTTTGGAGCACTGCCCCTTCATGAGTGGACAGTGCTCTGAAAGCTTGCGCTGCCAAATGAATCTATGAGACTTTAACCTGGTGTTGTGAGACTTCTTATTGTGCTTACCCCAGTCCAACCCCAGCATCTCCTCATCTGTGGAATGAAGCCAGAGCACTCGGTGGAAACACACACGGACACAGGGAAAACATGCAAACTCCACACAGACAGTGACCCAAGCTGGGAACGAACCTGGGTCCCTGGAGTTGAGGCAGCACTGCTAACCACTGCGCCACCATTTCTTGGATCTTTCCTCACGAGTCCACTTGGTTTCATCTACACAGACTAGAAACTGGAGAGATCCCATCACACACCACAGATCCCTCATCTTATAATTCAGATATAGGTATCAGTGGTCCAATTTTAACAAAATCCCACTGAGTTTACAAAGTGGAAAGTCAAAATCAGCACTTAAATAAGCTGCTAGCTTTTAAAAACCAGAATTAAATTAAATTCAAATGTTGCTTTAGAGTAAACAGGAACCCTTTTGATAAGAGTAGAGTTCGCAGTGAAGAAAAGAATGTCTGTCCTTGCTGTTATAATGTGACCAATGGTAACATGTGAGGGTCAGCTGACCCGGTAGACAAATGTAACCAATGGCAAAATGATGTGGTAGTCAGCTGACCCAATATAAATAAAAAGCAGATGGGAATTATGAGGAGCTGGTATGACTCAGGGTGTGGCCCCAAGTGTTAAGAGTAATGAAGTTTTTTTTATTGAACCTTTTTGATTTACTTTCAGAAGTTAGTTCTCTTATTGCTTGCTAGTGAAGTACCCTTACTGCTCGGATGAACATTACATGTGCAGTGGACAATGGAGAACCTGTGGATGTGGTGTATCTGGATTTCCAGAAGGCACTTGACAAGGTGCCGCACCAAAGTCTGCTACATAAGATAAAGGTGCACAGTGTTACGGGTAGTGTATTAGAATGGATACTGGATTGGTTAACTAACACAAAGCAAAGAGTAGGGGAAAATGGGTGTTTTTCTGGTTGGCGATCAGTGACTAGTGGTGTGCCTCAGAGATCAGTGCTGGGACTGCAATTGTTTACGATTTACATAGACGATTTGGAGTTGGAGACCAAGTGTAGAGGTCAAAATTCGCAGATGACATTAAAATGGGTGGAAGAGCAAAGAGTGCAGAGGACGCTGAAAGTATAAATAATCTAAGTGAATGGGCAAGAGTCTGGCAGAGTACAATGTTGGTAAATGTGAAGTCATCCATTTTGGTAGGAACAACAGCAAAATGGGACTATTATTTAAATGGTAAAAAACCTGCAGCATGCTGCTGTGCAGAGGGACCTGGGTGTCCTTGTGCAAGAATCTCAGAGTTGGTTTGCAGATGCAGCAGGTAATTAAGGCAGCGAATGGAATTTTGTCCTTTATTGCTAGAGGGATGGAGTTTAAAAACAGCAAGGTTATGTTGCAGCTGTACAAGGTGCTGGTGAGGCCACACCTGGAGTAATGTGTACAGTTTTGGTCTCCCTACTTCAGAAAGGATATACTGGCACTGGAGGGGGTGCAGAGGAGATTCACTAGGTTGATTCTGGAGTTGAGAGGATTGGCTTATGAGGAGAGACTGAGTAGACTGGGGCTGTGCTCATTGGAATTCAGAAGAATGAGGAGAAATCTTATAGAAACCTAAGATTATGAAGGGAATAGATAAGATAGATGCAGGGAAGTTGTTTCCACTGGTGGGTGAAATTAGAACTAGCCTCAAAGGAAAATCAGATTTATTACTGAGTTGAGAAGGAATTTCTTCACACAAAGGGTTATGAATCTGTGAAATTCCCTACCCAGTGAAGTAGTTGAGGCTACCTAATTAAATGTTTTTAAGGCAAGGATAGATAAATTTTTGAACAGTAAAGGAATTAAGGGTTATGGTGAGCAGACGGGTAAGTGGAGCTGAGTCCACAAAAAGATCAACCATGATCTTACTGAATGGCGGAGCAGGCTTGAGGGGCCAGATGGCCCACTCCTGTTCCTAGTTCTTATGTTCTTATATTCACTCAGGGGGAGCAGCAACTGGGAATGATTTAGCTACTGCAACTGCACATACAGCAATTTATCCAAATCCACTTCACAAATCGTACTGAATTGCACAACACCAGTTCACTGAAACATCGATATAAATATAGTGGAGGGTAAATTGTCTCCAGGCTCATCAGAATAACAACATCAATATTTAACCATTTTCAACAGTAATCCTTACTACTGAAGCAGACAGGGAAATAAGCAACTTGTAAGTTGTCTCCAAAGACTTATAATATTCAGTCTGGGCAGCAATAGTAACATTGCTAAAAGAACACAGGAACTCAGTGCAGGTGTTGGTTCACTAACGTCCTTTAGAGATGGAGATGTGCTGTCCTTACCTGGTCTGGCCTACGTGTGACTCCAGAGCCACAGCAATGTGATTGAACAAGGGCAACTAGGGATGGGCAAGGGCAACTAGGGATGGGCAATAAATGTTGGCCAGCAATGCCAGGTCCCGTGAATGAACAAAAATAAATGCTTTGGAGCTATAGTACTGGGAGGTCTATACTGAGCTGCAGTCACAAGGGAAGAAGCAGTTTCACATTCGGACATGCATTTACAATGGAGCGGGCTGGTAATGTTAAATTATACAAGCAAGTGTTTCGTTAAAGAATGCTCCAAAGTGAGCGAAGTAGTACGGTTTTACAAGCAAATGGATTTTCTTGGGGATTTGATTGCTTTCGTATTGAGCCATCTTGGGGCTTTTGGAAGCCTCTGTATATTGATGTCAGTTCTCAAGGCATCACAGGTTCCATTGCAATGGTTAATGGCCAGAAACATGGAACCATCACTGCCCATCAAAAGACACTCCCCGAAGTTCTCCTCCCATCTGGCGGAGACAGGGTGCAAGTCTTGCCACTATTCTCACTCTGCCCAAGCGAGTGTTGTCACTCGGACATCTTAAAAAGGACAAAAAACAGGTTAGAAATGTTTTCACTCTTCAACAAATTCAGGGGCAATTACGACACAGCTTTTTACACAATATTCTGTGGCGTTAAACTTGTGGATTGAGCCTGTTGCTTCATGGAGTAATTTTCCACTGAGGAAGACATGCCATGACCTCACTAGTTACACTGAAGTCAGTAGCACTTTTTAAAAATGTATTTTTGATGCATTTAACGTTTCTTTCACATCCAATTGCATCTTACATGACGCGGATAGATGGACGATACTGCACAGACTGTTTAACTCATCCATTTGCACTGCCAGAGACCAGATTGATCCAGCACTGGATTGAAAACCGGAGAGGGGTGAATTCAAACCATTAGAAAAAGCCCAATTACTGGTCAGGCCGTCTAGACTCAGTCACAGCAAGTTATCGGAGAGAAATTGAGGAAAAAGAATGACAGTCCTAAAATGGGAATGTTCGGCAGCTGATCAGTTACGCAATTACAGCTTTCAAAATAAAAGTGAACCATTTGCCTTTTGTACAACTCCATTTTTTAAGGGGAAAATAAACCTACAGTGTGAATCTGAGAGACTGATCTATTCCCAGCTCTGACGCAACTGCCGATACTCTGAGTCAGAATCCAGCATGAAGCGTGCAAATTAATTCTTCCTTTGGGAAGGGGGGAAAAACAGGTCATCGGAGCTCACCATCTCCACCAGATGACAGGAGACAAAGTTAGGTACTTGGGAGGAGTGAAAAGATTAAGAGGAGGAGAGACTTGGAGTCCAACAATACACTATGGCACTCCACAGCTGTGAATGCAAGACAAATTTAATCTTCAATTAGTCAGGGCTAGATGCCACAAATCCACTTCAGATCATCTCAAATAAGGGCAGATTTTTTTCACATAGAATTCAATAGTGCAGAAGGAGGCCATTTGGTAAATCAAGTCTGCGCCGACCACAATCTCATCCAGGCCCTATCCCCATTACCCCCTAATCCCATGCAATTATAGAATCCCTATGGTGCAGCAGGCCATTCAGCCCATCTGTACCAAACACAATGCCATCCAGGCCCTACCCCCACAATCCTATGCATTTACCCTAGCTAATCCCCTGATACTAAGGGGCAATTTTAAGATGGCCAATCCACCTAACCTGCACATCTTTGAATGTGGGAGGAACCCGGAGGAAACCCACACAGACACGGGTAGAATGTGCAAACTCCACACAGACAGTAACCTGAGCTGGGAATTGAACCCGGGTCCCTGGCGCTGTGAGGCAGCAGTGCTAACCACTGTGCCACCCATCAAATGATCCGTTCTATTTCATTCTGAAAACAACCTGGTATTTATTACACCGAATGAATCGATGTAAGATTGCGACAGATAACAATCCTTAAGTGGCATAAGGCGGTAAGAATTTGGGTCAGAGCACAAACTTGGGACGATAAGAAGAAAACCAGTTATTTCAAACCCCGTTAAACAGAATTATCATATTTCAAGATACAATCAATCAGACAATCTCTTTCATGATTTCATTTGATTTGCAGCGCTGGAATTCAGCAAACTCCACATTCACTCGTTATAAATGAAGTGGCTTTTTATCTCAAAATAAAAATCTATTGCAGTCAATTAAATTCAGAGTCAGTGAAGGCAGGGCGGCCTCAACTATCCTCATGAGCAAACAAACAATAATCATTGGATCAAAGTTGTTCAAGGCCTCGTAACACTTCGAGATACTGAACAGAATCAGCTGGAATACTGATCACGTTTTTAAAAAAAAGTGCATAAACAACTCATACCTGGGTACGATGCAAAACAAAATCCAGCCCAGCGTCCAAAAGTTGTGTCCAATCCCACAAGCAAGCAAACTCCACTGCTGCGGCCTAGTCACGAAGCATCCCTTTCATCCAGGACGCTAAGATTGGGGAGGGTGAGGTGGGGGAGGAATAAAGAGGGAGAACAGAGAGAAATTTCGACAAAGTCAGAACACTCCGACCGTCTAACTGGGGCCTTGTCTGATACACACAATATAAACTGACTCTACGAGCAGAGAAGGAGAGAGACAAAACTTACACCGCAAATCCAATAGACACAAGAAGCAGCCGCCAACTACAAAGACTGCAGCCGTTCCTAATCGGGATCAGCTGCTTATCATGTGGCCCTGAAGACTGATCAAGGCCTTTCCCTTCAGAACAAACTATCCAATTAAATTCGAAAACCATGACTCCAGCATATTAACCAAATCGTCAAATGTTCTGAAACTTCAGTAATAGCAAACAGCATCATAAAAGCTCAGTTAGCCTCGTCATCTGTGGACCAAAGGCTTCATTTGCCCATCTCAAATGTACGGCAACGTCTGACTAAATGAAAAGTAGAAAATATCGCAGGTGCTGGATATCTGAAACAAAGACAGGAAATGTTGGAAATATTCAGCAGATCTGGGGGCTTCTGCAGAGTGAACATTAACCTTGCATCAGATGTAATGTTTTATGTTCTAGTTATGCGCTTCAGGTTGTCTTTTGAAATCTTCCCCAAACATTCCTCTTTGGAACTCTGATTCTCGAAGCTGAAGGAAGTTTCCAGACTGAAGAGACTCAACAAGTTAGCTGAGTCTCAGAACACAGCCCAAGGGTTTGCAGGGTGGTACAGGAGTTAGCACCAGGAACCCGGGTTCGATTCCCGGCTTGGGTCACTGTCTGTGTAGAGTCCGCACGTTCTCCCTGTGTTTGCATGGGTTTCCTCCGGGTGCTCCAGTTCCCCCCCCCACACAGTCCAAAAGACATGCTGGTTAGGTGAACTGACCATGCTGAATTCTCCCTCCGTGTACCCAAACAGGCATCAGAGTGTGATAACTAGGGGATTTTCACAATAACTTCAATGCAGTCTTAGTGTACGCCTACTTGAGACACTAACAGATAAACGATAAAAACCAGGGACAGAGCGCCAGATAGATGGATCAGTGTTTCAATGGACAGCAAAATTATATGGTCACTTGCAAAGCCTGTGTAAAAAGATAAAAATTAGCATGAAGCAGCCACCAGCCCCTCAAGCTTGTTCTGCATTCAATAATTATCCGATTGGGACCTTAAACCCATCTTTCTGATTGTCCTCAAAACCAGTTTTCTCCCCGCTCCCGATGACTCAAACAAAACTATTGGACAATTTTATGCTCTCGAGCCAGTCCCACAATTTTGTTATGATCAGGGAGGGACCAGTAACTTATGTTGTAGACAATAGTCAAAATCTCAGTTACAGACCAAAACAAAACCACAAATTCCACAGTTCTAAAGAAGAATTTTCCTATACAAGTGGCAAAGCAAACTGTCATTACTATCCATAGAATCTCTGCAGTGCAGATGGAGGCCATTTGGCCCATCAAGCCTGCACCAATCTATCTAGGCCCTATCCCCGCAACTGTACATATTTACCCTGCTTTGCCCCATGACACTAAGGGTCAATTTAGCATGGCCAATCTACCGAACTGGCATATCTCTGTGCTGTGGGAGGAAACCGTAGCACCCAAAGGAAATTCACAAAGACACAGGGAGAACATGCAATCTCCACACAGTCACCCAAGGCCGGAATTGAACCCGGGATTCTAGCACTGTGAGGCAGCAGTGTAACCACTGCGCCACCGTACAGTCTATCCATATAATCTAATATCTAAAACGAGACAAGAACTAATAGGCAAACTGTGGTTGAACAGCACAATCTGTTTGTTAAACGAATGCCATGATCGAGGCAGGTCCCGCCAGTTTCTCAGCAGTTACCTGAGTTTTCTAGGACTTTTTGTGACTCAAAGTCTTCTTGAGGGATTCAGTCTCCATTCCTTCAAGGCAAAGCCTCTGATTTTTCTCAACAGCTGCTCCAACTCATACTGCCTCAACAACTACTCACCTCACAGTTACTCAACCTCTTCTCCCGAGACTGCACCCCACTGGATTCACAAGGCATGCTCCCCCCGGTATCCAATCACCAATGTGATCCCAGCTGCCAAGCTGCGCTGAGCCACTGCTCACTGACTTCCCTTTGCCCCAAACGCTGGCTTTGCAGGACAGGAGCTGAAAAACTGCTCCTGAGCTTCCGTGAGCCACAACTCCCCGGCAGCAGTGAGAAATACCTCCCTGATCTCTCTGACCCTCCGCAACACTGGGCAAAAACTGCCCCCGGCCTTCCCTGACCCCCAGCAGCGAGGAGCAAAGGACAGCAAGTCAGCTACACGAGGCCAGCAACCTTCTGCTGTCTACTCAGTTCAGACTAACCTGTTATTGGGGTTTCTTTTTGTGCCCAGAACCTCAGTTTCTTGGTTGGGCTTTTGCACCACATACTTATAGACTTGACCGAGTATTTTTGCACTATTCCTTTAGGTGCTGTGCTCAGGATTCCGGCACAGAGACGCTGAACTGATTGTTTTTGTGCCCGTGTGGACTTGCCCAGAAGCCCCAAGCACAGTACAGGTTGTAACCCTCAAGCCGGAGAGAAGACAGCACAAACTCAGGAGTACAGATTCCCTTACAAGTAAATAATAAAGCTTTATTATGTATTACAGTGGAAATATAGTCAGAGAACCAATAGCACAGTCAGAAAGTTGAATGTTCAGGTTCAATTTCAATACATCATCTTCACTGACTCCGCAGTAACTAGGGGAATTTGGAGTTAGTACAAGTGGATGCGATGCTAAACTGAGGCCCTACCTGCCAGTTCAGGTGGAATCCTCAGATGTCCTTCAGAGAACAGGATTTTCAACACTTCTCTCATCCGTCAATATCGTCTTCCCTTAACAATTATCACTTAAAAAAACCTGCACCATTTATCTCATTTGAATCCTAGAATCCTTACCATACAGGAGACCATTCAGCCCACTGAGTCTGTACCAACCATAACCCCACCAGGTCCTAACCCCACAAATGTACCCTGCTAATCCCCCTGAAACTTGAGTCAATTTTTAGCATGGCCAAACTAATCCGCAGATCTTTGGACTGCACTCTATTCTCCCACCTAATGCCACCAGGCTCCTGACCAGTACCCTGAGCGATCCACAATTACTATAAAAGGTGATTTTTAATCAATACGGATTGTGGAGATGTTTCTGCTCACTTCTGTAACACTGCATTGTAACTGCCATCCTTGGTCTGTAAGTCTCTGATATGATGGTTCTATAGTTCAAATATCTCAGATAGAGACGCTTAGCTGACATTGTGACGACTACAAAAGAAATAAATTAGATCTAATTAAGTTTAGGAGAGGCGATGGCCTATTGGTATTATCGCTAGACTATTAATCCAGAAGCTCAGCTAATGCTCTAGGGATCTGGGTTCAAATCCCTCCACGGCAGATGGTGGAATTTGAATTCAATAAAAACTTCCAGGAATTAAGAATCTACTGATGACCACAAAACCATTGTCAATTGTCAGAAAAACCCATCTGGTTCACTAATGTCTTTTAGGGAAGGAAATCTGCCGTCCTTACCCGGTTTGGCCTACATGTGATTCCAGAGCACAGCAATGTGGTTGACTGTCAACTGCCTTCTGAATAGGGGCAGCAAGGAATGGGGAATAAATGCTGGCCAGCCAGCGATACCCAAGTCCCACACATTTATAAAGAAAAATGTAAAAAGTTGTAACAGAATGGTAAACTGGCCAAACAAGATTCTTTCTAAAATAAAAACAAAACTAATAAATCCAGCACTTTAATAGTTATTTAAGTGTGAAATACAAACACCAAACACTGGAAAACAAAATTGCGAAAGGGAGGAGGCATTTTCTACCCCAATTCGTGGCATTATTGCATCTGTTGATTGTACATCAATGGTATCTAATTAGACACAATTGGAGGGTATTGATTGGAGTTTCATTTGTGCAGATGCAAAGAAGCACTCATTGAAACTAGGGTGTGGATGAGTTAGGAGATACATGCTTGGAATGCATCATTCCATAAATAAATGTTATGCAAAGTAAAGATCGATCCCAGTGCTATCCTTCGCAAATCAACTTCCTTGATTCTTTGAGCATCTGGCACTGTAGCATTCCACATCATGCAGAAGAGGTAAATTTTATTTAAAATTCCAGATAGAAAAGCAAACAGCCATGGCATGGGTGACTTTGAGCCTGTAGGTGCGAATGTTTATTTAAAGATATCTAGATGCGAGTTACACCTTTAGTATGCAATTTACATTTCATTAAAAACTTTGACAAAACGACAAGCAAGGTACACAACTTCTACACTGGTTGAAAATACATCCAGGTCGCTGACATTCAAGCCAACATTATAGTCTTACTTCATTTTATCCTCTCTTGCCTGCTCAAGAAAAGCTGCTTCAGGACTTGAACCTCTATGGAAGTTAGCACTAGTACAAGAGTAACATAGGAATTAGGAGCACAAGTAGGCAATTTGGCCCTTCAAGTCTGCTCTGCCATTCAATCCGATTATGGCTGATCTTTTCCTGGTCTCAAATCCACCTCCACACCTGTTCCCCATATCCCTCTATCCCAACTTTTATCAGGAATCTATCTGTCTATCCCCTTCTTGAAACCAACTAATGAATCAGACTCCACCACGCTCTGGGGCAGCAAGTTCCACAAATTCACCACCCTCTGCAAGAAGTAGTTCTTCCTCAATTTTAAAATCCATCACCCCTCAACTCATATCTGTAGCCTCTTGTTCTAAATTGCCCCACAAGGAGGAACATTTGGTCTACACTTACTCTACCAATCCATTTTAGTATTTTATATACCTCGATCAGATCCCCTCATATATTCATTGGAGTTTAGAAGAATAAGTTCTAACTGTTTAATCCCTCCTTATACATCAACCCTTTCACCCCGGAATCAATCTGGCGAACATGCTCTGAACTGCCTCCAACACCACCACATCCTTCCTCAAAAAAGGAGACCAGAATTGGACACAATATTCCAGATGTGGTCTCACCAACACCTTGTACAACTGCAACAACACTTCTCTACTTTTACACTCCAATCCTTTTGCAATAATGCCAACATCTCATTTGCCTTTTTTTAAAAATTACATGCTGTACCTGCATACCGACTTTCTGCGATTCATGAACAAAAACACCCAGATCCCTCTGCCCGGACACATTTTCAATCTGCCTTCTATTTAGATAATTTACCTATATTTTTCAGCCAAACTGGATAACCTCACATCGATCCATATTAAACGTCATCTGTCAAATCTTGGTCCATTTTCCGAGCCTATGTCCATCTGTAAAATTTTTATTTCCTCTCCACTGCCTGCTTTCCCACCCATTTTAGTATCATCTGTAAATTTTACTGCGTTACACTCTGTCCGGGTTTGCAGGTCATTTACATAGATTGTAAACAGTTGAGGTCTGAGGACTGACCTCCTGCAGCACTCCGCTAGTTACATTCCACCAGGACCGATTTATCCTGCCCCTCAGCTTTCTGTCAGTCATATAATCGTAGAATCCCTACAGTGCAGAAGGAGGCCATTCAGTCCATTGAGTCTACACCGACAACAATCCCACCCAGGCTCTATCTCCATGAGCCAATCCTCAACCCAATCTAGTACTCCACCCTCACCCATCTAACCTTTCCAATTACTCTTCCTCCACAATATTCTCTCCTGCACCTGGGCTCCAAAACCCGGAGGGGTCTGTCAGCTCGCCCTTCTCTTCCAATTTAAAACTGAGCCAAGCCAGGGACTTAAATGGCTCTGCTTTTAGGAAATAGCGGTCATAGTTACAGACCATGTGGCAATCATTAAAATTAGCTGAGATAAACACTCATTGGCGCCATTCCTCAGGTCAGGCACAAGTGCACTTTCACAAAGTGTTACTCTGCAGGATGACATCTTTAGTTGTTGCTAACTGATAGGAAGGTGCCTGCTTTGGCACGCTAGTGCGTAACTAAGCCAGGAAAGTGAAATTGTTCAAACCAAAATATCAGCCAAATCAGTGAAGACATCAACAGACCTTGAAAAAAAAACCTCGCATTTATATAGCGCCTGTCACAATCAAAGGACACCCCCAAAAAAGTGGTCAACAGTCAATGAAGCATGCAGCACTGTTGCAACATGGGACTTGTCAATTTATGCACAGCAAGCTCCCACAAACAGCAAATGTGATCATGACCCAAGGTGTTTTTGTCCTGTTAACTGAGATAAACACTCTCTTGCTCTGATATAGTGTCCACCTGAGGGAGTGCAAACATTTAATGTCTCATCTGATGGACATCATGCAAGAATCATACAATCACTACAGTGCAGAAAGAGGCCATTCAGTTCATCGAGTCTGCACTGACCACAATCCTACCCAAACCCTATTCTCGTAACCCCACATATTTACCCTGCTACTCCCCCGACACTAGAATCAATTTAGCATGGCCAATCAACCTAACCCACACACCTTTGAAGTGTGGGAGGAAACAGGAGCACCCAGAGGAAACTCACGTAAACACAAGGAGAACGTACAGATTCCACACAGACTGTGACCCAAAGCTAGAAGTGAACCCAGATCCCTGGCACTGTGAGGCAGCAGCACTAACCACTGTGCCACCATGCCATCCGAATACCTGATCACCACAGCACAGATTGTCAACCTAGATTTTTGTACTCAAGTCTTGGAGTTAAACTTGAATTCCCAACTTTCTGACTCAGGTGGGAGTACTGCCCATGGAGTCACGGTGACACCAAAGAGAAGTCCATGCCGAGTTTCCACTTGATAACTGGCAGCTCCTGCATGTGTGGGTAGCACTGGAGCAGAACTGGGTTCAGGTGCAACTACACTGTCTGCTTTATTGACTAGGTTAACAACACACTGTTTAGGCTCACACAGGAAGAATAGTCGCTTAGCTGTGTCTGAGAAGATAACCATGGAACTATATTCCAAGCTTCCCCCAGAGGGAACAAAAAGGAGAGGTAAGAAACTGATTCAATGCATGGGTATTCAAAAGCTTCCACCTGCAGGTCAGAGGCATGTTGTGGGGAAGAGAGGGGGAAATGAAATGGACTGCCATGGTGAGATAGGGTAGATTCAGAAAAAATGTTCCCAATGATGGGGGAGTCCAGAACTAGGATCCCTAGTTTGAGGATAAGGGGTAAGCAGAGGTGAGGAGAAATTTCTTCACCCAGAGGATGTTGAATGTGTGGAATTCACTCCCATAGAAAGTTGAGACCAAAGCGTTGTGAGATTTCAAGAAAAAAAGATTTAGCTCTTGGTGCTAAACGGATATGTGGAGGAATGGGGTGGTAAATCAAGATATTGAATTTGATGGTCAGCCATGATCAAAATAAATGGCAGCGCAGGGGGCCGAATGGCCTAGTCCTGCTTCTATCTCACTCTCGGTGAATGGTTGCGACCATGTGAACCATCAGCTCACCGGCAAGAGCAATTCAACTAGCCCCACTTCCCCACTTATAGTCCGTAACTCAGGTTCTCCCCCACACCCCACCCCCGACTCCTGTTTAGATAATTATCCAAAAGCTTTTCAAAAGCCACAATCTGCCTCCATCACACCTGATGTCATCTCAGATCCCAATTCGAAAAACAGTTTTCCTCATCTTCCTCTGGTTCTTTCGCCAGTCATCTTAA
The DNA here is from genome assembly GCF_965287045.1 of Carcharhinus amblyrhynchos. Lineage (NCBI taxonomy): Eukaryota > Metazoa > Chordata > Chondrichthyes > Carcharhiniformes > Carcharhinidae > Carcharhinus > Carcharhinus amblyrhynchos. The sequence continues at coordinate 22,153,660 of NC_137351.1, read as the reverse complement.
ACTGGCGTCCTCTGATTTCTCTGCCAATGGGAACAGTTTCCCTTCAACTACTCGGTTCAGACCCTTCACTGCTTTTGAATATCTCTAACAGGGCGAGTTCTGGAACAGAATGCACCTCTTCCAGGAACAGGCAAGCCTGACGTGACCAGCTGCACAGAATGGAAGCTGTGGCATATTCATAACAGTCTACTCAAACTGTCAATCCCCACATCACAGTGACAACACTGAGGAACCTTGTGCGACACGGTCTCAAATGGAAAAATAACTCAGATGAAGATGCTGCAGATATTTAAACCTTGGTTAGGGATTTGGGATATTGGTCACCATATTACCAGAAGGACACGGAAACTTTGGAGAGCGAGTGCAAAGAAGGTTCACCAGGATGTTGCCTGGTCTCGAGGGTGTTGGCTACGAGGAGAGGTTGAATAAACTAGGATCGTTTTCGCTGGAAATACAGGCTATGGAGACACCTCAATAAAATTCTGAGGGGCATAGACAGGGTGGATAATCTGAAGCTTTTTTCCCCAGGGTGGGAATGTCAATTACAAGGGGGCACAGGTTCAAGATGGGGGGGGGGGGCGGGGGAGTCTAAGGGAGATATGCGGGGTAAGTTTTTCAGGTAGAGAGTGGTGGATACCTGGAATGTGATGCCAGAGGTGGTGGTGGAAGCACTTAGAGGCATCGGGGTGGGTTCATGAATAGGGAGGGAAGAGAGGGATTGGGTCTGAGTTAGGGGAGAAGGTTTTGTTTAGTTTAGTTAGGGCATCATGATCAGCATGGGTTTGGAGGGCCGAAGGGCCTGTTCCTGTGCTGTACTTTCCTTTGTAACATCTTGGCATCAGAAGATTTCATCGAGTATAACACTGGAAACGGAGACAGGTCAAAACTTTGTGAAAGTAGCCAAAAACCCAAATTGGTGCTCTAATTCTTGCCAGCTAGTGAATGGGAACCCTTTGTAGAGAGGGACTGCACCAATCCCTCTGCCTATGTCAATGCATGTCCACGGCCTAACATCACTTTGAAAGCATTTTTGGAAAGGTCCATCAGAAAGAGGAACCCCATTCCAACCAGCAGCCCACATTCTAGGAGAGAGGCCATCATCCAGAAGGATGGAGCTTCAGCCACAGACTCCACTTCTACTCGAATGGTGAGTGTTAGCCACGGCGATGCAATCAGCAAAGATTGCATGTTCAAATCCTTGTTATGAAGCTGGAATTTACAACCTTCACAGGTTCGCAGCTGTCAAATGACCCAGAACTAATTCTCTTTTGATCTGAAACAGCTGGCATCAAAACGCAAGAATCAACAGACCATCAGCAAATTAGATTAAGACGGCAGCACTCACATCCCGCTTAGAATCAAGGTGTAGGACCGCAGATGTTGCTTCAGGGTTTATTTATTATTCAGAAGTAGGCTTACATTAACATCGCAATGAAGTTACTGTGAAATTCCCCCAGTCGTCACACTCTGGCGCCTGTTCGGTTCAATGCACCTAACGAGTACGTTTTTCAGACTGTGGGAGGAAACTGGAGGAAAACCACGCAAACATGGGAGAACACGCAGAACTCCACACAGATAGTGACCCAATCCGGGAACTGAACCCAGGTCCTTGGCAGCAGTGCTAACCACTGTGCCACCGTGCCCCCCATTGGCAATGCGGGACACTGGACATCTCAAACAAATTTACAGATTTAAAAACACACACCCGAGTTTGCCTTGACTGCAGGAAAAATGCAAAATATATTTATTTTGAATAACTTGCACACTTCATTACCAGTGCATTTCTAAGGTGTAATGGAGTAAAGTCTGCCCAGATAACACAGCAATATACAAACACACTAGTTAACCACAAGTTTCTTTGGACAAAGAAGCAATGGGTGGACTTCAAATTCGAACTCAATTTGCTTTGAGACCAGCGTGTCTCAGTTTGACATTGCTGAACTGCTGATGCTATAACTTTAACCATTGCCCATGATGACTGAACAGGCAAAGTAAAGAGATGCCAGCGTCCTGACTGACTTCCCAACTTGTTCCGCTTTGCTGCACAGTGCATTAGGGGAGAAAAACGGGTAGATGGAGCAGCAGAAAGGATGAGGTTGCCCAAAGCGTAACTGTTATAATGTCAGCTCTCAAACGGAGCGATACACAATGGAGAAATGCATGAATAGGATGGGAATGGAAGAATAGAGAGTCTAGAAGTGCACATGGTTTTAGTTTAGGCAGGCATCACTGTCAGCACAGGCCTGGAGGGCCAACGGGCCTGTCCCTGTGCTGTACTGTCCTTTGAGACAGTCACAAATCAAACAACCAAGCCTCAAGACCAGCAGTAAATTAATACCCCAACTGCCGGAGGTCTTCTGGCACTGTGGTGGCACCCTTATCATTGGGCCAGAAGCTCTGGGATCCAGTCCAATGCCAGGACGTGTTGGCCAGAGAAGGAGCATTCAACAGGCTGATAATCAGCTCGGAAATCTTTCCGCCACTTCCCGTTAGTGTTCCCCGAAGGGTGGGTGTGAAGCTAAAGGAAAGACTCAACCTCCTCCTCACGCACAATGTTCTGAGATCTGATAACAAGTCAGTCATCAGCACCGGACGTCCCACTTTGCTATAACCCCACTATCCCCGAGGCCTAAACATACCTGCAACCAAGGATGAAAGCTAAACAAATTTAAGTAAAACTACCAGCAACCTGCAAGCTAATCAGGCCACGAATGAAGTTGTCATTAAGAATTAAAAGGTTGAATTTGACTGGTGCCACCATTAACCCAGCTGTGAAATAGTTACAACAACAGTGCTGACTCGTGAGGTGGGAGAACCAACTTCTTTGCATCAAAACAGTAAAACCATTTAACTAGTATTTTAAGCCATTCCCTCATTAACGATGTAAACAGCTCCCATCCCCACCCCATTGTTCATATAGTCAGAGAACAGAATCCCTACTGTGCAGGTGGCCATTCAGCCCATCAAGTCTGCAATGACTCCCCAAGAGAGCATCCTAATCAGCCCCGCAGCCCCACATATTTACCCCACTAACACCTCTAACCTACACATCTTGGGACACACACACACACACACACACACACACAATCATAGAATGCCTACCGTGCAGGAGGCCATTTGGCCCATCTAGTCTGCACTGACAACAATTCCACCCAGGCCCCATCTCCACAACCCCACGCATTTACCCCACTAGTCTCCCTGGCACCAAGAAGCAATTTAGCATAATCACTCAACTTAACCTGCACATCTTTGGCATGTGGGAGGAAACCAGTGCACCCAGACGAAACCCATGCAGACGCTGGGAGAATGTGCAAACTCCACACTGACCCAAGCCGGGAATTGAACCCGGGTCCCGGCACTGTGAGGCAGTGGTGTTAATCGCTGTGCCACCCCATTTTGTGATCTTGATTTGGGGATAAGTGTTAGCAAGGGACACTGCTAACAATGCAATATTCATTACTTTAATTTTAAAATACTGTAAGAGACAAATTAAGATTTGAAACAGTATTTCAAGTCTAACTAAGACTACATTAGGAACAAATCAACATTAGATAAAAACAAATCAAATTTTGCAAATCATGTTTCAAGTTCTCATGTGTTTTTTTTTGCATTGTTCCTGCGTTCAGATTCAACATGTTGTGTGAGAGCAGGAACATGGGATGACGTGGGAGTTCAGCGCAAAAGGTCTCTCTCGCCTTGGTATTGAGCTGGCTAATGAGCTGAACAAAAATGTTCATTGCCTCCCACAGGAGTCTCTTAATAGGAGTACACATATGGAGCTTGAGTTTGAGATGAGAGAGGGAGGATTAGTGGGTTAAGAACAATTAAGAGAACCAAAAATAGTGACAGGTGAGGGAAAAACCATGCATTCCATCCAAGACCATCCAGAGAGAACCAACACTCACATCAGAACAACGCAAAGTCTTTGTTTCCACTTTCCTGCAAGTCCAATCCTTCTTGGGCAAAATTAATCTTTTGACAAGAATTCTAAATTGGCAAATGAAGACCTGATTCCTGACCGAGGGGGTCATGGGGCCTTTCAGATAAAAGTTACTTTAATAAAAAAATAAAATTGTGCATGGGGCAGATTTTCTGCAACTCGTGTCAAGATTCTACAAGTAAACATTTCTTCCTGGCCCTGCACTCAACCCTGGAACACCTAGATAGCAAAGACACCCATGTCAGACTCATATGTATCGACTACAGCTCAGCTTTCAACACCATCATTCCCACGGAACTCATCTCCAAACTCCATGGTCTGGGCCTCAGCAGCTCCCCCTGTGACTGGATCCTGAACTTCCTAACCCATCAGTAAGGATAGGCCACAACACCTCCTCCACGATCATCCTCAACACCGGTGCCCCACAAGGTTGTGTTCTCAGCCTCCTACTATACTCCTTATACACCTATGACGGTGTAGCCAATTTCCCCTCCAATTCGATTTTCAAGTTTGCTGACCACACCAGCATAGTAGGACAGATCTCAAACAATGAGACAGAATACAGGAACGAGACAGAGAATCTAGTGAACTGGTGCAGCGACAATAATCTCTCCCTCAATGTCAACAAAACAAAGCAGATTATTTTGATTTGATTTATGATTGTCACATTTGTTAACAGACAGTGAACAGTATTGGTTCTTGCGTGCTGTACAGACAAAATATACTGTTCATACAGAAGGAAATGAGAGTGTGTGTAGAATGTAGTGTTACCATTATAGCTAGAGTGTAGAGAAAGATCAACTTAATGCAACGTAAGTCCATTCAAGGTAAGTCCATTATTATCTACTTCAGGAACCATAGAGGAGAACATGTCTACTTCAATGGGGATAAAGTAAAAAGGGTCAAGAGCTTCAAATTTTTAACTATCCAGATCACCAACAACTGTCCTGGTGCTCCCATGCCGACATTATAGTTAAGAATGCCCACCAACACCTCTACTTTTGCAGAAGACCAAGGAAATTTGGCATGTCAGCTACAACTCTCACCAACTTTTACAGATGTACCATAGAAAGCATTCTTTCCAGTTGTATCGCGACTTGATATGGCTCCTGTTCTGCCCAAGACCGCAAGGAACTACAAAAGGTCATGAATGTAGCCCAATCCATCATGCAAACCAACCTCCCACTCATTGACTCTGTCTACACTTCCCGCTGCCTTGGAAAAGCAGCTAGCATAATTAAGGACCACATGCACCCTGGACATTCTCTCTTCCACCTTCTTCCTTCAGGAAATAGATACAAAAGTCTGAGGTCACGTACCAACCAACTCAAGAACAGCTTCTTCCCTGTTGCTATCAGATTTTTGAATGGACAGACCTTGCATCTTTCTCTACACCCTATGACTGTAACACTACACTCTTGTTTCCTTCTCTATGAATGGTATGCTTTGTCTGTATAGCAAGCAAGAAACAATACTTTTCACTGGACGCTAACACGTGACAACAATAAATCAAATTTAATAAGGAGCAAACTATACAACAATTCAGTCAATTTGTTCACAAATTTATTTCTGTTTCCACCCCAACTAATATTTCCAATATTTGTAACCTACATATTGCACAAGGATCTCTTTTGTTTTAAAGAAGTTGAACCTGTTCAAAGTAGAGCTCAACTTTGAACAGGTCAGCCCTTCAAGAAATTGGTCCGATTGGGTTACCCAAATTCGGCTTCCACAAGGAGACTTTGGACGTGCTTAAATTATTTCCTGCTGCGTCAATGTGTGGAACAAAATGCCAGGGGTAACTAACGCACACACTGCGTAGAGAGATATAAAACAGAACCATTGCTTAGTCATCCCACAAAGTGACCATACCACAAGACTGGCCCAGTGAAGAAATAGTTGCATAACCAGTCAGAAACTCGAGCCCACTGCTATTGCTTGATGATCTACTGGATGTTGCATATGTCCTGGGTGCAATGATGCAAGTTTGTCAAATTTCTCAGCATGCAATCTTTATAAGGATTTTTTTTTGTTTTGCTCTTTCGTGGGCTGGGAGTACTGCTGGCTTGAAGTATGTTTCTGAAACATAATATCTGCCCATCATGAAATGCCCTCGAAAAGGTGGTGGCGAGCTGACTCCTTGAACCGCTGCAGTCAAACTGGTGTAGGTACACCCACAGTGCTGATAGGGAGGGAAGGAGTCCAGGATTTTGATAAATAACAGTGAAGGAATGGCGATACGGTTCCAAGTCAGGAGAGGAACCTGCAGCTGTTAAAATGTTCCCGTGCATCTGTTGCCCTTATCTTGCTACGGTCTTAGAGGTCATGGGTTTGGAGGGTGCTGTTGAAGGAGCCGAGGAGAGTTGCTGCGGGACATCACATAGAGCATAACATCCCCACAGTGCAGAGGGAGGCTATTTGGCCCATCGAGTCTACGCTAACCAAAATCCCACCCAGGCCCTATTCCCGTAACCCCACATATTTACCCTAGCAATTCCCTGACACTAGGGTCAAGTTAGAATGGCCAATCCACCTAACCTGCACATCTTTGGAGTGGGAGGAAACTGGAGCATCCGGAGGAAACCCTCACAGACACAGGGAGAACGTGCAAACTCCACACAGACAGTAACCCACGGGCCTGATTCGAACCCGGATCCCTGGCACTGTGAGGCAGCATTGCTAACCACCATGCCAGCTGGTGCACACTGCTGCCACTGTGCACCAGTGGTGGAGTGAGTTCAGTTCCGCTGGGAAGCATTTAGTGAAGAAATCTCACAACACCAGCTTAAAGTCCAACAGGTTTAAGCTGGTGTTGAGACTTCTTTCCGTTTTACCCCAGTCCAACGCTGGCATCTCCACATCAAGCATTTTGTGACCAGCAGATATTTAATCTGCAAAGTTCACTTCAAGCAGTAATCATTTTCAATTTATAGAATCATAGAAAAAACTACAGCACAAACAGGCCCTTTGGCGCACAAGTTGCGTCAATCTTATCTCTACCTACTAGGCTTACCTATAACTTCCAATCCTATTCAGTCCCATGTACTCATCCAGAAGTCCCTTAAAAGACCCTAATGAATTTGCCTCCACCACCACTGACGGCAGCCGATTCTACATAAAGTTTATTTATTACTCACAAGGCTTACATTAACACTGCAATGAAGTTACTGTGAAATTCCCCTCGTCACCACACTCCCGGTGCTTTTTCGGATTAACGCATCTAACCAGCACATTTTCCAGACTTAAGCTTTGTGTGCTGAGCAGGATTCTTACTAGAAATCCATGTTGAGATTGTCATTTTCCTGTTTTTACAGAAGGTTTAGTTCAAAAATAACGTATCCGGAGCCCCTATTTTCGTGCTCAAAAATGTGAGAATGATGCATCCAAGTTGATGAAATAACTGTAGGAGTAACTTCGACAATTTTTCATCGAAGGTGTTATGCTTCATAAATATATTTCAAGCCAGCATAAGCTGGCTTGGTCCAAAACCAACACAGTGGCAACATCAGCCTACCAATAAAAAACTTTTGATTGGCTGGTTGGCAGTCTAAAATTTTCTCCTCGTTTAAGTTACTCCATCACCAAATCAAATACACTCAAAAATATTGAAGCACTCATCATTTTGTCACAAACTCCATTTGAATTTTAATACCCTAGGTGTAAAGTAACAGGTTAATGCTAATGATAACTCATGAGCATGTGTGTTAGGTGCAAAGCCCCCTCCCCCACAGAGAGAGAGGGGGAAGGAGCGACGTTTCCCCCCCCCCCCCCCCCGACCTCCCCCCCCCCCCCCATCACAGAAAGGGAAAAAGTGGGAAGGAACAATGCCTCCCCTCAAGAGGCAGAGAGAGGGAGAAGGAGCAATGCCCCCCTCACAGAGGGGTGGAGGGAGGGAAGGAAGGAAGGAGTGGCACCCCTCGCAGAGAGAGAAGAAGCGACATCTCTTGTAAAGAAAGAGAGAGAGAGAGAGAAAGAGAGAGGGTCCAGGGGTGGCGGCGGGAAGTGGGGGGGGGGGGGGGGGGGGGTCACCCCTCGCAGAGAGGGGAAGGAGCAATTGATTTCTCTCACCAAAAGAGGATGAGTGGGCATCACTGGCTGGCCACAGCATTTATTGCCCGTCCCTTGCTGCCCGAGGGCAGCTGACAGCCAACCACATTGCTGTGGCTCTGGAGTCACATGTAGGCCAGACTGGGTAAGGACGGCAGATTTCCTTCCCTAAAGGGCATTAGTGAACCAGATGGGTTTTTCTGACAATCGACAATAGTTTCATGGTCATCAATAGATTCTTAATTCCAGATTTTTTCAAAACTGAATTCAAATTCCACCATCTGCCATGGTGGGATTTGAACCTGGGTCCCCAGAACATTAGCAACTGAGTTTTTGGATTAATAGTCTAGCGTAATGCCACCACGCCAGTGCCTCCCCACTTGATGTCCCTTAACCTTGTCTACAGCTAGTTATGGGAATAAAGAGAGATTAGTGAAGGAAAGATCATTGCCTCCAGCAAGATCCAGTAACAAAACCAAGACATCCTACCAATTACAGACCAGGGACAAATAGAAAATAGAGAACTCTCCCCGTGATTGATTACAAGTGTAATGCCCGCTATCTCGGAGAAGATAACAGATAGAAAAATAGCAAACGCAACTCCATTCTTCAAAAAGGGAGAGAGTCAGAAAGCAGGAAATTACAGGCCAGTTAGCTTAACATCTGTCACAAGCCATTATTAAAGATCTTATAGCACTTGGATATGTTCAAGGTAATCAGGCAGGGTCAACATGGTTTTGTGAAAGAGAAATCACGTTTAACCGACTGGGAGTTATTTGAAGAAATAACCTGTGCTTTAGATAAAGGGGAGCTGGTGGATGTACTGTACTTAGATTTTCAGAAGCCATTTGATAGGGTGCCACATCAAAGGAAATTGCAGAAAATAAAAACTCATGTTATAGTGAATTAGATTGGCTAACTAACAGGAAACAGTAGGCATAAATTGGTCATTTTCAGGTTGGCAAGATGTAACAAGTGGTGTGCCAGAGGGATCAGTGCTGGGGCCTCATTGGTTTACTATTTATATAAATGGTTTGGATGAAAGGATAATTGGAAAATTTGCCTATGACACAAAGGTTAGTAAGTTCTGAAGACAAAATAAAGTGGTTACAAAAATATATAGATAAGTTCAATTGTTAACAATTCAGGACAAATATGGCCCAGGGATGGCATGGTGGCACAGTGGTTAGCACTGCTGCCTCACAGCATCAGGGACCTGGGTTCGATTCCCAGCATAGATCACTGTCTGTGTGGAGTTTGCATGTTCTCCCCATGTCTCCATGGGACTCCCCTCGAAAGCTAGTGAGTGTACTATCAAATAAATCGGTTGGACTAAAACCTGGTGTTGTCAGACTTTTTACTGTGTTTACCCCAGACCAACACCGGCATATCCACATCATAGGTGCATTAACCCAAACAGGCGCCGAGTGTGGTGATTAGGGGAATTTCATAGCAACTTCATTGCAATGTTAATGTAAGCCTTACTTGTGACTACTAAATAAACTTTATACTTTATAAACATGGAGGATAAGGATGGCAAGATTTGGGAACCCTGGATGACAAGAGAGATTGCAAGCTTAGTGAAAAAGGAAGAGGAGACATACATAAGTTTTAGGAAATTGAAGACAGATAAGGCTCAGGAACATTAAAATAGCAGGAAAACACTTAAACAGATACTTAGGAGGGCAAAAGGGCCATGAAATGTCCTTGGCAGGCAGAATTAAGGAGAATTCCACGCCTTTTATGCATATATAAGGAGGAAGATGGTAGCTAAGGAAAGGGTGGGTTCACTTAAGGAGGGAATTTGTGTATGGAGCCAAATGAAGTGGGTAAGGTCGCTGACAAGTACTTTGCATCAGTGTTCACAAAGGAGAAGGATGTGGTGGATGACAAGTGTAGAAAAGAGGATGTTGACATTCTAGGACATATTGAGATAAAAAGGGAGGCGGCGGCACTGGAGATTTTGAAAAGCATTAAGGTGGGCAATCCCCAGGGCCAGATAGGGTCTATCCCAGAATACTGAGGCAAGGGAAGAAATCACTGAGGCCCTCTTTAGTCATGGGAGTGTAGCTAACATTGTTCCTCTGTTTAAGAAGGGCAGAAGAGACAATCCAGGAAATTACAGGCCTGTTAGCCTTACATCAGCGGTGGGGAAATTATTGGAGAAGATTCTTAAGGACAGAATGTACTCACATTTGGAAAAGAACAGGCTTATTAATGACAGGCAACATGGTTTTGTGAAGGGGAGGTAGTATTTCGCAAACTTGATCGAGTTCTTTGAGGAAGTGACGAGAAAAATTGGCCAGGACAGGGCAGTAGATGTTGTACAAACTTTAGTAAAGCCTTCGAGAAGGTTCCTCATGGCAGGCTGATACAGAAAGTGAAGTCATATGGGATCTAAGGTGAGCTGGTAAGATGAATATGAAACTAGCTTGGGCTTAGGAAGCAGAGTGTAGCAGTGGAAGGGTACTTTTCTATCTGGAGGTCTGTGACAAGCGATGTTCCACAAGAATCAGTGCAGGGGCCTCTGGTGTTTGTAATATCTATAAATAAATGATTTGGAGGAAAACGTAGATGGTCTGATTAGTGAATTTGCAGGTAATACAAAAATTGGGGAGGAATGGATAGTGAGGAGGATTGTCAGAGGATACAGCAGAATATATATCGGCTGGAGACTTGGGCTGAAAGATGGCAGATGGAATTTAACTCAGACATTCATGAAGTGATGCAATTTGGAAGCTCTATTGCAGAAGGAAAGTATACAGTAAATGATAGAGCCCATAGAAATATTAGCATACAGAGGGATCTAGGTGTGCAGATCCATAGTTCACCAAAGTGGCAACTCAAGTGGGCAAGGTGGTCAAGAAGGCACATTGCACGCTGGCCTTCATTAGTCAGGGCATTGACTATAGGAATTGGAAAGTCAGGTTGCAGCTGTGTAAGACTTTGATTAGGCCACATTTGGTATATTGTGTACAATTCTAGTCACCGCACTACAATACATAGGAAAGGGGGCAGAAGAGATTTACTGGGATGTTGCCTGGTTTGGAGGATATGGACTATGAAGAAAGGTTGAACAAACTTGGACTGCGTCGGAGGATGAGGGGGGAATCCGATAGAGGTTTACAAGATTATGACAGGCTTGGATAGAGAGGATAGTCAGAGTCTTTTTTCCCAGGATCGAAGGACCAATTACTCGGGCGCACAGATTGAGAGAGAGAGGGGGAAGTTTAAAAGAGATATAGTGGGTAAGTTTTTCACATAGACGGTGATGAATGCCTGGAACGCACTGCCGAAGGTGGTGGTGGAAGCCGATTCAATAACAACAGCATTTGGATAGATACATGAATAGGCAGGGAATAGAGGGATATGGACCACATAGAGGCAGGAAAATAATAGATTAAAGAAGCATTTGTGTCAGCACAGACTTGGTGGGCGAAGGGCCTGTTTCTGTGCTGTACTGATCTTTGTTCTAAGCGTGTGGACAAACGCCTGACAAATGGAATATAGCGTGGGAAAATGTAAAATGGTCCATTTTGGCAGGAAAAATATTTTGAAAAATCCGTTAATCCAAATGGAGAGAGATTGAAACAATCTGGAGGTGCAGAGGGATCTGGGTGTCCTATACAAAGGCTAGTATGCAGGTACAGCAAGTAATTAGGAAAGCTAATAGAATGTTATCATTTATTTTGAGAGGAAAGGAGTACAAAAGTAGGGAAGTTCTGCTTTTGTACAGGACACCAATGAGACCAAAAGAGAAAACGGTGGAAAATTTCTGCAGGTCTGGCAGCATCTGTAAGGAGAGAAAAGAGCTGACGTTTCAAGTCCAGCTGACCCATTGCCATAGCTCTTTTAAAAATTGGTGAAGGAGTTGTGGGAGGGGACCTGCAACAAGGAATGTTCCACGTGCTCCATTAAAAAGACAAGTGTAGCTAGCACCCATGCGGGTATCCATTGCTACTCCTTTGATTTGGAGAAAGTGGGATGAGTTAAAGGAGAAGTTGTTGAGAGATAGAACGAGTTCAGCCAGGTGGGGGAGAGCGGTGGTGGATGGGAATTGTTCAAGAAAGAAGCAAAGAGCTCTCAGGCCATCCTGGTGTGGGATGGAGGTGTAGAGAGATTGCACACCCATGGTGAATAGGAGGCGGTTAGGGACTGCGAACTAGAAGCTGTCAGTATGATGCAGGGTGTCAGAGGAATGCTGGATGTAGGTGGGAAGGGAATGGACCAGGGGAGGGAGGATGGAGTCAGGGTGAGAGGAAATAAGTTCAGTGGGGCAGGAGCCCGCTGACACAATGGGCCTACCAGGACAGTCCTTCTTGGTGACTCCTGGCAAGTATGTAGAAGTGGCTGTCCGGGGCTGGGAGACTGTGAGGTTAGAAGCTGTGGGGCGGAAGGCATCCAGAGGAAATGAGGTCGATGAAGGTGTTGGGGATGATGGCTTGATGTTCAGTAATGTGGTCATAGTCCAGGGAGAGGTAAGAGGAAGTATCTGAGAGTTATCTGCGAGATAGAGGTCAGTACACCAGACATCGACAGCACCCCCCTTGTCGGCAGGTTTGATGACAATGTCAGGGTTGGGCCTGAGGGAGCGAAGGGTAGAAAGTTTGGAAGGAGAGAGTTTGGAATGGTTTTGGGGGGGGTGGGGGGGGGCAGAAAAATTAAGGCAGCCAATGTCCCAATGAAAAAAAATCGAGGGCAGATAATTGTCCCAGTGGGGTGTCCAGTTGGAGGCAGAATGTTGAAGGCGGGTGAAAGGATCTGTGGAAGACGGGGAGGACTCTTGCCCAAAGTGGGCACAGAGACAAAGGCTAGGGAATCATCCATTGAGGTGGGGGTGTGAGGGTACAAATCTGAGTCCTTTGCTGAGGACACCACGCTCAGCCTGAGAGAGGGGAAGGTCAGAGGGTATGATGAAGACACGGCAAGGGCTGGGGCTAGAAGAGATGGAGTTTGAGGAATTGGTACGGGTGGAGGGCCAGATATGGACAGTGGTGTTGATAAGTTATTGAAGCTTGCGTTCCTTTACATCTGCAAGAAACAGGAAAAGTTTCTTGTTAAGACACCAAATGATGTGGAGGATGAAGTGAAACTGGGGGCAGGAACAGCTTTGAGAGAGAGTAAGATGGTGTTGCTGAAGAGAGATGTCAAGTGTCTTCATGTGGCGGTGCACGGCACTGAGTGTGGCTTTCCGGATGCAGCGAGAACAGCAGTTCGAAGAATGTTGTACATCCTGGAGGTACCTGTAATCTATTAAAGAAAGCACATTTGGAGTGCTGAATTAGTCACCTTATTTAGAGGAGGATGCAAATACACTGGAGACATTTCAGAAAAAGTTTCTAGCCTAATACTTGGAATTGATGGGTTGTCTCATGAGGTAGGGATGCCGGCGTTGGACTGGGGTAAACACAGTAAGAAGTCTCAACATCAGGTTAGAGTCCAACCAGTTTATTTGATAGTAATTTTACAAGCTTTCGGAAACGGTGTTCCTTCGTCAGGGAGATGTAAGATTACTTGTAATCTTATAAAATCATAAGATTACTATCAAACTGGTTGGACTCTAACCGGGTGTTGTGAGACTTCTCACCGTGTTGTCTTATGAGGACAGGGTAGGCTTGTATCTGCTGCGTTTATAAGAGTAAGAGATGACTTGTCTGAAACATACAAGATCCCAAGGGATACTCGGCAAGTGGATATAAAGAGTATTTCCTCTTGTGGGACAAGCTAAACTGAGGGGGTGGGGGAGTGGGCACAGTTTAAAAATAAGGGGGTCACTCTCTTAAAACAGATAAGAGGCAAAATGGTTTCACTCAAGTCACAAATCTTTGGAACACTCTTCCAAAAAAGGTGACAGAAGCAGAGTTTTGAATATTTTTAATGCAGAGGTGGGTGGATTCTTGGTGAACAAGGGGGTGATAGATTATCAGGGATAGGCAGGATGCAGATCTGAGATTACTATCAGATCAGCCATGACATTATTAAGCGGCAGAGCAATCTCAAGGGGCTGAATAGCCTACTCCTCTTTCTTGTTCGTTACATTCAGTGATCAGGGAGATTAGTCAGCTCCTACTCCTGCTCCTATTTCTTATGTTCTTATACCAAAGTTTGAATTCCACAGCTTTCAGTTCACACACGTCCTATCGTCCAGACCAATACAGTGCTGTACAGCCTATCACACAGAAAGGGGTCATAAGGCCCAGCTGTACGTTGCCCCACACAATTATAATAACCCAGTGCAGCCACTTGCAGCCTACATCTGGGTTCAGAAAGCCAACTGCTGCAGCTTCACTGTTGAACTGTAATCTCCTGCTAGTTGTGGCTACTGTCCAACAGACAAAGCAGAAATCAGCAAAGTGTCAGTGGCAAAGAAAATCTACAAACAGGGGGTAGCTGTTCCTTCAACAGAAAGGGAGAGGCATTCCTTCAGTTAGCTTGGAACGAAGGATTTCATTCTGGTTCGGCAACATTAAAAGGAAGTCTTGGCACCGGGACCCTTTGATAAGCACTCAAACTCACATTTCATTGACTCTCTAGGGATCTGACCTGAATGCAGGAGGTAATTTTGACAGCAATCCAGTTAGTCAGTCAGGCAATTTGTTTTTAACTCCAGCACTCAATGCAAATAATTTCAAATCCCATCCTCATGGAGTGGTGGCCCTCCTGACTCCACCCAACCCCAGGAACCTGACTCCTACCCCAACCACACCCAACCCCAGGAATCTAACCCCTTCCCCACTCCACTCCAAACCCAACCCCGGGAGTCTAACCCCCTTCCCCACTCCACTCCAAACCCAACCCCAGAAATCTAACCCCCTTCCCCACTCCACTCCAAACCCAACCCCGGGAGTCTAACCCCTTCCCCACTCCATTCCAAACCCAACCCCAGAAATCTAACCCCTTCCCCACTCCATTCCAAACCCAACCCCAGAAATCAAATCCCTTCCCCACTCCAAACCCAACCCCAGAAATCTAACCCCCTTCCCCACTCCACTCCAAACCCAACCCCGGGAGTCTAACCCCTTCCCCACTCCATTCCAAACCCAACCCCAGAAATCTAACCCCTTCCCCACTCCAAACCCAACCCCGGGAGTCTAACCCCCTTCCCCACTCCACTCCAAATCCAACCCCAGAAATCTAACCCCTTCCCCACTCCAAACCCAACCCCAGGAGTCTAACCCCCTTCCCCACTCCATTCCAAACCCAACCCCGGGAAACTAACCCCTTCCCCACTCCATTCCAAACCCAACCCCAGAAATCTAACCCCTTCCCCACTCCACTCCAAACCCAACCCCGGGAGTCTAACCCCTTCCTCACTCCACACCCAACCCCAGAAATCTAACCCCCTTCCCCACTCCACTCCAAACCCAACCCCGGGAGTCTAACCCCTTCCTCACTCCACACCCAACTCCAGAAATCTAACCCCTTCCCCACTCCACTCCAAACCCAACCCCAGGAGTCTAACCCCTTCCTCACTCCAAACCCAACCCCGGGAATCTAACCCCTTCCCCACTCCACTCCAAACCCCGGGAGTCTAACCCCTTCCTCACTCCAAACCCAACCCCGGGAATCTAACCCCTTCCCCACTCCACTCCAAACCCCGGGAGTCTAACCCCTTCCTCACTCCAAACCCAACCCCGGGAATCTAACCCCTTCCCCACTCCAAACCCAACCCCGGGAGTCTATCCCCTTCCCCACTCCACACCCAACCCCGGGAATCTAACCCCTTCCCCACTCCACACCCAACCCCGGGAATCTAACCCCTTCCCCACTCCAAACCCAACCCCGGGAGTCTAACCCCTTCCCCACTCCACACCCAACCCCGGGAGTCTAACCCCTTCCTCACTCCAAACCCAACCCCGGGAATCTAACCCCTTTCCCCACTCCACACCCAACCCCGGGAGTCTAACCCCTTCCCCACTCCAAACCCAACCCCGGGAATCTAACCCCTTCCCCACTCCACACCCAACCCCGGGAGTCTAACCCCTTCCCCACTCCACACCCAACCCCGGGAGTCTAACCCCTTCCCCACTCCACACCCAACCCCAGGAATCTAACCCCTTCCCCACTCCAAACCCAACCTCGGGAGTCTAACCCCTTCCCCACTCCACACCCAACCCCGGGAGTCTAACCCCTTCCTCACTCCAAACCCAACCCCGGGAATCTAACCCCTTCCCCACTCCAAACCCAACCTCGGGAATCTAACCCCTTCCCCACTCCACACCCAACCCCGGGAGTCTAACCCCTTCCTCACTCCAAACCCAACCTCGGGAATCTAACCCCTTCCCCACTCCAAACCCAACCTCGGGAATCTAACCCCTTCCCCACTCCAAACCCAACCTCGGGAATCTAACCCCTTCCCCACTCCACACCCAACCCCGGGAATCTAACCCCTTCCTCACTCCACACCCAACCCCGGGAATCTAACCCCTTCCTCACTCCACACCCAACCCCGGGAATCTAACCCCTTCCTCACTCCACACCCAACCCCGGGAATCTAACCCCTTCCTCACTCCACACCCAACCCCGGGAATCTAACCCCTTCCCCACTCCACACCCAACCCCGGGAATCTAACCCCTTCCTCACTCCACACCCAACCCCGGGAATCTAACCCCTTCCCCACTCCAAACCCAACCCCGGGAATCTAACCCCTTCTCCACTCCAATCCACACCCAACCCCGGGAATCTAACTCCTTCCCCACTCCACACCCAACCCCGGGAATCTAACCCCTTCCCCACTCCACTCCAAACCCAACCCCAGAAATCTAACCCCTTCCCCACTCCACTCCAAATCCAACCCCAGGAATCTAACCCCTTCCCCACTCCACACCCAACCCCGGGAATCTAACCCCTTCCCCACTCCACT
Source organism: Carcharhinus amblyrhynchos (assembly GCF_965287045.1). Classification (NCBI taxonomy): domain Eukaryota; kingdom Metazoa; phylum Chordata; class Chondrichthyes; order Carcharhiniformes; family Carcharhinidae; genus Carcharhinus; species Carcharhinus amblyrhynchos. The sequence continues at coordinate 22,136,809 of NC_137351.1, read as the reverse complement.
CCAAACCCAACCCCAGGAATCTAACCCCTTCCCCACTCCACACCCAACCCCGGGAATCTAACCCCTTCCCCACTCCACTCCAAACCCAACCCCAGGAATCTAACCCCTTCCCCACTCCACACCCAACCCCGGGAATCTAACCCCTTCCCCACTCCACACCCAACCCCGGGAATCGAACCCTTTCCCCACTCCAATCCACACCTAACCAAGAGTTTTTATAAATATGTAAAAATGAAGAGGCTGGCTAGGGTGAATGTTGGTCCTTTAGAGGATGAGAAAGGGGACCTAGTGGTAGGGGATGGGGATATGGCTAAGGTATTGAATAACTTTTTTGTTTCTGTCTTCACGAAGGAGGACGTGAATAATTTACCGGGTGTTAGTGATGGAAAGGTGGTAGGACTGGAGGGTCTTAATGACATTACTGTTACTAGAGAGGCGGTGCTCAACAGACTGGAGGGGCTGATTGTGGACAAGTCCCCAGGACCGGATGGAATGCATCCGAGGGTTCTGAAAGAAATGGCGGAGGTGATAGTGGATGCCTTGGTGGTTATTTTCCAGACGTCGCTGGATTCCGGGGAAGTGCCGGATGATTGGAAAACGGCTAATGTTACGCTGTTGTTTAAGAAGGGTGCCAGACAAAAGGCGGGGAATTATAGGCCGGTTAGTTTAACGTCTGTGGTAGGTAAAATGTTAGAATCTGTCATTAAGGAGGAAACTGCGAGGCATCTTGAAGGGAATTGCTTGATAGAGCAGACGCAGCACGGTTTCATTAAAGGGAAGTCGTGTCTGACAAATTTACTGGAGTTCTATGAGGATGTGTCTAGGGCGGTGGATAGAGGAGAGCCGGTGGATGTGGTCTTTCTAGATTTTCAGAAGGCGTTTGACAAAGTGCCTCACAAGAGGTTATTGCAGAAGGTCGAGGGACATGGAGTTGGGGGTAGGGTGTTAGCGTGGATAGAGGATTGGTTGTCAAATAGGAGGCAGAGAGTGGGGGTCAACGGGTGCTATTCGGATTGGCGGATGGTGACTAGTGGAGTGCCCCAGGGGTCGGTGCTGGGGCCTCAGCTTTTTACCATTTATATAGATGATCTGGAGGAGGGAACCGAGCGTAGGGTGTCGAAATTTGCTGATGACACCAAGATTGGGGGAACGGCAAATTGTGCGGAGGGTGTGGAGAGTCTGCAGAAGGATCTAGATAGGCTGGGCGAATGGGCCAGGAAATGGCAAATGGAATTTAATGTTGGCAAGTGTGAGGTGGTCCACTTTGGTAGGAAGAATGATAGGAAGGACTATTACTTACGGGGCGAAAAACTGCAGCAGGCGACGGTGCAGAGGGACCTCGGGGTCCTTGTGCATGAGTCGCAAAAACCCAGCCTGCAGGTGCAGCAGGTGGTCAGGAAGGCGAATGGGATGCTGGCCTTCATAGCGAGGGGGATTGAATATAAAAGTAGGGAGGTCTTGCTGCAGCTGTATAGGGCATTGGTGAGGCCGCAGCTGGAGTACTGTGTGCAGTTTTGGGCGCCGCACTTGCGCAAAGATATTTTGGCTGTGGAGGGAGTGCAGAGGAGGTTTACTAGGCTGATACCGGAGTTGAGGGGGTTGAGCTATGAGGAGAGGCTGAATAAACTAGGCTTGTACTCGTTAGAGTTTAGAAGAATGAGGGGAGATCTCATTGAGATGTATAAGATGATGAATGGGATGGATAGGATAGAGGTGGAGAGACTCTTCCCGCTCAAAGAAGACAGTAGGACTAGGGGGCACAGCCTCAAGATAAAAGGGGGGGCGGTTTAGAACGGAGTTGAGGAGGAACTTCTTCACTCAAAGGGTGGTGAATCTCTGGAATTCTCTGCCCGTTGAAGTGGTGGACGCTGCCTCGCTAAATATTTTTAAGACGCGGGTTGATGGATTTTTGATAAGAGAGGGGATTAAGGGTTATGGGGAGAGGGCGGGTATGTGGAACTGAGCAGCGACAGATCAGCCATGATCTTATTGAATGGCGGGGCAGGCTCGAAGGGCTAGATGGCCTACTCCTGCTCCTATTTCTTATGTTCTTATGTTAATCTAACCCCTATCCCACTCCACACCCAACTCCAGGAATCTAACCCCTTCCTCACTCCACACCAACCCTGGGAATCTAACCCCTTCCTCACTCCACACCCAACCCCGGGAATCTAACCCCTTCCTCACTCCACACCCAACCCCGGGAATCTAACCCCTTCCTCACTCCGCACCCAACCCCGGGAATCTAACCCCTTCCTCACTCCACACCCAACCCCAGGAATCTAATCCTTTCCCCACTCCACTCCAAACCCAACCCCGGGAATCTAATCCTTTCCCCACTCCACTCCAAACCTAACCCCGGGAATCTAACCCCTTCCCCACTCCTCACCCAACCCCAGGGCAACTTTTTACATCTGGGAGCGGGGACACGGTTGGGTTGAAGGCGACAGGTATGAAGCTTATTGAAGTTTTTTGTTCATTTTGTACAAATAATGCAACAAACTCTCAAAGACGGGTGCAGTATAGTAAGATCATTTTCAAACAAGTACATATAGGAAGAGAGAGGTATAAAAAATTACCAACATAGTTGGTTCAGATAATTAATTGCATCAAAAGCCTTCCACCATAAGTAATAGAGATATTTTGAAAGATGAAGGGATGCAAAGTCAGCGCACGGGATTGAGGGCAGTGTCTCAAGATGAAGAAAGCTGGTTAGCACACAGGAAGTTGGAATAAATATGTTGTTTTCTGATGGGAAGGCAATGACTACTGCAGGGAATCTGTGCTAGGACCCCAACTGTTCACATTACTAATGATTTGGATGAGTGAACTAAGTATATTATCTCTAAATTTGCAGATGGTAGGAAGTTGGGTGGGAGGGTAAGCTGTGAGGAGGATGCAGAGATGCTTTAGCTGAGTGAGTGGGTATATACTGTATGATGTGGATAAATGAGAGTTTATCCACTTGGGTGGCAACAGTAGGGAGGCAGGATTACAGAATACAGCCACAATTAGATCACAGATACACAACCAAGCTCACAGGATAACAGAGCCAAAGAGCTTACAGGAAACCTTGCAGGACTAAACTAGATGATACAAGACTCCAGAACTTTAAGATGAGAGTCCCACACCTTATGAAATGTATTCAATTTAGTTCAGAGCAAACAAGTCAAAAATTTTATCGGTATGCATTCTCGAGTGATTTTGTGGCAATTCCAAAGTGAAGGGCTTATCACTAACCCATGAGCAAAGGATACTCTTACGTCCTGCAGACGTTAGGATATTTTACAGCCTTTTCCAGAGAATGGGATTATGCAACACCATCCTACACTCAGCCCTATCTGAAATCTATACACAGACACTCATACCAACCGCATATCAAAGGCAGTGAAAGCTATAGACAGACACCTAGAATAAATTTGGGGTGGCACGATAGCACAATGGTTAGCACTGCTGCTTCACAGCTTCAGGGACCTGGGTTCAATTCCCAGCTTGGGTCACTGTCTGTGTGGAGTTTGCACATTCTCCCTGTGTCTGCGTGGGTTTCCTCTGGATACCCCGGTTTCCTCCCATAGTCCAAAGATGTGCAGGTTAAGTTGATTGGCCGTGTTAAAATTGCCCTTAGTGTCCTGAGATGCGTAGATTAGTGGGTAAATATGTAGGGATATGGAGGTAGGGGCTGGGTGGGATCGTGGTCAGTGCAGACTCGATGGGCCGAATGGCCTCTTTCTGTACTGTAGGGATTCTATTCTAAATTAATGCTTTATACCACACCCCCCCCTCCCCAGTTCAAGCCCAGACTTTTCAAAACTGCCAAATTATAAAAGCAAGGTTTGCTAATTCTGTCAGGTAAATTTGTCCTTTAGATATAAACATTTGATCCTCATACATAGGACTAATGCTGCTTTTTTGACCAGATATTTATCACAATACGATCTCCGAAATCGGGGTGGCCAGTTTGCTCAGTTCCTTCTATATATTCACCGTGAACAGCATGGTGACACAGTGGTTAGCATTGCTGCCTCAGCACCAGCAACCCGGGTTCAATTTTGGCCTCCGGGTCACTGTCTGTGTAGGGTTTGCACATACTCTCCGTGTCTGCGTGGGTTTCCTCTGAGTGCTCCAGTTTCCTCCCACAGTCCAAAGATGTGCAGGTTAGCTGGATTGGTCATGATAAATTAACCCTAGTGTTGGGGGTATTAGCAGGGTAATTATACGGGGATGGGGCCTGGGTCGGACCGTGGTCAGTGCAGACTCAATGGGCCAAACGGCCTCCTTCTGCACTGTAGGGATTCTAGGATTCTGTTGGTGGAAGGTGAAGGAAGCACCCTGTTTAGATGAAATGCTAGCTCCTACGAGTATCCGTGATCAAAGCATGATTGTTCTGAAGGGCAGCACTCAAAGACAGCTCAGTGATAGGAGGGAAGGTTGACTTTCCACTTCTCACCAATATGGAACAGCAGTGAGTGTACAAACACAAAGTGACAGAGAGATCACAGCCCAATGCAACACTCAAGTGTATGACCGAGAGTAGGAAACAGAAGGGAACAAAGAAGATATTTGACAGCATCACAGCAAAAAGCTATGACTCGCATCGGAATGTCTCCTCTGGCGAGGGTTTCACCAGGATTTGGAGGCTTTAACACCTTCAGTGACACTCTTCACCTCGTCACCACGTCAGGCAAATTCAAAAGTCACAACTCCTCCAGCGCTAAAGCTGACTCAGAGTTCAGAACCTTTCTGGTCTGAAGAGGAACTCTACAAATTCAAATCTCTTTCTGCCTGATCCAGGGAGGCTCCAACATTTCTTCAATTTCACACACGGCAAGCAGAGGCTGACAAACCTCCCCTCCTACCTGAACCTCACTGCATCGCATTTAACCAGCCTTCACTTTTCAAACTTGAATGAATTTCTCCGAGGTACTGCAAACGTACACATTTTACATCAGGATTTAGAACAACACCTCTTCCGTCGATATTTACTATGAAATCTGCCAATATAAACATTACTTGTGACAGCCATTTACCTGTCACAATGTAGTTATAGGCTGCCTACCAATAGGTGGTCCTGTATTCTAGGATTCTATAGAATATTGACCATTTGGTGCCTGGTCAAATCAGGAAGTAGTCGCTTTATCCACATTGCAAACTACGAGAGGTCCTTAATCCTCCGACCAAAGTGTATCATCTCATACTTGCATCAAAATCAATTTGATTCTGTCTGTATCTTATGGCAGTTTTTTCAGAATCCTGACAGTACAGGAGGCAGCCATTCGGCCCATCCAGTCTGCACTGACTCTCTGCCGATAGTAGTCATGATGTGGGTATACCGGCGTTGGACTGGCGTAAACACAGTAAAAAGTTTGACAACACCAGGTTTTAGTCCAACCTATTTATTTGATAATATACTCGCAAGCTTTCGGGTTAGCCCCTTCGTCAGGTGAATGGAGAGTTCTGGCCTCAGACAGAGCATATAAAGCACAGACAGTTTAGAGATTACTGATTAGAATGCGAATCCTTACACCTAACCTGCTGTTCAAGACCTGAAGTGGCTGATAATGTGAGTGGAAGGAGCACTGATCACAGTTTAAAGAGATGTGTATTGTCTCCAGACAGTACAGTAAGTGAGGTTTTGCAAACCCAGGCAAGTCACGGGGGTTACAGATAGTGCGACATGAACCCAAGATCCCTATCTGTAACCCCCGTGACTTGCCTGGGTTTGCAAAACCTCACTTACTGTACTGTCTGGAGACAATACACATCTCTTTAAACTGTGATCAGCGCTCCTTCCACTCACATTATCAGCCACTGCAGGTCTTGAACAGCAGGTTAGGTGTAAGGATTCGCATTCTAATCAGTAATCTCTAAACTGTCTGTGCTTTATATGCTCTGTCTGAGGCCAGAACTCTCCATTCACCTGACGAAGGGGCTAACCCGAAAGCTTGCGAGTATATTATCAAATAAATAGGTTGGACTAAAACCTGGTGTTGTCAAACTTTTTACTGACTCTCTGCCACAGTATCTTACCAAAGCCCTCTCCCCCACTTTATCCCTGCAGTCCCACACGTTCACCGTGGCCAATCCACCAATCTACATATCTTGAGACACCAAGGGGCAATTTAACACGCCCAATTCACCTAGCCCACACACCTTTGGACTGTGGCAGGAAGCTGAAGCATCTGGAGGAAACTCACACTCACATGGGGAGAATGTCTGAGTTACATATCTTTGGGCATTAAGGGGCAATTTAGTACGACCAATCCACCTAAGCTGCGCGTTTTTGGAGTGTGGGAGGAAACCAGAGGAATCTCTCAGACACGGGGAGAATGGGCAAACTCTACACAGACAGTCACCCGAGGTTGGAATTGAACCCGGATCCCTGGCGCTGTGAGGCAGCAGTGCTAAACACTTTCCGAGGCCAACATTTCTACATAAACAGTGAAGAACAGTCACGTTGCCAAACCCTGTGGAACATAATTCCTCATCTGGTTGAGTAAATATCTTTAATCTTAACTTTGACTTCTGTTTTATAGTTAACTGGTTACTTATCTTCTGCTTGTTCACCAATTCCATCACCCCCCCTGCCCCAGCTCAAGACCTTCTGAAAATCCAAGATTTAGATTGTTTAGTCATATGATCAAATGCCAAGACAGATTTGTTTCAAATGTATAAAAAAGGCACTTCTGGCAAGAAAACAGTTTACTTATTAGTGTCACAAGTAGGCTTACATTAACACTGCAATGAAGTTACTGTGAAAATCCCCTCGTGGCCACATTACGGCACCTGTTCGGATACACTGAGGGAGAATTTAACATGGCCAATGCACCTAACCGGCATTTCTTTCAGATGGTGGGAAGGAACCTGAGCCCCCAGAGGAATCCCACAAAGACACAGGGAGAAGGTGGTGCAGAGTCCGCACAGACAGACACTCACTCAAGCCAGGAATTGAACCTGGATCCTTGGCGTTGTGAAGCAGCAGTGCTAATCACTATGCCACCGAGCTGCTCACAAAGAAAAGGGCCTGGCAGGAAATCGAACCCAGGCCTCCTGCGTGGCAGATTAAATGACCACAGATGTGCCAAGCAGGCATCATTAGGCTATCATCCAGTGATACATAGTCACAGATAACTCAAAATTTTGCTGCTTCACTTAAAACTCAAATATAGAAGGCCTGACAGATATCCACTGAACTGCCACTGGCAGAAGTAACTAATTAACCAAAACATCACCAAGACCTGTGGAAGTAATTGAACATTTCAGCATGTTATAGTAAAATTCGTAAATCAGTAACTAGAAAAAAAACGAGAAAACCTTCTTCCCCATTGGTCTAGTTCCAGGAAGACACAGCTCATGTGGATTTTCATTCAATGTTAGACACAAAATTTTACTTTTATATCTCAGCGAAGTCTACCAGGATTCATTTTAATCAATAATAATACTGCAATAAATACATTCCTATTTATGTTATGGGACTATTTAGACTGACATGTAGATGTAAAACAGGTTAAATTTTTATGAAGTTCAATGCAGAGACAACATGGTATTTTTAATAAAATGTTCTGCAACATTTATTAACTGACTGTATTAAACATGAACACTAGACATTCATAAACGGTACAGTTCTTTTATTAACCTTGTTAAACTTGACTCTTGTTGTAAATGTCTCAATTCTATTTGCTTCTTTAAAACACTTGTGCACAATTGATTGTTTACAGTTGGCTGCTAAACATTACAAAGCTTTCACTCTCTCTGCCGCCTCTTCCCTTGTTTGGTTCCGGTCCATTCTGTTATCTCACCTCTTTACAACAATCACAGGGTGTGTGAGGGGCAAGTCCAGTAATCACAGCGCAAGTTCCTAAACTCAATCATCACATGATTGGGGTAGCACAGTGGTTTGCACTGCTGCCTCAGTGCCAGGGTACCAGGTTCAATGCCAGCCTTGGGTGACTGTGTGTGGAGTTTGCACATTCTCCCTGTGTCTGCCTGGGTTTCCTCCCACATTCCAAAAATGTGCGAGTTAGATGGATTGGCCGTGCTCAATTGCCCCTTAGTATCCCAAGATGTGCAGGTGAGGGGGATTAGTTATGATAAGTACGTAGGGTTACAAGTCTGGGCGGGATGCTGTGTCAGAGAGTCAGTGCAGAGTCACTGGGCCAAATGGCATCCTTCTGCACTGTAGGGATTCTAAAATTCTTCTCCGAATACGGGAATCAAAATGTCCAAAAGAGTTTCAAATGGTCAATAACAAATCCATACACAATATCCCAGAATTTAATGGGAATGTAATACGGGTTTGACACACGCACTATTAGACCACAAGACATAGGAACAGAAGCAAACTATTTGACCCACTGAGACTACTCCACCATTCAATGAGATCATGACTGATGCAATAATCCTGAACTCCACTCTTCCACCTTATCTCCATAACACTAAATTTCCTTACTGATTAAAAATCTGTCTCAGCCTTGAACATACTTAATGACCCAGTCTCTCCAGCCTTCTATGTAAATAAAATTCCACAAATTCACTATCCTAAAGAGAAGAAATTCTTCCTGTGCCTTAAATGAGCAAAGCTTTTCAACAAAGGGTCATCTAGACTTGAAACGTCAGCTCTTTTCTCTCCTTACAGAAGCTGCCAGACTTGCTAAGATTATCCAGCATTTTCTCTTTTGGTTTCAGATTCCAGCATCTGCAGTAAGTTTATTTTTCTATGCTTTTTCCCCCAGTCATTTTCATACATATACATATTATGTGCCAGCACTGATCTCTGCTGAACACCACTAGTTAGACGTCCATTCAGAAGAACATCTCTCCACTGCTACCCTCTGCCTTCTATGGCCAAACCATGCAGAATCCATCCAGCTAGTTCTCCCTTGATCCCATGTGACTCAACCTTTTGCACCAATCATGATGGATCTCGTCAATGGCTTTACTAAAGTCCACGTAGACAACAGCCTTCCCTCATCAATCTGTTTTTGTCACTTCTTCAAAAAACAGAATCTAATTAATGATGTGACCTCCATCATGCAAAACCATGCTGTCGCTATGAATATCTCCACAAATTGATGGGTAATTTATGCCAGTCTGCCACTAGCCTCACAAAAATATGGCCAATCACTGTGGGCTCAGAAAAGGGAAGAATTGAAAAGTAGGAGTCTAAATCCAGCAGGGAATAAACTGTACTCAGTAGTTAAAATTTCTCCCCGTTTTCTTCCCTGCCCCGTTCATTCATCTTCCGGAATCTTCTAATTCACCCAGTTTTCCTTGTGGCCATTCCTGTACCTTCCTCAAAACTTCAATGCGATAGACTGGCTGAGTCTATTAACTCCCAGATGCTCCGTTAATCAGCCCACATGACACAACACAAAACAATTTTGAACTTTAGCAAAAGGAAAACACACACTGGATCAGAAATCTAACAATAATTCTGACAGGGGTTGGCTCGATACGTGCCACATTGTTAAAAACTGGCTCTCCCATTAGCCTAGGAGACTAAAGATAAAGCATGACGTTTGTCAGCCGTGTGACCAGTTGCTGCAGCTACACCACAGTTTCCTGCAACAGAAAATAGCAGCTTCTTTTTGTTAACAACTAACAATTGAACTGTTGCTGCTGGCCCATTTCATTTTTACAAATGCTGCATTTCTACACCCACGTTGTGTAATTTTGGGAAAGGTCACAGCCGATTTCAGCAGGTCAAGGTGGCAAAGTAGTGGACGCCATTGCTCAGGCCAGCAAAAAATAACAGCGAAAATATTCTGCATCTATCTCACTTCTTCACACATTACTTCAAAAATCACTCAGGAAAACCTTCTCCCAGTCAAATGACGCAGACACGAAAAAGCTTACAAGAGGAATGAGTGATGTTTGGAGAGAGAAGTTAGAAAATCAGCATTACAACCTGAACAGCAGCAAAGTGCGGTAACATCGCAGCCTTTTATTTTAAACGTTAATGTGCAAACTCAAATTACACTGATGGCAACAAGTGAATCAAACTATTCATTCTGTGCATTTATTCAACGAGGAAATAAACCAACTTAAAGTTCAAGTTTCATTTTTTCATTCATTCATGGGACATTGAGTCACTGACTGTAAGAAGTCTCACAACACCAGGTTAAAATCCAACCAGTTTATTTGATAGTAAACCCACAAGCTTTCAGAAACGGTGTTCCTTCGTCAGGTGTGTGGAAGGTTCTGATCAGAGAAGGGCATATAAAGATACACACAGTTTACAGAATACTGATTAGAATGCAAGTCTTTACAGCTAACCTGCTATTCAAGTCTTAGAGATGCAGACAACGTGAGTGGAGATAGCATTAGCAAAGGTTAAAGAGATGTGTCTTATCTCCAGACAGGTCAGTAAGTGAGATAGTCACTGACTGGCCAGCATTTACAGCCCATCCCAAGGTGCCCGAGGACATTTAAGAGTTAACCACATCACTGGAGTCACACGTAGGCCAGACCAGATAAGGGCAGCAAATTTCCTTTCCTCAAGGGCATTAGTGAACCAGGTGGATTTTTCTGACAATCTTTTCAAGGTCATCAGTAGATTCTTAATTCCAGATTTGTTTTACTGAATTCAAGTTCCACCATCTGCCGTGGCAGGATTTGAACCCGGTCCCCAGAACATTAATCCTGGATTAATAGTCTAGCAATAATCACCTGCCCTTAAGTATAGAGTGATTGAAGGAGAATGTAGGCAGGGGCAGTTAGCTCAGTTGGTTAGGTGACTAGAATGTGGCAAAGACTGTTGCCAACAGGGTGAGTTCAATCCCCACATCGACTGAGGTCATTCTGGGCCTGCCACAGCCCCTTACTCCATACACAGCGCTATCACGTCCCAAGTCATGATAAGCAACCTGCAGACAGTGAGGACATTAAAGAGAGAAAGCGTGCACAAGAGAGTGTGTACACAATTCGATCTCCTTTCCCCTTCTCCAACAGGCAGCAAATAGTATGGAAATACATCCCCACAGATTCTTTCAATGTCTGTTGAAAATGGATATTGATTGCTGCCAAGTCCAAGATCACAATTTACTATAATTGATATCAAGGTGTCCCGAATGCAGCATAGTGGCACAGCCATCATGGTGATGCACTGGTTAGTGCTGATACATCAGTGCCAGGGAGCTGGGTTCAACGCCAGCTTGTGTGGAGTTTGTGCGTTCTCCCCACGTCAGTGCACGTTTCCTCCGGGTGCTCCGATTTCCTCCCACACTCCAAGCATATGCGGATTAGGTTGACTGGCCACGCTAAACTGCCCCATTAGTGTCAGGAGGATTAGCAGTGGCATTAGGGGGATATGGCCTGGGTGGGTTTGAATAGCCTCCTTCTGCACCACACGGATTCTACTCTGTGAACACCACAGATTCCGAATTGTGCCCAGAGATTCCTGTTTCACTCAAATGCCACTTAGCAGAGCTCTCCAAAACAGACAGTCCACACAAGACAACCGGGGCGCCGAACTGTCTGCTTCAATCAACAGTTCTGCTTCCAGCAGCCACTCTCCACAATACGAGCAAGATCTACCTAATGTGAAGACACCAGGATAAAATGTCATTGCTCAATTAGCATCATTTGTTCCCCATTTGGTTTAACTTGCCCTCATTTTAATCATGGTACTGTTCAACATTTCAATGTTCCAAGTATATTATTCGTGGGTCCTGGAGGCACAAGAATATTGCCATTAACTTTAGGAATTTTAATTTCCACTCAGAGCATATTACAGTCGGCGAAGCAGTGCATGTTTAATCTCACATATGGATAATGATGTCCTATGTATTCCAGCAAAACACAAGTCAATGATTAGGATTAATTGCCAGACACTGGGAGCACATTTTCCTTGACTGGTGAATCTGGAACTTTAAAAAAAACACTTCTGTAGTTCGTGTATGGAGCTTTTGAAGATATTACACACAGGCTGCTGTATTTTGTTTTATTCCCTAGTTCCAAGTCAGTGCTCTGCAAATGCTGGTGTTTCCAACCGCTGGGCAGAAGCTGTGAAGGTGAGAGTCAGCTCCTCACGGGTGCTCGCAGGAGGCTTGTTAATTAAATCATTTCGGGGGAGGTCACAAGGGCATTGATTCCTGCGTGCTACAGACTCACACTAAACAAAACACATCTGTATCACCAGATTAAGCAAGAACAACCTGTTCACCTTTCCCACAACATTAAAAAAGTGCATTACAAAATGAGGATATGCATTGTAAATGCACAGCTCACTCTAATAATGGTATTTGGCACAGAACTGTTTTAGCTTCACATCAATACCCCTGTGTAAATACAGCCCAAATCTGGAATGAGGGCCTAGCCTCCTCCTCCGCCCGCCCCCCCCCCCCCCCCCCCCCCCCCCACACCACACACACACACACACACACAGCATGCTGAACAGGAGGGAGTCTCTGGAGACATTAGACCTACCCCACTGGGAGTTAATGTCAGGGCCTCATTAGATTTACAAACTGCAAGTTCAGCATTGCCAAAAAACAACTTCAACTTGCAAAGATTCAACCACATCGTAACACAGTAGTTCATACTGCTGTCTCAGCACCAGGGACCCACGTTCAATTCCTGGCTTGGGTCAGTGCCTGCGCAGAGTCTGCACGTTCTCCCCACATTTGCGTGGGTTTCCTCCGGGTGCTCCAGTTTCCTCCCACAGTGCGAAAGCCATGCCAGTTAGGTGCACTGGCCAAACTAAATTCTCCCTCAGTGTACCCGAACAGGCGCCAGAGTGTTGTGTCGAGGGGATTTTCACAGTAACTTCATTGCAGTGTTAACGTAAGCCGACTTGTGACGCTAATAAATAAACTTTAAAACTAAACATACATGGCACACTTCAGTATTCAACATTGCCATTTACCACACTCAAGTTATACAGGATTACTTTAGTGTGTTCACGCCACTACAGCTCATTAACTGTCGACACAAAACACAGCAATGGACAAGATAAATGGATACCAGAGCAACTGGCGATTGCAGAACACCTCCACTCAGTTTACAAGCACAACCCTAAATTTCTTGTCCCTTGTTATGTCAGTTCTCCCTCCCTGATCTCTCTGTCCTTTCCCTGCTGCCATGCTCCAAAGAGGTTTGCAGAACAGTCCCCCAAATCTTTGACTCTGCAGTCTACAGCCTCATGGATTCAATATGGAGTTCAGTAATATTTTGCTGATAAAATCTCAGCCTCCATTTTGTTTTGTATTTCTCCCTCACTGATTCATTTTTTCCCCATTTCTTTCTCTGTTCCTTCAATTTGCATGTGTATTTGAATGCTATACGGCCATTCATGCCTTACCTACGTTCAGCTTTTGTTTCTTTACTCCTTTAGGCTTTTGAACAATGATTTATTTATTCTGTCCTACCCTTCACCCAATCAGATTTTCCCTTTTGTTCTCTTTCAGCCAGTCCCCCACTTACTCAAAAACCAATTGCATTTCCAACTTTCCCCAGTTTCGATGGATGGTCAAAGACCTGAATCATTATCGCAGCTTCCTCTCTCCACAGGTTCTGCAAGATCGGTTTAATATTTCCAGTTTTTATTTCAGATACCAGGGTGATCTCAGACAATTAGTATGCGGATTTGAAAGCTTTCAACAGATACAGATCCAGCATAACATTGCCGAAGTTTGATGGACATATTCCTGGAAATGGCATCACGTGACAATTTTGCCCTCAACGTCATTCATCAACATAACCACAATCCCTTCTAAAAACCAGAGAGCAATTAAAGTTTATTTATTAGTGTCACAAGTAGGCTTACATTAACTGCAAAGAAGTCACTAGTTGCCACATTCTGGCACCTTTTCGGGCACACTGAGTATTTTGCATGGCCAACGTACCTAACCAGCACATCTCTCGGACTGTGGGCGGAAACCAGAGGAAACCCATGCAGATACAGGGAGAACGTGCAAACTCCACACAGACAGTGACCCAAGATGGGAATTGAACCCGGGTCCCTGGAGTTGTGAGGCAGCAGCTCTAATCCCATTATGCCACCCAACTGGGCTCCAGATTACCAAAGCAAAGGATTCTTCATTGTCAACCAAACAGCCTTCCCTTAGCTGGCCAGCATAAAAAGATGCCATCCAAAAAGAAGAGTGTTTGTTTTTTTTCAGATGTTGAGCAGCTCATTGTATTTGCAATCTCCTAATAGTTTTGACTTTGACACATTGATATAGTTCAAATTTAAACATAAATTTGAAACATTTGAAAAATTTGAAAACAAAAATCTTAGGTTTATAAGATGATGAGGGGGATAGATAGAGTGGATGTGCAGAGACTATTTCCTCGGGTGGATGTAGCTGTTACTAAGGGACAGAACTATAAGGTTCATGGTGGGAGATATAGGAGGGATGTCTGAGGTAGATTCTTCACTCAGAGTGGTTGGGCCGTGGAATACACTGTGTGATAGTGGAGTCGGACACTTTAGGAAGTTTCAAGCGGTTATTGGATAGGCACATGGAGCACACCAGAATGATAGGGAGTGAGATAGCTTGATCTTGGGTTTGGACATAGCTCGGCACAACACTGAGGGCCGAAGGGCCTGTACTGTGCTGTACTGTTCTATGTTTCCCTATGTTTATTAATCATTGCTCAAATTTAATTAGATGTTGCTCAATTTGAATTCAATATTTCATGTTTTATACAAAATGCAGTTGCACACACTTTGCCATGACGAGAGACTTTGTATTTTTATTACTGCAGGAACTCGCAAAGCATTTACACCCAATCAAGTACTTTCTAAGTATGGCGTACAATCAAGTGTAACATAGGAAAGACAGCAGCCAATTCCCGCACAGATAACGGCCTGATAATCCATAACCCGAGGAGAGGACCCAACTCTTTGTAGTTGTCCATCTCGTGTGGAAGTTTGCAGCACTCGCTGTCCGGGTGACAGTTAGTTATGCAACGCCACTTTCCTTCCTTCTTTGAGACAGGAAATTATTGGGGGGAAATAAAGTAGCAACAAGACTGGAAAGGGGAAATATATTCTCCTCTGCCCAGAACACAGAATACTTCTGATTGTAAAAATTGGGCATTTGATAAACGTGCTGTTCAAATTAAAAAAAGATTTATATATAAAATGTACATGGCAAAGTTCCTGATTCATTAATTAACTAGCTTTTCACTGATTTATGTATTGTGTTTTACAAAATATTCCAACCCTCGAGTGTGAGATATTTGGTACAAAACCGAACAAAACAAAAGAAGCTCATCTCCGCTTATTACTTCCAGAACTGTATTGGAAAGAGATACTCTTAACCAATAATTGGTGGGCAATAAAATGTGCTGCATCAGGTGAGGTTTCCACACAGTCATGTTGCAATATGACACATTAGGCAAGAGTACTTCCAACCGCAAAAGTAAGGAGTGTGCATTTTATTAATTAGTGTCACAAGTAGACTTACATTTACACTGCAATGAAGTTACGGCGAAAATCCCCTAGTCGCCACACCCCGGCACCTGTCTGGGTACACAGAGAATTTAGCACCTAGTCAGCATGTCTTTCAGACTGTGGGAGGAAACCCACACAGACATGAATAGAGCATGCAAACTCCGCACAGACAGTGACCAAAGCCGGGAATGGAACCTTAGCCAAGCTGTTTCAATACAACTACATCAATGGCATCTACTAAGAATGTTAAAAATTGCCTGCGTACGTCCTGTCCACAAAAAGCAGGATAACCCATTAGAACTGATTCCTGCCCCATTAGTCTACCTTCAATATACAACACGATGGAAGGTGTTGTTGGCAGTGTTATCAAGCACTTACTCAGCAACACCTTGCTCACTGATACTCAGTTTGGGTTCTGCCAGGGTCAGTTTGTGACTTCAGAGCAGACTTAGCCTAAGCTTGGACAAAAGAACTGAAAACGCGGATGTGACGACAGCTGTTAACATTGAGGAGTCCTGGCAAAATTAAATTCAATGGGAATCAAAATTCGCCACTAGCTGGAATTATACCAGGAAAAGTCGGAAGAGGAGATATAATTGGACTTAAAACATTAACTGTGTTTCTCTCTCCGTAGATGCTGCCGGAGATTTTCCAGCATTTCACGTTTCTATTGCATAAGGAAGATGGTTGGAGGTCAATCATCTCAGGACGTCACTGCTGGAGTTCCTCATGAGTGTCTGAGGCACAAGCATCTTCAGCTGCTTTATCAATGACCTTCCTTCCATCCCAAGATCAGAGTGGACATGTTCACTGATGACTGCACAGTGTTCAGCACCATTCTCAACTCCCTACACATAAGCAGCAAGGTCGGGACAACATTCTGGCTTGGGCTGCTAGGTGAAAAATAACATCTACACCGCACAACTGCCAGGCAATGCCATCAACGAGAGAACTGAACTATCTTCCTTTGACAAGGTATGGCATTACAGTTACTGAATTCCCCACTATCAATGTCCTGGAGGCTACCAATCAGAAACAGTATCAATACTGTGGGTACATTCAGCTGGGAATCCTGTGGTGAGTCACTCACCTCCTGACTCCCCAAAGCGTGTCCACAATCTACAATGCACAAGTCAGGAGTCTGATGGAATATTCCTCACTTGCTTGGAGGAATGCAGCTCCAATAACAGTCAAGGAGCTTGATAACATCCAAGACAAAGCAACCCACTTAATCTGCACCCCAGTTAAAGTTTATTTATTGGTGTTACAAGTAGGCTTACATTAACACTGCAATGAAGTTACTGTGAAAAACCCCCGGTGGCCACATTCCAGTGCCTGTTGGGGTACACTGAGGGAGAATTTAGCATGGCCAATGCACTGAAACAGCAATTTAAACATTTATTCCCTCCACCGCTGGTGCACAGTGCCAGCCATGTGTACCAGTAACACGATGCATACAGCAACTCACCAAGGCTCCTTCAAGGACAGCTTCCAATGTTGCAACCTCTGCAACCTAAACCAACAAAGGCAACAAACACGTGGGAACATCAGCACCTACAAGTTCCCCCCCAAACCACTCACCATCTTGGCTTGGAACTACATCACTGTTCCTTCACCAGCATTGTGTCAAAATCCTGGAACTCCCTATTGTGTGTGCACCCACAAACATGGACTACAGTAGTTCAAGAAGACAAGTCACCACCACCATCTCAAGGGCAATTAGGGTTGGACAATGACTGCTGGTTTTGCCAGTGTGGCATTCAGCCAAGAATAATTTTAAAAGTACAAAATTGAACAGATACCGTCTTTAATCCAATTTCTACTACACAGTTATATCAAAAACTAAGTAGACGAACTTAGATCGATACGGGCTAGATTCAATTGTGCCAGTTATTCAACACTGAATGGATTAGAAAGGGGAATCTCAGTAAGTGGCAGTTTGTCTCTCGTGATCTTTCATATCCTATCTCAACGGGACGGCAAGCCAAATGCTTTCCCTCTCAGCTGCTTTTCAGGCAGAAGGATTGGTTAACCAAAGCTGCCCAAAAGGCAAAAATCTTTCAGCTCCAGGAGACTGTATCAATTTGAATTTGCAATGCATGGCTTCAGGAAGAACTTGCAGTAAAAGCTGTTGAAACCCAGAAATTAAGCATGGTGCTTCACAATAAATCAACCTCGTCATCTTATCATTTCCCCTTAAATCTTTAGTCCCAATATTCTTCCCCAGAAACTTTCATATCCTATATGAATGTTCCAACTATGCACTCTGTTGGTTTAAGATTATTGCATGTTCATGTGTACATTAAAGGTTGCTCATTCTGCTGGCATAATGTACCTTTAAGAAATGATTGTGTGTCATGTTTCTTGTGCAGGATGTATGCAGCAATTTTATGCACTCAGAGCCATTTTGTCCGTATATAGCAGCACTGTGTTGTTACTACAGCAGCATAATTGATTTTTAATTGCTACAATGTTTGTTTTAATCTGGACTGATTATTTTAGCACTAACCCCCTGGGATATTTCAGGGTGGGGCTTGATTAGGGTGATAGGCAGGTAAGGTTACATGACTGGGTGGAGCTAGGCTTACACAAAGAAATCAGGTGCAATTTGTTGTTGGGATCTTCAGTAGGAGGTCGCTTTCTCTGTCTGGAGCCGGAGACTGGAATCTGCCAGGAAATAAATCTTTCTCTGAGATTCTGCTGATTGGAAGTGGATCTCTCTGAAGACAGCTTTTTCAGAATCAAAAGACAGGAGGCTATCTGGATCTCTATCCAGAGGTGTTAAAAAGCTGGAAATCTAGCACCACGTGAGCATGTTTTTTGTGCTAACTAATTCTGAAGACGGGTACATGTCTATGGGTATATTGCTTAAATTGGAACTATATAGATTGCTAGTTAAGAATTACACTTGGTGATATGTGAGGATTTTAACTGGTGAAAGTTATATTAATTCTGTTATATTCTAACTGTGCTCTTAAATAAAGTTTGTTTTGATAAAAGCTTCTTAATGGCTCAATCGAATCATATCCAGAGTGAAACACATTATGCTCAGTCTATGCCAAAATCAAAAGGGAAAGTTGGGGACTAGGCTAACTTCACAATATACCTTGGAGTTTCTGGTCTGGTTGCTGACAATAAGGAAACACAGAAAAAACTAGAATGTTTATGTTTAGTAAGAACTCTACACCGTTATACATTGTGCGGCTTTAAAGTTAAACAGTTTAAAACATTAAACTCAGAACGAGGTAGGAATTTCACAGAACATCAGCTACCGTTTGCTCTAGAATCAGTACTGGTGCCGCAAGAGTTTTCAGGGGTTTTCAGAGGACAGCTTTAAACTTACAGAGAGCATGTCTCTAATAGTATAAGAACTTCAGTAGCAGGTGGACTCAGACAGTATACAGCTGTGACAGTTTAACAGCCCAGAGAAAGGGGAAAAATAATGTTAGACCTGGAGGAAACTTACAACTGGGAATTTCCGCAAGTTACAAGAAGGACAAAGTTCAGACGC
Source organism: Carcharhinus amblyrhynchos (assembly GCF_965287045.1). Classification (NCBI taxonomy): domain Eukaryota; kingdom Metazoa; phylum Chordata; class Chondrichthyes; order Carcharhiniformes; family Carcharhinidae; genus Carcharhinus; species Carcharhinus amblyrhynchos. The sequence continues at coordinate 22,117,901 of NC_137351.1, read as the reverse complement.
ACACACAGCTACCATCCAAGGGCAGCATAGTTTCACCACACACTGTTATTTTACACAGGAGACGGAATGAAAAACAGATCTGCTCATTTACCAGTTCATATCTCGCACACCACAGCGATGAAAAGTTCGCCTTGAACATTTCTCAAAATTTGATACGAACACAAAACAGGAAATCCCAAATTGTTCGTGCCAACCTTTTCCAGTAAAATAAGGAATATTTATAAAGGGAAGCCCCGACTGGAAACATCTGCTTGCTTATTTCAAAAAAAGAATCAACGCCAAGAAATCTTCAATACTCATATCTCTGCTTGCAGTTTTCACTTGATGACAACAAAACTCCATGGGTAAAGTAAAACTCATTCACTTCTAAAAAAATCTCTAGGAGAAAGTCAATGACGGTTGGAACTTGCGTATATTCTCTCATCTGTAAATAAATTTTGTTTGGTAGTTTTAACCTGCAAACATCGCTCTGATATTTTACCCTCTCTATGGTGGCAAACAAATGTCATGCATACCCTTTTGCGTCTTCAGCTCTTGGGGCTAAAGAAATCTAGGGATATGGGAGGGGAAGACGGGATCAGGATATTGAATTTGATGAACAGCCATGATCAAAACGAATGGCGGAGCAGGTTTGAAGGGCCGAATGGCCTACTTCTGCCTCTATTTTCTACGTTTCTGGGTGTCAGTGAATGGTTAGAGATTTATTATTTGTAAATGCACAGGCACAACGATGCACATTTGTTAATAAGGATGAAGGTTTCAGTGGCTAAAGGGATTGCCTATTGCAAACACGGGAGTACTGAGGGAAGGCTGAATTCCTGCAGATGTGAACCTCTCACCTTACAACATGGGAGAGAGTGCTGCAAGGACATTAAATGTATATTTATGGCATAATGATACTAGCTTTAGTGATATCAAAAATGCAAAATGATGGAAACTGGAGACAATGCAGTCAGTTGGTCAAAAAAAAAATCATCATCTGGACTAGACATTATTGTTATTTTTTTAAAAGAGGGAGGCATTTTAAAGAGTCATTGAACAACCGCTGTTTCCCAAAGGGCTTAATTATTGAGGGCACTGCCCAATGTGAAACTGAGCCACACAATATTAAAGTCAGAGGGTCCTGTGCTGAGTGGCAGGCAGCAGACTGGGGTGGGTGAGGTTGGAATGAGAAGAGTCATGAATACATTCCACCCCTGCCTGATAATAACACCATCTACTAAAACACACAACAAAAGAACCTGTTTCACAAAGTCCAAAGGAAATAAAAGCCAGGAAATGCCAGGGGTCATTGAGAAGAGGAAAACAATATTTCTACTTCCAGGCCACTGACAATCCATCAGAACCAGATGCTCTCCAAATATTTCTAAAGTTTAAGTTTGAAGTTTACTTATTAGTCTCACAAGTAGGCTTATATTAACACTGCAATGAAGTTACTGCAAAAATCCCCTAGTTGCCACACTCCGGCACCTGTTCGAGTACACTGAGGGAGAATTTAGCATGGCCAATGCACCTAAGCAGCACATCTCTTGGACTGTAGGAAGAAACCGAAACATCCAGAGGAAACCCACGCAGGCACGGGGAGTACGTGCAAACTCCGCACAGACAGTGACCCTAGCTGGGAATCAAACCCAGGTCCCTGGCACTGTGAGGCAGCAATGCTAACCACTGTGCCACCTTGTCACTCCCTGCCTTCAGTTGTGTTAACCAGAACTGAAACAAGACGCTGATCAGGAAACTTATGTGCAACACATTCTTTAAGCCAAAACCATAGAGGGATTCAAAGTCAATGGTACCAGATATTATATTAGTTATGGAGGGGATAATGCAATGTGGACAGATGCAATACATCAGGACTATAGAGGTGTCAACATACAGCTCGCAGACTGCTGATTGCAGTACTGAGTGGGGATGGAAAATCAGGGGTGAGTGTATGTACACCCAAATCACCTACACTGATTGAATTGGCAATACAGAAAGTAACAATCTGCAAAAGACAGCTTCCTGTGTTAAATTAGATTTAGTAAACAATTTAAGTGTTGGGGCAGCCACACTTACATTGCAACCAGTTCACAGCACCATTACTCTGAGGCAAGCAGTCAAACCTAGAATGAAAAGCCTTTTACCACCTATATCAACGTACAGCAGATATTAGTAACACCAACAAGATTTGATCTCTCCCTGAGAGCAAAGTAAAAGCCTTTCAACTTGCAAAATTAGAGAACGGATGAATCACTGAATTGTTACGGCGCTGAAAGAGGCCAATTGACCCATTGTGTCTGTACCAGCCCTCCAAACAAGCATCATGACTTTGTGCCATTCTCCATAGCCCTGCACATTGATTTATGGAGTAGAAGCAGCCAATGCCCTCCTGAATGCCTTATTGAAGCTGCCACTATCACACTTCCAGACAGTGCATTCCAGACCCAAACCACTCTGTGTGAAATAGGTTTTCCTCACATCACACCTGCTTCTTTCACAAATCACTTTAAATCTGTGCCCCCTTGTTCTCGACCCTTTTACAAGGGGGAAAAGTTTCTGCCCATCTACTCTACCCAATCCTTTCATGATTTTAAACAACTATCAAATCTCCTCTTTGCCCCAACCTCTCAATCTGTCCTCATGACTGAGTTTCTCAAACTTCAAACCATTCTTGTAAATCTCTTCTACACTTTCTCCTCTGTGTTCACATTCTTCCTACAGCATGGCATCCAGAACTATACACAATATTCCAACTGAGGTCTAACTAGTCTCCTGTATAAATTCAGCATCACCTCCTTGTTCTGGTACTCCATGCCCCTATCAATAAAACCCAGAATGCTATATGCTTATGAACTGCTCACTCTACCTGTCCTGCCACCTTTAATGTTCTATGCATAAACACACCCAAGTCCCTCTGCTCCTGCACCACTTATTTTATATTGCCTCTCCTCTTCTTCCTTCCAAAATGCATTGCGTCACATTTCTCCACATTGAACATCATTTGCCATCTACTTGCCCACTTGTCAATGTCCCTTTGATGTTCTACACTGGCCTCTTCAGTTTACAATTCTTCCAAGTTTTGTGTCACCAAGGAACTTTGAAACACCAAGATCAATGTCATTAATATACATCAAGGAAAGCAAGGGTCCCAACAATGACCTCTGGGGGACATCACTACAAACCTTTCCCCAGCCTGAGAAATATTCATTGATCATTACTCTCTTGGAGGGTGGCACAGTGGTTAGCACTGCTGTCTCACAGCGCCAGGAACCCGGGTTTGATTCCCAGCTTGAGTCACTGTCTGTGTGGAGGCTGCATGTGTGGACCCTGTCTGCTTGGGTTTCCTCCCATAGTTCAACAATGTGCGGGTTAGGTGGATTGGCCATGCTAAATTGCCCCTTCATGTCAGGGGGCCTGGGTGGGATTATGGTCTTCTGCAATGTATGATTCAATTCCCAGCTTCGGTCACTGTGTGTCCGGGGTCTGTGTGGAGTTTGCACATTCTCCCCATGTCTGCATGGGGTTCTTCTGGGTGCTCCGGTTTCCTCTCAGAGTCCAAGGATGTATCGGTTAGGTAGACTAACCATGGTGAATGCACAGGTTTATGGGGATTGGGCAGGGTTGGGCCTGGTTAAGATGCTCTTTTGGAGAGTCAGTGCAAATCTGCTGGACCGATTCTGCACTGTTGGAATTCTATGGATTTAAGCCCAGGTACCAGCCAAAAGTAGCAGAACCAGCTTGCTCATGTCTTTTAGACACACGTTAAAAGATACAGAGAGGTTGTTGTGTGTTTAGTGTTTGCGTTAAAAACGAACAAATTCTTTATTGTGGTGTGTGATCTCTTCCATGGCTATTGCTTCTCACTCTGTTTCCCATTCTACATCTTAAACATCACTTCCTTTGCAAACAGCAGGGCTCCACAATGAGCCAATAGGAACAAATACAAAACAAAGAACAGAAGAATATTACAGCACAGGAACAGGCCCTTTGGCCCTCCAAGCCTGCACCGACCACGCTGCCCAACTGAACTAAAACCCCCTACCCTTCTGGGGACCATATCCCTCTATTCCCATCCTATTTATGTATTTGTCCAGATGCTCCTTAAAACTCACTATCGTATCTGCTTCCACTACCTCCCCCAGCAGTGAGTTCCAGGCACCCACCACCCTCTGCCTAAAAAACTTGCCTCGTACATCTCCTTTAAACATTGCCCCTCACATTTAAACCTGTGCCCCGTAGTAATTGCCTCTTCCACCCTGGGAAAAAATTTCTGACTATCCCACTCTGTCCATGCCCTTCATAATCTTACAGACTTCTATCAGGATTCTCCTCAACTTCCATCGTTTCAGTGAGAACAAACCAAATTTCTCTAACCTCTCCTCATAGCTAATGCCCTCCATGCCAGGCAACACCTTTTCTGTACTCTCTCCAAAAGCCTCCACATCCTTCTGGTAGTGTGGTGACCAGAATTGAACACTATATTCCAAGTGCAGCCTAACTAAGGTTCTATAAACCTGCAAACAAAAGCAGGAACAGTTTTGATTTTGTGAATAGCCCAAGAGTGAGCAGAAGTAAAATTTATTTATTTAGTGTCACAAGTAGGGTTACATTAACACTGCAATGAAGTTACTGTGAAAACTCTCTAGTCGCCACACTCCAGTGCCTGTTCGGGTACACTGAGGGAGAATTTAGCATGGCCAATTCATTGAACCCGTAAATTTTTGGATTGTGGGAGGAAACCAGAGCACCCTGAGGAAACCCACGCAGACAAGGGGAGAATATACAAACTCTGCACAGACGGTGATCCTAGCCGGGAGTCGAACTCGGGTGCCTGGAGCTGTGCGGCAGCAGTGCTAACCACAGTGCCACCGTGCAGTTCATACAACGCAATTATCAAAACACAGTGAATGCAACAAAACAGCTTGGTATCAAATCCATTGATTATTTAGCAACCTGCCACAGCCTCAGCAAAAACCACAAAAGCTCCTTCAGAAATGAAAATAATCCAATTTGTAGAAATAAGTCAAAAACAGCATCATTTCCAGTAGTCAGATTATGTAAAAGAAATTTTATTAACCATCTTAGAAGAGAAGTTTCACTTTAAAGTTATGTTTATATTTTAGTTTTAAATTTTTTTTAAAATGGGAACATTCACTTAACCGAGTGACTGGGGAGAGCCTCCTGCAGCACCCATCTAATTAAAATGCAGGATTTGCAGTGCTGAATAAATTCTGGAAAGTAACAATTGCTGCTAGCCATTAATTGCCACATGTTTTCACTGGGGTGACGTAACCTCGTGGGCAGCTAAATTACTCGACCATAACACTCTCGCAGTGTCGCGCGCAGTGCCCACACACGAGAAGCCTTCCAAAAAAGGTTGAACAAAAGGTTTCAGGCCATTGCTAATTGAACAGGTTATAAATACTCCAACAAGTTATCATTTCACAGTGAATAGACTGGCTAATCGAGTGATCGGACTCTGTTTTTAGAAACCTCTTTGAGTTGACTTACATTGCAGTGTGAGCAGAAGAGATAACTCATGATGGTTCCTTTGCACGAAACATTGGATTTTTTAAAAAAATCCTAACCATGCGTTACGGACATGCAGAACGCATGCTTTGTAGGTAGGGCTTAGGGAGTGTGAATATTGAAGAAACATTTATCTATAGTCCAGAAGTCAAATTTACTTGTATAATAACAGAAAATGCTGGAAAAATCTCAGCATCTGTGTCATCGCCAGAAAGGTTTACAGAATGGAAACAGGCCCTTCGGCCCAACTTGTCCATGCTGCCCTTTCTTTTTTAAAACCCCTAAATTAATCCCAATTGCCCACATTTGGCTCGTATCCCTCTATATCCATCATACCCATGTAACTATCTAAATGTTTTTTAAAAGATAAAATTGTACCTGCCTCTGCTACTACCTGGCAGCTTGTTCCAGACACTCACCACCCTCAGTGTGAAAAAGTTGCCCCTCTGGACACTTCTGCATCTCTCCCCTCTCACCTTAATCCTATGTCCTCTAGTTTTAGGCTCCCTTACCTTTGGGAAAAGATATTGACGATCTACCTTGTCTATGTCCCTCATTATTTTGTAGACCTCTATAAGGTCACCCCTCAACCTCCTATGCTCCAGAGAAAAATTGGTTCCTGTGGAACCATTCCCCAATGGAAGTCCATGGTCACCATTAAGCGACACAGAAATTACACCTAAACAGCAGGCCATTCAGCCCATCTGCTCTGTGCTAGCATTCATGATCCACACGAGCTTCCTCTTAATCTCTTGAATGAACGTTTATCTTTTCTTTTATCGCTTGTGTCTTAAGTGCGCCTATGCTATTTCTTTCAACCACTGCTTGTGGTAGCAAGTTTCACATTCTCAGAGTAAAGAGATTTCTCCAGAATTCCCGATTGAGTATCTGACGAAAGGTCATCCAGACTCAGAATGTTGGCTCTATTCTCTCTCCACAGATACAACACTGAGACAAGATTTTCCAGCATTTTCAGTTTTTCTTTCAGATTCCAGCATCTACAGTATTTTGCTTTTACTTGTATAATAAACTAGAGATATGCGGTCCAAAGGCTTTGTTGGAACATGTGCAAAGATGTGCAGGTTAGGTGGATTGGCCATGCTAAATTGCCCCTTAGTGTTCCAAGATGTGTAGATTAGGGGATTTGTGGAATAAACTTTTTAAAGTTTATTTATTAGTGTCACAAGTAGGCTTAAATTAACACCACAATGAAGTTACTGTGAAAATCCCCTAATCGCCACATTGCAGCACCTGTTCGGAAGGAGAATTTAACATGGCCAATGCATCTAACGCTCACATCTTTGGACTGTTGGAGAAAATCCAGGCAGACACCGGGAAAATGTGCAAACTCCACACAATGACCCCGGCCAGGAATCAAACCTGGGTCCTGGCGCTGACAGGCAGCGGTGCGAGCCACTGTGTCACCACGCTAGGGTTACATGGACAGATCGGGAGCAGTCTTGGATAATATGCTCTGTCAGAGGGTCAGTGCAGACCCGATGGGCCGAATGGCCTTCTTTTGCACTAGATTCTACGATTGTATGGTATATGTACACCCAAATTGAGTCAATGGTTGGAGCTTATGGAAGCATTGGTGCGTATGTTTCAAGAACTGGGTGATAAGCCAATGAGAGGAAATCTGACGAGCACCAACATGAGCCACAGGGCTCCAGGTCCATTGCAGTACAGAGCGTGCTGCACTATTGAAAGGGACATCTTTTTGATGACAACTGTCATGAAAGTTGAAGTCTAATCTGCCTGCACTGGTGAATGTAAAAGATGATGTGGAGATGCTGGTGTTGGATTGGGGTAAACACAGTCAGAAGTCTCACAACATCAAGTTAAAGTCCAACCAATTTATTTGATAGGTGATGAAGGGGCAAATCCTGAAAGCTTGTGAGTTTATTATCAAATAACTTGGTTGGACTTTAACCTGGTGTTGAGAGACTTCTCACTGAATGTAAGGAATCCCAGGGTATTATTTGAAATAAATGCAAAGGTGTTAGCCCCAGTGTCTTGGCCAATATTCATCCCAAATCCCGAAAAATTAGGCGTTACCACTTGCCTGTTAGTGGAAGCTTGCTATTCGCAAAATTAGCTGCCACATTTCCTGCATTCCAAAAGTGATTACATTCCAAAAATACTTCATTGGCTGCAAAAAACTTCAGGATTATCCAGTGGTTATGAAAAGTGCCTTAGAAACGCAAGCCTCTCTTTTTAAAAAATTAGTGTAGGCTGTAGAGATTCTGGTTCTGGGTGGCACAGTGGTTAGCACTGCTGCCTCACAGCGGCAGGAACCCGGGTTCAATTCCCGGCTTGGGTCACTGTCTGTGATTCACCACAGTCGCCCCGAGCCTGCATGGATTTCCTTCCACAGTCTGAAACGTGTGCCAGTTAGGTGCATTGGCCATGCTAAATTCTCCCTCTGTGTACCTGAACAGGTGCCGGAGCGTGGCAGCTAGGGGGTTTTCACAGTAACTTCATTGCAGTGTTAATGTAAGCCTACTTGTGACACTAATAAACTTAGAGTAAATGGGTACAATTTCAAAGGAAAAAAATCCATCAGCTCAAAATTGCTTTCCAGGAGTTTGGTCTTTCTGTCTAAAAGCAAAATGTCACGTCACCCAATAACTTCTTATAAGAAGTGCCATTCCACTCATGTTGCTATGGCAAACAAAACAACCAAATCAATTCACAGATACCAGAGGGAAAACTGAGGATGAATAGAATTACCTGATCAGTACTGGAAGGCTCTTGGACAATAACCAGACTTGGCGACAAAAGACCTGGAACGAAAATAGGAGGACAGTGAAGTTAATACCCGAAAACCTCTTCTTTTCATCCCTCCCCTTTCCACTTTAAAAAAAACCTGAAAGTGAAATAATCCCCAAAGTTATGGAGCCATTTTCATCCAGCCTGCAAACCCAAAGCAAAAACAAAGGAAGCCAGCGATTAATTGTGGCTCTGATATTGAAGTACCAACTGCTTCCTGCATCTCCTTTTATGGGAAGATGGTCTTCCCACAGAAATAAAAGGCGACAGTGGGTGTTAATTTTAAAAGAAACGTTCATTTTGCGTCCACCATACAGGCCAAGGTTCCACACTGGGTTGCTACGGCAAAGCAATATCTCCAAATCAATGTACAGAATCGCAAAGTTGAGATGAGAGATAAAAGGTGTGGATTCAGTCCAAGGACTTGCTTCTTCTGAAAGAAAACATTCTAACAGGATATAGCATGAGTCATTGTGTGGAGCTCGAAATGTTCAACTGACGGGCAAAATAAACAGCTGATAATGGTGCAGCCTTCAGACACGACAAATACATTAGCCCAAGGCCTGTGTGCAAAGTTGGGGAAAAAAAATCTCCATACAGTATAGTTTCCATTAAAAACTGTACAAGAAGCAATGATTAGAAGCAAGGCCCCTCCTCCTGGAACTCTGTTTATTTACGACGACAGCAAAAGTGGCCCAGTCTCCACAAGAAGCCTCGGCCTGTTTTGAAAAGACCCTAAACCTGATCAAAGCTGGTTTAAAGAAACAGACCTGGTGGTATTATCGCTAGACTGTAACTTCAGAAACTCAGCTAATGTTCTGGAGACCCGGGTTCCAATCCCGCCATGGTAGAGGGTGGAATTTGAATTCAGTATCTGGAATTAAGAATCTACTGATTGGACCTTTCCATTGTCAAAAAAAAACCCATCTGGTTTGCTAATGTCCTTTAGGGAAGGAAATCTGCCATCTTTACTTGGTCTGGCCTACTTGTGACTCCCGAGCAATAGCAATGTTATTGACTCAACTGCCCTCGGGCAACTAGGGATGGGCAATAAATACTGCCAGCCAGCGATGCCCATGTCCCACAGATGAATAAAAATAAAGTAGCTTCAGATTAGACTTTGAAAGTAACTGAACACAGCTAAAGTGATTGTTGAACACAGACATACATTATCCATGCTAAAAGCACCACATAAATGCACGTTGTTCCTTTCTCTCTCTGCCCTAATTCTTATTTTCTTCGATATTATTTTTGGATCCACACCAAGGGTGTGGCATCAGCAGGAGAAATTTCACTGAATCAATGAGTGCCAAACACCTGAAGCAGCTACTGTCACCGATCATCGCGTTGAAGTGAGGGAGGCATTTGGCCTTTTCAGGATCAAACTCAGCTCGCTCAAGGGCATATGGCTTTGCTACATTCCCTGCTACTGACCGCATGGTGACTGTAACGCTGGTCTGTACAAACCATACTGAAAAGTGCTGCAGCTAACGCGGGCATCAAACCAACTGTTTGTTTCCTTGAAGCGGCATTTTCAAGCCAATATTTTGGAGAGAAATTATGTGCACTGTACACACTTAAGGTAGAGAGTTGCTCATTAATGGAATTAGTGTTGTGCGGATGGAGAGGACGATTGGGTACATTAATTAAATTCCCATTCCACAGGAATTAATCGGGTGGCATAACTGGAGGGGCACGGTGGCTAACACTGCTGCCTGACAGTGCCAAGCACCTGGGTTCGATTCCTGGCTTGGGTCACTGTCTGCATGGAGTCTGCACGTTCTCCCAGGATCTGCGTGGGTTTCCTCCTGGTGCTCCAGTTTCCTCCCACAGTCTGAAAGGTGTGCTGGAGAGAGGCAATGCTGAATTCCCTCTGTGTACCTGAACAGGTGCTGGAATGTGGTGACTAGAGGATTTTCACAGTAACTTCATTGCAGTGTTAATGTAAGCCTACTTGTGACAATAATAAATAAACTTTTATAAATCAAGATTGGGACTCCAATGCAGCACGAGTTGTTGTACTGTCAGAGGTGCCAGCTTTCTGGGAACATGCTAAACGTCTGCCCTCTCAGGTGGGCAGAACATCTTCTCTGGCATTGTTTTGAAGACGATCATGAGGGTTTCGCTGGCATCTTGTCCAATGTTTATCCTTTGGTCAACATCAGCAGGTGGACGTGTTTGTGGGAGTTTGCTGCATGCTAATTGGATGCCACATTGCCAGAAGTCTGGCAGTGACTTCACATCCAAAGGAGCTCCTCACCTGTTGGTGCACTCCAAAATCACAACAGGGGCAACATTATTTTATTTATTAGTGTCACAAGTACACTTACATTAACGCTGCAATGAAGTTACTGTGAAAATCACCGAGGGAGAATTCAGCATGGCCAATCCACCTAACCGAGGGGGGAAACTGGAGTACTCTGAGGAAAAGCACACAGACATGGGAAGAACGTGCAGAGTCTGCACAGACAGTGACCCAAGCCGGGAATCAAACCTGGTTCCCAGGCGCTATGAGGCAGCAATGCTCACCACTGTGCCACACATATAAATCCCTAGACAAATCTGCTTTGATTCCTAGAGTTAATCTTCTTTTCACTGCAGTCAAGATTCTCCACAATTGGTCTCATTGTTACTAAACAGCAGCCACTTGAATCTAAAACACGTCTCCTTGCTCAGGCGAATGAGACAGAGGAGTTTTTTCTTCTTCCTTGAAGTCTCCAAACATCCAGACAAATGATCAAAGCAGAGATTTTGCTTGGTCTGTCATGGAAAATGCACTTGAGAGGTTATGCTGTGAGTCATTATCGAGACTCTGGCGTCAACAGGACAGCTTTAGCAGTGGTGGGGGTGGGAGTGGGGGGGCAGAAATCACCATCTTGTAGAACCCCAACAGCTCAGGGTGGACAGGACGGTGTGAGAATGATCAGAGGGGATTAATTAGGGTAGGAGAACAAGTCAGGAACTTGTAAAACAGTGATTCATGTTACAGGAAGCAGGGGCTGCCCCAACCCAGTTCAACCACATCACAGCTTTCGCCAACCAGGGTGGAATAGCAACGTCAGGAATCCAGCAAAAGATTTAGCTTCACCTAAAGAGATGGCTTGGTTAAGTAGAATTGATTTTCAATATTCCATTCAAAGTTACTTTGAAGGAGGGGAGGTGATAGCCTAGTGGTAGTATTGCTAGATTATTAATCCAGATTAATAGACTATTAATCACTCAGTTAATATTCTGGGGACCTGGGTTCAAATCCTGCCACAGCAGATGGTGGAATTTGAATTCAATAAAAAGTATCTGGAATCTACTGATGCCCATGAAACCATTGTCAGTAAAACCCATTCGCTTCACTTATGTCCCTTTAGGGAAGGAAATCTGCCATTCTTACCTGGTCTGGCCTACATGCAACTCCAGAGCCACAGCAATGTGACTGACTCTCAACTGACCTCTGTACAAGGGCAACTAGGGATGGGCTGGCCAGCCGGTGATGCCCAGGTCCCACAAATGGATAAAAAAAACTTTAAATTCTGGCAAATACAGTGGCTTTCTTCATGCCAGGTGTTTCAAATCGTCTTATAGCTAATGAAGTACTTTTTGAACTGTAGTCATTATTGTAATGTCGGAAACACCACAGCCTATTAGCACACGGCAAGCTCACACAACCAGCAACGTGACAGTAACCAGGTAAATCCTGTCTTTTAGTAAATGCAGCATTGACCGAGGGATGAATATTGACCAGGACTCTGCAGCATCAGAGCAGGTTTCAACACTCAAGCTCCGGAGGGGGAGCTGAACCCAGAATCTTGTGATCCAGTGATAACTCTGCTGCCAAGACAGCCCCAGCTGAAAATTAGAAAATATGATATTTGCATCCAAAGCCAACATGCTGCCCGTTATTCACAGGACAAGAAAACATCATACGCAACCTAATAAAAGTGAATTAAGTTAATACCACACCCATGCACCAATTCTTATTGTAAAGCAACTGTGAAAGACGAGAATCGCAAACAATGCAGAAGAGGCTATTCAACCCTTTGAGTCTGCACCAACTCTCTGACAGAGTATTTTACCCAGGCCCTCTCTCTATAACCCCAAACATTTACCGTGGCTAACCCATCCAAACCTACACATTGTGGGGCATGAAGGGAAAATTACCGTGGCCAATCCACCTAACCTGCACGTCTTTGGACTGTGGGGGGGGAAACTGGAGCGCCTGGAAGAAATGCATGCAGACAAGGGGAGAACATACAGACTCCACACAGACCTGAGGCTAGTATCGAACCTGGGTCCCTGGAGCCGAGAGACAGCAGTGCTAACCGCTGTGCCGCCCTAATGACCATTAGGTGGCCTGGAGGAAGGTCAGTCAATATTCTAGATATTCTCTATCTTGAACGGAACAGCAGCATGAATTTCACTCCTTGCTCCCAAAGATAAGCGGGTGAATAAAGGCAGTTCAGGTGGGTCCCCAGTGGGAAAATATTTGTACAGCAGCACCATCATTTAGCAAAAGATAACCCCTAGTTTCCTGATATTCCTGGTCACCAATACAACTATTTGCCAGGATGTGTAAAAAAACTGCACTGGGCAAGATAAGATTTAGAGACACAGCCTCATTGTTCCAGAGAGAGGATAAAATTCTCCCACCAGCTTCACCTGATATTCAGATACGCTGTGGCTGCCATAATAAAGTGAATATTGCTGCCTGCAGCACCCACAACCTAAAGACTGTTTGAACAAGCCAGCGCTTCTACAGAGAGAGCACTCAGGATGTGAAACTCAGCTGGCCCAATCACTCACCCGAAACTTCGGTGACAGTTGCCCAGTAATTTGCAAAATGTAAACTCTGGATTTCCCATGTGAGGCCAGGAAGCCAGCGTCAAATGTAGGTCACCATCCCCATCCCCCACACCATGGGAGGAACAATCACCTGACAGACAGCCACTCTCAGGACTGACCAACTAGTGACCAGCGGGCATGCTCAGCATTGAATGAGGGGTCAGAGGACAGGCTCTCAAAACTGGCAGCCAATGGGAGATCCTCCAGCAGGGAAAGGGTTGCAGTCTTCAGTTTCCGTATGGGTGAAAGAGTTTATGTTTATTTATTTATTCATCACAAATAGGCTGACATTAACATTGCAATGAAGTTACTATGAAAATCCCCTACTTGCCACATTCCAGCACCTGTTCGGGTACACCGGGGGAGAATTTAGCACGACCAATGCACCTAACCAGCACATCCTTCAGATTGTGGGAGGAAACCCATGCAGACATGGGGAAAATGTGCAGACTCTGCACAGACATTGACCCAAGTTGAGAATTGAACCTGGGTCCCTGGCGCTGTGAAGCCGCAACGCTAACCACTGTGCTACTACAAGAGAGTGCACAAATCGAGAAATAAAGTAAAGTAAAAGTTTACTTATTAGTCACAAGTAGGCTTACATTAACACCGCAATGAAGTTACTGTGAAAATCCCCTAATCGTCACATTCCGGCACCTGTTCAGGTACACTGCGGGAGAATTTAGCATGGCCAATGCACCTAACCTCCACATCTTTGGAGTGTGGGGGGAAACCAGAGCACCCGGAGGAAACCCACGCAGACATGGGGAGAATGTGCAGACTCCGCAAAGACAGTGACCCAGGCCGGGAATCAAACCCGGGTCCCTGGTTGTGAGAGGCTAACCACTGTGCCACCCTGGCAGCAGCATTCTGGTGTGGAGCTGACAAGATTGCAATTAGGGGCTGAAGAAGCACAAGGTAAGAAAAGACTAACATCACATTCCAGTTAACAGGAAGGCAGCTCCAGACTGGCAGAGTGGACTTGGATATTGGATAGAGTAACATGGTGGAATTTGACTAAGAGCCCAACGATAGCAAGATAGAAATTATACCTCGTCACATCCGTTGTGTTTCAGATATTGATTAAAATAAAATTAGAAACCATCCCCTGAAGCCTGGGAGATGAGTGTTAACATAACTGAACAATAATTGCAATCGCCACTTACTGGCAGCCCCTGCCCGTCTCCCCATCTTCAGGGCACATTAGTCATCTTCAAGACACAAGTTGTCGTGGAGGGGTGACAGTCACCAGCAACTCAACACTAAAAAATGTTGTTGAGGCCTCACACGTAAGGGGATCAGGTGCATTTCTTTCCCTAACCAGCTCCAATAACACTCCCATGCAAAAAGGAATCCAACAAATCATTCATGTGTGAGCTGACAGCCAAAAACGACCAAGGAAAGTTGCCACCCTCCCATACTGGTTAGCTGTCTCAAAGTTCGGGAGGTGACACCACAAGTCATAGAATCCTATAGTGCAGAAGACGGCCATTCAGCCCATCGAGTCTGTACCGACCACAATCTCACCCAGGCCCTATCCTTGTAACCCCATGTATTTACCCTCCGACACCAAGGGGCAACTTAGTATGGACAATCCACCTAATCTGCACATCTGTGGAGTGTGGGAGGAAACCAGAGCACCCGGAGGAAACCCACGCAGACACAGGGAGAATGTGCAAACTCCACACACACACACACACACACACACACACACACACACACACACACACCCCCGAGGCCAGAATTGAACTCGGGTTCCTGGCGCTGTGAGACAGCAGTGCTATAACGCACTGTGCCAACGCGCGGCCTGTGTCACTCGATTTTCAGAATAAAATCTCTACCAGCCGCTGACCAACACCTTCTCATGGCAATTCAGGACAGACAATTGATGCAGCCTTCCCCACAGCCCAATAACCTTTAAAAAGGAAACTCCATCAGTCAGTGCCCGAGCATCTGTGCCCATCTACTCTTAATGCAACCTTACTGCTCTTTGGAAGGGAGAGAAAATAAGTAGACATGGATTTTAATCCAGAATTATTCGGAACATGTACTCCAGCTTCCCCCAGGAGTGGTATCGGTGGCACGTATGGGTCGGGCTGGTTAGTGTCAATGTGGGAGGGCAATTATTAATAAATAATTTAAGCAGATCACGTGGCGTGGTGCAAGGCTGTTAATGAGGAATAACAGGCTGCTTACCTGTTGTGACACAGTCGCAGCTAAACCAGCAACAGGAACAAAAATGTTCTCATTCATCCACAGCCAGAGATCCACAGTATGTTTAATAACTATCTGAATGAATGTGTTCCCACTGTGCTCACTGTAGTGTATTGAGAACCAGTGGATAAACCACGCTGGCCAATAGTTATCATGGTTGGATTATCATAAAAAGATGTTTCCTACAAACCAGCTGTCACCAACCCCTTAGCCGCCGCGGCCAGGGGCCCGCACCGCGCCAGACGCCGCGGCCAGGGGCATCACTTCAGTGGGATCTTTAATGGTGTTCCCCAGCCCAAGGCATTACAGGAAATTTGGCATATCAGCTACATGACTCTTACTAATCTTTTCAGATGCACCACAGAAAGCATCCTTTCCGGATGTATCACAGCTTGGTATGGGCTCCTGCTCTGACCAAGACTGCCAGGAACTACAAAGGCTGGTGAATGTAGCCCAGTCCATCACACAAACCAGCCTCCCATCCACTGACTCCATCTACACGTCCTGCTGCCTCGGAAAAGCAGCCAGCATAATCAAGGACCCCACACACCCCAGACATTCTCTCTCTCATCTTCATCCATCGGGAAAAAGATACAAAAGTTTGAGTTCATGTACCAACTGACTCAAGAACAGCTTCTTCCCTGCTACCATCAGACTTTTGAATAGATCTATCTTACATTAAGCTGATCTTTCTCTATGACTGTAACACTACATTCTGCACGCTCTCCTTTCCGTTCTCCCCTATGTACTCTATGAATGGTATGCTCTGTCTGTAGAGCGCAAGAAACAATACTTTACACTGTATCCCAATACACGTGAAAATAATAAATAAAATCAGGGAATAACTGTTCACATCAAACCAGGTTACAAACTCCCACATAGATAATCACTTTATTACAGGGGCGCAAAGCACAGAACTGTTTGTATTAAGAAGGAGCCAAATTCACATCTTCCTCTGTAAACACAATAATGGATGGTTGGCCCAATATTGCAGACATTTCGAGCATGCCACATCTTTGGGACAAGTGCAGTCATCCCAAAATGATCAGGGAGTGTGTCATCAGGGAGTTGACCTGACACCCACTTGCCACAGATTTAGCAATGTGGCAACTTACGGAGAAATACTGAAACACGCCCCCATCATTTTGGTGCGGGGAAATAAAATATAAAGCAGAGACAGAATGTACAAGAAGCAGGATCAAGGTACCCACTGTGCAGTCACCTCTCAGCTGGGTGAGAGAATGACCCAGGATATTGGTACTAAACTGCAGCAAAACACAGAGGTAACGTGAGGGCAGAGGGCAATGAGCTGTGAACCGTGTGTGCCACTGCTCTGCCCAGAGACTGACAACTGGGGGGGCAAGAGGACCAAACTGAACACTGTAGTGAAATAACACACTCCCCTCTTCCTCCTACCCCCACGCGCACACACTCCCCTCACTCACCCTCCCACCCCCACACACTCCCCTCACTCACCCCCCCTCCCACACGCACACACACTCCCCTCACTCACCCCCCCCTCCCTCCCCCACACACTCCCCTCACTCACCCTCCCACCCCCACACACTCCCCTCACTCTCCCTCCCTCCCTCACTCCCCTCACTCTCCCCTCCCTCCCTCGCACACTCCCCTCACTCTCCCTCCCTCCCTCGCACACTCCCCTCACTCTCCCTCCCTCACACGCACACTCCCTTCACTCTCCCTCCCTCCCTCACACGCACACTCCCCTCACTCTCCCTCTCTCCCTCGCACACTCCCCTCACTCTCCCTCTCTCCCTCGCACACTCCCCTCACTCTCCCTCTCTCCCTCGCACACTCCCCTCACTCTCCCTCTCTCCCTCGCACACTCCCCTCACTCTCCCTCTCTCCCTCGCACACTCCCCTCACTCTCCCTCGCACACTCCCCTCACTCTCCCTCCCTCGCACACTCCCCTCACTCTCCCTCCCTCGCACACTCCCCTCACTCTCCCTCCCTCGCACACTCCCCTCACTCTCCCTCCCTCCCTCGCACACTCCCCTCACTCTCCCTCCCTCCCTCGCACACTCCCCTCACTCTCCCTCCCTCCCTCGCACACTCCCCTCACTCTCCCTCCCTCCCTCACACACTCCCCTCACTCTCCCTCCCTCACACACTCCCCTCACTCTCCCTCCCTCCCTCACACGCACACTCCCCTCACTCTCCCTCCCTCACACGCACACACACTCCCCTCACTCTCCCTCCCTCACACACACACACACTCCCCTCACTCTCCCTCCCTCCCACACACACACACTCCCCTCACTCTCCCTCCCTCCCACACACACACACTCCCCTCACTCTCCCTCCCTCCCACACACACACACTCCCCTCACTCTCCCTCCCTCCCACACACACACACTCCCCTCACTCTCCCTCCCTCCCACACACACATTCCCCTCACTCTCCCTCCCTCACACACACGCACACTTCCCTCACACACACGCACACTTCCCTCACTCTCCCTCCCTCACACACACACACACTCCCCTCACTCTCCCTCCCTCCCACACACACACACTCCCCTCACTCTCCCTCCCTCCCACACACACATTCCCCTCACTCTCCCTCCCTCACACACACGCACACTTCCCTCACACACACGCACACTTCCCTCACTCTCCCTCCCTCACACACACGCACTCCCCTCTCTCCCTCTCACACACACGCACTCCCCTCTCTCCCTCTCACACACACGCACACTCCCCTCACTCTCCCTCCCTCACACACACGCACACTCCCCTCACTCTCCCTCCCTCCCTCACACGCACACTCCCCTCACTCTCCCTCCCTCACACGCACACTCCCCTCACTTTCCCTCCCTCACACGCACACTCCCCTCACTTTCCCTCCCTCCCTCGCACACTCCCCTCACTCTCCCTCCCTCACACGCACACTCCCCTCACTCTCCCTCCCTCACACGCACACTCCCCTCACTCTCCCTCCCTCCCTCGCACACTCCCCTCACTCTCCCTCCCTCACACACGCACACTCCCCTCACTCTCCCTCTCACACACACGCACACTCCCCTCACTCTCCCTCCCTCACACACACGCACACTCCCCTCACTCTCCCTCCCTCACACACACGCACACTCCCCTCACTCTCCCTCCCTCCCTCACACGCACACTCCCCTCACTCTCCCTCCCTCCCTCACACGCACACTCCCCTCACTCTCCCTCCCTCACACACACGCACACTCCCCTCACTCTCCCTCCCTCACACACACGCACACTCCCCTCACTCTCCCTCCCTCCCTCACACGCACACTCCCCTCACTCTCCCTCCCTCACACACACGCACACTCCCCTCACTCTCCCTCCCTCACACACACGCACACTCCCCTCACTCTCCCTCCCTCCCTCACACGCACACTCCCCTCACTCTCCCTCCCTCCCTCACACGCACACTCCCCTCACTCTCCCTCCCTCACACACACGCACACTCCCCTCACTCTCCCTCCCTCACACACACGCACACTCCCCTCACTCTCCCTCCTTCCCTCACACACACTCCCCTCACTCTCCCTCCCTCACACACACACACACTCCCCTCACTCTCCCTCCCTCCCACACACACACACTCCCCTCACTCTCCCTCCCTCCCTCACACGCACACTCCCCTCACTCTCCCTCCCTACCACACACGCACACTCCCCTCACTCTCCCTCCCTCACACGCACACTCCCCTCACTCTCCCTCCCTCCCTCACACGCACACTCCCCTCACTCTCCCTCCCTCCCTCACACGCACACTCCCCTCACTCTCCCTCCCTCCCTCACTCCCCTCACTCTCCCTCCCTCACACGCACACTCCCCTCACTCTCCCTCCCTCCCTCACACGCACACTCCCCTCACTCTCCCTCCCTCCCTCACACGCACACTCCCCTCACTCTCCCTCCCTCCCTCACTCCCCTCACTCTCCCTCCCTCACACGCACACTCCCCTCACTCTCCCTCCCTCCCTCGCACACTTCCCTCACTCTCCCTCCCTCACACACACGCACTCCCCTCACTCTCCCTCTCACACACACGCACACTTCCCTCACTCTCCCTCCCTCCCACACACACACACTCCCCTCACTCTCCCTCCCTCCCTCTTACACACACGCACACTCCCCTCACTCTCCCTCCCTCCCACACACGCACACTCCCCTCACTCTCCCTCCCTCCCACACACACACACTCCCCTCACTCTCCCTCCCTCCCACACACGCACACTCCCCTCACTCTCCCTCCCTCACACACACGCACACTCCCCTCACTCTTCCTCCCTCCCACATGCTCACACTCCCCTCACCCTCACTCTCTCTCCCCCCTCACACACACCCCCACTCCCCTCACTCTCTCTCTCTCCCCCCTCTCACACACACACACACTCCCCTCACCCTCTCTCTCTCCCCCCTCTCACACACACACACACTCCCCTCACCCTCACTCTCTCTCCCCCCTCACACACACCCCCACTCCCCTCACTCTCTCTCTCTCTCCCCCCTCACACACACCCCCACTCCCCTCACTCTCTCTCTCTCCCCTCACACACACCCCCACTCCCCTCACTCTCTCTCTCTCTCCCCCCTCACACACACCCCCACTCCCCTCACTCTCTCTCTCCCCCCTCACACACACCCCCACTCCCCTCACTCTCTCTCTCTCTCTCCCCCTCCCCACACACACAGTCACTCTCCCTCCCTCCCCACCCCCCAACACACTTCCATTCCCCTCCCTCTCCCACTCCCCTCTCTCTCCCTGCCAGGTCTGGTTACAATAAGTATTTGGCGCAGCCCACGTCATTCTTAGCAGGTACAAACCTGTCTATTTCAGGAGATCCCGAGTCACTGTTTGAAATTAGCCTGATCGTCAGATAGACTTTCCCTTATGTTAATTACAGATGTGGCCAAGGAACTTTCTGTTTTAAGAAGAAGCCAGACAGAGAATCGGATATTTGCAGCAACAGCGATATTTTTTTTAAAGAAAAAAAACTTCATTAAACTGGATTAAAACCTTTAGAAAACATCCAAGGCTCCGGAAAGTCCGCGCAGTTGCCAGATGTGCTGCCTCTTACCCCTGCTGCTGCTCCTGGCCACCTCTCTGCTGCACTCACTCAAGTTCACTCACTGGCCACACGCGGAAACACCGCTCCGAAAACTTGCCTTTAAATGCACTTCAATTATTTTTACATCCTTCCTCTTTGGAGTGGGGGGTAAAGTGGTTTTCTCCGTCAATACCACATCACTTCCCGTAACAAGGCTCCACCTCTGCTGTTGCAGGGGCCCCTGTTGTACCTTAGCAACCACCCAATGAGCCTGTGGGTGACTCAGTAGCTTTAGTGAGCAGAATAGCATCTCCCTGCTCACTCTATCACACTGGAGTGGGCCCTATTTACACGCTCTTCTTTACATTGCAGCTCAATGTACAGTATAATGTGACAGTAACTCAGCTCTTCTATACATTGCAGCTCAGTGCTATAGAAGCACTGAGTTATTGTCACATTAAATTGCATTCACTTGAATTATTATTGTCACATGTATTGGTCCGCTGAAAAGTATTGTTCCTCGCATAGCTTGCTGTTCATTGAGTATGAGGTGGAGATGCCAGCTTTGGACTGGGATGGGCACAGTAAGAAATCTCACAACACCAGGTTAACAGGTTTATTTGGAATCACAAACTTTGGGAGTGCTGCTCCTTTATCAGGGGGGTACATGAGGAGAAGGATAGAAGTCTACAAGATTATGAGGGGCACAGACACAGTGAATAGTCAGAAGCTTTTTCCCCAGGGTGGAAGACTCAATTACTATGGGGCATAGTTTTAAGGTGTGAGGGACAAGGTTTAAAGGAGATGCATGAGGCAAAGGATGGTGGGTGCCTGAAACTCACTACCTCCCCCAGTAGTGGAAGCAGATCTCAGTGAGTTTTAAGGGGCATTTTGACAAATACATGAATAGGATGGGAATAGAGGGATATGGTCCCTGGAAGGGTAGGTTGTTTTAGTTCAGTCGGGCAGCATGGTGAGTGCAGGGTTGGTGGGCTGTAATTTTCTTTGTTCTTTGAAAGGAGAGGGTGCAGGCTGTTGTGTTACAGTCATAGCTAGGGTGTAGAGAGAGATCAACTTAATGCAAGGTAAGCCTATTCAAAAGTCTGACAGCAGCAGGGAGGAAGCTGTTCTTGTGTCAGTTTTTACATGACTTCAGACTTCTCATATCTTTATTCTTGACGTAAGAAGGTGGAAGAGAGTATGTCCGGGATGCATGGGGTGAGAGATGCAGAGATCATGATTTTAAAAAAAACTTCTTAAAGGTACACTAACATCACATTTCTAATTACATAAGAAGGCCAAGGATGGATGTGTTGACTGACTATGGCTGGAGCTTGAGGGCAAGTCATGAGATGAGACCTCCAGGAATACATATGAAATAACTCCTCAGAGGTCAGGTTCCCTTTGTTCACAAATTCAACTCCACTTCTCAGAGTGCTTCAGGTACAAAGTTAGAATCCAGAGCACCAGTAGCCCTGACACTTCTCAATATATACAGTTGAATCTCTGATTGGTAATGATTGCCTACCCAATCTTTCTGGCCAACCAAATGAACCAAATCAAATTAACAAGGGGACAAATTAAAGGAAGCAGCTCCCAAAAGGAAGGGAACTACCCAAAACAAAGTGGAAAAGAAACTTAAAAGATCAAATCAAAATGTGATTAAAGGGGCCAATAATGCATCCCAGTCCTTGCAGTGCCCAGAAGGCATTGGCAATCATTACCTCAATCAGGGAGCTCATACTCTGAGAGGCAACCTCATAGGCCTCCTTAAGGTCATTGTAATATTAAATCAGAGTTGGCAACCCCACCCAGACTTAACATGATAATGACCAGACCATCTGTTTTATTTCTGTGATGTATTTTGAGGGATATTAGCCTGGATACCAGGGATAACTCCCCTGTTTTTCTACAAAACAGCACCTACATTCTCTCTTCCACCGTCTTCTGTCGGGAAAAAGATACAAAAGTCTGAGGTCACATATCAACTGACTCAAGAACAGCTTCTTCCCTGCTACTGTCAGACTTTTGAATGGACCTACCTTTCATTAAGTTGATCTTTCTCTACAGCCTAGCTGTGACGGTAACACCACACTCCGCACTCTCTCCTTTCCTTCTTTATGAACGGTATGCTTTGTCTGTGTAGTGCACAAGAAACAATACTTTTCACTGTATACTAATACATGTGACAATAATAAATCAAATCAAATCAAAACATTCACCTGACCAAGTAGACATGTGGCCTCAATTTAATATCCCATCTGGAGGAGAGTAAGCACCTCTGTCAGTGCAGTACTCCCGGAGTGTCAGCCTTTAATTATTTGTGCTCAAGCTCTGGAGGTGGGATTTGAACCCAGAACCTTGGGTTTCGGGGATGAGAGTGATACCAATGCTACAAAGGGGAACCTATCCCAATAATGGGGTTGTATCCAGGCTGCAGGAAATTCCAGAATCGCACAGTTGTTTGGGACAATGCTCAGAGGGAACAAAAAAAAGGAACTCCAAGGTTTGATGTCACCACAACAGCCCGATGTGGATTAATTTGTCCAAACTAAAGTTCTCCTTCAGGGCCAGAGCTCCTACATGTACCCTTCCCTCAGTCCAGGTTGCAATAAAAAGAAACAATTTCATTGAGGAAAGTTTGACTTCACATTAACCTCTGGGGGTTGGGGGGGGGGGTGGCAGAAACGTGACCCCAACTACATAGTTAATCAGTTAGCGAGATCCTGTCAGGTGGGGGGAGGATCTTTTTGGGTGGGTGGAGTTCAAAATCAACCAAAGTGGTTGACTGAAGGGACACCATAATATTTGTAAAGTGACTGGACATCAAAGATGCATTGTTCTTCTGTCTGCGCAGCAGCAAGTTTCATCCCAACTCATGGGTCTCAATATCGAGATCCCAGCGAGATCTGGGACTGCCATTCATTCTGTGCCATTGGCTGCAGTAGGAGGCAGGGATGACAGGGTCAAGGGAGGTGAATGCCACCAAATAGCACGGTAGAAAGCAGCAAATATGTGAATCCACCCTTCTGTGCAAACTACCCCTGCACTGCGCAACGTTCCCCCCCCCATGAGTTGCCAACAAAACATCAGTGATCATTACATTTCAAAATTAATTCATTTGCCATGGAGGTGCTTTGTAACTGTCCTCAGACGTATAAATCACCATTTAGGCACAAGTTTCTTTTCATTTGAGTGTGAGATTTTGTCTTCTGCCTCACTATGTAACATTTCCACCTACAAATCTGAGGGTTGGAGGTTTGAAATTCTCCAACAGGCCCAAAACACATCATTCAGATCCAGGCCAAAAAGCCAGTGTTACATAGAGTGTTTCTTTCCTTATGGATGTGGTATTAAAACCTTGTGAATGAGCCATCTGGTTACTCAGAGAACACATTCCGTGGTACAATGTGCAGAAGAGCAAATGGTTCCTTCGCTGCAACAAGAACAGAAAATGCTGGAAAATCTCAGCAGGTCAGATAGCATCTACAGAGAGAGAGTAGAGCCAACATTGAGGCTAGACGACCTATTTTCTTCATTTTCAGCCCTGACAAAGGGTCATCCAGACTCAAAATGACTCTATTCTCTGTCCACAGACGCTGTCGGACCTGCTGAGGGTTTCCAGCATTTTTTGTTTCAGTTTCAGATTCCAGCACCCGGAGTATTTCCTTTTGATTTGAGTTCTGTTGCTAACCTGGCTAATATTAGTTGTTCTGCCAGCAGAACCACGACAAAAGCAGCTCAACAGTTGTTACCCTCATCACTGCTTGTAGGGGTCTTGCTGTGCACAATTTTGCTGTGCCAGGGTCCCTGGGTTCAATCCCGGCCTTGGACGTCTGATCAGTGTGGGATCTTGCTGTGTAGAACAAGAAACACTGCTGCACCTCGCTCTGGAAATAAAGTAAGCGTTTCTCTAAGTAATTTATTGTGTACGAGCAGCCTCGACAGCGATGTAATAATGCGCGGAGCAAATCAATTTTATTTACTTGGTGCAAGATCTTTCCAATTAGGAGATTTATTGTGTGCCCCCGGATTGAATAATATTGAGTGACATTTCATTGATGTGAATGTGCTTCATTTATAACTACCATCGCTCAATTCGGTCTCAGTTAGAGTTTGTGGACTCTAGGCATTAATTTAAAGACTGGGTCCAATACGAAATGTGCTGCAGGATTCTCTACCTCATTAGCTTTCAAACCCACCCTGAGACAGGCTGAATATTAAATGACAAAAATATTGGACCCTTGAGGCTGCCCACTTCCTGTAAAACTGCTGAGACGGAGCGAAGGAAGACTTTCAAAAAACTAATTAGGATGCTCGCTTACTGTGCAGAGAAATGAGTAACTTTCTGATTGGTTCTCTTCATTTACCTTGATCCGCAAGGCACATTCCCTTAAGAAGCAATGTGTTTGCAACAAACAGCTAGAAATAATAACTCTGCTACAAGATGATGATAGCCTAGTGGTATTATCACTAGACTATTAATCCAGAAACTCTGCTGATGTTCTGGGGAAAACGCGGTAAGAAGTCTCACAACACCAGGTTAAAGTCCAACCAGTTTATTTGATAGTAAACCCACAAGCTTTCGGGATTTGCCCCTTCGTCGAAATTTGGTTGGACTTTAACCTGGTGTTGTGAGACTTCTTACTGTGTTCAACCCAGTCCAACGCCAGTATCTCCACAGTGTTCTGGGGACCCAGGTTCGAATCCTGCAATGACAAATGATGGAATTTGAACTCAATTTTAAAAAGTCCGGAATTAAGGATCTACTGATGACCATGAAACCCATCTGGTTCACTAATGTCCTTCAGGGAAGGAAATCTGACCTCCTTACCTGGTATGGCCTATAGGTGACTCCAGAGCCACAGCAATGTGGTTGACTCTCAGCTGCCCTCTGACTAAGGGCAACTAGGGATAGGCAATAAATGCTGGCCATCCAGCAATGCCCGTGTCCCATGAATAAATGAAGAATTTATTTATAGAATCATAGAATATCTACAGTGCAGAAGGAGGCCATTTGGCTCAGAGTATACATTGACCACAATCCCACCCAAGCCCTACCCCGTAACCTTACATATGGGGTGGCACGGTAGCACAGTGGTTAGCACTGTTGCTTCACAGCTCCAGGGGCCTGGGTTCAATTCCCGGCTCGGGTCACTGTCTGTGTGGAGTTTGCACATCCTTCTCGTGTCTGCGTGGGTTTCCTCTGGGTGCTCCGGTTTCCTCCCACAGTCCAAAGATGCGCGGGTTAGGTTGATTGTCCATGCTAAAATTGCCCCCTGAGTGTTCTGAGACGCGTAGGTTGGAGGGATTAGTGGATAAAATATGTAGGGATATTGGGGTAGGATCTGGGTGGGATTGTGGTCAGTGCAGACTCAATGGGCTGAAGGGCCTCTTTCTGCACTGTAGGGTTCCATGATTCTATGAAGCATATTAGTGTCACAGTGGTTAGCACTGCTGCCTCACAGCACCAAGGACCCAGGTTCAATTCCCCCTTGGGTCACTGTCTGGGTGGAGTTTGTACATTCCTTCCTGTGTTTGTGTGCGTTTCCTCCCAGAGTGTGAAAGACGTGCTGTTTAGGTGCATTGGCCATGCTAAATTCTCTCTCACTATACCCAAACACTGGAGTATGACAACTAGGAGATTTTCACAGTAACTTCATTACAGTGTTAATTGTAACACTAAATTAAGCTCGGACACTGGAATTTTTAGAATTAGTTTTGGGCAGCATGGTGGCACAGTGGTTCGCACTGCTGCCTCGGTGTCAGGGACCTAGGTTCAATCCCAGCCTTGGGTGACTGTGTGAGTCTGCATGTTCTCCCCACGTCTGCATGGGTTTCCTTTAGATGCTCTACTTCCCTCCCACAGTCCAAAGATGTGCTGGATTGGCCATGCTCAATTGTTCCTTAGTGTCCCAAGATGTGTAAGTTAGATGGATTAGGCATGGGAAATGTGTAAGGTTAAAAGGATAGGGGATGGGCCTGGATAAGACATTCTGTCAGAGAGTTGGTGCAGACGCGATGGGCTGAATGGCTTCCTTCTGCACTGTAGACATTCTATGGTCTATGGAATTCCAGTAGCATCGTCATTCAGTCACATATTCCTTGTATTGAATTGCTTGCCTATCAGTGCATTATTTAAGAACACGTTATAACAAGTGAATAATGAATCAGCCCTTTCCCATTCACACTCTATCACTGTGATATAGCACGTTCTGAAGGGAATGTTTCTGTGCGGCTCAAGGAAACCCTGGTGTGCTCCTTCTTCGGAGGGGCAAGGCCATGGCTCGCCGGGGCTCTCCGTCACCAGCACTGCCTGATGACAGACCCGATTTTACAGTCCCGTCAGAACAGCCACCGTGGGCAAATCCATTCAGGCTGCAGTCACCATGGAAACAATCATATGGCTCCCAGGGATCAATGAGCAAATTACTGTCTAAACAGAAATCAATGGCCCCCATTATTCGGGCCTGCTTGTATCAGCCTCGGTGTGGAGCCTATCAGGAACAATTCATGTGGCCAGCAGCAACCAATAAACTTGCTGCAACAGAAATAACAAAAGCAGGTCACTGAATGACTATTGGCCAATGAGATCACCACTGGTTTGTTTGTAAGAAAACATTTTTAACAAATACATTTTGCCATGTTCGAACCCTCGGTTACAGACTTGCGAGACATATCCCAAAAAGATGCAATGAGGTCACTTAATCTGTCACTGTGGTTCCCACAAAGTGCGGTCAACTCACTGACACATTCATTCACTCTCATTCTCAAGACTGAAACTCGCGTCGTTTCAGCAGGCCAGACAAGTTGGTCAATTATACAGAGAATCCAATGACTTTGCTCCCTCAGGGCAGAGTGTCATTACACGAGGGAATTTGTCTCCTTCCAGTCTGCCTTCACACTGTCTACATTTAAGTGGAAAAATGTGAGCAAAGATTCCATCACTGGGGGAAGGTTAATGACTAAGCAGGAATCGGGTAAAATTAGCATTTCAGCTTCTTGCATCAGGACAGCTGGACCTAGAAATCAACTCAAATAAAATCAACCTGGCAAAACTGCATTTTAAACCTGGAGGCCCAAGGGCACTTGCCATTTGATGTAATATTGCAATTTCACTCATAGGTTTCACAAATCCTGCTGATTTTACTGTTACATTTAGGGCGTTTGCCCCAAGATCGGAAAAACACGACCGAGGCCAATGGACCTTTGCATGGTCTGTGTCCCGCTTGCTACAATTGCCAAGGCAGGTGGGACAGGAAAATTCTGCCCTTATTGTAAGGGCCTGGCATATATAGGGTTAAGGGGGGACTGAGTACAGTAACATCCACATGTTGATGTAAGAGAGCAGATGACTTGCACCCAGGGTCAGTCGAATGTTGGACAGAGCCATGTGTACTAGCCAGCACAGAGTCAGCCCCTAGCTTGCACCCTTTACTGTATATGTAAATAGTTCTCAGAATCGATAAATACTCACAGTTAACATACACATGATTACAAAGACTTCTTCAGACCTACCAAATTGTAACCAACACTGCGCAACATGCAGAAAAATCCAAGAGCTCAGAGAAAATGTAGAGAAAACTAAAACGCTGGAAGTCTGAGAAAATAATTCAGCAAAGCATAAGTTCCAGAAGCCACAGGGGAAAAATTACCAAGATAAAGCTCTAAAGAAAGGCTTGGAAGCTGAAGGCAGAGACTAAAAATTCCTTATTGCAGATAAAGACTCCATTGTATCACCTTTGGAAGTCCAGCTTCAGATCCCGGAATACAGAGTCAGCAGACTGAGCAAGGATGAGCTACATCTTTTAAAATTCTCCACTGTAGCAAGTCTTGATCAATATTAAAACATCTCAAAATCAGAAAATGCAATTTGATAAAATCGGTTGCCAAAGGAAATGATCCCCAGGTCAGCACCTGTGTACGTGGTGTTCGAGATCACTTTGAACAAACGTATAAATAATTAATGGAATGCTCTGGGACAACTGTCACTTTTACATCCAGCTGAAGGGGAACAGAAGCAAAGATTCAACAAATTTGTGACTTGAAACATAAACGCTGGGGAAAAAGAACTCTGTAGGCAGCCATTGTATCGGAGCCCAACAAAACTGCAAATCCCTTGGGGCGTAACCTTACCGGCCGTTCACACCACAATCCCACCACAGCCAGTCGGAGAATTTGGCAATCAGCCCAATCTCCATTCACTGCAGCGGGATGGGAAAATCCTGTTACAATGGCGTGACACTGGCTGCCTGCTGAGTTTTCTCCCCCCAGCATTTGTCTTTAAGTCACAAGTTTAAGTTTAAGTCACATCCCCTTCAGCTGGAGCAGCGTTCCAAAAGCTCATGACTCCAAGTAAACTTATTGGACTTTAACCTGGTGTTGTGAGACTTTTTGCTGTGCCCACCCCAGTCCAACGCCGGCATCTCCACATCATAACCCTGGAATAGGCAATCCAAAAAGCAGTCAGAACTCCACACAACCATTTTAAGGAGGAAAATAAACCTCGCCAACCCACCGTTCAATAAGTTAAACACAAAGATACAGGTGCACTCAAGACCAGAGAAAGCGATACCCAAACCGACCAACCATGTTAAAGCTACAGAGTAAAGCCCCCCCACAGCCTGAGATCAATGCCCTACAATTTCAGTCCAATGTATCAAATGCAACAGAATTGGATACGATCTCAAACTATGCAAGACAAAATCTCAGAAATTCATAGAAGTCCCAAAGTTCGTGCACAAGGACAAAGCTGCCAACCCGAAAACACAAAGCCATGCTTCTTGGACAAGATCAAAGATCTCGGTTCTGCATTTGGAATGTGGACATTTCAGTCTCTGAGTTTTAACTTAGACACAGTAAAAAGTCTGACAACACCAGGTTTTAGTCCAACCGATTTATTTGATAATACTCACAAGCTTTCGAGGGGACTGCCTCTTCGTCAGGTGAGGCAGTCCCCTTGAAAGCTTGTGAGTATTATCAAATAAATCGGTTGGACTAAAACCTGGTGTTGTCAGACTTTTTACTGTGTTTACGCCAGTCCAACGCCGGCATTCCCACATTTTAAATTAGACACCAGAGACAGCTCAACAATCCTTTAGACAAAAGACCACGGCTGGTAAACCCAACAGCCGACACCGTCCACAAACCCCTAAAGAGGGCAGGAGCTTAAAGTTCCCAGTGAAAGTCACCCTGCAGGCAACACTGACACAGGAATAAAACAATCTGTGAGATCTTGCTTGTGATCCACAATGAAGAATATTCATTACTAAGGCACCAAGCCTGTACAGAATGAAGATGTGCAGGTTAGGTGAATTGGCCGTGCTAAATTACCCCCTACTGTCCAAAAATGT
The DNA here is from genome assembly GCF_965287045.1 of Carcharhinus amblyrhynchos. Taxonomy (NCBI): domain Eukaryota; kingdom Metazoa; phylum Chordata; class Chondrichthyes; order Carcharhiniformes; family Carcharhinidae; genus Carcharhinus; species Carcharhinus amblyrhynchos. The sequence continues at coordinate 22,088,170 of NC_137351.1, read as the reverse complement.
GTAGGTTAGGTGGATAAGTCAGGGTAAATGCACAGGATTATGGGGAGAGGGCTGTGTGGAGGGCCTTGGGTGGGATGTTCTTTCAGAGAATCAGTGCAGGCTCGATGGGTTGGATGGCCTCTTTCTCCACTCAGAATCATAAAAACACTATGGTGGATAAGAAGGCCATTTTGCCTATCTAGCCAGCACCAACAACAATCACACCCAGGCCCTATCCCCATAACCCCATGTATTTACCCTGCTAATCCGCCTGACACTAAGGGGCAATTCAGCATGGCTAATCAACCTAACCCAAGTGTAGGAGGAAACTGGAGGGTCTGTTTTTACCATTGCTTATTGAGGGATAAGGATCAGCCCAAGGAAACCAGCGCAAATTCCCCTTTCTTCTCCAGGAGAGTGCCATCTATATGGGTAGGCAGGCAGGGCCTTAGTTGAAGGGCTTAACCGAATGGCACTGCGGCACTCCCTCAGCACTGCACTGGAATGTCAGCCTAGATTTTTGTGCTCAAGCCCTGGAAGGGAGACTTGAACCCAGAACCTGGTGTCTCAGGAGTGAGAGTGATGCCAAGTAACTAAGACCATTAGACATAGGAGCAGAAGTAGGCCTATCAAGTCTGCTCCGCCATTCAATCATGGCGGATATTTTTCTCATCCCCGTTCTCCAGCCTTTTCCCCATAGCCCCTCATCCCCTTATCAATCAAAGAATTCTACCTATTTATTTATTCTATCGGTGGATAGATAGAATAAATAGGTAGAATTGAGCTAACACTGGAGAAGGAAAATCAGGTTAAGTTTGAAAGGGGGAGTAAAAATAAAAGCAGAAATAGGTAAAAGAAATCGCAATGAAAATGGATCAACAATTAATTGACCTTATTGTGAATAATACTGAAGGTGAACGAGATTAGGTTATTTGTGTGGTCTGCCTAATATGATCAAGTAAGTTCAAAGCAGCATGTTGGGTGTATACTACACCACATGGGCTGCAGCTGTTCAAGAAGGCAAGCTCATCACCACTTTCTCAAGGGTGATTAGGGATAGACAATAAATGCTGATCTAGCCAGCGACACCCACATCCTGCTGCGAAAGAAGATGGGGAAAAAATGAACGAACGGAGGGTAGCAATCACAGTAAAGGTGTTGCTGCGTAACTGTAAAAATCAAACCAGCGTTGCTTGTGGTCTATAACACTGTACAGATGTAGAGGAAAGGGACCAGCAATGGACAAGGTGTCAGAATTATGGTGCTGGAGCAATGGTTCTTAACTAGAACAAAAGGGAGGCAATGAGGTTAATGAGGGGGAAATGGCAGGCTAGATAGTCCCCGCTCCCCTTGACAATACCCTCCAGTGATATAACCTGGCCAAAGTGTGGGCACATTATTTCATTCCCGGACTTGTTGACCAGGGAGGAACCCAGCCGCTGGTGTGGACAAGCCAGTGTTTATCGGTGCCAGCCCCCAGCCTGCTTTGATGGGGAGGGTTGGTGGCATCTGAAGAAAGAAATCCCTCCCAAAACAAAAATGAAACAATGGTTGATGTGAATGAAAATGGAGAAGTGTGGAATACTGCAATGTGGCGACACCAGGTAACATGTGAGAGAACGTGGACAGTATTTGGACAACGGAATAAAGGTGATTTACATTATCACTGTCTGGAGAAGTTGATCTCATAGGGAGTGCGGGGCAGAAATCTTGGGGGGGAAATTGGCCAATGATCTTCCACAGCTTCTTATCACTAGTTCAAAAGCAATCAGATAGTCAGAAAATGAGTCACTTGCCCAGACTCTTGTTTACTTTTGTGGGTTCAGAGATATTCAAAGATAGCATCCAGATCCTTACATGTTCTAGAGGCGGTTGGTACGCACTCTCAGACTTTTGTATCTTTTATCCCCAACAGGAGAAGGTGGAAGAAAGTATGTCTGGGGTGCGTGGGGACTTCGACCATGCTGGCTATTTTTCCAAGGAAGTGTTGACAGACTCAATGGATGGGAGGCTGGTTTGTGAGAGGAACTGGGCTATGTTCATGACCCTTTGTAGTTTCTCGTGGTTTTGGTCAGAGCAGGAGTCATACCACGCTGTGATACATCCGGATAGGATGCTTTCTGTGGTACATCTGTAAAAATTGCATCAAAACTACTGCAAAAGAAATCAATAATGTATCAAAGATGACTAATCGAAGATTATCCATTTGCCTTGGGACATTTAATTTTAAATTTAAAGATGTGCAAGTTAGGTAGATTGGCCGAGCTAAATCGCCCCTTAGTGTCAGGGGGACTAGCGAGGGTAAATACATGGGGTTATAGGGATCGGGCCTGGGTGGGATTGTGGTTGGTGCAGACTCAAAGGCAACAATTCCTGTGGTTATCAGAGCTCTTCAGTGTTTCCTTTATTTGGCCATATTTGATTTCCATTCTGCTTGTGAACTTCCCCTTTTCTTGAAAATAAATCTCGCCTGCAGCAATGGGTGCACTGCTCAATCCCTCCACCGGGTGGCTCCAAGTCCTCCCTTCCACCTTATGTGCTGTGCAGAAGCAGAAAATGGGGCCAGTTCTGCAAGGTGCCAGATGGTGGCAGCAATCAGCCACTGAATTACAGTACTGGAGTCACAAAGTCATGATGTACAGATGCCGGCGTTGGACTGGGGTATACACAGTAACAAGTCTCACAACACCAGGTCAGAGTCCAACCAGTTTATTTGATAGTAATCTCAAATTACTATCAAATAAGCTGGTTGGACTCTAACCTGGTGTTGTGAGACTTCTTACTGTCACAAAGTCACACAGTGGCAAAAACTGCATCATGGCAAAGTATATGATCAGAGGCTAAAATTCCACCCACAGCCAGACCAGTACATATGAAAAACAAAACGTGCAAAGACATGAAACCTAAAAATAGAAGCAAACGCTGAAACTATTTCTAATCTGTGTTTCCTATAATTATATCTCCTAAGGCAAATGGATAATCAAGTCATCAATTAATCATCTTTAATACATTATTGATTTTTTTTGCATGAGTTTTGATGCAACTTTTACAGATGCGCCGCAGAAAGCATCCTATCCGGATGTATCACAGCTTGGTATGGCTCCTGCTCTGTGCAAGATTGCAAGAAACCACAAAGGGTCATGAACGTAGCCCAGTCCCTTACACAAACCAGCCTCTCATCCCCTGACTGTCTACATTTCCCACTGCCTCGGAAAATCAGCCAGCATAATCAAGGTCCCCACACACCACCGACATTCTCTCTTCCTTCTTCCATTGGGAAAAAAGATACAAAAGTCTGAGGTCACGTACCAACTGAGTTAAGAGCAGCTTCTTTCCTGCTGCTGTCAGACTTTTGAATGGACCTAGCTGATCTTTCTCTATATCTTAGCTATGACTTTAACACTACATTCTGTACCCTCTCCTTTCCTTCTCCCCTATGTACTTTGTGAAGGGTATGTTTGTCTGTATAGTGCACAAGAAACAATACTTTTCACTGTATATATAATAAATCAAATCAAATCATGGTGATGTGGCTATGACAGTGATTTCCATGCAAATGTTACTGGTGTTGAATTTTGTCATTCTTACAAAGTATGGAGTCACAGCTCAAAGATAAGGGGCTAAAGACAAGGGGCTAAATATTTTTTAAAGACTAAAAGGCATAAAATACACTCCCTCCTCAAACCCAGATGGGTTTTTCAGCTGAGGGGCAGTTCTCCCATCTGCATCATTCAGTTATGAGCTTGAATCATTCTCCCTGTGAACCCTGGGGCGTGCAGCAGTGTCAGATCAGATATTAGAACATTTTCAGAAATGTCATCTCTTGGATGCGGATTAGACTGAGGCCCCCACACATGAAAGGTACCACAGTGCTTTCTGGGGCTCCTTCATTCATCAAATCAACACAATCAGAAAAGATTATCTGCTCATTTATCCCATTTACTTGTTTATCTGTTAGCAATGTGCACAGATTGACTGTAACATGCCATGTTCTCACGGTCTGAGGATTCAAGGTAGGCCATTTAGGATGGAGGTGAGGAGACATTTCTTCAGCCAAAAAGTGGTGAGCCTGTGGAATTCATTACCACAGGAAGTAGTTGATGCCAAAACATTGAATGTATTCAAGAGGTGGCTGGATATAGCACTTGGAGCAAATGGGATCAAAAGCTTTGGTAAGAAAGCAGGATCAGGCTATTGAGTTGGATGATCAGCCATGATCATAATGAGTGATGGAGCAGGTTCAAAGGGTCAAATGGCCTCCTTCTGCTCCTATCTTCTATGTTTCTATGTCTATTTAATAACAATGACTACACGTCATATATATCTAACTGGCAATGAAGATCTGTGATGTAGGTCCAGGGTGTTAAAAATCATCACTAAGTTGTTTCCTTTCCTGCCTATATTTGAGTTAATTCAGGCATTATTACTTATCATTTTGAAAAAAAAGACAATACTTGCTGTGTGCAAATTGGACACGTTCTCCCCATGTCTGCATGGGTTTCCTCCAGGTGCTCCAATGGGCTGAGTGGCCTCCTTCTGCATTGTAGAGATTCTATGATTCTACGAAACCCTTTTAAATATTGTGATTCGGGAGTTTTGATCATGGGTAACAGTATTTTACATTCTCAATTGCAGATACCCCTCACTAGATTTCAACCCTTTCTCTTTGAGGAAACTAAATTATCCCATTTTTCTTTATGGAATATATTTATTAAAAATAAATTGAGAATTGCAAACAGATCTGCTTCCTCATTGCCATTGTTAAAATCCTTTCTTGATCTCTGTCTCAAGTGCTTACAGCCAATTAAATGCATTTGAAGTACAGTCATCTTCTGTTTTCATCTCCTGCCTTGTTAAAAGTTGCATTTAGGGAAGGGTTGATTGCAGCACAGAAATTGTTAAAACAATAACCAATCAAAACCACTCAGGTATGTCAGCAAGCAAACCAGGCCACACAGATTGCAGTTTATAGCTGCTCTATATCATGTTCCTTTGGTTACTTGCAATATGCAGAGTACAGGCGGCACTTGCTAAACTCAAAACAAAATGTCTACTGTTAGGTGTGACCTTGGAGGCAGTGGCATAGTGGTATTGTTGCTGGACCTAGCTGGGGCAGGCTTGAAGGGCTAGATGGCCTACTCCTGCTCCTATTTCTTATGTTCTTATGGACCAAAAACCTCAGAGCACCTGGGGTCAAATCCCACCACAGCAGATGGTGGAATTTACATTCAATAAAATATCTGGAATTAAGTCTAATGATAACCATGAAACTGTTGTTGTAAAAACCCATCTGGTGTTTCTTCCCCTTTTGAGGAGATCTGCTGTCCTTACCTGAATTATAGAAACCCTACAGTGCAGAAGAACCCTACATGTGACTCCAGGTGCACAGAAATGAGCAGAACAGTGGTTAGCACTGCTGCTTCACAGCTCCATGGACCTGGGTTCCATTCCTGGCTTGGGTCACTGTCTGTGTGGAGTCTGAACATTCTCCTTGTGTCTGCGTGGGCTTCCTCTGGATGCTCCAGTTTCCTCCCATAGTCCAAAAGTGTGTGGGTTAGATTGATTGGCCATGCTAAAATTGCCCCTTAGCGTCCTGCAATGCGTAGGTTAGATGGATTAGTGGGTAAATATGTAGGGATATGGGGGTAGGGCCTGGGCAGGATTGTGGTCAGTGCAGACTCGATGGGCCAAATGGCCTCTTTCTGCACTGTAGGGTTTCTATGATTTGGTCCATTGAGTCTGCACTAACCACAATCCCACCCAGGCCCTACACCTGTAACCCCACATATATACCCTGCCAATCCCGCTGACATTAGAGTCAATTTAACATGGCCAATCAACCTAACCAGCACATCTTTGGAGTGTGGGAGGAAACTGGAGCATCCAGAGGAAACCCACACAGACACAGGGAGAACATGCAAACTCCACACAGATAGTGACCCGTGGCCAGATTTGAACCCAAGTCTCTGGCATTGTGAAGCAGCAATGCTAACCACAATTCCACCATGCTGCAGACAACTGGTCTGGCCTACATGTGACTCCAGACACAGAAATATGGTGAACTCCTAAATGCCCTCTGGAATGGCCTAGCAAGCCACACAAAGAAAATGAAAAGGAGTGAAACTGAACAGACCACCCGGCATCAACCTAGGCACAACCAGACCCGTCCTTTTTGAGGGTTGTGGCAGGGGAATGGGAACCCCCTGTTTTATAAGGCTATTAAAACAAAATAAATAAGGGACCAAAGTGTGCCCTGTATAGTGAAGGTATCAAAATGTGCCTCATTTATATAATGCAAAGATATTGTCTGTATAAGCACATATCATTTATGAACAAGTATTATCAATTTAAACTGTATTTTTGTATTTTATTGTAAGCTTTGGCTAACAAGCAGCTTATCCCAAGGCATAATGGGAAATAGGTTTAAGCAGACAGACCACATTCTTTTGGAATAAAGAAGTATAGAGTATATATCCTATCATCAGAGGCTAGGCAGCTGTACTACCAAGGCTTTTGAAATGAATGGAAGGATTCTGCTTCTATCTGTAATGAATAGCTGCAATGTAGTCTTTACTGATAACGGGGCAGTGGATCAGACAGGGACAATGACTCCAATATTGTTCTCAGGATTGCAGGTGCTAGGAGCGACCCTGGGACCTACTGGATTTGCATAGGTGAAGTTAGCAGGCAACGGGGGGAAAGAATCGATGGGTTCAATTGATCAATTAATTCCTAATTCTGCTAAAGGATAGAGTGCTATTGGCTAAACTAAATGAAATGTATTAATACAACTGAATCATCCAGTTTGGATGCCAGGTGTGGCGGGAAGATCAAATCTCCAGAAACGTGTAACTGTTGTGCTCATGTGATGTAACATCAGAGAGGGGCTAGAATCCTTAAATAAAATGCCTTTTACTGCACATTGTCTTTCACAAGTCTGTGTTTGCTGTGTTCAGCTGGCTGGATACAAGACTCGCCAAGGGGTTACCCGGAAAAATTCCCCTTGCAAGAACCAAGCCAGGGGATCAGTCCTGGATCAATGAAGAATGCAGGAGGACCTGCCTGGGGCAACATCAGGCATAGCTAAAAATCAGGTGAAGCTACAACATCTGAGGGCTGTGCTAAGATCAGCAAAGCTGTCTCACAAGTTAGTCGAGCAGAAGCCTGACATTGTTAAACTCAGAATTATATCAACAGATAATATCCCAGACACCACCAACACCATTCCAGACAGACCCAGCAGAGTTTATGTCACAGTAGGGACACAGTTGGGAGGGAGTTGCCCTGGGAATCCTGAATATCGACTCTGGACCCCATGAAGTCTCATAGCACCAGGTCAAACATGGTCAAGGAAACCTGATGTTGGTTACCACGTCTCCCCTCAGCTGATGAATCTGTACTCCTCCATGTTAAACTCTACTTCAAAGTGCTCAGGGTGGCAAGGATAATGAATGCATTCTGGGTGGGGGACTTCAACATTCATCAGCAAGGGTGGCTCGGTAGTATCCTGGCCAGACATCTCAAGTACATTGCTGCTGGACTGGGTCTGCGACAGGTAGCAAAGGAAACAACCAGAGGCAAAAAATACTTGACCTCATCCTTACCTGACTGAATCACCATGGAGTGGCAACTTCCCCCGCGTGTGAGCATACCAAGATGTGTACGAATTGTGGAATTTACACCAGCTTTTGTTTAGGGATTTACCCAAAACACAAGTCAAGATTCCATGGCCAGGATTCTCCCAAAACAAGTCCCCAATTTGTGGGAAAATGGGAGTAAATCCTGCTGGATTTTTAAAGCGTGACTTCCAGAATGAAAGTCTCACATTTTCTGAATCACTAAGTGCCCTAAGTGGCATTCCCTCTGGAAATCAGGGGGTGGGGCCTATTCGCACCTGAGAGGCCAGCAACATAATACTGAGGGAGCCACTGAGATCAGTACATGCGCAATCTCCTCGCCCTGCACCACCCCACCCCCCACACTCCCCCCCCCCCCCCCCATGCCTGCTGCGATCCAGTGCAGTATGGCAGCAGTTCCGCCCACTGCCCCTTCCACCCACTGAACAGCAACAGGCCCCATCCCCCTCTGGCACCACCCAATGCCCAGTGGGCAGTGCCAAGGTGCCTGGTGGACCTTGCCACTTTGCCCCTTGGGCAGTGTCAGGAAGTCTGCCTGGCACTGCCCAAGGGGCATCTCCCCCTAGTCCTGATCTCCTGGAGGTCCTCAATGGCCTCTGTTCCCACCAGCAGGGTTGGCCACCTGTTCCCCGTTAGTAGGGAGCAGGAGTAAACCCCACTGGAGTGAACCACTCCTGACACAGTGGAGGAAGGGGGAGATGCTAACCAGACTGGAGACTTCAGTCCCGAGCCTGCTAATGAAATGTAAATCCTCATTTCCATATGGTAATTGGCTCAGTGCCAATTTCCAGCATCAGAACTGATTACCCTTGGAATCGTTGCCTGGAGACCCACGGAAGCCATGATGCCCAGTGGGAAGCCCACAAAATGGCTTCCACTGATGTCTCCCAGCCTCCTGCTTGAGTAGTGCAGCAGGCTGGGAGAATCACCACCACATGTCTCCAAGTTAGAACCAAGTTAGAGAGATGTGCAGAAACCAAGTCATCCTGGGTAAACATGAAGCATTCATCCACTATCTCTGTACAGCGATGGCTTTCAGCCTCAAGCCATCCCAGGTGCACAATATTGGGCAGGTGACCAAAAACCAGCTTGTGATAATGAGTTTTATCTTCTGAAGCTCTGGGCAATCTGCAGCAAATACCTCAAACCACAGTAGCTGTACTAAGGTCAGGGTCATCTTTGTCTTTCAGAGCAGAAGGCTGCAAAAAATTAGGAAACCTCCCAGTCTGAATCCTAAACTCAATTCACCTGTGAAGAAATTGACTCATGGTAGGGAAACCTGGGACCTACTCAACATTAATTTTGAGGGAATTCTGCAATAACTCTGATGTCTAACTCCAGCTATCGGGACTCATCAAAACCACAATTCAAGACTCCACTCTTTATCCACAACGACTGTCCTTCTACAGTGAGTCAATCATGTGGGGGGCGATTCTGCCAAAAAAAGTTCCTAGTGCTGAATTTGCAGGAAAACTGGTGTAAAGCACGATTTTTTTGGTGAAAGATCAGACTTGAATCTCCCACACTCTGCAATGCAGAGGTTGCAATCATGAATATCATTAAAAGCTTGGGGGAGCATGGCCTATTTACGTCAGAGTCTGACAGTTCTGGAACTCTGCACATGCGCAGTGGCCCCGATCTGTCAGCCTCTCATTTGTGCCCAACTCAATCACTGGCCAGCCCAGGGCCCCTTCAGGGCTGCCCCTCCAGCCCTCCATGGCCTGATTGCAGCCCCCACAAGCATTCCTGGGCCAACTCAGATACCCCCCCTCCCTTTCCAGGAAAACCCTGACTTCCAGCAACCTTCCCCAGCAGTAACAATCACCCCCACAGGAGGCAGACAGCCCCATCTCCACAGGAGGCACATCCTCGGCAAGCCCCCCAATTCATTGATCTCCCTCCAGTCCTGACCAATCTCCATACACAGTGGCAGTGGGACCTGCCACCCCCACTGATCGCCCTCAAGCCCCACCCCCTTGGCACTGTCCGATGCCCAGTGGGCTGTCCCCAGGCATGAGCACTTTGTCCCTTTGGCAGTGGCAGGGCCATAGGCTGGCCCTTTCAGGGTGCCCATGCCCAGGCAGCACCAACTGCCCAGCCCCTAAGGGTCCCAATTGCCCCACTTCTCTCCAAAAGGATCTCCCGCTAGCTCCCCAAAAGCATGGAGTTACTCTAAACCCCACCGGAGTGAATTTGTACTGGCGGAGAGGGGGGGAGATGCTATCAGGCCAGAGATTTCAGTTCTAGATCCAATAATCATATTTAAATTACATTCAAATAAGATTAAAATTGCTTACGTGCCATTCCTGCCCATTTCCAGTGTAGTCCCGACCACTCCAGATATCCGTTGCTGGGAGATGCACGTCGGAAACACGAGTGAATCCCATGTATCAGTGAATGTGCAATTCTCCCGGCCCAGCCCACCAAAAAATTAGCAGGTTGGGCTGGGAGAATTGCGGGGCAATGAAATATGAAATATTCTTTTCATTTGCAATTTATAAAATGATACTACTTTCTTTAAATGTATCTTTTCTCAAGTGTTTGGTTGTGTTGAATAACTGACATAGCATTTAGATGTTGAGTGAATGCATGAATAAATAATCGTCTTGACTTAAACCTACAAAAGCTTGCTGCTGTTGATCCACACATTTTCCCCTCCATAAACCACACTAATTGTGGACAGTAAAGGAAAGGAGAGAAGGGTTTTTGTAATCTTCCGACCCAGCCTATAACACAACGCTTAGCTTTATGACCAGTCATAATATTGAACAATGCAGGTTGGGAAACCAAGAATGATACAAACCTGATATCGCTTTAATGGAAAGTTTTATTATTTGTTCTGGTGGTGTGGGTCATACCGACATTTATTTTCCATTGCTAGCTAAGGTGGTAGTGGTCATCTGTCTCCTTGAACCATTGTACTTCTTGTGTGCAGAGGAACTTCTACAGCAAGAGCCTGGGGCTGCAACACTTCCTCCAACAATAACCATTCTTATTTCACATTTTCTTCAGCCCCTGTTGGAATACAGGAGATCAAACTGCTTAATGTCGCAATAAGCGCAGAGAGCTTGGTAACTCTTCAAATTAAAAATCAGATTATAAAGACATGACTATCAATTTGTGCCATTAGTTTCTCATTATGATAGCCATGCAACAAAAGCACAATCTCATTAAACATAGTAAGTGTCCCAAGATTCTTTGCAGGAAAAGTTTATTTATTAGTGTCACAAGTAAGTTTCACACTGGGGGACTGTGTCAAAATCCCCCAGTCACCACACTCCAGCATTTGTTCGGGTATACTGAGTGAGAATTTAGCAGGCCCATGCATCTAACCAGCCTGTCTTTAGACTGTGGGAGGAAACCGGAGCACTAGAGGAAATCCACGCAGACACAGGGAGAAGGTGCAAACTCCACACAGTGACCTAAGCCACGAATCGAACACTGGTCGCTGGCGCTGTGAGGCAGCAGTGCTAACCACTGTGTATCCCAGTACCAAAAGGAATTTAACACCAAGCCGCTTAAGATATTAGAAAGACGACCACAAGTTTAGTCAAAGAGGAAAATTAAAAGGATTACCTTAAAGCAAAGAAAAAGGTGGACAGGCAGAGGCTCAGGGAGGGATTGAAGCAGCAAAAGGCACAGCCACCAATGGTGAAACAATAACAATCGGATTTTGAGGACAGAGATATGGAGGGATGCAGAGCTGGAGGCAGCTACAGAGCTATGGAGCAGCAAGGCCATGGAGAAGGTTAAACACAAGGATGGGAATTTTAAGTCTGAGGCGTTTGCAAAACTGGGAACCAGTGCCAATGAGCACAATGCGATGGGTAAACAGGATTCTATGCGAGTTAGGATACCGGCAATAGAATTTCGGAATGAGGTCAAGTTTACAGAGTGCAAAGTGAGAGAAAGGCATCAGAATTGTCCAGGCCACAGATAAAAAGGCATGGCTAAGTGCTTCAGCAGATGCACTGAGGCAGCAGTCGAGATGGATGATTTGAAAGAGGTGAATGCAGTCTTGTGACAGAAAGGTTACAGCTGAAATCTGTTTTAAGGTCAAATCTGACACCAAGGTTATAGAGAGTCTGGCTCAGCCTCAGGCAGCAGCCAGGGAGACAGGTATAGTTGGCAGATAGGGAACAGAGTTTGTGGTGTTGACTAAAGAGAGTTGCTTCATTCCTCCCAATATTGAAGAAGATTTGCCAGAAAAGCCCCATGAGATCAGCGGCTGTGGCAAAGTCCGAATAAAGCCTTATGTTAGAATCATATAATTCCTACAGTGCAAAAAGCCATTAGGCCCATCGAGTCTGCACCAACTCTCTGGCAGATCATTCTACCTATGTCCTATCTGCAAAATCCCACCTATTTACCCTCTAAACCCCTCGACACATCTTGGGACACTAAGGGACAATTTAGCATGGTCAATCAACCTAACCTGCACATCTTTGGACTGAGGGGGGAAACTGGAGCACCCGGAGGAAACCCATGCAGACACGGGGATAACGTACAAACTCCATACAGGCAGTGACCTAAGGCTGGAATTGAACCTAGGTCTCTAGCCCTGTGAGTGCTAGCCACTGTGCTGCCCACTGACTGCTTACCTCACAAATTCTAACCAAGTCGAGTTATAATCAAAGATTAAATATCTCTTGTATTCAGTAGGCATAATTCAGCTGACAACCTTTATCTGCTTTCTAATTTTAGATAAGTAGATTATTTTTGAAAATAAATGTCTGGCAGAGGGATATTGTAAGGAACAGCCAGAAAATAAGCCAAAACCATATTTTTAACTTTTTGATTTAATCCAAAAAGCAGAGTGAAACTGGTTCAAATAATGAAAAAGGGTTGCTGTTCCTTGTTAGCTAGTTTTATAACAGGCATGTCAGTTTACGCGTCGGGAAATCAAAATGACACGAGGTCAGGAAATTCAAGCAACTTGTGGGATTCAATTTCAGAAGGAATCTGTGGGATATGCTGGAATTTCTGAGCAAACAATTGGATGCTGCAGTCTCCCAGGTCATGTGAATTAAGAAGGGCTGAATGATCATCCTTATTTGGAATTATCTTGAATTAATATTGTGGAATTTGCACTCTCGCCGTGTCTGCATGGGTTTCCTCCAGTTTCGTCCCACAGTCTGAAAGAAGTGCGGGTTAGGTGGATTGGCCATGATAAATTGTCCCTTATGTCAGTGGATTAGCAGGGTAAACATGTTGGGGCTACGGGAACAGGGCCTGGGTGGGATCATGGTCGGTGCAGACTCGATGGGCCAAATGGTCTCCTTCTGCATTGTAGAGATTCTATGATTCTTTATAATAATGTAGTATCAGCTTCCATCCAAACTACCATTGCTGGAAACAAGCATTCTCCTCCTGCACTTTCAGCCAGCTGCATAGTATTGAGTTCAAGAGATATTTCAAACAGTTGAGCTGTTAAACTGTTAGAAATTAACAGATTGCTCAGTTGCAAGAAAAATTAAATCTTAAGATCTGAATGCTTAAGTGAACAATTAGGCACATAAAACACAATTTAATTTGTCTTGTTCTGGTTATATTTTCCAGAGCAAACTACACCAGCACGTGTCGTTTTAAGAATTTACCATTTACACTTTCAGCTTTCAAAACTTAGAATGTGTTCCCCACGCCACTTCCCACCGTCCGCAATACTTGATTAAATAGTCTATGAATCTGTAAATCTGTGTACAAATTCTCTTGTTTGTTGCTCTCCAGAGGCAATTTAGCATCCTTGGCCATCACTTTCCTACTTAAGTTGTTGAAAGCCACTTGAGGGACAAAATCAATATTCAAGCAAGCAGATCCTGATCTTTCAGGTTCTTTCAAAAAGGCTCAAAAAAAAAACCTATAGAGGGGAAGAAAGCACCCAGTAGAAACCTGAAGTAGTTAGCAAACATTTAAAAACATGGCAAATTGAACAGACTGATTTCCAACAACAGAAAATATTATTCCCACTTGAATCATGCTGATTGAATGCCCCGATCATAGCATCGAGCACAGACCCTTGGACCTGTTCTTGCTTTTCAAGGTTAATACATAAGAACATAAGAAATAGGAGCAGGAGTAGGCCATCTAGCCCTTCGAGCCTGCCCCGCCATTCAATAAGATCATGGCTGATCTGTCGTGGCTCAGTTCCACTTTCCCGCCCTCTCCCCATAACCCTTAATCCCCTCTCTTATCAAGAACCCATCAACCCGCTTCTTAAAAATATTTAGCGAGGCAGCCTCCACCACTTCAACGGGCAGAGAATTCCAGAGATTCACCACCCTTTGAGTGAAGAAGTTCCTCCTCAACTCCGTTCTAAACCTCCCCCCTCTTTTATCTTGAGGCTGTGCCCCCTAGTCCTACTGTCTTTTTTTTGAGCGGGAAGAGTCTCTCCACCTCTATCCTATCCATCCCATTCATCATTTTATACGTCTCAATGAGATCTCCCCTCATTCTTCTAAACTCTAACCAGTACAAGCCTAGTTTATTCAGCCTCTCCTCATAGCTCAACCCCCTCAATTCTGGTATCAGCCTAGTAAACCTCCTCTGCACTCCCTCCAAGGCCAAAATATCTTTGCGCAGGTGCGGCGCCCAACACTGCACACAGTACTCCAGCTGCGGCCTCACCAATGCCCTATACAGCTGCAGCAAGACCTCCCTACTTTTATATTCAATCGCCCTCGCTATGAAGGCCAACATCCCATTCGCCTTCCTGGCCACCTGCTGCACCTGCAAGCTGGGTTTTTGCGACTCATACACAAGGACCCCGAGGTCCCTCTGCACCGTCGCCTGCTGCAGTTTTTCGCCACGTAAGTAATAGTCCTTCCCACCATTATTCCTACCAAAGTGGACCACCTCACACTTGCCAACATTAAATTCCATTTGCCATTTCCTGGCCCATTCGCCCAGCCTATCTAGATCCTTCTGCAGACTCTCCACACCCTCCGCACAATTTGCCGTTCCCCCAATCTTGGTGTCATCAGCAAATTTCGACACCATACACTCGGTTCCCTCCTCCAGATCATCTATATAAATGGTAAAAAGCTGAGGCCCCAGCACCGACCCCTGGGGCACTCTACTAGTCACCATCCGAATAGCACCCGTTGACCCCCACTCTCTGTCTCCTATTTGACAACCAATCCTCTATCCACGCTAACACCCTACCCCCAACTCCATGTCCCTCGACCTTCTGCAATAACCTCTTGTGAGGTACTTTGTCAAACCTTCTGAAAATCCAGAAAGACCACATCCACCGGCTCTCCTCTATCCACCGCCCTAGACACATCCTCATAGAACTCCAGTAAATTTGTCAGACACGACTTCCCTTTAATGAAACCGTGCTGCGTCTGCTCTATCAAGCAATTCCCTTCAAGATGCCTCACAATTTCCTCCTTAATTACGGATTCTAACATTTTACCTACCACAGACGTTAGACTAACCGGCCTATAATTCCCCGCCTTTTGCCTGGCACCCTTCTTAAACAACGGCGTAACATTAGCCGTTTTCCAATCTCCCAGCACTTCCCCGGAATCCAGCGACGTCTGGAAAATAACCACCAAGGCATCCACTATCACCTCCGCCATTTCTTTCAGAACCCTCGGATGCATTCCATCCGGTCCTGGGGACTTGTCCACAATCAGCCCCTCCAGTCTGTTGAGCACCGCCTCTCTAGTAACAGTAATGTCATTAAGACCCTCCAGTCCTACCACCTTTCCATCACTAACACCCGGTAAATTATTCACGTCCTCCTTCGTGAAGACAGAAACAAAAAAGTTATTCAATACCTTAGCCATATCCCCATCCCCTACCACTAGGTCCCCTTTCTCATCCTCTAAAGGACCAACATTCACCCTAGCCAGCCTCTTCCTTTTTATATATTTATGAAAACTCTTGCTATCCATTTTTATATTAAGCGCTAGCCCAGCTTCATAGTTTCTCCTACGCTTCTTTATCAACTTCTTTGTCAATCTTTGTTGACATTTAAACCTCTCCCAATCCTCTTCTCACCCACTACTCTTAGCTACTCTAAATTCCTCCGCTTTTAATTTAACACTTTCCTTCACCTCCTTCGTTATCCACGGCTTATTATCTCTCCTCCTACGGTCCTTTTTGACCATCGGAATAAATTTCCGCTGAGCACCAAGAAAGATCTCCTTAAAGATCCTCCACTGCTCCTCAGCAGACCCTCCCTCCAACGCGCTCCCCCAGTCCACATTCGCCAATTCTTCTCTCAATTCATATCTCAACACCCCATATTTGCTTTGACTCGATATCCTTTACCTAAAATCTATCAATTTCAGATTTAAAATGATCTCTCTCAAGTACAGCATCCCTATGAGTATCTATCAATCCAGTTTTGTTTTCATTTTCAAAAGCATAATGAATTGATGAACTATGCATTGTTCTCTTAATTGTACACTAGGCATAAGATTGTACTGTAAAACCCGTAAGCATAGCTTGAAGAATGCAATATTCGGAAAATATTGCTCTCCAGAGATGGTTTTATTGATACCTGTAAGAATTATATATTTTAAGGCTACCAATAAAAAATTGGTAAGCAGTGCTCTGAGTATAATTAAGTTGCAGAACTGAGCAAAAAAAGTGATGAATCTTTGCAGCCAACCTACTACTATCTGCACATTCTCTCAAATTAAAATGATACACAGTTAGAGGAACTTGCAATTGTATAGCACCATCTACAACCCCAGGATATCCCCTAGCTTTTTACAACCAATTGAGTATTTTTAAAAATGTTGTTATAATGCAGGAATCACAAAAGCTGATTTTCATACAGCAAGGATCCATGGAATCCACTGTGTCCAGCTGAGAGGGCACACACCTTGGTTAAAAGACAGCACCTCCTACAGTGCAACACTCCCTCAGTATTAAAGAGTCAGCCCAGATTCTGAGCTCAAAGGTCTAGTGTGGAACTCGAACCCACAGCCTCGCAGCTTGGAGCCATTAGCATGATCAACTTCATGTTCGCTCTGCAACATGTGAAAATATAACTAAATGACTCATGGAGAGTTGAAGGAAAATCCCTACGCACATTTTACAGCCATTACCAGTGGCATTTTTCAGCAGGGTGTTACATTAGTATCCCCTCCTCAAAATATCTTCTCTTTACTGCAATTAGAAAGCTAAGAACAGGAATGAAAAGTTGGATTTTGGAACATGACTCATTGGATAGCCATTAGGAGATGGAATGCTGGCTGTTTTCTTCCCTATGTAGAATCAGGTAAGTTAACATGCCTCAAATCAAACTTGGGATGTTTAGTACCATAAGTAAGGCTTATATTAACACTGCAGTGAAGTTACTGCGAAATTCCCTCAAATACAACTTGCTCTGAAATAAACTATCATGTCCCAAATTAAACTTGGGATGTTTAGTACCATTAACACATAGCCCAAATCAAACTTGGGATGTTTAGTATCATAAACACACAGCAGATTTTCCTCCAAGCTACCACAGAGTGATTTCTTTTCTAACATGGGAACATAGGGGCAGGGCATTCAGCCCATCGAACCTGCTCCTTCAATTAGTATGATCATCCACTTCAATGCCTTTTTCCCCATACTGTCCCTATTTCCCCATAGGACACATGTATAAATCTGTCAATCTCTGCTTGAAACATACTCAATGACTGAGCTTTCACAGCCTGAGGGTAAATCATTCCAAAGATTCACAATCTTCAGTGAAAAAAGATCTCCTCATCTCAGTCCTAAGTGGCTGCACCCTTATCTTGAAATTGTATCCCATGGATCTAGACTTCCCAACAAGGGGAGACATCTTACCCACCTCTACCCTGTCTATTCAAGTATTTTATAGGTTTCAATTGGATTATTTCTCATTTGATATTCTAGAGAATATGGGGGCAGTTTCCCCAATATTTCTTCATAGACAGTCTCACCATAAGATATAGAGCAGAATTAGGCCATTCGTCTCAGAGCCTACTC
Source organism: Carcharhinus amblyrhynchos (assembly GCF_965287045.1). Taxonomy (NCBI): domain Eukaryota; kingdom Metazoa; phylum Chordata; class Chondrichthyes; order Carcharhiniformes; family Carcharhinidae; genus Carcharhinus; species Carcharhinus amblyrhynchos. Next base: position 22,070,600 of record NC_137351.1, on the reverse strand, counting down.
CACCATTCAATCATGGCTGATATGATTCTCATCCCAATTCTACTGCCTTCTCCACACAACACTTGATCCCCTTATTGATCAAAAATCTATCCATCTCTGACTTAAAGACACTCGATGACCTGGCCTCCGTGAGTTCCACAGATTCACCACTCTCTGGCTGAAGACATTCCTCCTCAACTCAGTTTTAAAGGATCGTCCCTTCACTCTGAGGTTGTGCCCTTGACCTCTAGTCTCTCTCACTGGAGGAAACATCCTCTCTGTGTTCGGTCTATCTAGATCTCTCAGTATTCTGTTCACCATCCTGGGAACAAGTCTGGTGAAGCTTCATTGCACTCCCTCTATGGTAATAATATATTTCCTAAGGTAAAAGGACCAAAACTGCACACAGGTGTGTGATCTAACCAGGGTTCTTTATAACCAAAGCAGGTTTTCAACAAAAAGAAACAAGTAAATCACCACCAAAAATTACATTAGGACCTCATTCCACAAAAAACAATTCATCTCAGTCCAAGGAACTGAAAATTTCTGCATTTCATTGCCAACAACACAAAATATTAACCAAGCTGCTTTCAGTTAAGCAGCTTTTTTGTCAAATTTTATCTAAAAGCAGATTTCTCAATGCCGCAAATAGATTTAATCAGATATTCACCACTATTGATAGTTTATTTCAGAGCAAGTTGTATTTGAGGGAATTTTACAGTAACTTCATTGCAGTGTTAATGTAAGCCTTACTTGTGACACTAATAAATAAACTTTACTTTTACTTTACATTACATCCAGGAAATCAAATGAATACAATTGAGTAATTTTACATCAACTTGCTGTGATTTAATAATGTAAGCATTGCATTTCCCTTTCCACAGACACTTTGAGAGACTAGAAGCTTTAAACCTAATAGTTACAAAATTCTCTAATAATTTCTGCAGAACCTTAAACTTTCTTCTGAAGGGTTCACCCATCACTGAAGAAGTTAAATTATAGCAAGTCCATCATTTTGAAGGCACCTGTTCCAATGCCACCTCCACCATCTTCCCATCTAGAATTTTTTCTTAAGTTGGCTTTCAAGATGTTGAGGGAGGGAGAACCAATGTCCATTCAGACCTCGCCTTGACTGAAATTCAACATGACTGTTCTCAATGGAACCATTCATTACCAATTCTGAGGCCTAATGAAGTCTCATAACTTTTATGATTCAGTTATAAAAATATCCAATTCTGATAAACCCCGCACCATACTTAGCAATTTCCAGTGTTGCTACCTTTTAAAGAACTGAATTCATTTAGTGCTTTTTCACCACCTCGGGATCCCCAAAGTGCTTTACAGACAATGAAGTACTTTTGAAGAGTGATCCAGTGCTCACAACATGGTAACGACCAGACAATCTGACCAAACGTCAGCCAGGCTTATTGGCTCTATCCTTTCTCCACAGATGCTGTCAGACCTGTTTGGTTTCAAACTCCAACAACTGAAGTATTTTGCCTTAATCTGCTTTCGCTGTTGGTTGAGGGATAAATGTTGGCCAAGACAAAATAACGACTCCCCTGCTCTTCTTCGGGCAAGATTGGCGTCCCGCTGCAACTTAACGTTGTATCTTAAATAGAGCATCTCTGGCAGTGCAACACCTGACAGTGCGGCCCAGCCGGCAGTGCAGCACTCCCTCAGCCCTGCACTGCGTTGTCAGCCTGGATTCTATCGGTAAGTCTCTGCAGTGGGATTTGAACCCGCTGCTGTCTGTCTCAGGCGATAATGATTTAGAGACAGGACAGCATGTTACTGCATTAAAGATTTCAATATAAATTCCGAACAGTATTTTGCGGGCTGCACAGGCACTCACTTGACCCTCACTCACTGCCCGCTCTCCTCTTGCTGTCCGGCCCGGGCTCCAGCCTCAGCTCTCGGCTGGACTCTCAGGCCGACGAGCCTCGGGGGCCGGGCTGCCCGCTGCCGCCTCCCGGGCCTTGCGCAGCTCCTGGCTGTAGCGCTGGTAGATGGGCTTGTAAACGTACAAGCCGCCCGCCACCCCCAGCACCGCGGCCAGCATCAGCTGAGGGAAAGGGAGACCGCGGAGCGCCATCAGCTCCCTGTCTGTGAGAAACAGGCGGCTCCGCGCCGGCAGTCGGCGCCTGACTGAGCAGCGCATGCGCACCAACCGCCGCACTACGTGGATATGTGCCAATCACAGAGTCCGGCGCTTCCACCAATCACAGAGCACCGGCCGGCCCTCCCACCAATCACAGAGCCCGGCGCTCCCACCAATCACAGAGCACCGGCCGGCCCTCCCACCAATCACAGAGCCCGGTGCTCCCACCAATCACAGGGCCCGGCGCGCCCACCAATCCGGAAGCCTTCAGCTGAAGCGGGTTCACTCTGAGCAGCTCCCCTGGTGCATCAACACAGTGAAGAGTCTCACAACTGCAAGTTTATTTGGTAGCAAACGCCACTAGCTTTTGGGGCTTTGCCCCATCGTCAGGTGAATGGGAAGTTCTGATCACAAACAGGGCCTATAAAGGCATACACTCACTTTACGGAATACTGATTGGAATGTGAGTCTTTACAGATAATCAAGTCTTAAAGGTGCAGACACTGAGTGGAGAGAGCCTTCAGCACAGGTTAAAGAAATGTGTATTGTCTCCAAACAGGAAAGTAAGTGAGGTGTTGCAAGCCCAGGCAAGTCATGGGGTTTGTCTGCACCTTTAAGATTTGTAAAGACTCGCATTCTAATCAGTATTCTGTAAACTGAGTGTGTGCCTTTATATGCCCTGTTTGTGATCAGAACTCCCCACTCACCTGACGAAGGAGCAGAGCCCTGAAAGCTAGTGGCGTTTGCTACCAAATAAACCTGTTGGACTTTAACCTGTTTTTTTGTGAGACTTCTTACCATGTTTACCCCAGTCCAACACCGGCATCTCCATAGCATCAACATAGGAAGCATCCTTCCTGAATGTATCACAGCTTAGTATAGCTCCTGCTCTGACCAAAGACCACCAGGAACTACAAAGGATTGTGAACGAAGCCCAATCCATCACGCAAACCAGCCTCCCATCCATTAACTCTGACTACAATTCACTCTGCCTTGGCAAAGCAGCCAGCATACTTAAGGACCCCACACACCCTGGACGTTCTCTCCTCCGCCTTCTTTCATCAAGAACAAGATACAGAAATCTGAGGCCATGTACCAACCAATGCAAGAACAGCTTCTTCCCTGCTGCCTTGACAGGGTCACTTTCCCTCAGCTGGCCACGGTGCTGGGGGTGATGGGCGGCCTGTACATCTACAAGCCCATCTACCAGCACTACAGCCAGGAGCTGCAGACGACTGATAGACTTGAATGAACCTACTTTGTATTAATATTTCTCTACATCCTATCTATGACTATAACACTACATTCTGCACCCTCTCCCTTCCTTCTCTATGAATGGTATGTTTTGTCTGTATAGCGCACAAGAAACCATAATACATGTGACAATAATAAATTACATCATGGAAATGGCTCATATCAATATCTGTGATAAAGGGGAACTATTGCTCCTCAATTAGTCTGCACAGCTGACTCTCCCCTCCTCACCACCACCATCCATCAATCCCCTCCTCCCTCCCACCCCCACTGTCCTCCAACCTCCACTCCTTACCCCCATCCTCTTCCAACTATCCCCCCCTCACCATTCTCCATCTGCACCCCCCCATCCCTGCTCCCAGTTCATCTGCTGCAGCTGCAACTCTTATCCACACATTTGTTACCCTGAGATTTCACTGCTCCAACTCACCAGTACGTCCCCCACATTCTATTCACTAAATGGGAGGTAATCAACAACCTGCACCTGTGTTACAACTCTCACCAAGCTCTCCTTCACCCATCACCTCAGGTTCACTGATCTACACTGGTTCCCAACCTAAGCAATGTCCCAATTTTAAAATTCTCATCCTTGTTCTCAAATTCCTCCATGGCCCCACCTCTCCCCTCCCTATTTCTATAATCTGCCCCAGTTACACAAGCTTCCATGATATCTGTGCTCCGCCAGACGTCCCTAGTCTTAATTACTCTACCCTTCATTCCTGAACCTAAAGCTGCCACATTCCTGAGCTCTAGAATTCCTTTCCTAAACCTCTTCATTTTGCTTTTCTCCTTAGAACCTATATCTTTATCCAGGCTTTTGATAATCTGCCCCAACATATAAAGCAATGTTTGACACCAAGCTGTAATAGTCCTGTGAAGCACCTTGGGGGTATTTTACTAAATTAAAAAGGTGCTCTACAGTTGGTTGTTGTTGAATAAGATCTTCCTGTATTTTGTCACAGCCCTCCTCTGTATTTACTAACTCCCCACAAGCTGGTGTTGTCCACAAATTTTGGGTCTGCACCCAAATCCAAATTGTTCATGGAAATAGCAAGCAATAGAGAAATCTGGAGCAACCATTATGGAACACGATACCATATCCTTTGAACATAAGAACATAAGAAATAGGAGCAGGAGTAGGCCATCTAGCCCTTCGAGCCTGCCCCGCCATTCAATAAGATCATGGCTGATCTGTTGTGGCTCAGTTCCACTTTCCCGCCCTCTCCCCATAACCCTTAATCCCCTCTCTTATCAAGAACCCATCAACCCGCTTCTTAAAAATATTTAGCGAGGCAGCCTCCACCACTTCAACGGGCAGAGAATTCCAGAGATTCACCACCCTTTGAGTGAAGAAGTTCCTCCTCAACTCCGTTCTAAACCGCCTCCCCTTTATCTTGAGGCTGTGCCCCCTAGTCCTACTGTCTTTTTTGAGCGGGAAGAGTCTCTCCACCTCTATCCTATCCATCCCATTCATCATCTTATACGTCTCAATGAGATCTCCCCTCATTCTTCTAAACTCTAACCAGTACAAGCCTAGTTTATTCAGCCTCTCCTCATAGCTCAATCCCCTCAACTCCGGTATCAGCCTAGTAAACCTCCTCTGCACTCCCTCCAGGGCCAAAATATCCTTGCGCAGGTGCGGCGCCCAAAACTGCACACAGTACTCCAGCTGCGGCCTCACCAGTGCCCTATACAGCTGCAGCAAGACCTCCCTACTTTTATATTCAATCCCCCTCGCTATGAAGGCCAGCATCCCATTCGCCTTCCTGACCACCTGCTGCACCTGCAAGCTGGGTTTTTGCGACTCATGCACAAGGACCCCGAGGTCCCTCTGCACCGTCGCCTAACTATTTTTAATCATTACTCTCAATTTGTGGCCAGTTTATTTATCTATACTATATTTCCAATGTGATCATTTCATCAATCTTGTTCTCCCTCTGCAGTTACAAATTTAGCTAATTCCCTCATGGACAATTCTCTATTCGAGTGCTTTCTATACAAAGTCTGGGAAGACTTTTATTCGATACTACAACTTTTGTGACATTTGGGGGTGAATTTTCCACATTCAAATATATTTTCCTCATTAAAACATATATCCTGAGCTAAATTTTCAAATTTGGGTCAAGAAATTTGTGTATTTTTGCAACCTTGTGACTTTATCCAACATTTTTGTTTATTTATTTGTCACAAGTAGGCTTATGTTAACACTGCACTGAAGTTACTGTGAAAATCCCTTAGTTGCCACACTCTGGCAACTGTTCAGGTACACTGAGGGAGAATTTAGCATGAGGGAGGGTTAGCATGGCCAATGCACCTAACCAGCACGTCTTTTGGATCATGGAAGGAAACCAGAGCAGCCGGAGGAAATCCACACAGACACATGGTGAACTTGCAGACTCTGCGCAGATACTGACCCAAGCCTGGAAGCAAACCCAGGTTCAAACAAAGAAAGAACAACCCAGCACGGGAAACAGGCCCTTCGGCCCAACGAGCCCGCGCCGCCACATCGCCCTACACCTATTCTACCCTGCATGTCTACGAATGGGACCCTACTCAGTCAGATTCAGGGAAGAAATAGTGTCAATTTGGTGGAAACCAATTAGCCTAAGAGCACATCTTTGGGGTGTGGGAGGAAACCGGAGCGCCCGGAGGAAACCCACGCAACCACAGGGAGAATGTGCAAACTCCCACAGACACAGGCCCAAATCCATGTATCTGCACAGCTAGCAGTGCTAGTCACTGAGCTGTTGTGGAGCCCGTCTATCGGTCCAGGATCAAGCACACACACCGACACGAAGTACTAGGCCACTCCTGGACTTCCAAGAGCAGCCCATGCACAACCCGCCGTGTGCATGCCCCTCGCTTGACACGAGGTGGACCTCCACCTGTGGAATAAAGACAAAACATATTAGTTATACAGCCTGCCCTTCCGGTGTCTCCCGAGGTTTAACCCTATTTAATAGCCCCTACCATATCCCTCCATTCCCGTTTCACTCATGTGCCTATCTAACTGCATCTTAAACGAGTCCAACGTGCCTGCCTCCACCACCCTACTCGGTAGCGCATTCCAGACCCCCACAATTCTCTGTGTAAAGAACCTTCCTCTTACCTCCAAATTATACCTCCCCCCCCTCACCCTTAAGTGATGACCTCTTGTGTTCGTACCCAGTCTAGGGAGCAGTCTCTCACTATTAACTCTATTCCCTTCAGTATCTTATATACCTCTATCATGTCCCCTCTCAATCTCCTTCTTTCCAAGGAGAATAGCCCCAGTCTCCTCAGTCTCTCCTCGTAACCCAGTCCCCCCATGCCAGGCAACATCCTGGTAAACCTCCTCTGCACCCTTTCCAGAGACTCCACGTCCTTCCGGTAATAAGGTGACCAGAACTGGACGCAGTACTCCAAATGCGGTCTAACCAACGTTCTGTATAACTGAAGCATTAGACGGCAGCTTTTATACTCTAAGCCCCTTCCTATAAAGGCTAACATCCCATAAGCCTTCCTAACAACGTTCTCCACTTGTGACACAACCTTCATGGATTTGTGGACCTGCACTCCCAGGTCTCTCTGTACGTCTATACTCCTAATCGGCCTACCTTTTATCACATAGCTCCTCTCTGCATTATTCCTTCCAAAATGCATCACCTCGCATTTGTCAGGATTAAATGCCATCTGCCACCTATCTGCCCACTGCACCAACCTATCTATATCCTGTTGTATCACCTGACAATCCAGTTCTGTACCCGCCAACCCTGCCATCTTGGTGTCATCAGCAAACTTGCTGATCACACCACCTACTCCCTCTTCTAAGTCATTTATGTAGACTACAAAGAGGAGAGGTCCCAGTACCGAGCCCTGCGGCACACCACTGGTCACTGGCCTCCAGCCCGACAAGGTACCCTCCACAACTACCCTCTGTCTCCTATTTCCCAACCAGTTCTCAATCCACCTAACTACCTGGCCTCGTATCCCATGCGCCTTAACCTTTTCTACCAGCCTACCGTGAGGGACTTTGTCAAACGCCTTACTGAAATCCATATAGATGACATCAACGGCTCTCCCATCGTCAACCGTTTTTGTCACCTCCTCAAAGAATTCCACCAGATTCGTAAGGCAAGACCTCCCTCTAACAAAGCCATGTTGCGTATCCCTAATCAGATCGCAACGCTCCAAATGCTCATACATCCTACCCCTAAGTATTTTTTCCATTAACTTCCCTACCACCGACGTCAAACTCACCGGCCTATAATTCCCAGGGTTATCCCTACTACCTTTTTTGAACAACGGGACCACATTTGCTACCCTCCAGTCTTCTGGGACCTCACCTGTGTCCAAAGAAGAGACAAAGATGTGCGCCAGAGGCCCAGCAATTTCATCTTTCGCCTCCCTAAGCAGCCTGGGATAAATACCATCAGGCCCCGGAGCTTTATCCGTCCTTACGCTACCTAAAAGCCCTAGCACTTCCTCTCTCGTAATAACTATATCCTGCAACTGAACCTCCGCTCCCTCCAAGAGACCGCACGATTCCGAACCCCTCTCCTTTGTGAATACCGACGCAAAGTATTCATTCAGGAGCTCCCCCATTCCCTCCGACTCAATACACAACTCTCCACTCTTGTCCCTAAGAGGACCAATTTTCCCTCTAACTACTCTCTTGCCTCTAATATAGGAATAAAATGCCTTAGGATTATCCTTAATCCTACCGGCCAAAGCCATCTCATGCCCTCTCTTCGCCCTTCTAATTCCCCTTTTTAGCTCCCTCCTACTCTCTCTATATTCCTCCAGCGCACACTCCGTACCCATTTGTTTTGACCTATCATACGCCTCCCTCTTCTTCCTAACCAAGTCTTCAATATCCCCCGTAATCCACGGCTCTCTAATCCTACCTTTCCCATCCTTTCGCTTAACCGGAACAAACCTCCCCTGCAACCATTTCATTTTGTCCCTAAAAGCCTCCCACTTGCCAACCGTGGACTTGCCAGCTAACAGTCCCTCCCAGTCAGTTTGCTGCAGCTCCCTCCTAATCCTGCCATAGCTCGCCTTTCCCCAGTTCAGCACACTCCCGCTTGGATGGCACTCGTCCCTTTCCATTTTTATCCTAAAGTAGACGGACTTGTGGTCACTGTTCGCCACATGTTCGCCTACCTCTACCTCACCCACCTGCCCTGGCTCGTTTCCCAACACTAAATCCAGTATAGCCCCTCCCCTAGTCGGGCAAGTTACATACTGTTCTAGCGACCCTTCCATAACACATTTCACAAACTCCTCTCCCTCCGTACCCCCAGCTCTAGGCCCCCTCCAATTCACTCCGGGAAAATTAAAATCACCCACTACAACCACTCTATTCTTTCTGCACCTGTCCAAAATGCCCCTGCAAATTCCCTCCTCCACTGACTTTGGGCTGTTGGGTGGCCTATAGTACACCCCTAGCAGTGTGATCTCTCCCTTTTTATTCCTCAACTCCACCCACAGCGACTCAATCCTTATCTCTTCCATATCGCCCTCCCTCTGCACTACTGTGATGTTTTCCTTGACTAACAGTGCCACCCCTCCACCTCTCTTCAACCCTCCTCTGTCACACCTAAAACACCTGTACCCAGGAACATTCAGCTGCCAGTCCTGCCCTTCCCGTAACCACGTCTCCGTTACAGCCACCACATCCAACTGCCTCACAAACATCAAGGCCCTAAGCTCATCCGTTTTCCCTGCCACACTCCTAGCATTGAAACAGACACAGTTCAACCCACAATTGTCCCTCGGAACCACCTTCTCCCTTATAATTTTCTTTTCTCCCGTCTCTCTCCCAGCCACCTCCCCACCCCCCCTCCCTATTAGTTTAAATCATTCCTGAACACCCCAGCTAACCTCCCTGCTAAGACACTAGTCCCCCTCCCGTTCAAATCCTCCCCACCCCTCCTGTACAGTTGCCTTTCTCTCCTAAACACCTCCCAATGATCTACATAAGTAAACCCCTCTACCCTACACCAGTCCCTCAACCATGCATTCAACTGCATGATCTCGTCATTCTTAGCCCTGCTCATACTGGGCAGCAACCCAGACAGTGCCACCCTAGAGGTCCTGCCCTTTAGTTTTGCCCCCAACTCCCTAAATTGCCTACGGACCTCTCCCTTACTCCTCCTTCCTATATCCCCCTCCCCTACGTGTACTATGACCTCTGCCTGGGTCCCCTCCCCTTTCAAAATTCCCTCTACCCTTTCCATTATATCTTTTACCCCTGCTCCAGGGAGGCAGACCACCATCCTGGAGTCGCGCCCTTGCCCACAGAACCTCCTATCAATCCCTCGGACCCTCCCATCCCCTACCACTATCACCTTACCAGACCCTTTCCGTCCCTCTAAATCAGTCTCCCCTTCCTTCCTATTTTTCTGTGCCCCTGCCGACGAACCTTGGGGGGCCTCCGGGGAGGCCGGGGGACCCTGACTACTCTTCTTCTTCCTCTTTCCCCTCCTAACAGTCGTCCATCCTCCCTTCTCTTCAGCCCTTGAGACCTCCTCCTGCTCATGTTTCCCAGCCATTATCTCCTCATTCTCCCTAACTAGAAACGCATCTTCCAGTCGCCCCTCGAGTTGCCTGACCTGGGCCCTCAGTCGCTGCAGTTCTAAACATTTACTGCAGATGTGTACCTTGGGGACCCGTGACACCACCAGGAACTCCCACATGTGGCACCGGACGCAACTTACATTCCTCCCTATATTCCCTGCCATGTCCCAACCTCCTGTAGGCGCCCAAGGTAGGAATCTGTCACTCGCCTTCTCTAAGCCTGCACTCGCCTAAGCCCAGCAAGCCAAAGCCCTTCTCACTCAGTTGCCCGCTCCCGACGCTGCCCGCTCTATACTGCTACCCCTTTTTTATACCCCCCGCTCCCCTTTAACGACTATCCCCTGGCCTAACTTCCGGTACGGAAGTAAACTACACTCTAACAAGCCCCGAGAACCGGAAGTACAGGAAAAAAGCGGTTTTCACTTTAAATCAGTCACTCACCACAGCCACAGCCACCAGGTTCAATGCTCCGGAGAATGCTCCTGGTGCTGTGAGGCAACACTGTGCCACCATGAGCCATGATTGGGTTCAGGGTCAGCTGGGGCAAGGCTGATGTGGGTTCCTCCTATCCTCTGACCACAGAAGGGAATGAAATGGCATAGCAACCACAGAAAAGCCCAACTATAGCCCTGGCACATAGATGAAACTGATCTGTGACCACAGGAATGTGAGTACTAGGAATTTACTTGCTGGCTCGTTGCTCTGGCCAGTTAACAGAATTCCCCTCGTTATTCATGTGTTCAGTATTTTGTGCCAATATTGCCTCGCTGCCCTATCTTATCACTTCCCTGCTGCACCCTGCAATGCTTATCCATTAGTGACTGGCTTTTGAGCAAGCAACATGCAGCAGCTCACAAAGCTCTGCAAGCAGCCACAGCAGCACACATGACCTTCAGGGTCCAATTCTGATCCTCTCACACGCATAGAAACCATCTCAAAACATTCCACCCTCGGAGGATGCAGAAAACTGATCAGTCCCAGCCTACCATTAAAAAAAACACCATACAGAAACCACCAAATTCTCTCCCTATCCCCATGCCTTTCCAATATTGGTGACCTGGAACATAGTTTATCCCCTGCTCACTTTTTTTGATTTGATTTGTCACATGTACTAATATAAAGTGAAAAATATTGTTTCTTGCATGCTATACAAAGCATACCATTCATAGAGAAGGAAATGAGAGTGCAGAATGTAGTGTTACAGTCATAGCTTGAGTGTATAGAAAGATCAATGTAATGCATTCAGAAGTCTGACAGCAGCAAGGCAGAAGCTGTTCTTGAGTTGGTTGGTATGTGACCTCAAGACTTTTGTATTTTTTTCCCCCGATGGGAAAAGGTGGAAGAGAGAATGTCTGGGGTGCGTGGCTGCTTTGTCGAGGCAGCAGGGCGTAAACAGAGTCAATGGATGGGAGGCTGGATTTGGCTACTTTCACACCCTTTTGTAGTTCTGTGTGGTCTTGGGCAGAGCTGGAGCCATACCAAGCTGTGATACAACCAGAAAAAATGCTTTCTATTGTGCATCTGTAAAAGTTGGTGAGAGTTGTAGCTGATGTGCCAAATTTCCTTAGTCTTCTGAGAAAGTAGAGACATGCGTGGGCTTTCTTAACTATAGTGTCAGCATGGGGGGACCAGGACAGGTTGTTGATCTGGACACCTAAAATCTTGAAGCTCTCAACCCTTTCTACTTCATTCCTGTTGATGTACACAGGGGCAAGTTCTCCTTTATGCTTCCTGGAGTCAATGACAATCTCCTTCATTTTGTTGACATTGAGGGACAGATTATTGTTGCCACACCAGTTCACTGTCTTATCATTATGAGATCCAATCCACTACAGTGGTGTCGTCAGCAAACATTAAAATCAAATTAGAGGGAAATTTAGCCACACAGTCATAGGTATATAAGGAGTGTAATAGGAAGCTTTGTGGGGCACGAGTGTTGAGGAGGATTTTGGAGGAGGTGTTAATGCCCAACCTTACTGATTGCAGTCTGAATCCAGTCACATAGAGAAGTGCCGAGGCCCAGGCCAGAGAGTTTGGAGATGAGCTTCATGAGAATAAACTGTCACATCAAAGCTCTGCCAGCCACACCTTTTCCTCACACACCAGCCACAGGGCAGCACTGTTTGACAGCCCATGACAAGGGCATCTCACATACTGACAAGTGCCTTCTCTTATCCCAGGATGGTTGACTTTCAGAGCAGTCAGAAGTCTGAAGCAAGAACTGCTCCACTGTTCCCTGAGCATGACCTGGAGATCTTTCTGCATCATGTGAAGGTTCACCCAAGGGAGCAGGCAGCTTCCCAGTTCCACCAAGACAGCCTAAGTCAAGATCACCAGGGTGGTCAGTGCCTTGAGACAGTGACCTTATGTGCTACAATAAGGCAAGATTCTTCTCCAATGCATGCAGCCTCGTTGACCTTGTGTACACAGTGCACATAATGGTTCACAGTGCAGCAGCAGATATCCATGACCCAGGGGAAACAACTGATATTCATGTGATCAGAGGAAATTGGTAGAGAGACAGGTAAACACCTCAGAGGCATTTTCAAATACTCTGTCTTTATTCAGATTGCACCTCACCCTTTCCATCATTGCCTTTCAAGAGGAGGGAGATAGTGAACTGGTGCGCTGGAGGGGGAGTCTGAAGCAGGGGTAACTGTGCACAGCTCATGCAGTGGGGAGGGCAGTGGCAAGGTTGCTCCAGAGACAAGTAAGATAGAGCCACTTGAACCTGCAGCAGCTGATAAGTACTCATTTCGCTGATGTGGCCAAGGCATTGCAAAATCATGTACTCTGAATGGAGAAATGTGTAATATGACAATGTCCTAGGTAGGGGTTGAGCATGCACAAGAGCATCTGCCAACTTTGTGGTGAATCAAATGCATTAACTTGTGCACTATAGATAGGAGCTACGAGAACTTCTGTGAGGGATGCCAAATCTCCTCTGAACTGGCAACTGCTCCATTGCAGTATTGGAGGAAAGGAGACATGGTTACTGAATAGGGCCACCTCAAGGGTGGCAGAGTAGTTACTAGAGGAAATAGCGAAGCCCCAGAACCACAGCCCATTCAGCCATCAGGAGACTTGCCCGACGGCTCACCAAAGTCTCAGAGCACGATGACGAGACTTCCATGCTTTTGGAAAGAATTTCACCATCCTCTGATTCCTTGGTCCCTCATCCAGCTGCTAACTGGCTTCAAGGGCACCTATCACAGCAGAGACGCAGTTTATGCAGTCCTGAGGTAAAGTCCCAATGGGTCCCCAAGCAAAGAGGTCCATCCCTATGACGTTCACAGCCATATAGCAACAAGGAGAGCACAACGTGGGAGTATTGGAAAGCAGAGGACATTGCGTTGATTAGATCATTAATCAGATCACTGTGCTGTTTAGATAGTTGTATTAAGTAAGGAACCAGAGACCTGTAAATAGAACAAATACTTTTATTTGTGGAAAATATGTAAAATATATTTACAGATTTTTGGATATGTTTCAGCCAATCTGAGTGACATCCACGTGCTTCATCAATCTTGTATCAGGTTAGATCACAGGATCCTACCAAAGGCTTTCGCGTGGGTTGTCAAGCACCTCGTGGTCATCTTGCAACTGGATGGCAGGATCCCATCACATGAAGAACCGTTGTATGAGAAGGTCTCTGGGGATGAAGGCATCCTGTATATGGACAGCCTTTCTCACATCTCTTGCTGGCCTTTGACCTCATAGGTGCACTATGCTTCCTCTTTTCAGCGTCATATTGAGGAGTATGCAGCAGACCATAATCATGCTGGAGACTCTGTGAGATGCATACTGTAGCTAGCCCTGAGTGGTCCAGACACCTAACCCTCATCCTTAGAAGAATGATGGCCCATTCAGTGAATGTTCTGAGGTGAAGATGGATCTCACTGTACCTTCTCTGCAGTTGGGTCTGGGGATTTTACAGGAGTGTGAGAAGCCACATTTTTACAAAATAGCCCTTATCCCAGAGTATCCAGTCATGCTGGGGTGGGTCTAAATATTCATGGCAGTTCAGACTCATAGGACAAATGAATCATTGCAACCACAAAAGATAGCAGGCACAGACACCGTTTGTGGGTTGAAGAGGCATTGCACATCAGGGAGTGGTAGTCTTCCCGTTGATGTGTCTTTCACATGGGTGCCTCTATCACGTGTTCGGTTGACTACACCCTGCACTTGGAATAATTCTAAAACCGAGACAAATCCTGTCCCACTGCAGCATCTATATCAAAGGGAATGAAGTGTACCACCATAGAGAGAAGGGCATTGGTTACCGCTGGATGTACCTATGTGGCAAAGGGCAAGATGCCACACAGTTCAGATGCAGAGATTTGGAGTTGGTTGCAATGAAATTAAAGGTTACAGTCACCTTCAAGGCCACTGGGAATGATATCTCTGCTTTCACCATGCTTGAGATCTTCTTGTAATTTGCAAAGCTCAGCCACTAACCACCAGAACTGATGTATCCGCCTTCAACATTGCCTCTGTCATATCAAGGTATATTACCATGTCCCTCTATAGCTCTCAAGTGACTAATTCCCTCAGCACTCTTTGCCTCCTTCTCACAAGCACTCAGCTTTTTGTGGTGCCCCTCTGTCTTGAATCCATGCACGTTGTGAGCAAGGCATTTCAAGTAGCTTCACCTGTGCTTCTACATACCACAGACGGGATGGGGCTATTCCCATTCTAGATTCCGGATTTCTCAATGCTCTGGAAGATGATTATGAAGCACAGGCCTCTGCGTCGCTGATGCTCAGATGTGCTGAGTTATGGCTGAGGAAATCTTCCTTCCACTTTCCCATCCCTGCCAGACTCTCAACTTGCTCACAGGTGTTTGTGGCTTAGAAGTAGCAAAAAAAAACCATCAAGGTAAGTTGCTGCATTTTACCCACAACCTCTTCCTAGTCAGCCAAAATTCTTCATGACTTGACAGAGGACAGGTATATTCATTCAGTTTGCTAAACACACTGGTCCCCAATGAAAATAGTAGGGATTAATGTAATTTTGTCCCCTTCTTTTCTGGGGAAATTGCATTTCCTCTGAAGAAACATCTAAGTTTGGCATTCTGCAAACCAAAATCCACCTCCATTGCCCAATGAAATTCAGCCCCCTATCCTTTCAGCATTTAGAAATAACACTCGGAAGCAGTAAGTATTGGACTAATTTATTGAACAAGGGACAACTTAATGAACTGCCACTTTGCAGACATTTAGTTGAAAGTGGTCCTTTTGTGCAGCATAGCCATCCTGAATCTTTATCATTACAGCAATGTCCATTTTGTCAGGAAGGCTTTCTGTCCTGCTTTCATAATTTCAAATACTCAGTGCCAAAACCAGCCTTCCCAAAAATCTTGGGAAGAATCCAGAAGGAAAAGTTTACAAAAGAAATAAGCAGAAAGCAAACATTTGTCTCCATACTATATTGACAAATAAGAATTAGCAGGACATCTCCAGCACTATAGTGAAAATGCAAAAAGGCAAAGCTTAGAAACATTGAAGATAGGAGGCGGCCAAGTGGACCTTCAAGCCTGCCCTACTATTCATCATGATCATGGTTGATCATCCAACTCAGCAGCCTAATCCTGCTTTTTCCTCATAATCTTTGATCCCATTCACCCCCAAATGCTATATTCAGCTGCTCTTGAGCACATGTGACAAGAAATTTGTCAGAGAGAATCCAGAATCAGAAAATAAAAAGATACTCAAGTTTGTAAATAGTACCAAAGTTATAAAGTGAATGTTACACCCAATACAGGTTAAAGACATCATGTATTAGTAGAGAAAAAGTATGGATGCTAAATGATTTGGTTATATTAAAATACAGGTCTGCACAAAGCAAAATATAATGGTCCAAGAATCCAAATAGTTAACATAGGTAACACCAAATGGCTTAATTTCACCCTTAAAGAGGTAAACGCATTTAACTAATCAAAAAGGTTGAAAAAGCACACATTCATTCTAATATTGAGCTGGCTGCTTGCTTACCTATGAAATACAGAAGATTCCTGACAGAATAATTACATTGGATTATTTGCATGGATCGGCAAAGGGGCATCTGCCGTGGCAGGATTCAAACACCAGTCCCCAGAACATTCGTTGAATTTGTGGATTAATCGTCTAGTGATAATACCACTAGGCCATTGCCTCCTCCAGTAGCAGGAACAGATTCCCAACAGCTTACTATCCTGGAAAATTGTGAGCAGTGCACTCATTTAAAGTTAATAGCGTCACAAGTAGGCTTACATTAACACTGCAATGAAGTTACTGTGAAAATCCCCTAATCGTCACACTCTGGCACCTGTTCAGGTACACTGAGGAAGAATTTAGCATGACCAATGCACCGAAGCAGCACGTCTTTCACATGGTGGGAGGAAACCAGAGCACCCGGAGGAAACCCACACAGTTATGGGGAGAACGTGCAGACTCTGAGCAGAGAATGACCCAAGCCAGGAATCGAACCTGGGTCCCTGGGGCTGAGACAGCAGTGCTAACCACTGTGCCACCATGCCACATATGCATTCCAACTGAGCAACAGCCCATGTCAGGTGTGTGCTTCCTAAAATTCCACAGAGATAGAGATTTATCAAGAGCAGAGGGATGAAGTATAAATTGCGAAATTATATGAACATTTACGGCACCAAATTATATTGGTGCGAGAACAGGTTAATACAAATAGATATTCCAAAGATGTCCAAAATACAATCACAGAAACATTATTTTTAAGTGAACTTTTATGTATTCTGGAAGTTATAAGTGTTTACTGTAGCAGAAATAATACCTACTATTCACAAGTTTCAGCCCTCCCAGAATTTTCAACTGAATGTCTGATCTTCCCCAAAAGATTAAAGGTTCTGAATTAGAAATGATACTGCATTGCTCCTTTCCCCAAGTTTCAATATCAAGCTTCTACCATTGGTACTCAAGAGCTGGGACACATCAAGCGTGCATCACAAAGAGCACTCAGATAAGACAGAATGTATTCAATCACACACTAGTACAGCTTATATATAAGAGAATCATAAAAATCCTATAGTGTAAGAGGCCGCCATTTGGACCATCAAGCCTGCACTGACAAAAATCCCACCCAGGCCCTATCCTCACAATCCCATGTATTTACCCTGACACTAAGGGGGAATTGACCATGGTCAATCAACCTAACCCACACATCTTTGGAGTGTGGGAGGAAACCAGAGCAACCGGAGGAAACCCACACAGATGTCACCCAAGGCCGGAATTGAACCTGGGTCCCTGGCACTGTGAAACAACCATGCAAACGACTGTGCTGCTGACAAATAATTTACAAGATTTGACCGATTGTGCTTTTTGTTATTACTACTTAGCAGAAAATCAGCTCAATGTAAGGGTGAAAGCAAGATCCCGCCCAAAAAATAGTTTCTTAAAAATATATTTTGGCCCCAATATAAAAATTTCCCTTATTGGAGATGGGTTTATTCAAAGTTACTACTAATGGGTTGATCAAGAAACTCAAATGACAGTCGTCAAAATGTTTCAAAAACAAGTAGGTAAAAAATCAGTGAAATGGTTATTTCAAAATGACAGAATTTATTTATTTTTTTTTACAGTAATCATATCAGGCCCCACTGCTATCCAGTAAGAGAAATTAGCTTACACGCAAAATATTTGAGGACCCTTCTTGGTGGACAGATTCTGAAGCACATATAAACGCACAACATGTGGCTGCTTCTTAACCGAACACTGAGTTAAGCCATCACTTCACTACCATTTGATTTTAATATTATAACTTGCCTACAATTGTGCACTTTGTCAAATGGAAAAAAAAAGATATATAGCTGCAACAAAGGAAAGAAACTCAAATTAAAAGCGTAACCCATCTCTTCACCACCCCCCCCCAGGAACCTCAATAGAATCTGTGCAAAATCATTCACGGGAGGGGGTTGGGGAAGGTAAGAAGAACAAGGGCTAATTTTTCACCACAGGATAAAATTACAATCTTCAAAATAAAAGAAATTCTGCGCACCAATATTGATAAATTTACACCTTATGGAATTTACGTTCACATGATAGCAAATTACAAACTTGCTAAGGAAGAAATGAGACTTGCGACTTCATGCACATACACCAGTACACGCAAAGACTTAGTAAATTCATTAAAGATCCCGCAACTTTAAGTCTTCTCCATAATGCCAAACTACGTTTAGCATAACATACTTGCACAATACAACTGCTTAGGAAGTTTTTGACCAGTACTTTGCAAATACAAATGGAAAGTTATTAGAATAACTACCTCTACTGTCTTATTATTCAAAGTCAAATGAGATGCAAATTGTTTGAAAAAAATTGTCATCATTCTTAGGCATGTATCACAAACAGCAGTCAGATAGGTCTGAGCATTTTCAAATACACACTTATACAGCTAAAACCCATTAATATTTTGGATCAAAAGGCATGGGGCCCAACTCAATTTCAACATTTGCCATGTGTCTTCCATTGGTACGGCCTGGCTTGTTCCATTTACGTTCCCTGTGCTGGTAAGCATGCAGAGGTTTCCTTTCATGTCTCTGGTATCTGGAGCCATCTGCAGTTCTAGATGACTGCTTTCCACACGGTTTGTATTTACCAGCATCATAAAGCCGACTGCAAGATCAAAAACAGAGTTCATTGTTGCTTTTCAGCTAAAAATAATAATTTTACCATAATCACACACCGATGGCTGCATACTCAATTCTGTATTACCATTCCGGCAACACATATTTGAAGTGCTTTTACTAATTTCCAAGCAGCGACGTTTAGAAGAAAGAGAGGGGGTCTTAGAAACATATAAATCCTGATGGGACTGGACTGGCTAGATGCGGGAAGAATGTTCACAATGTTGGGCACGTCCAGAATTAGGAATCACAGTCTAAGGGATAAGCTATTCTTCTAAGGCGAGGAAGAATTTCTTCACTCAGAGTTGTGAACCTATGGAATTCTCTACCACAGAAAGCTGTTGAACCCAGTTCATTAGATATGTTCAAGAGGGAGTTGGACATGGCCCTTGTGTCTAAAGGGATCAAGGGGTATGGAGAGACAGCCGGAGTGGAGTACTGGAAGTGCATGATTAGCCATGATCATATTGAAAGATGGTGGAGGCTCAAAGGGTCAAGTGGCCTATGCCTGCACCTATTTTCTATGCATTTGAAATGCAAATGAGTTCTTCTAGAAGATCTTTTTGACATTTTTGCACTGAAGTATAGGGCAAAGCAAACATGACTATGCAACCCAATAGGGTTTGGAAGGATATTCTAACACCTTTCCACCCAGCAATATATACAAATTATGCTCCATTTTCCATGGATGAACAATACGTTTCAATCAAGCCAATGAGTTCTTTAAATTTTCTCTCACTGCAGGTAAGATTAAAATGAAAAAAAAATTGACGCAATCCATCTATTTTCTGCTGGGTTAGGCACTCCACAGCACAAATCTAATAATTTAGAAAAGACCATTGCACTCCGAGATACCACAAGGTCATTTTGAATGACAGATGGAGGATATTGCAGTTGGACTTTTTTTTGGAAATTGTAGGGAGGGAACTTACTCTGCATCTAAACCAATGTTTCTTTTTGTTAAATCGAGAAGTGTTAGAATAATGTTGACAATTGGGCAAAAAAAATTAATTTCTACCTCGCCTCTCAATTGTGTGGATAGAATACTTCACATCAAGCAAACGCAATTTTCAATCATGCCAGAAAAATTATAAAATCCTTCACAAAGAAAATGGCAAGCTTTGATGAATTTACCTTGGGCCAAATCGATTGAAATAATTGTCCCCAAAAAAGTGCCTATAGATGTATTCATCTAGGTCATCAAAGGGGTCAATTTTGTCTTCTTGGTGCTCTGCAATATCTTCAAGGTAATCTTCAACATCATTGACAAAATCAGAGAATAACATTTGATCGTGTATAAAAAGGCCATTATGGAAGAACCGGCTTATAAATTTCTCCAGCTCACTCCAGCGTTGGAACTCAACCACCTCCTCTTGAAGGTAATTATGGAGAAGTTTATGGAATTCTTCAACTTTGATGGGATCGAGCGCTTTATTAAAGAGGCTCAGCGATTCCTGATGCGCACATTCAAAGACACCAGAGCAACCTTTGGGGCTCCTGTAGTGGGCATGCTTTCCAAAGTGATCATGGTCACTTGCGCTCTTTTCAAAATTGAGAGGCTCCTTGGTGTACATTCTGTGGGGTTTCCTTGTATCACTATATTGGGAGTGCGTATGAGCAGTTTCCCTGGGTTTATATTGACAAGAATCTTTGTCTCCGTGAACACCACGCTGGTTTGTTCGACAAGGGTCTTCATCATGGCGCTGCTGGAACCCTTGACGTCTGGTCTTCGCATCTTGTGCTTCTTCACGTCTCTTATTTTTATGAAACAAATTTTTTGCTGAGTTTTGGAAATGTCGGAATGTAGATTTAACAGAATCAGAGAATTTCTTAAGGTTCTCTTTCACAGCTTCTTTTGCCAATTTAATTTTTTCTTTGTGATGACGCACAAACTCCTTTGTTGAGTTTTTTACAGCATCAAAACCATTCTTAAATGACCTTATAAAACTTTCTTTGGGTTGGTGTTTTTTACCCCTATTCCCATAAAACCCCGGATTTGGTTTTCTGTCTGGCTTCTTTGAAGTTTTTTTAAGTTCAGAATCATCCTTTACTTCCTTTGCTTCAACATAAAGTCTTTCCCACAAGTCAGAGCGTTGCTGCTCAAAGTCCAATTTCTTCTCCAGTTCTGCAAGTCTGGATTGCAAACTTTCGGTATCTTTACCTTCTTGCGCTGTGTTAGCCGAGGACTGAAGATGACTCAAAGAATCCAGTTCCTTCCGGAGAGCATCAGTAATTTCCCTTTCTTTGTCCAATTCCTTCCTTAGTATCTGAGCCTCGGTCACAAGGTTCCCCTTCTGTTGAAGAAAACTCTGTATCTGTTGCTTTTCCTCCTCCAGATGATCCTTTAGCTTCTGGTTTTCAGTGATGATTGTCTCAGCATCCATCCCCTTTCCTTCTAATGTCCTTATTTGTTCCCTCAACTTACGCAGCTCATTCTGCAGCAAGGACAATGCTTTCTCTTCATGTTCCAGGGATTCCTTCATCCGCTGATTTTCTTTAGCAAGGCTTTGGTGCTGTGACTCAACTGAAAGCTTCTCATCTACAGTCTGTTTTAAACGTGTTTCCAAGTTTTCTCCTTGTGACTAAACAAAGAAGAAAAGTGTTAAATGTACATATGTAAAGGTAATCTAACATATTACAAAACACAGTTTAATGACTAGTCATGTTGTAGGACAACTGACCCCATGTTTAGATTTTTAATAAAGTTAAAATTTAGAATGTCAACGTATGGAGGAGGCAGCACATTAACGTACTTGCTGCACATGATTACAATATGCTACACTTCAAAATATTTTTCTTTAATAGTATCAACTCTCAGCAAGCAGTCAAGCTATTGTTTGAATGCAGAACATTTGGTAAAAACCATAGTAATATGAACTCTTGGAGCAGATGAGGAAAAACATTTTATATTAGCTATTTCTTTACAAAAATTCATTTGCAGTAGCTTCAAGTTGGAGATGCAACTTCCAGTTTATCTGGAATTGTCAATCTCACCCATTAAGTGCTTTCTGTAGCAACCCTGGTCAATTGTGGAGAAGCATGAGCATTTGGCAATCAACCAGAAGATAATTCAAATGTGTCACAAACATGAATAAATTATTCTCCAGAGGAATTTTGGGGACATTTGAGAAACAGGTCACCAGATCAATCTGATTTGATGAATTTCAGTTAATGGCACAAGTGTCTGTTCAGTCAGACAGTGATATATGGTAGAAGAGCGAAGAATTTTATGGATCAATCACTTTTTCTGTTACAAATGACACCGATTCACAAATTCCTCTGAAAAAGGACTTTGTCCTTCTGATTTTCTAAAACTGACCTTGCCTCCTGATATCACCAGTGGCACAATTGTTAAAAATATTGTTTAAATTTAAATTAAACAAAACATTTTAGTAAGTGACCATAGCAATTTCACTTTTTTTTAAGGATGAGAGAAACTAAAAGTATGCCAGATCAGACAGGTCTGTTAAAGATTAATGTTGGACAGAGATTGTGGAGGAAATAATGATGGTGAAGAATCTAGTCTTCACAAACGAAGGCAAATTCCAGATTCAGTATGGCTCAAGATGCTAAAAGACAAGAAGATGCCAAAGTACAGGCAAGAGGACATACTGTAAATTTGGATAGTTTGGTTTTACAAAAGAAAATTACACGTGTTCAAAAAGGAACATAAGAAAGGAAATAAAGATTAATTGGGTATATGTGCTAAAGATCTCCAAGATGACGGGAGGATGTCGTCTAATTATTCGTAAAACAAGCAAGACATGAAATATATAGACTGGTTAACACACTAACTGTAATAGGGAAAATACTTAAAAACATTATAGAACATTATCCTAACCCTATAGATCAGTAATGTCAAGAAGCAGTAATAATGTGGATGCAGAAGCAATCGTGTACACAGTTTGCCAGAATTCTTTGAGGTAACCAGATAATGAATGATATTTGTAATGAGTTGGTTTCTTTGGTCAAAGGCAAATTGAATATTGTAGTTTTCACAGATAGCAAACTAGGAGTAAAAGTATGGTTTATCCTTATTTTAATTACATTTTACCAACAGCAAAACAAATGATTGAGACATACAGACAAAATTAAAAGTGGAAATATCATAGACGTGTAAACTTTAAATTTAAAAAAATTTTTAAAAAGTGCCCCTCCCCACCATCATTATGGAGAAAGTTGACACTGCACAAATGTAGAATTAGTTTTCTGGAGCCAGAGAGGTTTTTCAGCAATAAATACAAACTTAGTACCTCATTAAACAAGGTGTAACTTTCTCCAAGGGTTTTTTTTTTTGCAGTGAGGCAATAACATAAAACGACCGCGATGTCGGCAGACCAGTGATCTCTACTTGATTGCAGTCTGGGTGGTGAGGAATGGCGAGGCGGGGCAGGGAGGCCCACAATAGTCTTCAACAACACACTTTAAGCAGCACAGAACCAGCGACAGAATCTTCTGGATTTCTGCTTCTAACTGGTTGTGTGCAGAATCTAGAGGCTAATCAATTACAAAGGAGTAATGATGGCAAATGCCATCATTATTGTCGCAGAATCCAAGCTTATATGTATTATAATTTTCAGAATGCTTGGATAAAATTGCAAAGGTGAGATGTTTAATGGTTCAAGGAAAATGATAAACTAACTTGTCGGGTTGAAACTGCTTTGCTCAGAGCATGAGCCAAAAAATAGCAATAAATAGAAAAGCAACTGCTTAGATGGCAGTAATCTGCGGAGGTCCACATGGATCTGTACTAAGGCAAATGGTATTTACACCATTCACGAACGGGTGAGAAAAGAACATCCTACAATATCATTGCATTTTCTGAAAATTCCAAGCTGAATAGGTAGGGAGAGTAATAGTTAAAATGATACAGAACAAATAAGCAGATGAACTAAGTAACTGCAGATAGGTAATATATTCTGAATGGGAGTTCAGATTGTGTTTGCAATGGAGCATCTGTTAGAGACAAAGAGGGAAAAGGGGAAAATCATGGTAAAATTAGTAATTATTCAGTTTTTAGTCTGTAATAATAAAGCTAAACAAAATAATAAAAGATCCATCTTTAGGACATCTGACTCCAAATCAAAAAGGTTACTTCAACCTTGTACTGATCAATAGTGAGACCATGTGAAATTTTAGCACCAAAAAGACATTCAACTGTTGGAAAGGATTTAAAGAGGAGAAACAAGAGTGATTCAAAAACAAAGTACTTCAAGTCAGATCTAACTTAAGACAAGGCCCTGGAAGATTCCCTCCAAGTCATGTAGCATCCTGAATTGGAAATATATTGCAGTTCCATCACTGTTGCAAAGTAAAGCTCCAGGGGCTACCTACACACCAAGGATCACAGTGGCTCACCACCATCTTCTCAGGAGCAAGATAAAACTGAGGTTTTTAAAGAGGTATTTAATTTGGTCAAGCAAATCTGCCAATGGATGGCAATATTGTCAATGGATTAGTAAATCCAAAGACCCAGGGTAATACTCTGGGGACCCCAGTTCAAATTCCACCATGACAGATGGTGAGATTTGAATTCAATTAAAAAGAGATCTGGAAATAAAAGTCTAATGGTGACCATGAAGTAAGTTGTAAAAACCCATCTGGTTCGCTAATGTCCTTTGAGGAGGAAACCCTGTTGTCCTTACCTGGTCTGGCCAAAGGTGACTCCACAGCAATGGGGCTGGCTCGTAAATGCTCTGAGGGACGAGCAATAAATGCTTGCCCAACCAGTGATGCCCACATCCCATGAATGAATAAAAGAGAGGTTGGTTATATCAGAGGGAGGGGATAAATGTGGGTGAAAGAGTGTGAAATTTTACTGAGGAAAAGAACGTCCAAAGTGTAGGTAAGGGAGAGGTTAAGCAATTCAAAAGTTGCTGAAAATAGTAGTGATAGGAAGGCCAAAGGCTAAGGAGTTGAGAGATTGAAAACGTAGTTGTAAGTGACATGAGAGAAATTTCTTTTTCAGTATTGAGCACTGAAGTGGGATTGAAAAAACAAAGAGATCTGGGTGGCAAAAGATACAAAGAGGTGGTTTGAGACAGTTTCATCTGTCATCAAGACTATAAAAGTAGAGATCATGAGAGATGGCAAGGTCCAGGTCAAGATTAGGAGCAGCATCATTCTTGGCCTTTTGGCTGGGGTGCAATGCCTTATTCTGTCAGCTTGGGTCTTCTTTGTCTCTCTTAAGGGGATCATGAATTGGATTAATTTGGATTTTGGAGGAATCAAGGAATGGATTCGGGTCCACTCTGAGCATTGGCTTTGTAACTTTAAGGATGGAGTAAGAAGTAGCAACATTAATTCACAGTGTGTTTTAGGAAGCCACAGTGACAGTGAAATGAGGAGAGACAGCAAAGTAATGGGCGTGAAAATCACTGAGGTTGGATTCCAGCATATGGAAGAGAAAATGTCCTGCAAAGAAATTCAGAATGCAGCAGAGAACAAGGATTCTAAATGGGAAGCAAGAGAATGGAATACAGTAAAAGGTACTCGAAGGAGAAGGTGCCCGCAAAGGAAAAAACTGGTGATAAGCAAATAGCACAGCAGAATGGGAAGGTGATGAAAATTATAATCTCGGGGTGGTGAGGGGAAGGTAAACATGATGCAACACTGGTAATTTATTGCTAAGCAAGATACATTTGAAACAGAGACTAAATTCTAAATATTTATAGTCAATCCAAAGACCAATGAAAGTACATTGGAACTGAAGAATCAATTAAAAATTCTTCACTGCCAAAGACCAAAAGCACAAACATAATAGTTTATTGCTTATCCTAAAAGCATTTCAAGTCTCCAAGGACCAACAACTGCACATGCTCTGAAGTTAAACATGTGAATCACTTAATAGCTATCTTACATAAATGCAGTCATTGCACATCATCAATTGCCAAGAAGTGTCAGAACCCAAGGCAAGCACTTCAAAACAATCTCATTTAAGGTATTCTGAAGGCAAGCATGGGAGTTATCTCATCGTTACAAAGAAGGATATATAGAAGATAAATTATGCAAGTGTAGGCATTCATTTTATTTAAATGTCAGGTTGCAGACGGAAGCTGGCAAATATAACTTCTAAAATTTACTCTTGGAGTATTCCCTTAAACCTGCTAATTCCCTAGGTACATGAGAGATTGAAGCTGACTTCATAAACGGTAGTAAAGTCTCAATTTACACAAAGTACTTAAAAAATACACACACTTACTAGGTAATTGCACATCAGTACAGCCCTTAGGCATCTGTCAATTATCAAAACTGTGAAAAATATTACACTGCGTTTTGCCAGGGGAAACAACAATCAGTGAATGTATGTGTACACATCTGCAGATAAAATAAACGATATGCCATGCAAGGTACAAGCCACAAAGGTTGAAACAGGCTGTGGAGACTCAGAGGAGCAGTGAGAGAATGAGAAGAATTACAGCAAATAAAATCATTCCAGAAGCCGCCCAGACGGGCAGGAAGTGGGAAGGTGGAGGAGGAGGTAAAAGGATGAGAAACGTTAAGTCACTGCAGTTTGCTAAGATCATCTGCTTACTTCGGC
Organism: Carcharhinus amblyrhynchos; assembly: GCF_965287045.1. Taxonomy (NCBI): domain Eukaryota; kingdom Metazoa; phylum Chordata; class Chondrichthyes; order Carcharhiniformes; family Carcharhinidae; genus Carcharhinus; species Carcharhinus amblyrhynchos. The sequence goes on along the minus strand of NC_137351.1, from coordinate 22,044,527 downwards.
TTAGTTTTTGTTGCAAATTTTGTGGGGGAATTGGTGAGCTTTGTGGGCTTGTTTATGGAGGCTTTTTTGATTGATAACATTAATTCTTTTCTGAGGTTGTTTAGGTAGATGGTGTGGGTTTTTTATGGTGGATGATGACTGCTTTCTTTTTCTTAGTGGATGTTGCAATTTGGTTTCTTTTTGTTTTGTTAAATATCGAGAGCCCTTTCTTGATTTTTTAGCAGACATTGCTGGCTCCTTTCTGGGTTTCTCTGGACAAATCTGGGCTTTTTTGGCAGATGTGGGCTGCTTTCTCTTTTTTGATGGGTGTTGTAGGCCTTTCCCTGATTTAGTTTGGATTTTGGGAGTTCCAGAATGTGTTTCTTTGTGGTAAGAATGTGCTCTGTTCTGTTTTTTTGGGTGGTAAGCGCTGTGGGCTTTTTTGCAGCTGCCTTTGGGCAGACCTGGACTTTCTTTGCTAGGCATAGGCTGCTTTCTCTTTTGGTGGCAGATGCTGTAGGGCTTTTGCTGTGGGTTTGGGTTGATATTACAGATTCTCTGATTAGCATGGTGGGTTTTTTTATGAGAGCACTTTTGGGAAAATTTCTGGTCTTTTCTGTTTTTATACAGAAGACGTTGGGAGTTCTTTTTTGTGGGCTTGTCTCTCGGGTTTTGGGGATACATTCCAGATTTTATGGCATATTTGGTGGGTTTTGTCTTTTTCTTGATGAATGTCAAAGGTCTTTTTCTATTTTTTTGATGGGTGGTATGGGTTCTTTGGAAATTCTGGTGAAGGCTATGAGCTTTTTTCTCTTTATTTTGGCAGGGCTTATGGGTTCTTTTCTTTTTAGCACAACCTGTAATTTTCCTTTTGGGCACTTCATGGTGGCCATTCTGAGTCTGTTTTCTATGCTTGTGGAACCGGCTCTTTCTTAGATTGATCTCCCGTGGATCCAGATGCCAAAGTTCAAGCCTGTCCTGATTGTCTCGCTCCCTTCTACTTCTCTCCCTTGCTAGAACTCTCCCTTCTAAGTACTGTGGGTCATCCCCCCTCCCAAATTTCCTCTTCCACTCCTGTGGCTTCATGGTTGTATTTCTTTCTCTCTCTTTTCCCAAGTCTTTTTTCGGACTCCACAGTTGGAACTGTTGGTGGTGTCCTGGGCTTGAATTCCTCTGGAAACATACAACCTGCAAGATCAGGCCAATTTTAAGAGAAAGGAAACAAAAACAGAGGACTGTAAGGAAGCTTAAATTTTAAAAAGTGCCAGATACAAATTAAAAAGTTCAAATAATTCCAATACACCAAAAAACACTTCGGTTCATTTGGTCTGTATTAAGAATGCATTGGTCTGTATTAAGAATTCCTTCCACAGTCCAAAGATATGCAGGTTAGGTGGATTGGTCATGCTAAATTACCCCTTAGTATTCAAAGATGTGTAGGTTAGGTGGATTAGCCGTAGTAAATGCCCGGGATTACAGGAAAGGGCAGGTGGGCCTGGTTAAAAATCCTTGATGGACTGAATGGCCTCCTTCTGCACTGTAGGGATTCTACGGTTATTTTGGGGTGGCACAGTGGTTAGCACTACTGCTTCACAGCTGCAGGGAGCTGGGGTCACTGTCTGTGTAAATTTTGCACAATCTCCTCGTGACTGCGTGGGTTTTCTCCAGGTGCTCCGGTTTCCTCCTACAGTCCAAAGATGTGCACGTTAGGTTGATTGGCCATGTTAAAATTGGCCTTTGGTGTCCCGAGATGCGTAGATTAGAGGGGTTAGCGGGTAAATATGTAGGGATATGGGGGTAGGGCCTGGGTGGGATTGTGGTCGATGCAGACTCGATGGGTCAAATGGCCTCTTTCTGCACTGTAGGGTTTCTGTGATTTCTATGATTGTACAGTCACCTATTATAATACAATATACATTTCAAATCGTGGGCAATTTAAGTGAATAGAGGGATGGTGTAGTGGGTTGTGTTAGAAACTAAATATAGGAGAAGAATCAAGCATTTCAATGAGAAAATAAATTGAACATCTATCCAGTAATTCTTGATGGTGATTCCTGTATACAAGTACTATTCACTCGCGCTATTTCGTTCTGGAGTTTTATTCAGGAGCTGGTTAATTTCAAACTATTCACTGTTTCTGTATCTGAACAATAATAACATACAACTAAATGTGTTTATATTTGACAGTTGGAAGACTTTAGAGTTCAACAAGAGAACAATGTCAGATCAGGTATCTGAATGATAATATTTGGAAACAAGTCATTAATTTGAAACACGCTGACATGATCATTTGTACTGTACTGAAATGGTCACATTAAATATCCAACAGCAGTCGTCGAGTTACCTGAAGCTCAGCTTGCTTTTCTTTGAGCTGCGCGTTTTCTTTTCTCATTTTATCCATAAGTTCTGTCAGTGTAAGCAACATGTCCGGTTTTTCCTTTAAATCTTCCAAAGATTCCTCAGTTCCAGCCTAATTTATAACATGGCAGCTATCAGTGAGATTTAATACTGCTGCACTTACCACTTTTTATATTTTTGTATGAAATCATTGGTACTTTAGCTGTTTTAAGATGGTTATTTCCCCTAACCGTAACCAGCCACCCTTCCTTCCTGAATGTATTGACTGTTTGTTGTGTTTGTCACATAACACTGCTCACCTCTGTTTCCTTTCAGTGGCCAGTACACACGAGTGAACCTTAGTAATAGCTACCAACAAGCTACTTACCACACACGGCATCACTGTTTGCCCTGATTCAGTCTTCATCATGCACCCACTGGCGTGCGCTTTGAGCAGGGATTGCTGAACAGCGAACAAGTGGAAATTCTGAGTGTTTGTTTTCATTTGTTCACGAGATGTCAGCATCTCTGGCGAGGTCAACACTTGGAGGTGGTGGTGGTGAGCCACTTTCTTGAACAACTGCGGCCCGTGTGGTGCAGGTACACCCACAGGGCTGTTAGAAAGGGAATTTCAGGAATGTGACCCAGCAACACTGTAGGAACAGCGATAAGTGACTTGGAGGGGAACCTACAGATGGTAATGTTCCTATGTACCTACTGCCCTAGTTCTTATGAGTGATAGAAGTTATTGGCTTGAAAGATGCTGTGAAGGGTGTCGTGGTGGGTTGCTATAATCCATCTTGTATCTTTCCCTAAATATGGGATACTGAAGAGAAGAATTCCTACTGTCGCCTCCTCAGATGATGTCACTTAGGACAGATCTGAGGTTGAACCAAAGACGTTCTTTATGGCACAGCTACTCACTTCAGCTACTCATTCTTACACCATATCTATTCACATTCAGATAAAATATTACCAAGGTTAACTCAAAAAGATCTTCCAATTAATGGTCATTAAGGTTAAATTCTCAACCCTCTTTAGCACTCAGCAATTTTGCAATGAGAAACATTGAAATGTTAAATAATATATTTAGTATTCACCAAAGCATTTTACCCTTTACTATCTAGTAATATTTGTTGTTGCTACAAATCCTGTCCAACAATTTATAAAATGAGTTATTAGTTATTGCTGGACTCCAATGCAACCAGTGGGAAGTAACACTAAACTCAATATGAAATATTCCAAATATTTATGAAACACTCCACTCACATTCTCAACAAAAGTAACAGATTTTGTTTTCACATTTCTTCTTTGGGAGAAATGCCAAGATATTTGATCTTTTTAGTGCTTTTGGGACTTGGAACATACAAGATTAACATTCCTCTTCATTAGTTCAATCTTCCCTCAAATGTTGATTCTAATTTTCACTGGCACAAACTATACTTAGTTGATCGATATTGGGAAAGTCAAAAAGATCTGACAGTACTGACTGATCGCCAGACATACTGGAATGTTCCTTTGGTTTTCTGAAGTTGGGCCAACTGGTCATGTGAAGTATTAAGTCAGCTGCTCCACTGAATTTATTGTATGGCTGGAGCTGGCAGCTATTTAAAGTGCTGGGTAAGTTATTTTAAGTGGTGTGACCGAAGTGGTGCAACATCAAGCGACAGAACATACACTTTGTTCTGGACAGAAAAGTACCTGCAGGAATTGTTAAAACCGAATCCTGCTGAAGATCAATCTTGTTTTGATAGATAAAAGGCCAGATGGAATTGGGCAATACTGCTCCATTTCATTAGTAAGGCCGCTGGAAAACGGTAGCTTTGTTTTTAAAATCATGGAATCTGCAAAAATACCGTTGCTCCATTCCTTAACTCGATCTATACTGTATGCTTTGGGCAGGAAATTTTTGACCTCAATAGTTTTGTGGCCAGAGGAGTGAGTGTGCAAAAAAAAACAAGAGTACTGGCATGAACTGAGGAACTGTGCAGACATAGCAGAATAAAAAGGAAGAGCTGGGAGAAAGTTGCCAATATAATCAGGGGCAACAGGGTGGAGAGGAGAGTGCCAAGATGAATGAGTGGATTAGTGGAGTGTTGTACTGGCATGAACTGAGTGAGTGGATGAAAAATTTGGCTACACGATCCAGCTAGAAGGGAGGGGCCAAATAAAACAGTTTAAGAGCCAGGAACAGAGAGAGCACATTATCCCACATGTGCAAAAATAAATGAAAATCCTTGCAACTTTTTGCCACAATTTCTCAATGACTCTGCTCATGAATCTCATCTCCAAACTACATTCTGATCCCTTTCTGAAAATTCAGCAAGTGAAAGCCATGAAACAATGCAAAGTATTTTGTATTCTTACTAAGTAGTAGCATCAGAAATTGCACTCCAGAACATTATTCCCCACTCAACCCACTACTATTGTGCCAATCAATCTGCTTCTAGAAAAACAGTATAAAATATTCATTTGACTAAAACATAGCATCAATATTTTACTGTTTTATTGCAGCTTTATTGTACTGAAGGTTTAACAACTGAAGTAAGGGTTAAACATAGGAGAGGTTTAATACCTGTAGGCCCATAACGATTTTATGATATTTACTTACTTGATCCTTTTGACAATGAAAAAGATCATCTTTAACATCATTCAACTCATCTTCATGAATTTTCTTCACCATTTTCTGTTGTTCCTGTATTTGGGTCGTTCCTGCAATCAGCCAAAAGAAAACACACCATGGTACTATCAAAAGACAGACTTTTGGATATTCCTTTATCAGTGCATTAATAGCTGGTTACTTGGTAAAGAAAGATCCACCATACACAACTAGCACATGCAAATGATGACAGCGCTAATTGTGAAAAACAAAAGCGGTAATGTGATATGATCGGTACAAAAAAAAATTGAGCACTAATCTTTGCCAAGTTTACTTCATACAAATCTAGTGGTTGATACTGGATATAGTTTATCCTGTCAGATCACTGCAAGTTTGTGTACCTAAGCATGCATTCGCTCTCTTACCTTCCCTTGAAATCCCAGTGATAAATATCAATCCCCAAATAAAACATGAATGTGGACAGAATAAAGTAAAATATATATGTTGTAATTTAACAAATAATTATTTCCATGAATCTAGCTAAGACTTCTCAAGATTAATAAGGCTGAGTCTCCACTTTTATATACTGCACAGATAGTACAAAATAAAACAATGATTCTGTTATAATGAGCTGGCAGACAAAGTTACAAACTCATATTGCGCTAAATAATGTAAGTAGGTAATCTCCAACATTATCTAGTTCTCTCTTTTTACACTATGTACAGCATCATTTTGTAACTGTGTGCTCCACTACAATTATTCCCTCCCAAAGATAAGCAATATCTTAAACTGCATAGGGTGAAGTCCAACACAAACCCCTCTACTGTAGCTCAACTTGCAAGTCAATAATTTGGGATTTCTGCAATTTGCACAAAAAATACTGTTCTGCTTTTGTCTGACATGTGAAAATGGTACAACCTTGATTTTAAAAACATGGCTTTATCTACTTTTTATCCTGTACAAATGATTCCCTTATACCTTCAAGTCCATCTGGATTCATACCTCTGCTACCAACATGTAGGAAGGCTACACACCTGGAGCTCCATTAGTGCCCATTTTACCTGCCATTGAGAAGTAATTCCAAGGTAGCAAAAACCCCATCTCTGCTCCTATTCTTCGAAAGTTGGTGATTAGCACTCGCATGCGATCCTTTCTCTTTAGTAAAGAAACCACTGCATATTTTAAACACACTTGTATTGCTGAAAGAGGTCTACTTTTAAATGTTGCTGATAGTGATTTACTTTTGAAACAACTATGTAAAGCATTCTATTTTAACATGGAAAAATGCAGGTGTAACCAACTTTCACATATTGCGATTTATGTACTTATTTAAAGCACTTGCCTCAAACTTTTACCCCACCATCTAAAAAAGTTACCTTGTTACTAACTAATAGCAACCAAATTTACACTGTACATACAGACTCAACAGAATTATTTGTTTCTCCCTCTGACTTGCAAAGCTCTTAACTCAGACTAGCAGCTGGAGGAAAATGCTCCTCAATGGAGCACTCTCAACAAAATGTGACCACAGTGAGATGCACACAAGCATTCATACACATGCACACACATAAAAGTAAATGTTTTGCACCCGTTGCACAGTAAATATGTAGTCAAATCATTTTTCAGTGAGGTATGGCAGGAAATAAGAGGAAGGGAGCCAAGGCATTTACTGGCAGCATCAGAAAAGCTGCCCCAAAATTAATCTAATGAAAAATAACATTGATTTGAGATGTACAATGTGGATTTAAACCTCAATCTGGTCTCTAAAGAACAGCATAAAACAAAATACGTAATTTGATTCAGTCATGTCCCCATGATTTAAGTTCTGATAATGTTTTGTAATACTCTTTGAAGTTCAGAGAATTGAACCCTTTACTTCAATACATGCCCTTATGGCCAACAGTAACAAAGACATCCACAAATCAAACTAACTCAGGAATTCCAGTAACAACTGAATTAATATTCTATCATGCGACTGGGATCGGAAAATTGAGACTGGTAGTTCTGCTGATGGGTAAAAAACACCAACTGATGGTGTCTTCGGCCATGTAGAGCGGAACATCCTGGGTGTGGTGTCCAGTGTCTGCAGTGAGCAAATCTCAGTCAGGATGGGCAGTGCTCAATCTGGCCTGAGTGCTCACAGACTGGCGAAGATAAACTAGCCATTGATTTTTTTTCCCAACAACCTGTGCACGATAGGACACAAGTGAGATGAGAATGACATCAGACTTAGCATCAAGCTTGATGCTCTCACATTGAAAACAACTGACCATGTTCACCATCTAGGCTTATACTGTAAAATTGGCTACTTAGTTGTGGGTGGATGGCCGGTGGGGGGGGCTGGTTTTGAGGAAAAACCATGAGCACAAGGAAGCAGAAAGCTGTAAACAATGGCTACATAATTTAGTAATATTGCAGATAAATGAATCTGAGTCACATCACATTGATTCATTGTTCTAATTCGCTACCACCCTGAAGTATCCCATGTTATTAAACATAATCTTAACACTTTTTTCAAAAGAAGCGTGCTCTGTTGGAAATAATTCAGTAAACTACAATCATTCTGCTTCTTGCTAGTCACATCAGCCTGCACTATAAAAAATCTGGTGGGACAGAGGGGGAGGAGGGGCTACCACACAGACATTAGCTTTATTCATGCATGGTCTGTTGGATTGGAAGTCTCCTCTGTATTAATTGTAATGCTCCTATACAAAAATGAACTTGGCAACCTCAAGTCAGCTTCTAGTGAGCACAGCCCATTTTTCACACATTGCGGAAAGGTTTTTTTTAAAAAATGCACTCTGATGCCTTTATGAGGTCTGCAGTGAACTGCATAAAAGTTAAAGCACGTTGCTGGGCTAGGGCACAAACTGAAAATAAGTACTGCTGCACTACAGAGATATACCCATCACCAAGGAGAAAATAACTGTGCAAGTGAAAAATTGAGTAACAGAGCAAACGAATGCGCGCTAATATAACATTCTAAGTGACAAATAATCCCTAAATGTATTCTACATACTGCTGAAATACTAAAGTATAAACTTAAAATATACATTTTAAAGCATTTTTTAAAAGCATTTTAATTGGGGCTATCAAGAGCAAGGATGGCCCTCTCATACTCCCCATTATTTCAAATGAGCTTCGTCTCACCCCTCTTCAGAGGCAACTGGCTGCCATCTTGAAAGTCTCCTAAACAGGGATCAAGTATTAAATTTGCAGGTTAGTCTCAACCCCAAATGCAATTTATTTCAACAGAGATTTGAAACAAGTTTTTATTAAATAACTATATGCCCAAATTTACGAACAGCTACGTGCACATAAACACACACACACACACGTTATTGTCTCAGTTCAATATGACAGGCAGCTGAAAGTGTAGCAATATAGTCTTGTTTATCACTGTGCAACTGCAACTTCACACTGCATCCCTGTGCAATAATCAAAGGTGCATTGCAGTCGAACCCCAGTCAGTGTAGCATTGTGAAACTGGGTCACCTTTTAAACCAGCCCAGGCTCTGACAATATGAAAAAACTGTGCAGGCTTGACTTGCCTCACTACCTTTATTTTTGATTTGTATTGTCATGTAAAACCCCATTTTATAACTCACCATTATTTGCATGTGGGGCCATAAAAGAACAAATTGTTATCATTTCAAATTGGGTTTTGGGTTGGTATTTGGATTTTTGGACAAGGTGAAAAGCAGTAGCAGTGTTTCAAACTTAAAATGGAGGGTATATGTAGGCGTGCCAGTTTCAAGAACACAAAGGCACAAAATAAATATCCTTACAACTGAAAAATCTAACCATTAAAAATAAATGAGCTATTTTTTTAAATCCATTTAACCACCACTTTTTTTTAAATTGCTTTTGAGTACATGTATTGATTTCAATTGTAAAAAAATTTGCCGAATGTGTAGATTATAAAAATTGAAAAAATCTAAATAAGGCTTGAATTAGGCATGTCACTATATGATTATACAGTGCCATGTGAAAACAACTGCACATTATAAATTCAAGCAAGTGTGGATTTGAAAATACCAACATTATTAGCTTATCCCAATATTAGTTGCATCTAGATTTTTCCATTTCATTTTCCCTTTTCATTTGTTAAGGATTAACACAAGCAAATGAGTTCACAAACTTCTTCCCTCACTTTGCAAAGAAAACCATGCACACATAGCAAATTTATAGATCTGCACAGCAGCACTTAATTTACTGCAAGTTCATGCACAGAAGTTCAAAGAAAATGACATTCTTCTATACCAAACACATTCAAATTGCAACATTAAGATATTTGAGGTTTCTTTTGCATGCTACAGCAAAGATTGAACAGATAACAAATGGCATACATTACAGCAATTAATCTCAATACATAGGTATGTGCAATCAAATTTAAAAAAAATTGAGGCATTTACTGCTGTACATATTGAATCAAATTGTACATGCTGCATACACTCCATAATGCTTTCAAGTACCAACTCAAATCCTAATGTCCAGCACAAATAAAACCTCACCTTGGCTACTGCAAGTATTATCACTAGCTCCTGTGGGTGATTGTGTATATAACTTCAAATGTTGTAAATAACAACGTGAATAAAAAAGGCACTCTGAGGCACTGCCATGTTTACCTGATCCATCCCATCTGGCAGCACAGTAGTTAGCAGTATTGCCTCACAGCGTCAGGGACCTGGGTTCGATTCCAACCCTGGGTGACTGACTGTGCGGAGTCTGCAAGTTCTCCCTGTGTCTGCATAGGTTTCTTCTGGGTGCTCCAGTTTCCTCCCCCAGTCCAAAAGATGTGCTGGTTAGGTGCATTGGCCATGCTAAATTGTCCTTCGGTGTACCTGAACTGGCGCCAGTTGGGGCGACTACAGGATTTTCACAGTAACTTCATTGCAGTTTTAATGTAAACCTATTTGTGACACTAATAAATAAACTTTAAACTCTCTTTAGTTAGTAGTGATCAGGTCAAAGACCATCATTCCCTTAGACAGCAAGGTGCTAGCTAAAAATCTCACATCTTTGGAGACCATCACAAAAGTTGGAGAGTTTTGAGCATACTTGTCCCACATTAGGTGCAATATCCCTTTGAAATCCAAAACTAAAATGTAATACTTCTATATTACATTCATGTAAACAGCTGGGACATTGCTGGTGTTTATTTCTTTTGAAAGAAGTCACTAATCTTTCTTTTAAGCTTACAAAACAAAAAACAATCTGTGTTGACTTTTTTAAAAAAACAGGAACACATCAGAGCAATAAAACTTGCAGCATCAAGAGAGGTTCCAAGACTCTAGTTACCACTCCACTGCATGTAAATTTGATAAAATATTTCCACACAATCCTCATCACTTTGGTTATTGTACTCACTGTCTTTCTTACCTTCAAATTCACCTGAAAGTACACAAAAAAACTAACCATAAGCCAAAATACATAAAAAACTTGGGTAGTGCAATGTACCATAATGGCCTTTAAACTAGTTGCATCACATGCAAAATATGTGACATCTCTGGAAGATGCAATAGCTCAGTTCCCTAAAATCATACACATAAACAAGAAGCACATTTCTTTGTGTAATGCATGACTGCAAGCTGTTTATTTTTAAAGTATGCTCTACTATAATGGCCAGAATGTATACATTCTTCATAAAAAGCAGCATCTTATTCCTTCTTTTACTTTAATTTTTAGCAAAGGGTACACTTGAGTATTGCTGAAAAAAGTGCATTAGCATAGCTTTTCATTATGCACTCACTGTTCCCTTTAAAGTTTGACATTCTTGTGTCTGTCCAGCTAAGTGCAAAATGAAAAGCACATCTATTTTTTCAGTGATACTCAAGTTCTGTTCTACCAAGCAAAAGGATATATTTTACTGACTGACATCCAAGGACCTGTGAACAGTAAAGTTTAGCATCTCAACACCTAGACAATGCTCCCAAGCACCAACTGTACTCAACTACTGATCCAGAAGTTTTTTAAATTCCGTTGCAACTAACTTTACTACTCGGCTTACAGCAGTCTTTTTTTTGGAAAATCCTCACGATGACAATTCCCAGATAAAACTAATACTATTCAAGAATTAAAAACAAACTATTCTCCAAATTCTGACACTCAACAATGGCAAAGATGTGGCAAAAGTTCTATCTAACCAATGAAGACCACCCCCAGCTACCCTCAACACACATTGCACTCCAGAATACTTTTGTAAATATATTCGTTGGCTCATTATTTCTTTCCTTCCCCCTAAGTCTTTGTTTTTTTTTGTTTGTAAAGCTCACATTCCTCTCAGGTTGACAGGAAGATGGAGACTCAACAGGATGACTGCACGTTACAGAATTGACGAAATTTGTCTTGGTTCGGATGAAATCACAAAAGTTAGTAAAAAGGAAGAAAATCAAACTGACGTAACCACAAGACCGAACTATTAAGTTACAGCACAACTTAGTTCCCTCACTGAGTTGTCCTTCTGTACTCACCCCTCCGTCCATACCAGAGCCTTCAAATATCATGTTACTTCTTCTCTCCCTGCTTTCAAACACATCTCAGAATTTCTCTCTTTGATCTTTTCCCTAATTCTCCAATTATAGCCAAGTGTCCTTCTGCTCTTCCCCTTTTCTCTTCTGCGGCATACCGCAGAACATCAACTATAGCAAATGGGTTAGAGACACACAAGCTGACTCTGCTAAACTTACCATAGAAGTGTCCGAATCCCATGCTGAAAGCGATAACCAGTGCAAGTAAAATACATTTATTCAGAGTGGTATTGAACCGATGCTGTTGCTGCTGCTGCTGTTCCCCATCCAGCGCGTCCTCATCACGCTTTTCCTCTGTCTCAGAAGATGATATTGTTTTTTTTCTAATACGTCGTCTTCGCAGCGTGGGACTGGATTTACCACTGGTTTCATCACTACTTGATTCATCTCTGCTTCCTTCAATTGCGGACACTGAAAAAGTTATGATAAAGATCATATAGACTGCTCTACAATAGGCATCAAGGCAATAAAAACTACCTGTTATTACTAACTTTTCAGGTGGGACAATGGATTCATTTATAAATCTCTGTAAAGGAAAAATACTCTATTCCCAGCTATACTTGTTTGCTCCTATCCCTGCTTAATGCAGACTATGAAATATTAGCCAAGATCCTAGCAATGAAGACTGATGTGGCTGCTCTGGCCCTCCTCCAAAATGAGCCAAACTGGGTCAATACAAAACTCAACACAATCTAAAATGGAGAATCAAAGGCTGTTTTCCTTCAAAAGATTAAGAGGAGATTTGATAGAGATGTTCAAATGGTAGTAAACACAAATGTTTACTTTCAAGATTCAGTTGTTTTTTGACTGTCTTATAAATGTATTTCCAAGTATTTATGCAGCACGGTGGCTCAGTGGTTAGCACTGCTGCCTCACAGCACCAGGGACCTGGGTTCAATTCTGCCCTGCGTGACTGTCTGGGAGGAGTTTGTAGTTTTAACCCATATCTTTGTGCATTTTCTCCTTGCTCCAATTTCCTCCCACAGTCCAAAGATATGCAGGGTAGGTGGATTGGCCATGCTAAATTGCTCCTTGGTGTCCCAAGAGAGATTAACAGGGTAACTAAGTGGGGTTACGGGATAGAGTGTAGATCAGAGAGTGTTGGTGCAGACTCAATGAGTCAAATGGCCTGCTTCTGCACTGTAGGGATTCTATTCTACTGAGTTCCAGAAATGGTGCAAGGGAGGCAGAATGAAATAGAGGAAGGTAATGTTTCAGAGGTAGTAATGAGTGGTCTTGGCAATGGGCTAAAGCTGGAGTTTGAAGCTTAGCTCAGGATCGAGCAGAACACTTTGGATGGAAAGGAATTGGATCACAGAGTTGAGACAAAAACTTAATAAGTCAGTTTTGGTCTAACAATCTTTAGCTGGTGGACGTTGTAGTTCAACGTTTCAATTTCAGATAAGCTGTAAAACAGCATTAGTGATCATGTAATCTATAAGGAGAGATAAAACTGCTTGTCATTGAACACGGCCAAGCTAACTGAAGGTTTATGGTAAATGCCACCAGAGAGGCAACAAACAAATAAGGAAGAAAAGAGGGTCAGAGGTGTAACATTGGACACATTTGATACACCCTGTGTTTAGCCGAGGGAGAAGCCATTGCAGAAGATATGTTATTAAGGAACAGATATGAAAGGAACTTTGAAAAACTAAGTGCTATGAAAGTGGGGAAATAATGGAGAATGTTGGAGCGGTCTGACCACATCAAAGGTTGCAGTGAAATCCAGGAGAATAACGTGTATGCTTCAGAAAAAACTGATGAGTACAAGTTTATGAATAAACGATAACAATACACAAACCAAAATTTTCAGCACTTCAAAGCTAAACATTCTGACCAAGAAAGGATGTGGATCAAGAGACAGGCAGAAATTATACAAATATTTAGCAAGAAAAGACAGCATTTATTGTACATACACATACAGGAGAAGGGGACAGCCACTTCAAGCTATGATGATAATTTCTTCACTCAGCTTTAGCAAGCAAAGTGGATTACGAGGACCCAGGAGTTGTAGTATATCTGGAATTCCAGAAGGCATTTGATAAGGCACCACATAAAAGGTTAGTACACAAGCTATGATCACATGGGATTGGGATAATTTATGGATCATTTGGATAGAGGACTGGCTAACCAACAGAAAGCAGAGAATTTGGATAAGTTGATCTTTTTCTGGTCTGCAAGATGCAAACTAGTGGAGTGCCTCAGGCCCCAACTGTTCACAATCTATATTTAATGACTTGGATGCAGGGATAGAAGGAACTATGCCAAATTTGCAGATTATACAAAATAGGCAGGATATAAAGCTTCAAAAAATTTACAAATGGACATTAATAGGTTAGGAGCCAAAATTTGGCAGGTGGAGTTTAAGATGGATAAGTGTGAGGTTATGAATTTTGGTCAGAAAAATAGAAAGGCAAATTATCTAAATGGAGAAACTTCAGGTGCTTCAGTGCAGAGGGGTCTCGGTGTCCTCATGCATGAATCGCAGCTGCAGCAGGTAAAAAGGAAGGCAAATGGCAGCAAGTATAGAAGTAAGGGAGTGTTGCTGCAACGGAACAAGGCATTAATCAGACAGCACCTAGAGTACCGTGCACAGTTTTAGTCCCCTTGAGGAAGGATGCAGTTGCACTGGAGACATTTGAAAGGAGATTCCAGAGATGAGGGACCTGTCTTTTGAAGAAAGATTGAGCAGCTTAGGCCTATACCACCTGGAGTTTGGATGAATGAAAGGAGATCTAATCAAGGTGATAGAGGAGATTGTTGAAATAGACGTAGAGAGGATGTTTTCTTTTGTGGGGCAATCTTGAACAAAAGGTCATTAGTTTTAGGACAAGGGACAGCAAATTTAAAACAGAGATGAAGAGAAATTACTCTCTCAAAGGGTCATGAATCTGTGGGGTTTACTATGCCAGAGTGTGGAGGATATCAGAACATTTATGGAGATACGGATTTTTAATTAGGAAAGAGTTGAAGGATTATGGCAAATGGACAAGAAGGCGGAGCTGAGACCAAGGTGAGATCTGCTATGATTATATTGAATGGCAGAACAGGTTCTAGCAGCTGAATTGCCTACTCATGTTCTTATTCTCTAGAGCTACTCTGGAAAGCAGAGAAAGCATCATTGAGTATGTCGAAGGTTGAGATTGATAGACTTTGACTCCAAGGGAAGCTGGGATCAGGCAGGAAAGTGGAGTTGAGATTGAGGATCAGCCTTGATCCATTATACGACAGAGCAGACTTGAGTGGACGTATGACTCCTGCTCCTTTTCTCATGTATGTCCAATAAACGGCATTTAGAAGTGTAATTATCATTACTTAGGTATTGATAAAAATCAAAGAATCTACAACTGGTCTAATTGGGTTGGACACAAATAAATGTTCTGGAGTTGTTAGCAAATCACTGATTTGAAAAACATTAATACAGTCTGCTGCTGCTTTTATCTCTTAGGGGCTCAGAATGAAATGATCTTGGCGAGTTCTGAATGGAATTTTGCTGTTGGATTAATTTAACGGAGGTAGGTTGGAGAGGGGTTCTTGCCCATTAGCAGGAGAGCTGGTTACAGCCCTGTGTCATCCCTTTTAGAGAAGGCCTGCTGAATTAAGGCACTTAATTGGACAATGGGCTTTCCCCTTGTTTAAGAGCACCAGAGTAGGAAGTCCTGCCCGCTGAGAGGCTGACACCTCGATGGAACTGCAGCTCCATTGGAGGAAGTACTCACTGTGCCTGTATGACACCCACCCAAAGTCTATTATCATCACTGAATCCCAGGTCTCAGGTAGCGTGGGAAGGCAGCAAAGGAAAAGAGAGGCCCTCATTCCTGATCTGGGTCCCTCAATTAGGCACCAAGTGCCTGACAACAAGGAACCCAACCCAGCAGCCCACATGGCAAGTCCACTCCCCCACTGGATGAATGCCAGCAGTTGTTGGTTAGTGCCTTCAAATGGACATTAATTGCCCACTTAAAGACATCAATTGACGAAGAGTCATCTGGATTCAAAATATCAGCTCTTTTCTCTCCTTATAGATGCTGCCAGACTGGCTGAGATTTTCCAGCATTTTCTCTTCTGATTTCAGATTCCAGCATCTGTAGTAATTTGCTTTTATCAACTGACGGGCAGGGAAGGCCATCCACACACCAAACTCACCATGTTGAATGCATTAAATTCTGCCCATAGTCAACAAATGGGGACAACTTGCAGCACGGCCAACATAAGAAGTTGATGACACTTTTCAGAAGGAAGTACTCTTAATAGTTAAAAAGACTATTGTTGTACCAATGGGGTCCCTTGGGGTCCTTAAAGCAGGGGAAGGCCCATTGTTGTCCTTGCAATCAAGCTGTTTTTGAGCAGTTGCGTTAAATTGTACTAATATTTCTTACCCTGATTAACATGAAGTTACTAATTCACAAACAGAGTGACCCATCTACAAGTTCCTGACAAATCCAAACAAATTGTCACAAAATCTCATTCCTTGCATAACATGTGTTTTTTCCTCCATCATTCACAGCTAAAAATAACAGTCCATTTCAGATAGTAACATGTAAATAAATTGCAACGCTTTTGCAGGTTAGAATACCAAGTTAACTGTATGCAGCTCAGTTAAAACAAGCAGCATAAACAACAGTCCTATGAATCACTATTAGTCACCCTGCTTAAAGCCTACTGGTTCAGTTTAATCACACCACTTGGGAAAATCAGATTGCCAGACAGATGCTCTTTCAACTACTCAGTTCTTTTACATATTCTAGAATCTTCCACAGCTGCTCCTGCATATTTCATTTCACCCAATTTATTTCCAAGCCACTTATCTCACTTTCCTGAGGTAAATGCAGACTACATATTAATTTCATTTTTTTAAAGTGCGATTATTAACCAAATTTTATTTGGAAAGATTGCGAAGTTCTGTTTACTTAACTTAAAAAGAGATCACGATACAAATATAGAAGCCCACAAAAGACACTTGAATCTGCAACCCTCAAGACTTTTGAATGCAAGCTGAGAATTCTATCAGAGGATCTAGAGGCGTGGAAGGTAACGGGTGACTTGGTAGGTGCACAACCGTCAATGGCACAACCCGAAGGAGATAATGAGGAAGTCAAAGAGACCAGAGTGTTGTAAGAGGTGGAGACCCAGAGAAACAGGAGAGGGAATAAAATCTGTACTGAACACTGTGCGTGAAGCATAGCTAGAAAACACAATGTACATACAAAATATATATGCAGTGAACACATGTTTACTTTTGAGATCCAGTTGTTTTTTGACTGTGTTATACCTGTATGTCCAAATATTTGTGCGGCACAGTGACACAGTGGTCAGCACTACTGCCGAAGAACGCCAGGGACGCAGATTCAATTCCAGCCTTGGGTGACTGCATATTCTCCTTGTGTCTGCGTGGGTTTCCTCCGGGTGCTCCGGTTTCCTCCCACAGTCCAAAGACGTGCAGGTGAAGTGGATCGACCAAGCTAAACGGCCTTGTCCCAAGGTGCGAAGGCTAGAGTGATTAGCGAGGTTTTTTTTAATTCATTCATGGGACATGGGCATCAGCATTTATTGCCCATCCATAGTTGCCCAATGACAGTTGAGAATCAACCGCACTGCTGTGGCTCTGGAGTCACATGTAGGTCAGACCAAGTAAGGACTGTAGATTTCCTTCCCTAAAAGACATTAGTGAGCTAGGTGGGTCTGTCCAACAATCAACAATGGTTTCATGATCATCCAGATATCTTCTATTGAATTCAAATTCCACCATCTGTTGTGGAGGGATTTGAACCCTGGTCCCCAGAACATTAGCTAAGTTTCTGGATTAATAGTAATACCACTATTAAGATGGTTTACTGGAGAGTTGGTGCAGAATTGAGGGGCAAATAGAATCCCTACAGTGCAGGAGGCGGCCATGATTTACCAGAAATTTCAATTTAATGTCATGAAGGCTGTAAATTCAATAATCTAGAGTATAGAATGCAGATTAAGGCGGCTATGATATCATAAAGTTGGCATCAAAGGAAGTCCACTGTATATGAGCAAAGAATCACTTGAACAAAGAATAAGATTATCTTCTTTTGGGGTAGTAGAACGATTATTTTTAAGCTCAATATTTACATGTAGTAATCCAACAGCTAAACAAAAATAATCAGTTGACACTAAATACTAAAGAGTGATGTTAACATTTACTTAAACATTGACAATGCAGCATTAAGTTACTGCAGTCAGAAACTGTTTGCTAGTTACATGTGAAACAACCTGTCCTTACCAGTTTCTGGTGGGGCAAAGGTATACTGGCTACTGGAAGATGAACCTAGATTCAATTCATCATCATTTATCTGTTCTTCTGCTGCAACTTCGGGTTCCTCTTGGACAGCTTGAAGGTCTTCCACAGGTGGCGGCTCAAGAGTAACAATATCTGAATCGTCACTAGTTGCACCAATAAAAGTACTGTCATCGACCAATTTTTCTTTTGGTGCCTAGAACAAGTAAATAGAAATCTTTTGTCAAGTTTTCTTTTCTTTAAATGCCAGCAACAACCCTATTCCTGTAAATGCACCAAGTGGGCATCTAACTATCTTACAACCATGTCAATTGGTAGAATACCTGTGGCAGCATGATTTTAATCTTTTTTTAATAGTTTGAATTGCAGGAATACAAAGCTTTTGATTTCCAACGTTTTTTGGTATATTTCCACGGTCAGGAGTGTAGGATGTCATTAAGGATAAAACAACAATGGAAAAGAGACACTAAATCAAAAAAATACTGATTAGATCAAGCTCAAGTTATACAAGCCTATAAAATGTTGAATAAACATACAGGTAAAGAGTTCCATTGCCATGGGAAAAGCTGAATTTGGTAGGTGAACAAGCATCAACAAGTGTACCTAAAGGAGCTAATCAGGAAATCAGCAGAGGCAAGACTGTGGTGGGAAGTAGAGACCCAGAGAAATAGGAGGGGAAACAAAATCTTTATTGAATTCTGCGCATGAAACATTGCAAGAATGTCACATGCAGCTGGAAAACACTATTAATATACATACAAAAGTTTACTTTTAAGATCGAGGTACAGAAGCAAAACTGCTTCTGGCTATTTGTGACTCATCAGAAATATCTGGATGATGCAATGTCTTGATCACAATATAGGATTTAGGAAAGAGATAGAGAATGTAGAATAGTGTGCTTACAGCTGAAGTGGGATAAATACAAGCAAACCATATTATGCTCAAACTTCCTGTGATTGTGGATAGAAACTTGTGACTTGTGCTATCAAATAAACCTGTTGGACTTTAATCTGGTGTTGAGAGACTTCTTATTGTGGATGGAGCCAAACAGTGCTGTAACATGCCTCCTGCATTGTTATTCTTCAGATACTCTGCACTCCTGAACCCCACTGTGCTGGCCTCAAGATAATTAAAAGTCAGTGTTATGTTTTTAGTTGTTTTCTACCCTTCCATGCACCAGATTCCTCCACCCCACCCCCAGTACTTGTACCCTAGATCATTCTCATGCAGTATAACCTCTGTTAAAAATCACAGTTATGTACAGCTAAAAGTTACATTGCAACACAAAAACGATAAATTTCTAAATACAAATTAGCAACCCAAATAATCACTTTAATTGGAATTCTTATGAAATCTGCTATCTTTATTCAGTCATTTTATAGACAGACTAGTGGCAAATTGTCGGAGTTTCAGTTTTGTTCTTTAAATTCATTACACAAGACTTAAAAGCCACAACGTGTTATCACTTGATAAATGAATACTGCGACTGTGTGTTCATACAGAAAATGATTTCACCTCAATCTCACCTCAGAAAGGAGTTCCTTTTCCTCTAATGTAGCTGAGGAGTTGAGAGTTTCTATTGGCAGTTGTGTATGTCCAGTTTCTTCTGCTGAAAAATAAATAAGGGAGAGTAACATATTTTACACTTTTGATTTTAAAATGTAGAAAGTAGTATAAGTAGTTGCCACAGTAAAGATCCCAGGAGAAAGCTATCTGTTCCCTTTGTCCACTGGACGTACTGCAAGTTGACCACAGTTCTCAAAATTAAAACTTCACAATGCAGAGTACATCGCAGAAACGAAATAATGCAATGCAACATTTCCACTTAATAAAAATAATCAATATACAAACTATTCACATTAGATTTTATAAATGTATTGCAAGTTAAATTTATTATAGTAAATTACAATTTAACATTTAAATATAGAGTAGTTGATTATAATCCCTTTATAATGCTATATCATTGAAAGTGTATCCAGGATCGAATTAAATCACACAGGACAATTTGATTAATTGAAAATCAAATCAATTTAAATCTTTCTTGAGGCTTTTGTTCAATAGGAACACTGCTAACTAAGCTATATTGATAGCAGTGACTTCTCGTTCCTAAGGCCCTTTCTTCTTGTCATTAAATATACATTATACAATTAAAATTGCTAGTGTCTGCAGCTTCTAGCAATTTTAGCCTCTATTCCAAGGTGTTTATATTTTTTCCAAGCAGTATTCTCCCCCCAACCCCCTCCCCGCCATGAAAGTAAGGCACTGTGATTCAACAGCTTCTCCTAACCAGTGAGAAACTCGTTCAAAAGTGTAGCAACGAACACTTCCCCACCTCATGAACAGGAAATGCACTTATGCTTAGCATGATGAATATTTGGAACTCAGCATAGCGGAGCACCTGTTTGCTGAGATAAACAAGCACTTGAGCTTAAAAATGTTCTGGCCACACACTGCAGTGCAATCCCTTGGAACAAAGCACTTTCTCGCTCTTCCAAATGCATCACAGCATGCATTTCATTAAGAATGGCAAAACCAATCACCAATGCAATGCATGATTTGACAACAGGACAAATCAGTGCACTTGATTGGTATCCCATCCATCACCTTCAATGTTCACTCCTTCCCTCACTCGCACACAGTGATAGCAGTGTGTACCACTTACAACTCAGCAAAGGAACTTTAAGAGCACCTTGCAAATCCATGACTTCTATCACTTGAAGAACAAGCGCAACAATACACAGGAATATCACCATCTATGAGTTTCCTGACGACGAAATATATTGCCTTTCCTTCACTGTCACTGGGTCAAAGCCCTGAAATTCCCTCCCTAACAACTCTGTGGGTGTACCTACACCACACGGATTTCAGCGATTCAAGAAACCGGCTCACCACTACTTCTCAAAGACAGTTATGAATGGACAATAAATCCTGGCCTAGCCAGCATGACATCAATATCCCATGAAAGAAAAAAAAGGTCAAAAGAAAGGAGAAAAAAAAGAGTAAGAAAAGGAGAAAGAACTTGCTTTTATATAGATTCTTCCAGGGCCTCATCACACACCAAGGTGTTTCACATTCATAGAAGCACTTTTAAAGTGTAGTTACTATTGTAATGGAAGGAAATATAAAAGTAGAAACTGAGTTACATGATTAAGTATTTTGTTTTCAGAGATGTTAGCTGACATACAAATATTGGCCAGGTCACCAGAAAAACACCCCACTCTTTATAGAATTGGATCATCACGAGAGCACAAACAGAGGCTTGATTCAATGTCGCATCTAAATGATCAAATAATGCAGCACTCGCTTAAGATTCAAAACAAGTGTTGAATTATGTGCTTAGCTTCTGAAGTGAGACTTGACCCAATTACTACAATTATGAGGCTTATAAGGATATGATAGATGCCTTTAAATTTAGGTTAGAGTGAAGGGGGTCACATCCAAATCCTGCCTGACACCAACCCTCATTACATCAAGGAACTTGCTGAGCAACAGGGCCTGGGAGAGCAGTGTGCAAACACCATTCAGAGTGAGAAGCCAGACCCAGCACCCACTCCCTTTGCCTCATGCCCCTTTCCATCACGTGAATGCCTGCCACCTGGGCAAGATGCTGGTGAGTATTCAGTGCTCATGGAACTGTATCCCAGCAGGAGGGGAAAGGGCAAAATGTTAAACAAAATAGTGACTCATTACTGTACTTAATTGTACTTATCTCAGTTGTAGTAGAAAATTAAAAAGTATGTCTAGATACTTCCATTTTGCTATGATGCTTACCTTGCAATTCCAAAGGTTTGTGAAGTTGTTGATCTGATAAAGGCTGTGAAACGCCTTCAGCCTCTCCTTTATCTGAACTGAGTACCTCCACATCAGAACCCTAAGCAAAGAAGATCAGTTAACTAGTACCACTTTGATCATTTAAAACAAAATACTGGTATCAGCAGGGTACAATCTCTCAGAGATCAACTTGAAGGTGTGCACATTATGAAAAGGATTTTCTGCATCTGGTTTTCCAGCAGTGGAGGCATCCTGCCATTGGCCAGTGCAGACATCAATGCAATGGTGCTCTCCATGGCTCACCGGCTGCACTGCCAGGGAACACTAGGACAACTTCCGCCACTGGAAAACTCACTGCAGGAGGGCAGAAAATCCCAACCTATAGCTTTATTTTGCTCAAGGTACTCTAGTTAGAGTGCTCAGTGATCCTAAACCCAAGTGGATTTCATGGTTCCTACAATCCAGATCGTGCCTTTATTTGCCTCTTATCTAGGCAATTGATGAGGAAACCCAAAAATCCTTTACCACTGGACTGTATAATACACCACAAATTGATTTTCCTCTCAAAAAGGCAAGTTGAATGCACTTGCTCAGACCAAGGCAATTTAACACAGATGATATTCGGCTCAAGACAGTGTACACTATTTACAAAATATGCTATCCTTCAATGTCATCCTGAGCCATCTTTCATCACAATTAGATCCCCATAAAGGCAGCCTAGTTCCTGTGCCAAGCAACCATGAAGTCAAACTATCACTGGCCCTCTGTTGGCAGTAATCCCTGACTCTCTATTCTGAGCCAGATACTTTAAATGATTTCATGCACGATCTTTTGACAATACGCCAGACAAAACATATGAAATTCTTTATTTTTCGTAACCAAACAGTGTTTTAAAGAGACAGATTGGGATATTAGTGTCAGTCTGAAACCTTTGTGATAATTGGAGAAGCAAAGGTAGCATCAAGCCGTCAATGGCATAGAGTGGCACGGTGGTATAGTGGTTGGCACTGCTGCCTTATAGCACCAGGGACCCGGATTCAATTCCGGCCTCGGGTAACAGTATTGCGGAGTTTGCACGTTCTCCCCGTATTTGCGTGGGTTTCATCCAGGTGCTCCGATTTTTTTCCACAGTCCAAAGATGTGCGAGTTAGGTTCATCAACCATTGTAAAGTTGCCCCTTCGTGTCAGGGGGATTAGCAGGGTAAATATGGGGGGATACAGAGGTAGGGCCTGGGTGGAATTGTTGTGCAGCCTTGATGGGCTAAATGGCCTCCATCTGCACTGTAGGGATTCCATGAAACATGTAGAGTGGAAACCACAGCCTCCACATTCAATCAAAATCAGCATTTCAAAAGCATGTTTCATTTTCACAGCAGTCAGTCCCATGTTTAATGATACATGAAGGTTTCCCCATTATTTTTGTTTGTAAAAGGTATAATGGATATGGTGCAAAGACAGGAATAGTGAGTTAGGCTGCAGATCCGACATTTCAGTGAATGGTAAAACAGAATCAAGGAGTGACCTTTTGTTCCTAATATTTTTTCAGGCAACTGTCTGAATTCCCAAATCCATGTACAATTACATCAAATGCACCATTTATACCAAAATGTCCCCCCCCAAAAAATGCATGTCTCGATTTTATCCTGATAATGCAAATATTAGCTGGGCTGCAATGGAAACTCCCTCCAGAAAGCAGCTAACAGAAACCATGTGTACCGTTTCCAGAAATTCATTACTGATTCAGCCAGAAGGGTAAGAGAATACATAACATACAATGTGACCCATCAAATCCAATCCAACATGATGCTATCGTTTAAACCCAGATGTGTACTTACTGAAAACCTTCAATCAAATGAATTGCTTCACAGGAGGTTAAAGCTGCCACAGAGTAAGACATTGAAAGCACATTTTACCAGGAGCTATATGTTTTCATAAAAGGTTCCCTTCAACAAGTTAGTAATAGGCAATAAGGAGTAACATGCTCCAAAGGGCAGGGGCTAAGTACACTGGCAATGATATGGTCACAAAGGTGAAACTAAATCTTAAAATATTCATAATTGCTGGTACAACAAACCCATATTTTAAAATAACATTTAAAACAGAGAGCCATATGGATTGAGTATGCTTTTCTTGAGACGTTATTGTGAATATTAATGGCATTTTATCCATAGGAACAATTGTTATAATATTTAACCACTGCAGTCCATCAGCATCTACTGTTCAATTGCTGAATATATCATGGTACCTTCAAAGTATAACAGACAGTTTATGGTCCTGATTGACTAAAACTGCTTTGTTGCTGAACCAATCTACTGAATGCTATCAAAACAGTCATCTGGCACGATGATATTCAGCATTTATGTACTGAAAAACATTTCAGCCACTAGGTAAATATTGTTGGCCAGGATTTCCTCAACACAACAACAGCATCAGGTTTTGAGGAAAGTTATGCATATTTCACTCCCGAACCTCTACACAAAACGTCCTCAATCAATAGCTCCATCCCAGATATGTTCGCTGAAACCCCACTTTGCTCATTTAACATAGCTTTGCCCCCCAAGCAAAAAAACTTATCCTAAATTAGTATAAATTGACATCCAAAATTTAAAAGCAGCAAGACCAAAGTCTTCTATTTCTGGCTTTATATTTTTTCCCCCCATTTGCTTTTATTGAAATCAGTATTTTCTCTATCTTTAAGTGTGTTTGTAATGCATCATATACTGCTACTTTTATTATAAAAAGCTCCCCCAATTGCATTTTCTTAAACATGGTATGCTTAACGTACATGGTTTGATAACTTCATACTTTAAATTTCATAACATCAATTAGATCAAGAGGGACTAACACAACCCACCCTTTCATCAGACCCCGATTATAAAAATTAGCAAAATCACTCTGGTTTATGAAAACGAAATTCACACAAATTCCTGCATCAGCTGCCATCAGTAGGATTAGCGTGGAAACCAGCTTATAACGATTGTGGAAATTTTCATGTCAATTGATGTTCACGGTACCATTCTACCTTATCTGAATTAAGCACATTGACTAGAAATGTTTGTAGCAATATTTCTACCCAATCTAGCTTTTAGGCTTAAATACAATTAGAATTTTTTGCAGCTATTTTACACTTATGTAAATTTATAGATAATTTTGTATGTGAAAACTGCATAGTGATATTCTAAGAAACTTCATTCCAGTGTAAGTCTTTTGTTTACACCCCCAGTGGAAAATATCCTCAGGAACAGCAATTTCAGCTTCTTTAATTCCAGGATTCCATTTATTAAATGGGAAAGTCAAAAGCAGCGACAAGTGTTTTGAATATAAAACAGTAATCAATGTCTGGGCAATTACAAAAAAGTCACCACTTTGAGTTGCATGGTTGGTATTTATCTCAGATTTTCCTTCTTCCAGAAAACCACTATTCTACATCTATCCAAATCGGGACGTATAGATGTGGGAATCAATGTATAATGCAGATCGGCATAATTTCTTGTGCCGACTCTAACATTAAGGAAACCAAACCCAAAAATATCGTTATCAATTAAACACCATCACACTTGGTTATCCATTTTCTCCTGTTTAAATCCCTATCAATTTACACCCAGGTTGAGAAGGATGGAAAGCCACATCTATTTTCTCTATCTTTAAGACAGACAAGCATGGGCATCTTCAGAGGCTAAGGAACAATACTAACTTTGGCTAGAAATCACGGGCCGAAATCTCCCAAAAAGTGACTGCCATTTCTGGTGGGAAAAGCGGTGATTACTATTCACCCACACGTAGTCATTCTTTTGAAGCTTGGGGAGGTTACCGCAGGAAAGAGATGTGCGGGACCAAGGAACAATGGCAAAACCTGCTCTTCAAAGATTAATGGCGTCCCAATGTCAACATAAACATGAAGGCCACCCAGCACCCACACCTCCAAAATCCTGGCAATGGCCCTGCCTCTGCCTCCAATGGGGTCACCTAAGGCCCCACCCCCTTCAGATACTCTGCCCCTTTCAGTGCCACCAGAGCACCGCCAGGTTAGCACTGCCATGGTCGTGGGGGGAGGGGCAACATTTCAGCACTGTGCATCCATCTCCCTGACCATCCAGGGGCTTTAATGGCCTCCGAGTCCCAAGCCCGCTTCCTGTTTGTGCCAGAGGGTCATTAAATACCGGGAGCCAGGTGAATCTAGCTAAAACCTTGAAATGCATATTTAAATATGATAATCTTGGTCACACTCTCATTGGGCATGACTGCGTGAGGGGAGGTGGGGAGAATCCCAATAGGGGTTCTCTCGAGCGTAAACCACATTTGACCATACGCGTATGATTCTCCAGCCATAACGCGATTTCCACAGGGCTGAAGAATTGCGCTGCACACCCTCCAACCTCTTCCAGTATGTGCTCAGTACTCAGTGCTGTTCAAGTGCATACTTACATATATAAAAAAATACAGCTGATAGCCACATTTAATATCCACCCTGTGGTAGTTCTGGCATATCAGACTGTTATGATAAGCAAAATAGTGAGCAGGAACTATTATGTTCCACTTCTGCACGATAGTCTATTTTCTTTTTGAAGTACTGTATATGCGGATTAAACTTCTAATACTTGACTACTGACAAAAAAACTTTGCAGTTTCTTCTAAACAACTTTTGCCACAATTATTGAATATACAAAATCCAATTTTGCTCATCAAAAATGCTTTATTAATTCTCAAAAAAATGATGCCTAGCTTCCCCTTGTACATGAACAATATGATTTATTTTAATCAGGGATCATTTATAAATTTTCCATTGTGGGATTTAATTTCAATTCTGAACAATTATGAAGATGTTGCATCCACTACATCAGCCTAGATGCAAGAATGCTGTACTCCAAATAGAACATAGCTGGGATTTTTCACAACACATCTGCAAAGCTATACAAAAATTATGCAGAAGTTTATCTTTCACTTGCCACTTGGTACAAAATAAAGCATAGCAAGAGCAACTAGCTTCGAAGAAAGCCATGCAAATATCAAACTGAATATTATGCAAACTGGCGTACAACTTGAGAGATGGGAGAGGTGCAGAGATTTCCCCTATTTACCTCTGCATGCCAAAATCTTAAACACACTTAGAAAAAGTTCAAGAACATGTTTCTGTAATAGTGCATAGAGGAAATTGTTCCTTTTTTAATGCAAGTTATTGCACAGTTCTTGCGTCTCATGATTTTTAAAAACTCAGTTCTTCAAATGCACAGATAAGACGTACAATTCAATGTTTATCTTTGTGCTTTATGAGATAGAAGAAAAATATTGTTTACTTCATGGTTAATTATGGTCCAACCACAAGATGATTCACTATCGCTGGAACTCTCTGACATCTTCACACCAAGGTAACTGCAAAACAAAGTACATCAAAATCAGCAAAAGAAAATCAAAGTGTAACTTTGTTATGCCGCAATCATTTGGTTTAGTCTATTGTTAATAATACTTTCAATC
Organism: Carcharhinus amblyrhynchos; assembly: GCF_965287045.1. Classification (NCBI taxonomy): domain Eukaryota; kingdom Metazoa; phylum Chordata; class Chondrichthyes; order Carcharhiniformes; family Carcharhinidae; genus Carcharhinus; species Carcharhinus amblyrhynchos. The sequence goes on along the minus strand of NC_137351.1, from coordinate 22,017,574 downwards.
TAAGTTCCTAGAACTCAGACAATATTAGTTGAACCAGACTGGTCCCCATAAAGAGGCCAACACTACTCTTAATCTGTACAAAAGGAAAACTTTCTATGCTGTTTAATTTAAATTGTTTAGTTCATACTAGTGACTAATTCAAATTTCTTCCAGGAACAAAATTGGATTAATAGTAAACTGAACTGTAATAACAGACCGCTTTTGTTTGAGGAACCACATGACCCATCTTTTCTTCTTGCACCTTATCGAGAAGGCAAGGCCCCTGCTGTACACAGGGAATGCAAATTTAAATTAAATACTTACATATAGTTGATAAATACATCCTTGTGATGGCACTATTAGTCTATAGCTGCAAATCAATTTAAAACTCAACAGCGTTCTAGCAGCTACCAACATCAATCTATAAAGTTAAAGCTACAGGCATCTGTTGATTTTTTTTTAAAAACCAAATGCAACCTCTTTCTATTTTGATTTTCTTTTGTTGGCTAAATGTCATACCCCCAGATGCAAAAATCAGACATAACAGTTCCAAGGTTCACTCAACATTTTTCATATCCATGCACAATTCAAAAAATCCAGATTTGCTTGACATTTCAGAAAACCTTTCAATCCTGTCAAATTTTTCATTCAATAAAACTGACATTAAAATGCACAAAGCCACTATTGAAAGCTTAAAAGGGCAATTAAACCAGATTACAGCAACTGTTCAGCTTGTGCAGGTTTCAGTCAGAAAATTTATACTGTAATACAGCTTTATTTGCATGAAATAGAAGAACATGTATTCCAATAATAATCATAGGATTTGACAGGAGCTGGAAACTTTTAGTACCCTCCCATTATGTTTAATGCACTGATGGCAAAATTTTGCAATGCTTCTCTGTAACTACAAAATAGCATTCATAAGAACTAGCAACAGGAGTGGGCCACCTGGCCCCTCGCGCCTGCTCTACCATTTAATAAGATCGTGACTGATTTTTTTTGGACTCAGCTCCCCTTACCCGCCTGCTTACCATAACCTTTAATTCCTTTACTGTTCAAAAATTTATCTATCCTTGCTTTAAAAACACTCAATGAGGTAGTCTCAACTGCTTCACTGGGCAGGGAATTCCAGATTCACAACCCTTTGGATGAAGAGGTTCCTTCTCAACCCAGTTCTAAGTCTGCTCTCCCTTATTTTGAGGCTTTCACTGCCAGTGGAAACAACTTCCCTGCTTCTATCTTATCTATTCCCCTCATAACCTTATACGTTTCTATAAGATCTTCCCTCATTCTTCTGAATTCCAATGAGCGTAGCCCTGGTTTACTCAGTCTCTCCTCATAAGCCAACCCTCTAAACTCCGAAATCAACCTAATGAAACTTCTTTGCACTCCCTCTAGTGCCAGTACATCCCTTCTCAAGTAAGGAGACCAAAACTGTACACAGTACTCCAGGTGTGGCCTCACCAGCACCTTATAAAACTGCAACATAACCTTGCTGCTTTTAAACTTCATCCCTCCAGCAACAAAGGACAAAATTCCATTTGCCTTCTTAATTACCTGCTTCATCTGCAAACTCCTTGAGGTTCCTGCACAAGGACACCAAGGTCCCTCTGCACAGTGGCACGCTGCAATTTTTTAACCATTTAAGTAATAGCCCATTTTGCTGTTATTCCTATCAAAATGGATGACCTCACATCTGCCAACATTGTACTCCATCTGCCAGACCTTTGCCCACTCATATCTTTCTGCAGACTTTAAGTGCCCTCTGCACACTTTGTTCTGACACCCATCTTAATGTCATCTGTGAATTCTGACACACTATACTTGGTCCCCAACTCCAAATCATCTATGTAAATCGTAAACAATTGTGATCCCAACACCGATCCCTGAGGTACGCTACTAGTCACTGATCACCAAGCAGAAAAACACCCATTTACTCCCATTCTTTGCTTTCTGTTTGTTAACCATATACTAACCAAGTTAATAACCTGTATGGTGTTAACTTGGACCTCAGCTTCATGTGTTCTACTTCTCCCCAGTTCTTACTGATCAGTGTTCAATACCAAATCAAACTTTAAGCACACACGCTAATATTTTGCATTAGAAAACTGATAAGCACATCAATAGAAAAATTTTGATTATGGGCGGAGAAGCTGCTTTCAAAATAACATTTGACAAGAAAAAAACTTGCAAGATACCAGGAAAGATTAAGGAAATAGACTTGTCCAATTAAGGATTTATCACCAACACAATGGATTGAAACAGCCCCCTTCAGAACTGTAATTGCTATGATTAGGGAGATGTAATCAGGGTTGTGACATTTATAATAGCTGCGACAAACTGGATGGTTTTCACTAATCTAGGAAATACAAAGAAAACTTACAACATATCTGTATAACCAGCAGTAACTTTGTTCCACATGCAAACTTTACAGTCACGTTCTTAAGCTAACAATCTTCCTTAAAAAATTAAATCCTAACTTTTCAAAATAAACCATTTTTTTTAAAACTTCTACCTGTCCATTAACCAGGATCTTATTTTGAATCATCACCAGCAAACACTACGGACTGAATTTTATAAGAAAAATTCTAAGCATCCAAGTGTTAATAGATTTGCAGATCTGTTTTTGGGGTGAGTTTTAACGCCCAAGCTTATGCACTTATTGCTTGACTGTTTCTAGCTACTGATGGCAACGCGTGGGGCTTAACATTCCAGCCAGCTTGATCAACCAGCAGAGGGAGCTATTGCACTTGTCAGGCTTCCGCTGCTGCAGTCAGCCTCAACACAGCCACCCCCATCCCCACAATTGCGGGGACCCAGAGTCAATCACAAGCCCCACGTCGCCCAAAAATATAGCCCCAACACCACCCCCACCAAGCCATCACAATGGAGGACAGCAGCAGGCTGCCCTCCCTTCTCCCCACTGATCACAATGCAGAGTGGCTGTGGCCCCTGTCCCTCCACCTGCCATTCACAGGAAGAATGCACAGCAGTGTCCCCCTCCCCCCTGCCTGCCTAATCGGCCAGCCTGGCACTGCCCCCTCCCTCAGAGATCCCAATCTTGCTGGCGTCCTTTTCTGGCCCTGCCCTCCATGCTCACTTCAAGCCCCAATAAAGCCCTGCCCGGTGGACACTGCCAAGGTGCCAAGCAGGCACTGCCAAGATGGCAATGCCTAAGTGCCAGGCTGGCACTGCCCAAGGGGCAACTCCCTTGCCATCAACCTTCCCAGGAGGCCTTAACGGCCTCCAGTTCTACTGGCAAGAGAACAACATACCTGTTCCCATTAATTGAGAGCAGTTTTTTCCCCACCCCCCCTCGCCAGAGGAAACCTGTCCTGGTCAGACTGGAAAAGCAAGTAAGCCCAGACGATTGAGCATCAGACTCGCTAAACAGATGTAAATCACGTTTAGCATAAATTTGAATAACATTCAGCCTCTCACCCAAAATGAGCGAGATGCTGACTGCGCCATAAATCGCCGGTAAGATCGCAAGAGCCGAGAATTCGCTGCCTATGTGTTCAATATCACTCTTCAAATGATGATATATGTGTAAACCAAAACGGCACACCAACTTAATAATTGATTTCTACAACTATTGAAATATGTCTTCATATAATTTAGGTAAATAAGACCATAAGACAGTAGGCATTTTAGCCCATCGGTTCTGCTCTGTCATTCAATGAAACCATGAATGATCTGATGCGATAATCCTCAACTCCACTTTCCTGCCTAATCCTGAAAACCCTGAATTCTTTTACTGATTAAAAATCTGTCTAAAAATCTCAGCCTTGAGCATAATTTAATGACCCAGCCTCTCTGCAGCAGAGTTCCACAGATTCACAGCCCCCAAGAGAAGAAACACCTCCTCTTTTCTTTCTTAAATTGGTGATCCCTTATTTTGATATTATGCCCTGTGGTCTTAGACTCTACCACAAGGAGAAACAATCTCATTATCTACCTTAACAAGCCCGCTGAGAATCCTATATGTCTCAATAAGATTGCCTCTCAATGACTACTGGTCCAACCTCTCCTCATAAGGAAACCTCTCCATACCCGGGATCAAACTAGTGGACATCCTCTGGACTGCCAATGCCAGTGCATCTTTCTTTAGATAGGGGACCAAAACTGTTCACAGTATTCCAGGTGTGGTGTTACTAGTGCTATGGACTATTATTTATATAGTGAAAAATTACAACATGCTACTGTGCAGAGGGACCTGGGGATCCTTGTGCATGAATCACAAAAACTCAGTTTGCAGATGCAGCAGGTGATCAAGAAGGCAAATGGAATGTTGGCCTTTATCACGACAGGGATAGAGTATAAAAGCAGGGAGGTCTTGCTGCAATTGTACAAGATACTGGTGAGGCCACACCTAGAATACTGTGTGCAATTTTGGTCCCCTTATTTAAGAAAGGATATATTAGCTTTGGAGGGGGTGCAGAGAAGGTTCACCAGATTGATTCCTGAGATGAGGGGGTTAGCTTATGAGGAGAGATTGAGTAGACTGGGCCTGTACCCATTGGAGTTTAGAAGAGTGAGGGGAGATCTTTTAGAGACATATAAGATAATGAAGGGGCTAGACAGGATAGAAGCAGAGAGATTACTTCCACTTACAATGGAAACAAGAACTGGAGGGCACAGCCTCAAAATAAGGGGGAGTCCATTTAGAACAGAGTTGAGGAGGAACTTCTCCCAAAGGGTAGTGAATCTTTGGAATTCTCTGCCCATTGAAGCAGTGGAGACAACCTCGTTAAGTGTGTTTAAGTCACAGATAGATAGATTTTTGACCAATAAGGGAATTAAGGGTTATGGGGAGCAGGCGGGTAATTGGAACTGAACCATTATCTTATTGAATGACGGGGCAGGGTCAAGGGGGCTAGATGGCCTACTCCTGCTCCTATTTCTTATGTTCTTGTATAACTTTAGCAAAAATTCCCTATTTTTACACTCTACCCTCTTTGAAATAAAGACCAACGTGCAATTTGCCTTCCTAATTACCTGCTGGCTTCTGTAATTTATGCTCGTAGACATCCAAATCTCTCTGTATTGCAGTTTTCTCCATTTAAATGATATTCAGCTCCTTTAGCCTTTCTACCAAAGTGCAGAACTTCACATTTTCTTACATGATTTTCCACCTACCAATCTTTTGCCCACCCATCTAACCTGTTCTATTCCTCTGGAGACTCTGTCGTACCCTCACCACTAGTTCCCACCTAGTTTTGTGTCATCCACAAACTCGGCAACAGCACATTCAATTCCCTTGTCCAAGTCATTAATGTATATTGTAAATAATTATAGCTCTGACACTGATCCTTATGGCACTCCACTCGATGCAGGTTCCCATCTTGAGAATAGAATATACTTATGCACATTCTCAGGTTCAGTTTGCTTCCCTGGTTACATTAAAAATACAATGTATGTAACTGGCAAAAGTTATTTTGGCTATTTAGTGAGTTAGTTGATGTTTTTGCTTTATAAATTGTAAGTGAAGTAAATAGTACTTGAATCACTATTTTCATAATTTGCCAAAAGAACTACTTAAATTGTAATGAAAAGATATTTCGAAAATTTTAGTTTAAAAGTCCAACTTCATATTGCAAAGAGAAGGAAAGGGAAATTGTGTATAGCTCTGTAAAACAGGTTTTTACACTACTATATTAAACGTATCTCATCAAAATTTCTTCATCAGGAAAACAAATACACAAGTACCATTTTGCTTAAAGCACAATTTATTTAAACTCAAAAATATGCTAGTGTTTGCTCTCACAGCACTAAGGATGAAATCACACATTCTGCCAATGCTGAGCTCCAATGATCGGCAATACATATTCAAGCAACATAGCAATTTCAGCATTTTGTGCATGGCACACGTTGACAATCTGGACTTGATTGAGAGTCCAGTGTATTTTGATAGTTGCTCCCAACTATGGAATGAATAGCAGATAACAAAGAAAAATGTAAAAGAAAAATGAGGAAAAGAAATGGTTATACTTAAAAGTAAAAATGAAATTAAAACTTGAAGCACGTGACCTGTAGGAATGAAAATAACTTGCAGAAAAATAATTGCAAGCAGAAGTGTTTTTTTAAGTTAACATATTTTGAATTCTGGTTTCATTTTACATCCAGGATGTCATTACGTCAGCAAATATAGGCTTTTCATCGGGTGGAACCCCTGCCTTTAATGCTGGTTTCCAGCCAATGGGTAGCCATCTGCCTTTTAAACCAAAAACTGCAATGCAAGCAGGAAGAATAAAAGTGAACTAAGCATTTTAAACAAATAAATGGCAACAAAAAACAAATCCTCCTAGCAAAATACCAGTAAATATATAGGGTGGAGCGAAAAAAGCGAAAGGCAGAAAGGAACAAAACGAGATGACATGATACAGAAGTCGTTTTTATTTAAACTGTGCTTCAAATCTTTGTAGTTGAGGGTGAATTTAAATATGCTAATGCTTTGCCTTATGTTTCAGCAGCTTTATTACAGCAAGAAAATTTAAAACAATCATTAAATCACAAAGTAGACAGAATTCTAAAGATTAAATTCACAATAATTAAGGATGAAAGAGTAACTAGGCAAATTATTCACTGTTTATTCACACAATTTAAAAATTAGGAAGCATGGAATAAAAAGGGGCACTCAAGCAATTGATTCTCATATAAAGAAAAAATAAACCAGTGAAATAAGTTCCCAGAAAAGCCACCAAAGTCAATATATAAATCAGTCTAAAAGAAAAACAAGTACAGTTGTTTAGATGAAGCAATAAGACGAGGAAACCAAGATTTAAGTCAATGAAAATGAAACAGGTCTACCAGGCCAAAGTGGCCTTCTCCAAATTTTACATTTGAATACACCCCAAAATAGTTATTGAGGTAATGAATTGTCTCCTCACCCACATCCTACACAGTGTGCTTTTCTTGCAAGCCCAAATAACCACCTCTTGTGATGTAACCACGCTATGATAATCTTCCATTCTTGTAGAGCTGGTGGCACAGTGGTTAGCACTGCTGTCTCACAGCACCAGGGATCCGGATTCAATTCCCAGTTTGGGTCACTGCCTGTACGGAGTCTGCACGTTTTCCTCCAGTGTCTGCAAGGATTTTCTCTCACAGTCCGAAAGAACATAAGAAGTAGGAGCAGGAGTAGGCCATCTAGCCCTTCGAGCCTGCCCCGCCATTCAATAAGATCATGGCTGATCTGTCGTGGCTCAGTTCCACATTCCCGCCCTCTCCCTATAACCCTTAATCCCCTCTCTTATCAAAAACCCATCAACCCGCGTCTTAAAAATATTTAGCGAGGCAGCCTCCACCACTTCAACGGGCAGAGAATTCCAGAGATTCACCACCCTTTGAGTGAAGAAGTTCCTCCTCAACTCCGTTCTAAACCACCCCCCCCCTTTATCTTGAGGCTGTGCCCCCTAGTCCTACTGTCCTTTCTGAGTGGGAAGAGCCTCTCCACCTCTATCCTATCCATCCCATTCATCATCTTATATGTCTCAATGAGATCTCCCCTCATTCTTCTAAACTCTAACAAGTACAAGCCTAGTTTATTCAGCTTCTCCTCATAGCTCAACCCCCTCAACTCCGGTATCAGCCTAGTAAACCTCCTCTGCACTCCCTCCAAGGCCAAAATATCCTTGCGTAAGTGCAGCGCCCAAAACTGCACACAGTACTCCAGCTGCAGCCTCACCAGTGCCCTATACAGCCGCAGCAAGACCTCCCTACTTTTATATTCAATCCCCCTCGCTATGAAGGCCAGCATCCCATTCGCCTTCCTGACCACCTGCTGCACCTGCAGGCTGGGTCTTTGCGACTCATGCACAAGGACCCCGAGGTCCCTCTGCACCGTCGCCTGCTGCAGTTTTTCGCCACGTAAGTAATAGTCCTTCCCACCATTATTCCTACCAAAAGTGGACCACCTCGCACTTGCCAACATTAAATTCCATTTGCCAGTTCCTGGCCCATTCGCCCAGCCTATCTAGCTCCTTCTGCAGACTCTCCACACCCTCCGCACAATTTGCCGTTCCACCAACCTTGGTGTCATCAGCAAATTTCGACACCATACACTCGGTTCCCTCCTCCAGATCATCTATATAAATGATAAATAGCTGAGGCCCCAGCACCGACCCCTGGGGCACTCCACTAGTCACCAGCCGCCAATCTGAATAGCACCCATTAACCCCCACTCTCTGCCTCCTACTCTCTGCCTCCTATTTGACAACCAATCCTCTATCCACGCTAACACCCTACCCCCAACTCCATGCCCCCTTACCTTCTGCAATAACCTCGTGAGGTACCTTGTCAAATGCCTTCTGAAAATCAAGACAGACCACATCCACCGGCTCTCCTCTATCCACTGCCCTAGACACATCCTCATAGAACTCCAATAAATTTGTCAGACACGACTTCCCCTTAACGAAACTGTGCTGCGTCTGCTCTATCAAGCAATTCCCCTCAAGATGCCTCGCAATTTCCTCCTTGATGACGGATTCTAACATTTTACCTACCACAGACGTTAAACTAACCGGCCTATAATTCCCTGCCTTTTGCCTGGCACCCTTCTTAAACAACAGCGTAACATTAGCCATTTTCCAATCTTCCAGCACTTCCCCGGAATCCAGCGACGTTTGGAAAATAACCACCAAGGCATCCACTATCACCTCCGCCATTTCTTTCAGAACCCTCGGATGCATTCCATCCGGTCCTGGGGACTTGTCCACAATCAGTCCCTCCAGTCTGTCGAGCACCGCCTCTCTATTAACAACAATGTCATTGAGACCCTCCAGTCCTACCACCTTTCCATCGCTAACACCCAGCAAATTATTCACGTCCTCCTCCGTGAAGACCGAAACAAAAAAGTTATTCAAGACCTCAGCCATTTCCCCATCCCCTACCACTAAGTCCCACCTCTCATCCTCCAAGGGTCCAACGTTCACCCTAGCCAGCCTCTTCCTTTTTATATATTTATAAAAACTCTTGCTATCCTTTTTTATATTAAGCGCTAGCCCAGCTTCATAGTTTCTCCTACCCTTCTTTATCAACTTCTTTGTCAATCTTTGTTGACATTTAAACCTCTCCCAATCCTCTTCTCGCCCACTACTCTAAGCTACTCTAAACGCCTCCACTTTTAACTTAACACTTTCCTTCACCTCCTTCGTTATCCACGGCTTATTACCTCTCCTCCTACGGTCCTTTTTAACCATCGGAATAAGACATGCTGGTTAGATGCATTGGCCATGGTAAATTCTCTGTCTACCCAAGCAGGCACCAGAGTGTGGTAACTAGGGGAATTTCACAGTGCACACTTCATAGCAGTGTTAATGCAAGCTTACTTAAGACACTAATAAACTAAAAATGATTTAAAAATTGTAGGTTTCAGGAATATTCACATTCCTTTTACACATAAATTAGGGAAAGATGCAGTTCAGGACTGTTGTATGAAGTGTGGGAAGGCAATGGCCTAGTGGTATTATCACTAGACTATTAATCCAGAAACTCAGCTAATGTTCTGGTTACCTGGGTTCGAATCCCACCACAGCAAGTACTGGAATTTGAATTCAGTACAAAATATCTGGAATTAAGGGTCAACTGATGACCATGAAACCATAAGGGTGGCACAATGGTTGGCACTGCTGCCTCATAACACCAGGGGCCCAGGTTCAATTCCAACCTGTGTAGAGTTCACACGTTCTCCCTGTGTCTGCGTGGGTTTCCTCTGGGTGCTCCGGTTTCCTCCCGCAGTTCAAAGATGTGTGGGTTCCATTGACTGGCCAAGCTAAATTTCCCCTTAGTGTCAGGGGGGCTAGCAGGACAAATAGGTGGGGTTACAGGAATAGGGCTTGGGTGGGACTGTTGTTGGTGTAAGCTTGATGGGCCAAATGGCCTCCTGCTACACAGTAGCGATTCTATGAAACCATCGTCTGTAAAAAAACAATGCATCTGGTTCATTAACGTCCTTTAGGGAGGGAAATCCGCCCTCCTTCCCTCGTCTGGCCTACATGTGACTCCAGAGGCACAGCAACTTGGTCGACCCTCAATTGAGTGCCGGAATGGCTTAGGAAGCCACTCAATTCAAGGGCAAACTTGAGATGGGCAACAAATATTGACCAGCCAGGGAAGAATTTAAAAACTACAACTATTCCTCATCGCTGCTGATTACCATCAAAGCAGAGAGGAAGGAGGCTAAATTTGATTTCATCATCCCTGGATTAAAGTGTGCGGTCATTATTACAACAGGTAACGGGGGGAGGAGAAGTGGAAGTTACACAAATACGATCAGATCTTGCTGTAAGTCACGCCGAGCTGCTTGATCTGAAGCCAGGAGGAAGTGAGCCCGCTGCTAGAACCAAAATAAACAGCCGGCCGTGCGGTGACCTTCGCCGCCGCCTCGTCCTCCTCCTCCTCCACCTGTGCAATAAAGTAACCCAGACATCGGGGGAGCTGGAGCCGATGGCGAAGACGGTGAGGAGGAGGGTGGGAGGTGGAAATAGGTCAGTCCGGGGACGGGGTTAATTCCCCCCTGGCCCCTCACCCCCCTGCCGAGGCCCTCACTCCCTTCCCCAGCCCCCGCGGCCCCTTCAAAATCAGACACCCCCCAAACACCCCCCACTCCCCCAGCCATCAGCGACCCTCCTCCCTGCAAACAGCCGATGGATTGTCATTCGGAGCCAAGCCCTTACCTGCCGCCCCTCTCCTCCAGCCGACGATAACTAAACACTGTTGACTGGTTAAAAAACAACAGCCTCCAGCCGCGGCCCCCTTGTGATGTTTTGACTGACGAGCAGTGACGCTGCCGAGCGAAGCAAAGGCCTCCCCTCCCCCACCAACTCTCCCTTCACCCAGTGCGCAGGCGTGCGGCCCGCCGCGCGCGCCGCATTGTGGGATTTGCAGTCCCAACCCTCCCTCCCGCCGGTCCGCCGCCACGACACCCGGACTACAACTCCCGGCATCCCCCCGCGCGACGGGTGCGCGTCATCCCCAGCGACCAATCAGGCGCCGTTACCAAGGCAACGCTGCCACAACAAAAAGCTCGAGCCGAACAATGGATCCATGGCGACCAATGGATACACACATAGAGTGGCAAACAGCTGACTGCATTGCCTACAACTAGCATCACCCTCCCTGTCTACACACACTGCCATTGCATTACCAAGCTGATAGCTGGTCAAAGGGAGCTGGAGAAATCGATCAACATCCCAGAGAGGTGACTGCTGCGCCTGGAAAGATCCCGACCTACCTACTTAAAGGAAGAATGAGCTGTAATCCACATCCAGCGACACGAAAGGTCCAATTTAGAGACCCAACGTGCGATGATGAGCCGCCCTCCTTTGCTCCAAAGGCTGCGCCCAAAAATGAAATCAATCCATCCCTCGCTCGAAAAGTTCATTTTAAAGACTCGGTATGTGATAATCTTAAACTACCCTTTGAATTAAAGGCTGATCCTTCATGTGATGCCAATTTTGCTTCACTTGCTGAGAAGATTCAGGTTGAAGACTCAATCTGCGATGATCTCAATCCACCCTTAGCTCCTAAAATTGAATCTAAAGCTGACATGCGTGATAATCTTGATTCATCCCATGCTCAGGTGGTTCAGGATGAACTGCAGGGTGATTTCAATCCATCCTTTACTGTAGAGCAATGTGAAGACAGTGTGTGCAATGATCGCAACATAGCAATCGCTCTAAAGGATGACTGTAAAGACCCGGTGAGAAATGATTATAATCAATCTTTGACTCCAATGGTCGAGCAAAGAAAAGAAATGAATGTGGATGATCCCATCCCTGCCATTCCTACAACGGTAGAAACCAAGGAGAAGATGTGGCCTCCCTGTATGAATCCTGGAAACCCTATCTTTTCTTGCATGGCAAAGATCCCAACACCATCGTATTCCCCGGTTCCATTCGTTAAACCTCAAAACCCTCTCTACAGAACCACCTCTGCGGCATATGGGTCTAACCAACCAACTTGTGAAAGTGTACCTTCTGTCTACAAACCATTATCGCAGTCCTTCTCTGCAGCTCTCCAAAGTGGTGGGATGTATCGTAACTGCTCCTTGAATACTAGTTCGGACAAGAACAGAGTGCATAATTTACTTCCATTTTGATTTGTTGCTTAAAGAGCAAAGGTGGCTTGGGTTCATGAGTGCACACGATTTTGTGATACTCAACAGGAAGAAATACTATGATAACATATGTTGGAGAGCTGGCATCGTGAATAGAACTATTTAGGAGAGATTTTTGGAAGAAAATGAGCAGAACTGAAATTTATGTTCATATATATGAATATGGGCATATCTATGTATAATTTTATTCGTGTTTCAAAATTTCTTTCAGTTATGCTTGATAAGGCAGCAGTTAGAAGAATACAGAGGGGCCTAACATTTAAAATATAAAGAACCTGCAGTCACATGCATGTTTTCAATATAAAGTCTTACAAATCCCCTACACTAAATAGTGCTGTTGCACCTTCAATTTGCATCCACTTAACACTCTACCTGCCCTGGCCAATATAATACAGGACACAGATTCTGAGGAACATTTTATGTTTTAGAAGTGCCCCAGCTCAAAATCACTTCTCTTTCCTAACCGTTTAGTCGTTCAGTAGTCGACCTGCCAACCAGTCAGCACTCTCATTCAGTATACATTTGTTTTCTTCCCTGGATTTGTATTCTTGCAAAATTTCCTGATGAGTACAAGATGAAAAGCTTCAACAAAATATATCTTTTTTCAGAGGTGACCTTACTCCGTGACAATCACTTCAGAACAATACCTCTCTTCCAAGTCACACCCTGCTTTAGTTACATTCTCGTTTTGACCACATCTCATTGTTTGTTTAGGTTCCACTCCTTCATCAGTCACTTAGAAAGAGGCGTGAGGCAGAACTGCCTAAGTTGGATGTATTAGAATTAAACTACCTTCAGACCCAGTCTGCTCTGATCTGTTTTTTCATTCTCCACCCCACAGCTTCCATTCCCCTTCCACTTCTATTCTGTCCAATATTTCTATGTTTGTAATTTAGGCAAAATAGCTCCAGACTTAATTTCAGTGTTTATAAGCTCCTACTTCCTGTTCTATACCAGCCAGTTTGTTTAGGTCTTTCTTTCCAACCTGTGATCATCTACGTTCTGAAATACCAATATTGTTTATATTATTTAATTTTAAAATACCTCTGTCAATTAAAAAATACTTCCCAGCCCCATCCTATTATTTAAAGATATACTATTCCTACTCCTATTTTGTTGGCCCTGCTCATTAGGTAATATTAAAATTTTTGCATATGCAATGCACCTACAAAAATGTCACACTTACTTCCTGTAACATTTTCCAAATCAAACGTTGTTGATGACAGCTCTAATAGAAAATAGCCTATAATTCAACGGTTATGAGCAATGTCACTGACGATCTGTTAGTAATATTTTCATGTAAAAAGTGTATTTTTACACACTAAGTGTCTGTTTATACTACAACTTTAATGTTGCACCAATGCTGAAGGTATGGTTTAAAGTCAGGCTCTGGCTTTAGCTGCACTTTAGATAGCAAGATGGTTGCACACAATTCTTTAATGCTGCATGGACTGCAACTCCAGTATGCTGTCGAAGTCAGTTTGATAAATGGGAAGACTGAGTTCTTTGAAATGTTTAGGTAATGTGCATCATCTTGCACACACTTTAAGCATTGAAGTTCTAACTGCTAAGCAAGGACCTCCGCTGATGGGCCACACAGTGACACAGTGGTTAGCACTGCTGCCTCACAGCAACAAGGACCTGCGTTCAATTCCAGCCTCAGGTGGAATTGCACATTCTCCCCATGTCCTCCGGGTGCTCCTGTTTCCTCACACAGTCCAAAGATGTGCGGGTTAGGCTGATTGGCCACGCTACATTGATCTTAGTGTCAGGGAGATTAGCAGAGTAAATATGTCAAGTTATGAGAATAGGGCCTGGGCAGCATTGTGCATGGTGCAGACTTGATGGGCTGAATGGCCTCCTTCTTTACTGTAGGGATTCTATGATTCTATGAACTGGAGCTCCAGAAACCAAAAACAGAGTGCACTTGGCTTGAAGTAATATTGAGGCTTCCAGTCTGAGACTTTTAGCTATTGTTTAAAATACAACTCAACCTACACAGAACATAAATTTCCGTTGCCATTTGCAGAATCGAAGTTAAAGAATAGTTTCACTACTGACAGCAATTACTGGTCCTTTCCTGTTACTGTATTATTGTAAGGTTACGAAGAGGTGGTTACAACAAAACCAGGGTATTTTTAATCTGCATTTGTGGTTTTTCTGCAGGTTATGTTTCTTTATTATGTTTTTTAACTTGAACATTGGACATTTTAAGAAGCTGCACTCCTCAAAATAGTGTTCACATTAAATGCTTAAAGAATAGCATTATTTTCATTCTGCATGAGGTACTTAAATAATCAACAGATCTACATAGTGGGATAAACAGTCACCATGCACCCTGACTGTTAGAAATAATATGTATTACTAGGTTGTTACTCAATACAAATGTAATCAAAAATGTCCTAACATAGCCAGAAGTTATTAGACCATCTGATTTGGAAATATATCACCGTTTCCTCATTGTCATTAGGTTAACATCCTGGAATTCCCCTTCCCCAACAGCACAATGTGCATACCTAAACCACATGGACTGCATCAGTTCAAGACAGCAGCGACTGACCACCATTATCTCAAGGACCACCTTGAGGACAGTAGGGATAGGCAATACATGCTGGCCTTGCCACATAAGTTCCGCACACATGAGGACGGTCTCAACAGGGATCTTGGGTTCATGTCGCACTATCTGTAACCCCTGTGACTTGCCTGGGTTTGCAAAACCTCACTTACTGTACTGTCTGGAGACAATACACATCTCTTTAAACTGTGATCAGTGCTCCTACCACTCACATTGTCAGCCACTTCAGGTCTTGAACAGCAGGTTAGGTGTAAGGATTCGCATTTTAATCAGTAATCTCTAAACTGTCTGTGCTTTATATGCTCTGTCTGAGGCCAGAACTCTCCATTCACCTGACGAAGAGGCTGTCCCCTCGAAAGCTAGTGAGAATATTATCAAATAAATAGGTTGGACTAAAACCTGGTGTTGTCAGACTTTTTACTGTGTTCTTGCCACTAATACCATATCCCATGAATACATTTCAAAAATGACACACAGATGGCTACAAACATGCTTTTGTATTAACTATGGAACTTGTTGTTCAATAAAATATCTCTATATTCTCAAAACTAAAATGATTTCAAATGATTTGTGGGTATAACCTGAGATATATTAGTTAACTTTGTCATCAGGTATTTGATGGCAGATGGTGAAATTTGAATTTATTACAAAATCTGGAATTAAAAGTCTAACGACCATGACACCATTGTCATTGTCATAAAACCAATCTGATTCATTAATGTCATTTAGGGAAGGAAATCTGCCATCCTTACTTGGTGTGGCCTATATGTGATCCACAGCAATGTGATTGACTCTCAAATGCCCTCTGAAATGGTGAGCAATTCGGGGTGGGTATTAAATGCTGGCCCAGCCAGTGGCACTCACATCCCATAAATGTTCTTTTAAAAATTTGAGGTTCTGAGGCTCTGGGAGGAGTTGAGGGGCAAGGGAGAAGCACAGGTTTTGGATGGGGACACCTCCCTCAAGGGCCCCTTTCCACATGGCACCAAAGATCAGCTCCCCCACAGGTGCACCTTCCCGCTCCCACTCCCAGACTTCTACACCCGCTTTTCACTCCCACAACCCAGCCTCAGCTGCCCTCCTCACCGTGAGACCCTATGCACTTACCTGGCCCTGGACTCCAGGATTTAGAATCCAGGGACTGTGTTTAGTTCCAGTGCTGGCTACTGGTGCCACCGGCACTGCTGGGACAATAGAGTTGCCAGCCAATCAGATTGGTCGGCAGCTCTCTGAGGCAGGACTTTTGCTCGAATGAGGGGTGGAATTCCCAACTCCAGCCAATTAACATTCTTCAGAAACATGTTCCTCACCGCCGGTTCAGATGACAGGATGGGAAATGGTACCACCTGAGAAACCCTGCCCCATTTATCATGCGTCGGCCAAACATGACTATTTTAGAGTACATCATATTTGAATGCTAGCAAGCAATGAGTGTTTAAGTTATTCTATTGCTTAAGATAAAAAAGAAGGCCAAAAATGCTAACTAGGCATACCTCTCTCACAGAATGGAAATGTGACAATTCAAATATGAAATTTAAATTCCAGAACTAATTCACACACTACTGCCTTCCACCATCAGCTACTGGTAAATGTATACGCTGAAATCTTGCTGCAGTTTACACTAGTGGGATCTTACAGTTCTGCCGACCCTACACCCCACCACGGGTTTTCCAGCTGCAAGGGGTGCAGTCAACAGAAAACCCCACTGACAATGGTGGGATCATAAAATCTGCCGCCAGTGATCAGTGCATAGCAGGGAGGAAAATCCCACCCAGAAAGTAAAAACGTTCATTGTTATCCTAGACCAACTGTCTCAGAGATGCCAGTATATTATTGAAAGAGAAGTATTAGAATTTACATGCATCCGAGTTACTGTATTAATTGCTAACTTAACTTCCTCTGAGTCATCCAATATAAACCCATTCACATTAAAAAATCAAGCATTATTCAGCTACTAATACAACATGTCACTATGTAAACAAGCAATACATCTTGCCTATTCTGAGGTATATCTTGTGATGCAGTGGGTTGTATCCCTTCCTCTGAGCCAGAAGCTCCAGGTTTGAATTGCACCCAGGATTTGATGGCCAAGGAAGGTACGTTCATAATGCAACCAATGGCAGACATGCAAATGGCAGGCAGCAAGAGCAGCAGGGACTCCATGCTTGATGCACAGTGATGCCCCCCAAACTATAAGCCTTTGGCAACAGATTGACAACTTATAACTCACTATGGAAATACATAAAAGTCTGCTTTAGTGGACCACCAGGTGCAGGATGAGAATTGGAATGGAATTCTGAAGTATCAAATACTTGACAGACACAATTATGTATTTAACTACAGTAAACAAGATAATAGCAGTCAATTTAATAATTAAAGAACAACAGTTACCAAGATTACCAAAGTATAACACTTACTAGATTCAGTTCAATTTCATATACTACATTTATAATTAAAATACCGTGGTACATATTTTGGAAGGTTTTTAAAAATAAGATGGTAATGATTAACAACAAATAAGGATTCCTGCCAAACTTTATTAGATTCTTTCAGAATAAGATCTGATCACCTTAGTCCAGCAGCAGTTTAGTGTCAATGTTGTCTCTCATCTCCTCCTCTGCCTCCGAACTATATCTTTAACATTTTATCCTGAATCTCATTCTCCCCGGCTTGTCAGCTGATTTCTTTTGTTGAGTATTTCTGTGTTATTGAAAACATGAGCTACGTTCTGATGCATTGCATTCCTTTTCCTCTTTAAATAGTTATTTAATTTTTCTTGTTTTCACATTTTCCTTATAATACGTCTTCTGCTCCAGGTGGGTTATCTCATTTCACTATTCAATTAAATCTTCCGGCTTAGAATATCTTTAAAAATACAACAATGGCAAAATGGCAGTAGAAACAATGCAACGTTCCAAATTATCATTCCACATTCAGTTAAAACTCAAGCAAGTACTCTGTGGTGTTTGACCGAAAGACTCTATTAATCTCAGCTGTTGCTAGGGCTTTGAAACAATCATCAATATGTCGAAACATTAATGTTTTTGTTGAATGATGTTCAAAAGAACTGCAAGGATACTAGGACTGCATTATTATCCTGTCCAACTAAAGCTTTTTTGTCATGTTATTTGAGAAGTTACTCCAAAAATGTATGCGTTTTTTTATTGTTAATTTACAAATGTCAAAAGCAGTACCGTTCGCCTGAAATTGCATATGTGGTGTTATGGTATCTAAGCAGCCACATTGGTATAGAAGCTTTAGATTTGTTTAGTCCTCGCATGTATTTAGATAGAGCATGTTGAATTCATAGTGAGATTACACAAAATGCAGTTTGCAATGACTCCTTCTGGGGTAAATTTCTGCTGGTCTCTGAAACCTGCAGCTAGATTTTAAGTTCCCGACTGGCTAGGAACAAGGGTTTCATTAGATTTTTAACCCAGTCACTGTATTGCATCATTCCAACCAATCAGCATGAGCCAGCTTAGTGATGACCTACATGAGTCAATTTTAACTCCAGTACTTAAAGGGACACTCCAACCTGGCAATTTGATGGATTTTGGAGTTGGAAGCACAACAAAAGTAACTGGCAAAATTGAATCTAGAACTTCAAAGACTATGCTTTGTTTCAATGATGCCTCCCTGGATGTGAAGCTGGAGGCTGAAAGGGCCCATACTGTTAGTTCTTGTCAGGGGGATGAAACTTGCCAATGGGGCAAATAAATTGTTTTTTTAAGGATGTGCAGTAATCACCAAGCCAGGCAATAAGTTGGTGATTACTGCACACCAGGCAATCCACAGTGACTAGATGAAGCTCTCTGAGCCCTCTGCTGAATTTTGTCAGGGGGCAGTCTTCAATGGTGCACACCATTGATTGGGATACACCACAGCTGCAGGGAATCCCTCCAAGGCCCCACTTGTGCCAATTTGCTGCACAAAGACCTTGGCCAGTGCAGAAATGGTTGAGGAATGCCCAATGTTAGCATAGCAAATTGTAGCTGGGTGGGCAGGCTGTGGGATCTGTGATGAGGAAATGATTTTGAGTGGTGGAGTGTTGGTTTGGTTGTTGCTGCCATAAGACTTCTGCTGTTATTCCTTGGTACAATGGTTTTAGCTATATAGGCTGGTGTGATGGGAAGTGAGCAGCAGATGGATCCGTAAGGTCTTTGTGTAGCAGCAGGCTTGGGTTGATGTAAACATTCTCCTGGAGCTTTCTTATTGCAATCAACCTCCTTATGTGAGGGGTGGAATGTTGCTCGGGACCGAGAGCCAGAGAGATGGCCATGGATTAGTGTTCATTGGGGAAACTAATGATTCCACAAGGAAACTGAACGCAGCAAGCTCAGGCTTCAAGCATTCCAGTATCACCACATCAAAAACTACAAAGAAGCTGTGGCTGGGTGTAACCCACATGTTCAGCAGCAGGATCCCAATGCCAAGCTCATGAATTGAATAACATAAACCAGACAGGGGAGGTGCGTACAATGCTATTTCCCTCACATGCTGGCATGCATATCACTCCAATCCCATTGCTCTCCTTTCTCAACCATAGTCCAGTACCACTCAACACCAAATTACCTTGCAGGTACACCTACCTTTCTCTGTCATTGCATGCATCTCCGCTTGTCCATCCACCTCTGACATACACCCTCGTCTTTTATGCAATGTCATGCCTTTCCTTAGTTACAATTCATTTGTCTAACACATGCCATTATTCTCATTCATCAGTCTCGTCTTTCCCTCCTTGCAAAGAGAGCACAAAGCATGAGAGAGCCACAGAACAGTGGTTGCCCCCAGTCATCTCTCAGTTGACACTCCAGAGAATGAGGGATTGGACATTGGTGGAACTTCAGTGTGTCTGACCCTAACACCGGCTACCTGGTGTCAGAACTAAACATCACACAGCAGTCAAACATCATGCATGTTGACTTGATATAAGGTAATTAAACATAATCCACGAAGGACCAAAGGTATCTCTCTCCAGTAAAGAGAGAGGACTTGTTACATATAGCTTGAGGGATACCACTGTGCAAGCATGAGGCAAAGTGAGGAGATGACAGTCTTCCAAGAACTACTGGCACCTAGCAGAATTCAAATTCAGTACCAGTGAGCAGATTCCTGTGTTGAATTGTCAATTCAATTGACAATTCAATTTAATTGACAATAGAATTGTCAATTAAACCTTCTATCTCCTTGCTGATGTTTGAGAGGAGACTGATGGGGTGATATTTGGCAGGCTAGTAATTGTCCTGCTTTTTGTGGACAGGACATGCCTGGGCAATTTTCCACATTGTTGGGTAAATTAATTATAACTGTCCTTGAACAATTTGGTTAGGGGCATAGCTTGTTCTGGAGCACAAGTCTTCAGTACTATCGCCGGGATGTTGTAAGGGCCCATAAACTTTGCAGTATACAGTGCCTTCAGCCAGTTCTTGACTTCACATGAAGTGCGTTCAATTGGCTAAAGATGAAGATTGGCATCTGTGATACTGGGAACCTCAGTGGGCCACCTACATGGAGCAACAAACAAGGATAGGCAGACCCTCACCATGGCTTGCAAACTTTGACTGTCACCTTAAACAGGCTGTTATGATACCCTAGCCTTGGTCAATCATACCCCAGTGATCTGCAGAAAAGTGCTGTCCAGCTGATTGCCTGCAGGGATGTAAGTGCAAGTGAGCCTTGGGAAGGATAATAGGTTGAATTTTCTTATGTTGAAGTTCCTTAACTGCCACATGCAGATAGTTGATGCCACACTGGACTTTTTGGAAGTCAGTCAGAATCTCAAACCCAAATGCCCGTTTATTCTGACTGGCAAAATTTTGACAGCAAAATTGAATAATTGCCTGCCCTGGCAAACAAACCATCAGGCACCCATGTTATGCATTTGTGGGCCACTGACTACAAATGTCTCCAGCACAGCCTTGAGGAACCAGAAGCAAACATTAAGGATGATAGTGACTTTGACAACAAGCAGTAAAGCATGGTTGCCAAGTTCAATTGGCAACAGATATGTTTCCAGCAAGCTCTGCCACTGCCTAACGTGAAACTCTCAGCTTCCTGAAACTGTTCACCCAACAATTTGGAACTCCATGGGCGGACCCTGTGGCGATAGGTATGTCTACTCCAAGTGCGGCTGCACTGAAGTATTGCGTACAGTTCTGGTCGTTGCATTATAAGAAGGATGTGGAGGCATTGGAAAGGGTGCAGAGGAGGTTTACCTGGTATGGTGGGAAAGCCTTATGAGGAAAGGCTGAGGGACTTGAGGTTGTTTTCGTTAGAAAGAAGAAGGTTGAGAGGTGACCTAATTGAGGCATATGAGATGATCAGAGGGTTAGATAGGGTGGATAGTGAGAGCGTTTTTCCTCAGATGGTGATGGCTAACACAAGGGGACATAGCTTTAAATTAAGGGGTGGTAATTATAGGACGGATGTCAGAGGTAGGTTCTTTACTCAGAGGGTAGTAAGGGCGTGGAATGCCCTGCCTGCAGCAGTTGTGGACTCACCAACTTTAAGGGCGTTCAAATGGTCAGTGGATAGGCATATGGATAACATTGGAATAGTTTAGGTTAAAGGGTCATTAGATTGGTTCCACTGGTCAGCGCAACATCGAGGGCCGAAAGGCCTGTACTGCGCTGTTGTTCTGTTCTGTTCTCTTCCCATAAGCTGCACCTTTCTGCTTGCCACCTCTCTCCAGCGGAGCTGCAGGTCTGTGAGGAGTAGGTTGTTGCTCTTGTAGGTCCTCATCTGACATCCAAAGTAATACACCATAAGGACCCCATGTTGACCTGACAGCTCAGAGTTCCAAAATGCGGGTAAGAAATACAAACCTCCCAGGTTGCCAAAGTAATCGTCAAAGTTGCCTCTTAGCACAAATACTGCAAATAAAGTCTTTCACACAAGCAGGCAAAATACCAGCTAACAGTTTTCACTGGCACACTTCCCTGTCACGTCCTCTCAATTGCCACTGTGTACTCACCTTACTTTCTTAGGCAAGTTCCAGGAACTTTGGGAAACCCATAGATCCACAGTTAAAATGCAGTAATGGACCAATTAGTATATTAAAATTGACACTCTACTTCTCCTGAGGGGTTTGTTCAAATGCCACCTAAGATGCTGTAGTGAAATGTGGAAGCTAGTGGATTGGAGCCAGCTTCCCAACACGCAGTTTTAAACAATACCTGCTCCGACACATTAGTGACTGATACGTTATCATGGGCATCACAACTAAGATTGATTTTATCTTCACCTTCCACACTCAGATACTTTAATGAATAAAGTTACTCAGCAGTCATGGTAGTCCAGTTGGAATCTGAATGGGCAGCTTTTCACTATAGTGAAAACAAGGTTCACTGAAGACCCCAATGTGTAACTTCAAAGAGTAGTATTTCTTAGCAGAGACAACGCCATTATAAAAGCACATGGATGAATAATTTGCCATTGGAATTTTGACCAGAGATTTTCTAGAGTAGGTGAGGACCCAATAGAACAACTTTGTCAACCACTCTACAATCAGATATATGATTAAATATTCTATCCTCATTTTAATGAAGTGCATACTCAATTTACGACAAGAATATCATGGAAGTAAAAAGTCTTCTTCTCTCATAAAGAATGAGGAAGTGCAAAAAAGCATTGACAATTAATGCCCAACAGTGTCTTAAATATTCTCTGCAGCTTTCAGTTCAAACTGATCCAAATTCAGGTTTTCTTCAGAAAATCAAAGTCTGGTTCGGATTGATGTGGAGATGCCGGCGTTGGACTGGGGAGGGCTCAGTAAAAAGTCTCACAATACCAGGTTAACTTCCAACAGATATTGTTGGAATATTTGGTAGCATGAGCTTTCGGAGCGCTACTCCTTCATCAGGTGACTGAAGAGGTGGGTTCACAAATGGCATATATAGGCACAGACTCAATTTACAAGATAATGGTTGGAATGCGAGTCTTTACAGGTAATCAAGTCTTTACATTGTCAATCACCAGGCAGGAGTGTTCCCTTCCTGTCAGGGAACACTTCAGCAGTCAAGGACATTCAGCCTCTGATCTTCAGGTAAGCGTTCATAGAATCATAGAACTATACAGTGCAGAAAGAGGCCATTCGGCCCGTCGCGTCTGCACCAGCCACAATCCCACCCAGGCCCTAACCCCATATTCCTACATATTTTACACGCTACTCCCTCTAACCTACGCACCTCAGGACACTAAGGGGCACTTTTAGCATGGCCAATCAACCTAACCTGCACATCTTTGGATTGTGGGAGGAAACTGGAGCACCCAGAGGAAACCCACGTGGACACAAGGAGAATGTGCAAACTCCACAAAGACAGTGACCCAAGCCAGGAATTGAACCCAGGTTCCTGGAGCTGTGAAGCAGCAGTGCTAACCACTGTGCTACCGTGCCACCCAATGCGTTCTCCAAAGCGGCCTTCACAACACACAACAATGCAGAATCGCCGAGCAAAAACTGATAGCCAAGTTCCGCACACATGAGGACGGCCTCAACCAGGATCTTGGGTTCATGTCACACTATCTGTAACCCCCACGACTTGCCTGGGCTTGCAAAATCTTGCTAACTATCCTGGCTGGAGACAATCCTCAGTTCTTTAATCTGTGCTTAACCCTCTCTGCACTCACATTGTCTGCACCTGTAAAGACTTGATTACCTGTTAAGACTCACATTTCAACTATTATCTTGTAAGTTGAGTCTGTGCCTACATATGCCCTCTTTGTGAACCCAACTCTTCACTCACCTGACGAAGGGGCAGTGCTCCAAAAGCTCACGCTACCAAATAAGCCTGTTGGACTTTAACCTGGTGTTGTGAGACTTCTTACTATGGTTTGGACTGAGGCTTTGGATGTATTACTACCCCTGAACACAATGTATGTGATCAAGAAAAGGATGAAAAGATAGAAATAAACTATCAGTAAGTCTCTGACACTCCTCACTTGGTTTTTAGGAATTGGGAGGTGTTCCTTGAATCACATGACGTATCTTCTCTGCATCTTCTTGTATTGTCTTGTTGCTTGGGTCAATCTTAAGAGCAGCTTCATAATCCTGAAGACCTGTGAGATCATAATTAAAAGCATCCAGTGAATAAATCAAAACTGTTGTGATGTGACACTGAGCCACAAAGGTCAGGAAGGGTTCAGTCTGAATCCCCAGAATGTATTGGGTTGCATAATCTGAGCTGAGGTGGCAGGTGAGGAAAAGGAAAAAAATAGTCAGGATTATAGATCATGTTGAAGAAGCAATTGCAGATGTTGCACACTTTCTGAGCGTGTTTCTGTTGATCTTCAACAATGGGAGTTGAAATTTCGTTATAGCACACCCCAAAATTGCATCGTCCACCAACATTGACAATCACACACACACTTAAATCCCATAGATCCACTTTCCCCACATGAGTTTGTAAATGTTTAGATAGACAAACTGTGTTGGGAAAAGGTGAAGTTTTTCCCCTTTCACTCCTTATGACATTGTGCATATAAGAAATTGCTTATAGAAGAGAGAATAAGAGACAGAAACAGGGATGGACAGAGAGAAATAGCAGGAAAAGGCTATGCACCAGTATGTTGCTGACTGCAATTACCATTTATTATGAAAGATACTTAATTCTCTACTGTCATAAATTGAGGGCAACTTAATGTGGCTAAAAGTGTAGACGAGTTTATTACCAACTATAAACAATTATTTATAACAAAGGGTCTGACAGAATTAACAATGCAACTAATCTCCACTTCTCCCTGGTACCAACTGAAGGGTCCTCCCTGACCCAGGATACTTTCCTTAACACCCAATTGGCTCAGTTTCCTACCTTAACACTCCATAGGGACCAGCCGGATCACCTGGCCCTTAGGGATTGCCCTCTTAAAGAGGCCACACTACCGCAGTTATTACACTTGAAATACTGTCTGAATGACATAAAGGCTCTGTTAGCTAGTACCTTCACAAATAAATCAGGAAAGAAGGAATGAGCTGGAAAAGGGAGAACTGGTACAGCCAAATTTTAACTCCAACATCCGCCAATTATATGTTTCTACAATTTCTAGTATAATTACAAAATTGTTCTCTTACCCTCCACATATAATTCCAATTCACAAAATGCTGCTCCTCTTCTAATGTGGGCCTTCAGTCTGCTGTTTGCATTGTCTGGAACAGCAGGAGTTAACAAATCAAGTGCCTAAAGGGAAAAAATAAACTTGGTACTTAAACAAATAAAAAGATATAAAATAAGAGCTAGATTTCATTTTGTTTCAAAAATCAGTGGTGAACATTTTCTAAAAGCGGGATGTGATTTAAAAGTTCATATACCAGAGAGACAAGCACTGCTCCTTCAAGCCACTGATTAAAATAGCAGATCTGGTCCCAGTGGCATCACTAGAACTTAATCTATGTACTTAAAGAGAACTATGTCATTTTGGGGTAGATGCTCTTGCCATCTTTAATTTAGTGAGTTGCACTGGCAGAATTGAGGGGAAAGTGTCTGTCGCCTATTTATCCTGAGTCAGGAAGTGACATGTTCCAGAAAAAATAAGACTAAGTATAAGAAATGGGACAAATAAATGAACAATAAAGTACGAATCGCCTTAATATTTGTGACTGATCCTTAGTCAAAAATCATCCCAAATGTAAAAATGAACTGAACCATGGTTAATTTTTGCCTTAATCTAATTAATTAGTGTTAATCAATTTCCCAGAACCTGAATGTGAACTAACCTTGGAGGAGTCTTCAATGGCTTTGTGTAAATTTCTTAGTTTAAGGTGGCTTGCAGCCCGGTTCAGATACAAGACTGGAAGTTTGTTATTCAATTGTATTCCCAGGTTATAGGCATTAATAGCTGCAAGATAATCTCCTGATGCAAACAGCTTGCTAAAAAAAGGAAAATAACATTTGAATAGTTATGATAACCTGATTTGAAGTTTACAACAGATAAGCTAATCAGACCTTCATAGGCTAGCAATGTGTTAACCGCCATAAATTAAGGTCTCTCGTTGCAGTTAGTCATTGTTTAGTAGTCAACATCATGTGACAGGTTCCAGAATGTCTTTCAGAGGATACACATAATAAGCAAATTATTGCATTGTTTTCCAAGTGCCACATCTTTATATAAGAGACCAGTCACTGTTAATAAACCATTTGCACGTAGAGGGTTACATAGCTGGGTATGTTCTTTCATTATCGAACACCCACTCCAGCATAATTTTCCAAGGACAGCAAGACTAATTGTAGGACTGCTCAAATTGCAAGTGGAAAATAAGTTCCAACCACCTGGGTAGCTGATATAAAGGAAAATATTCTTTGCAGATCACAGATTGAACCTTTAAAAAGGCTAGAATTTAATAATGAAGGATTTCAGTTAAGCAAACCAAGAAGGTAACACAGGAAAAGACAAAGAGCCGTATATGTTTTGAGTAATCCTTGACCAGTTGGTAGCACTCTCGCTTCTGAGTCAGAATGCTGTCCATTCAAGCCCCACACCGGAGTCTTGGGCACTATACCTTGACTGACACAGCAGTGCAATCCTGAGGGAGCACTACACATTTGGAGGTGCCTACACCACATGGACAGCAGCTGTTCAAGAAAGTGGCTCACCAATGCCTTTGAGGGCAATTAAATAAGGATGGGCAATAAATGTTGACCGAGCCAGTAATGCCCACATCCTGCGGAAAGAATTTTAAAAAGTTGGCATGGGAGAGGACACTGATTGATTTTCTTGACACCAAATTTGGAAGATCTTGTGAAGGAACCACTGATCGTACTTCTCCAGTGTTTTGAGGGGTCTGAGGAAGGTTAAGTCTCCAAAGCATATAGGATCTCAATATAAACCAAGATTTCAAATGTGGGTTTGAGATCCAAAGATGTAGCTGGCACATCTATGTCTGCCTTTGTTGAGAGGAGCTTCCCAGATATAGAAATGGCACACAGTGTCTCGGATCTCTCCACTGATCTTAATCAATGATGGGGAGGTATTGTGCTGTGGGAGCTAGCTGAAAGAGGACCTAGTTTTCTGGGTATTTCATGTAAGACCCATTTACTCAAATGCTTCAGAGAAGGAGTTGACAATGACCTGAAACTCAGATTTTACATGAGTGCACACTCAAGCATCATCTACATGATGGAATTTAATGATTAAAGCGTGGAATATTTTGGTTATGGATGGAAGACTGCCTCGGCTAACCAGCAACCTGTACAGTATTGGAGCAAGGAAGATGGAAAAGAAATTGTTGCAATGACACAACCTTATTTGATCTGTGATGGTTCTATTAGGAGGATTGTAGCTTGCGTGTTAACATGGAGCAGGTGGAAGATGGTGACAAATTTGTGAGGGCAGCCAGGTTTTAGATGGATATCCCATGAGTCTTCACGGTTGACCAAATTAAGGCTTTGTGAAGTCAAAAGAAGTTGGCACTGTTCCTTGCATTTTGCTGATGAGCTGTTGAGTGCGAAGTTCTTTTCAAATTCAAATTAATGACTTAAAATATTGTCATAACTTACTTTCCTTTATCCTTCAGCCAGTCTGGATTTTTTTCCTCTTCCTTCAGGTCTTTAAGTTCAGCAATATTTGCATTTTTAGCTCGTCTAGCTTCTGCCTGTTTTCTTAACCACTGTGAACCGTTGAAGAGCCTTAGTTCAGATGCAATATACCATACAATGAAAGTTGAAGATATCTTATGAGATCACTGTATGGAACTGCTTTATCAACTTAGCGTATATGCTCTAGAAATTCTAAAGCAATCATGTAAGTACTATATTAAATATAAAGTTCTATTGCATCCTAGATTTTCTGTTACAATATACACATGACAAAAGCACAAGACTAAATGAAACCAGAAAGCTTGTGTAGCAACCAGCGCCTCAATCAACAGCACCACAGATAATCACATCCAGGATTTCTCACACAGGTGAGTGCCAGAATTTACTTGGACCACCAGGCAATGAGCAGACATGAGACACAAAATTAATCAGGGAAAATCTTCAGTGTAAGTTCAGTGCAGGATTCCTCCAAGCCATAATAAACTAGCAACGGCAGAGCCCCAGAAACAACCTGCCTATTCGTTCTGCCGATGGGGAAGTGTGTGTAAGTACATGAGCATTATTGGGATTAGCGAGGAAATGTGTGGGGTGACGGGGATAGGGGAGAGGTGCCTGGGGAGAAATAGGCAACAAAATTGTAAAATAAATTAGAAACTCTATTGATTCCCAACACATAACAGGCTTTTTAAAAATCAATAGGGAACAACCATAATTTCATAGAATAGGATAGAATCCCTACATTGCAGAAGGAGGCCATTCAGCCCATCAAGTCTGCACCAACTCTCTTACATAATATCCCATCCAAGCACCTCTCCCCCTATCCCCGTAACCCCACACATTTCCTCGCTAATCCCTTAACCGACATCTTGGGACATGAAGGGGCAATTTAGCACAGTCAATCCACTTAACCTACACATCTTTCTACTGTGGGAGGAAACCAGAGGACCTGAAGAAACCCATGCAGACAGGGAGAACATGCAAGCTTCACACAGACAGTCACCCGAAGTCGGAATTGAGCCCGGGTCCCTAGCCGTGAGGCAGGTGTGCTAACCCCTGGGCCAGCATGCCAACCTTCCCTTTCAATTTATTTAATTTGAAACTCATCTCCAAATTGATATTTTAACCAATTATGTGAGCTGCCAAATCAATGGAATAAACAATGTATAAATATCAAGCTCAGTTAATTCTGTCACGTGTTTGAGGAAATGCATTCATTTTTACAAAACCCTTACCTCCTCCTCCTCGGCAATAAGAGATTCTCTCAACGCAGTAGGGAAAACTCGTGGTGTGAAGTTTATCTGAATATTGCCAGCTGAACGAGGACCTGGGATGATTTCTTCCTTTGAGCTTTCAGTAAATATACTGCCAGTTGTACCTGCAATTAATCCATGGTTAGAATTAATTTAACTATCAAATACTTTCACATAGGAATGACTACACACCTTGTTTGCAGAGAAAGGAACTTAAATATGAGAAGGGAAACCTATTTTGATGTGACTTTTAGATGTATCAGGAAGTACCTGACTCCTGTGTTAAAGATACAGAACAAGGAATTTTACACCATAGAACCTATCAACTGTCAAGTAGAATGCTGAAAAATGAGAGTTAGTGCTAATCCACCTTATCTAACTTTACTTTTACTAATGATACTGGAGCTGATAATGCAGTCATGTCAAGGTGGCACTGGGACTGCTGTATACTAAACACTGGCTACACCTGCGGGCCATGAGGTCAGCTAATCCCAATAATGCAAGGTCAGCCAATTTTCCCTTTTCAGATGTTACACCTGACATATTATGCTTGCTTGATGTGATGCAATAAGTCTGGGAGTATAGCACTCTTGCCACCAAAGCTCTTAAAAGATTATTGGCTGTCCTTAAAAATCTGTGATTCTTTTGATGCAAAATACATTCTGGGCAGAATAAGCCCTTTCAGTGAGCAGGCTATGTAGGTCCTATAATGAAAGGTGCCTTTCAATGCAGAGCACCACTTTTCTGTTGAATGGATGGAGGGAGGTCTTATGAACTGCTTGAGTGGCTAAGAAAAAACTTTATTTAGCTACGTGGGATCGACAGTGTAATTCACAAATGTAATATCTTAATAGATTATATCGCCAGAATTCACCACAAACGTGGCCCATTATCTTCGAGAAAGAAGTTATAGAAATTTGCAAATGCTGATTATGGTATAAGAATATGTACGCCTATTTTCTTTTGAATCGCTGTGCCCTGCTGTTACAACACAGCGCTGCCCATGTTAGATATTAAATGGGTCATGAGTCAGGCATTATGCCAGCAACGTTCCTTATAGCTGCATATTCACACACTCATACAAGGTTGCTATTGTCCTGGGTATGTCAATCAAGGCCATCTTCAACTCAACTCATCTTTCCTTTGTTGAAGTCAGTTGCTAAGAAAAACGGCAATATGTTTTTAACAAGGGCCTAACAGGTTTCTTAAGAAGCACCCATTTTGTACATGTCATAATATTAAAATGTTGTTGTGAATGACTACTGATTGCCCATTGAATTACAATTAGTATGCCCCACACCTCTTAAAATTCCATGTTCAGTCGTGTAGGAAAGCAGGTAACACAGTGGTCATTCCATCCCACTTTCTTCCTCTGCCAGGAAATTAGGAGACCTATGATTTACATGTGAATATTCTGGCAATCTAGTTACATTGTTACATACAGCAGCAGCTATCCTTAAACTCTCAATCATGAGTGGGCTTGAGCATGGGAGAGGGAGAACCCAACGGAAGGGAGAAAAGTTACTTAAAATAAGAAATCTGAAATTTATCTGGTTTAAAATCATATAATGAATCTTTTGTCAATGTTATTAGACTCGGTTGAATCCCATTTTAAATTATTTTTTGCTCTATGGAAGGGAGAGACTTCACATTAATTGTCTGTTTAGAAATTAATTCATTGAAATTGAAATAGGTTTACCTCCCTTAACAGAATGCTGGTTTGGAGCTCTTGAGGCAAGATTCTGCATTTTATTTTCTTCATTCCTCATCCTCCTCCTTTTCTCTGCCTCAATCTTCTGCCTTGCTATCTTTAGTTCCTCCTTTCTCTTTAGTTCCTCCTTTCTCTTTAGTTCCGCTTCTTCATATTTCTGCTGTTTCCACTCTTCCAACTCTTTGGTCGCTTTTCTTCGCTCTTGCTCTTTCAACTTTTCAATCTGTTTTCTGTTATCCTCCTCTATCTGTACAGTTTTAGTGTAAGTTTATTATTGTTAACCATATGGATCATGCTTATACCAAATTTCCATAGTTTGTGACCTTCCCTTGGACTAAAACACACACTCAAAGGTTCACCTGGGATCATGATATATCCAAATACACCTGAGCTTCACAGTGACACTCAGGAGCATCTTAACATTAGTCTACATCTCGAAAGAGACACATTGCAATGTTGGTGGAGAAAGCAGAGGTGAAAATTACTTCGGTACTTTGTGGAGTGCTAGTAACTAGCATAGGAAATCAAAATCCAAATGTGTATGAATCATAGAATCCCTACAGTGCAGAAGGGGGCTATTTGGCCCATAGAGCCTGCTTTGACAATAATTCCAACTAGGTCCTATCCCCGTAACCCTACATATTTACCTTCTGATCCCCCTGACACTAAGAGTTAATTTAACATGGCCAATCCACCTAACCTGCACATCTTTGGACTGTGAGAAGAAACCAGAACACCTGGAAGAAACCCATGCAAACTCCACAATAATAGTCACCAAGGGCTGGAATCAAACCCAGGTCCCTGGCGCTGTGAGGCAGCATTGCTTGCCACTGTGCCACCAGTGTAAGCAGGCAAAGTTCAGAAATGAGAGATGAAGGTAGCTTTTTACAATGGAAGCAGTTAATGAAAGCTACTGCAGCATGATGTACTGTGTGGTGGACAGGACAAATGTTAATCTATACAAATTCAGTGGAGAGAGGAAGTAATGATTATAGAGATAAATGTAGCAGGATTCCTTCCTCAATAACACAACTACACCACTGCCCCAATCATAAATGGACTCAACTTACCATCAATCTAGTATTCATCTTCGATAGGTTTGTAAACAGAAGATATAAGAATTAGAGAATGAAAACTGGAGGTAAACATGTGACAAAATGTAAGCCAGACACCTGCATATAATTTGTTTCCAGTTTGTATTCATAGATAGTATTTTTGATAACCTCCATGGGGTCCATGAGGAATCATTTAATGATTAATTTCCTTGTGGGGCTCATTGAGTACGAGTTCCCCTGGTAACAGGCAGTGGTTGCCCAGTTAGAACTGAAGCTTTTATAAGAAAAGCCCAGGACTGGGCCTGCAGAACTGTGGCCCCAGGCAGTGTATACCATGATATTGGCTTTACTTTGCATTCTGTATTAAACTGCGCTCCTTTCCAATCAGGCTTCCTGAGTCATTACAGTATTTGATGAGAAAAGAATTTAACACCAGCAATAAAGCTGAAAGCCACTTAATACAACCTTATAGTATAAATACGAGAGAAGTCTCATAATGATTAAGATGCTTGTATGTACTGTCTTGCATTATTTTAATTCATGAGATTGAAGTAATACTTCCCCGAAGCACACTCAGTTTGGTGATACTGGTGATGTCTTTCATTACCATCTCTGAGGTTTTAAGTTTATACCTTATGGTATTGTCACATGGCAGGAAAAGAGTGTTACAGGAAATGCATGACTTCTGCATTATGGAGAATGGTGTCATTTTACTGAGGTTACCCAATTACTATACTACTGTACCACTGACCATCTTGAACTGCATTTTAAAATCTTTAATAACTTTATTAGCTTTGTTGCACATAATGGTTTGAATTTTAAGAAAATGAGTGGTTTTATACCAAATTATGCTCTCAATAACTCTATTCTAAATGGATAATCTTGTGCACAAAAAGAAGCATTAAATATTTAATAGGTTCTGCAACAATTACCTTCATCATCTTTTCCAATGAGTACTTCTCATTTCCTCGTTTTCTAACTGCTTTTTCTTCTGCTGTTGCTTGAGCGTTCTTTTGAGCAGCAAGTATTGCACTCTCCCTCTTTTTCTGCAACACTTCCTTACTAACTATTAAACAAAAGTCAATGTGATTGCTCAATGCAAAAACACTAATTATGCCATAATTACTAGATTTAAAATAATAATCACAAACAACACTGCCAGCACATTTCATATAAATTTTCATCCACAGGAATCAACATAAAGCAAAAATTTCTAACCCTTTCCTCACCTTCAACCGTTGAAAGTTGCTCCCACATTCCCAATTCTTTCTTACACAAGGTGAAGATGATAACACCATTGCCAACTTTAGCTGAGCTTTTTGTCTCATCGATAGAAGCAAATAGCACTACCTCGAACAGAAATGGAGGAAAATTCACCTGTTTAAAATAATACATTAAAAATTAAAATCTGGAGGCAAAAGGAGATTTGTAATTCTAAACGATGCAAAGTGAATTCATTTTTAGTTTTATCGAAAACTAAAATCTTGAATGTGTTTTGTAATGAACATGTCAGCAATTTTACTAAATGGCTTGTTGACAGGTAATATTTTAAGGATTCCCCTGCTACCTCATCATACCACTGCATAGTGCTAATGGGCTTTGTAATGCATGGCAATAAAGGTAAATAAATGTGCAACTCTAATAGCTACATTCAAATGTTGGCCTGTGACATGCTATGCGACTTTATATCTTAGATGATTTAACAGTACAAGGACATTTCCACAATAATGTTATTTATTGTATCAACTTCTTTCTAGTGTGCGGTGCAGATCAGATGCAGACTCTAATCTTACAGAAAGGCCATATTTACACACTTCCAAAAACAGAGTAATACCTGTATGAAACCCACAAATGGAGGGGATTTTTTATGCCTAGCTTCATTTTCAGAGTAAATTTAAGTAGTGGTGGTAGAGATGGTGTGGAGCAGACATTTTGTGTAAAATTCTCATTGACTTAACATGATAGCCCACCACAGCAATTTCATAAATGGATACAGTGAAATAATGACTTTCACAGTGAATTCTCCCCAATTGTCATGTTGCCACACACAGGGAATGACAAAATATACATGCTATGCAATACAAGTCATAACCAAAAAACACAAGTAACTTTTCAATATGTACATGTATATAAACCTCAGAGGATTCTGGATTCTCACTGGCCAACTCCACTGCCAGTTTGGACAATGAGATAATGTAATTGAAAGGCATGCAACAACAGAAGTGCGAACCAACTGGTACAATCTGGGATGTTGCTGAATAACTTGAAATTTTGCAGTATTATTTATGACACTGACAGGGCAAACTGCAGATTTATTCCCCTTTTTACAACAGAAATGCTTTAACATCCAGTGGATAGTATGAAATCCAGAAAAATACAAACAAAAACTGCAGAACAAAGATGCTGTGCCACCATTTACATGTAATGTGCAAATTCGAGAGAAACTTCAGAATGCCACATATTATAATTAGAAATTAGAAAATATAGAAATTGAACTGTCTTGTATTTTATGCGTTATGTGATGTACTTTTACAAATAAAATAATTTTTGAGGAATGGTGAATGAAGGATACAGTAAGGAGCCAAATTTGGCTACCAAATAAATCCGTTGGGCTTTAACCTGGTGTTGTGAGACTTCTTACTGTGTTTGCCCCAGTCCAACGCCGGCATCTCCACAGAATGAAGGATATCTAGTGGATGCAATACATTTAAACTTTCAGAAAGTGTTTTTGATAAGATTTCACATTTGAGGTTTTGAACCACTCAAGATGCACACAGGAATAGAAGAAGCTGAGAGCCTGGCACTTCGTAATCTGAGCCAAAGGCAGACACACACACAGCCGGAGCGGGACCCTCACCTTTAAATAATCCTCCGTGCAGAAGATGTCCGCTTTCCCGGCCCTCACCCCCTTCAGCGGCACCGTGATAAACACCTGCCTCTCGGTCTGATCCCAGCTGTAATCCCTGACCAGCAACGGCATCTTCACCGGCGCCCGTTACCAAGGGACGCGCGTGCGGTTGCTAGGGTTAAGTCCTTCCGGGACAGCGGCTTTGGTTCCGGTGTAAAGGGTGGAGAGCTACAATGGATAGCCGTCTCTGAGTGTGTCATGTCCTCATGTTCCAGATCATCTCTACAGCTCAGCACCCCTTACAGTAAAGTTTATACGGTCTATTCCAACAGTGATGGGTTAAAGATGTGTCCAAAGATGTGCGGGTTAGGGGCTAAATTTGCCCCTTAGTGTCCTGAGATGCATAGGTTAGAGGGATTAGTGGGTAAAATATGTAGGGATATGGGGGTAGGGCCTGAATGGGATTGTGGACTGTGCGGACTCGATGGGCCAGATGGCCTCTTTCTGCAGTGTAGGGTTTCTTCGATTTCTATGGTTATGATATGAAATTCAGTGCTGATGAAACTTAGTACAAACTAAAATCAGGGATGTAGGTAGAAGGGCAAAAATATAGACAATGCAACTTGTCCAATATGTCACAATGGAACTCCAGTATTATTATTATTTCAATAGTGTCACAAATGGGCTTACATGAACACTGCAGTGAATTTACTGTGAAAATCCTCTAGTCGCCACACTCCAACACCGGTTCGGGTACATTGAAGGAGAATTTAGCATGGCCAATGCACTTAACCAGCACATCTTTCAGACTCTGGGAGGAAACCAGAGCACCCAGAGGAATCCCACCCAGACACAGGGAGAATGTGCAAACTTCACACAGATAGCAGTGCAAAAACTGTGTGAACATGCAGCCTTTTATTGGAGACAGAACGTTTTTAAAATAATCAGTAAAATGAAGGACTTTGGTACACACAATATCAGCAGCAAGTATTCTCCAGCCAGGTGTAGCACATATCCAACATAAAGTGAAAGCCTCGCCATCCCTCCATTCATTGTCAATAACATTGTAGAAAATGTCCATGATGCAAGCAGAACCTTGTCAAAACCTCACTATACCAATGCCTCCGCCTTGCCTTTTTTTCATATCAGTTACTCCTTGCCAACTTGAATAAGTCTGCAGATCCAAAAACTGTTCCAGCCATTTTGCCGCACTATAATTAAACCTCCTCCAATGGACTTGTGCACATATATAAAACAGATATTTTAATGTTTTATAATTTGATGAGAATTTGAAACTGCAGTAGGAAATTACATTTTCTATACTGTTGACAACAGCCTGGCATTCAGAAGATTCATGATAAACAGTCACAACTCTTGCATTAAAACTGATATCCTGTTGCAAATGGTATAAAAGATATATGTACACCCAGGGAAACTCCTCCTGCAAATATGGTCTGGGCTTTAACACTTCATTATTTTTCAGATGGTCTTTTAAATAAGGCAAGTTTCTTGACACTGAACCGCCATAGAACTTGCGTTATAAAATTGTACAATGAGGGAAGTGGCAGCCAATGGAACCATAAACAGTATGAATATGTATGAGACTGAGGCAGCCAAAATGGGACAGTATTAGGTCTTGTATAAGAATATAACTTCTCAGTAATGAAGCCACTGGGGTGAATTTGAGCCCATACCCTCCATCTGCGGCAATGGTGGTGTGCACCCAAAATCTAGAACACGCAATTCTCATCGGCAAGTTTCCAAGTTCTGATCTTCCAGGCCCTGGAAGATCGGAACTTGGGAATTTGCCGATGCAAATTGCGTGTTCTGAATTTTGAGTGCATGCCGCCATTGCCGCAAATGGAGAGTATGGGCTCAAATTCACCCTAGTGGCTTCACCACCAAAGTGGAGTGAAACATGCTGAGGGACTGCAGAAAGCTCATTTTAATACATTGGCGTGTCATTAGCCAGCAATCTCTTCGGGACTCCCCCCTCACCAGGTAATCAATAGGCACCGATGTGACTTCACACCGGCGCCATTTACAATAGTTCTACATAAACATGAACCTGGTACCTTCACCTCAAAGTGAGATCTTGAGGGTGAGCACTCAGGCAGCCAGCTCCCTCCAGGATGTTCACTGCTCAGGGGGTGTAGATAAATGATACTCAGGGTTGGGGATCCCTCAGTCACCATATCAAGGTGGGGAGTCCACAGAGGTCATTTTCAGGCCTTCCCCTTCATTCTGAGCCACTCTTTTCTTTAAAGGGGTTCTGAAGGCTGGTATACAGGCAGCATTTCCTGTTTCCTCCTTCCTGGGTTCCTGTCCATATCACAGTTGAGGGAGGTCAGAGGGAAAGCATACCAAATCTCTGGCCCCAATCTCATCTGTTATGCAACCAGGAGTTTTGTGCCCTATTCCGTGGTAGGGCAGATTTAATGCTGCGTAGACTGCAGTCATCCCTGGGTGCCAGATTGAAAAGGCGCCCAACATCACTGACCCACCTTTGAAGAAAGAAGACAGAAGTCCTGAAAATTAAGATGGATCTCCAAGACCATTCTGAGGCTGGAAAATGGACCCCCTGAGAAAAAATATGGATCTCCAGGGACATCCTGAGACTGGAAGATAGACCTCCTCAATGACACTGAATCTGGCAGATTCACCTGTAGATCCTTCTCCTGCCCACTGCCACAGTGTTCAAGAATTCAGGATTCTGAACTCTGGAAGCAGTCCCAGGCATTGTTCAGATGACATTAAGGGGAGGGGGTCTGAATGGGTGTGGGGCATAAGGGGAGGTGGGCGTACGCTGACAAAACAAATATTACTTTTAATTTGCTCATAAAATCAAGAGTCAGAGCAAGAAACATGACTGACACAGCCAACCTTTTGAGGTGCCTTTTTGTTTGGAATCCAAACTTCCCTTTCAATCCTGCCAATCCAATTAAATCTGTTATTTCTTCAGCAAACACGAAACAAAAAGTTCCCTTTCCCCCAGACGAGTTGGGTTGCTAAGGAACATGATTAAGCCATGGTTGTTGCAGGCTGTCAGATTGAGATGAAATATTCAGTAAAGATCAAGCACTGAAAACAGCTATTTGATGAGCAGGTTGCAAAAATGCGAAAACTACAAAAATAATTATACAGCAAATACTGTTCTTGAAGCCAGTGGATTTATCAGAAATGATATACTCTTGAATCCTTTGCAAGTCTGGCTCTTTAGTTTCAAAACCATTCATTTTTATATCATACCACATCACAGTACTGGATTAAAGTTTAAAGTTTTAAAATTTATTTTATTAGCATCACAAGTAAGCTTACATTAACACTGCAACGTAGTTATTATGAAAATCACCTAGTTGCCACACTCTGATGCCTGTTTGGGTACAGTGAGGTAGAATTTAGCATGCCCAATATATGTAACCAGCACGTCTTTAGGACTGTGGGAGGAAACCGGAGCACCCAGAGGAAACCTACGCAGGGGCAGGGAGTGCAGACTCTACACAGACAGGGACCCCAGGCTGGGAATTGAACCCAGTCACTGGCACTGTGAGGCAGCAGTGCTAACCACTATTATTATCCAATGGTATTACAAATTCACCAAATCCAATAAATTCAACATTCCTTTAATGATCAACAGCGTTGTTCCCCTTACAGAGTCTTAAGCAATGAATTGTTCAAAAGCCCAACTCGCAAACACACCTGAGACCATCCCATCCACTTATTTGTAAGATTTTGGAGGAATTATCTCACATTTAAAAACTTATCGCTCCATGATCCATTTTAATAACCAACCCCCACAATATTCATGAACAAACAATATTATTAATCCGAGCTCCATCATACTCCAGTCTAAAACTGGTTAAGGGTCTCAGGCTATGATCTCTGAACGGGCACCAGTAGCACAAGTGTGGAGCTTTTTTTCTCCCAATGTTTCACTTCTATTCTGACCCCAGTACCACTAACCTCTGCACAACAAAACAACAGGCAGGATCTTCCCTGCTGGACTCAACCCCATTCTTGGGATGAAATGAAGTCAGGAACCCACAAATGTTGGTGGTTGGGCCCAGAGGGCGATATTTGATGAGATAGCCTCCATAGGATGCCATAGGAGGCCATTCAGCACTGAAAGACCAGAGGTGGCCACTGCTGGAGTGAGTGAGAAACTGTAACGGAAACCTCAACATGGAGGCACCCCTGAAAATTTTTCAATATTTAAAAATAAAATGTGTCCTCAATAGTCCTAAATAACTACCTGCCACTGGCTGGTGGGTAGCACTGGCTCCACAGAAGCATCCTTCCTCAAACTAGGGTGGAGGCAGGAACATGCCAACAGAATGGCAAACCAGTGCTAGCAAAAGATTACAAGCTAGCATGTACTGGTCTCATCTCTGCACACCAATGAAAATTCAACCAAGATCTATTATACACTAATGCTTCATGAGCATTTTCACTTCCAAATCTTAACTAAGACAGACCCTAGCTGAAATTCCATTTGAAATAAGGAGAATAAATGTGATATGCATGGTAGGGTGCCTCTTATATTTAAAACATTTGCATCTCTGCTGTTAGAATGTCACGTGATCTGTTGTGACATAAGAACATAAGAAATAGGAGCAGGAGTAGGCCATCTAGCCCTTCGAGCCTGCCCCGCCATTCAATAAGATCATGGCTGATCTGTCGTGGCTCAGTTCCACTTTCCCACCCTCTCCCCATAACCCTTAATCCCTTCTCTTATCAAAAACCCATCAACCCGCTTCTTAAAAATATTTAGCGAGGCAGCCTCCACCACTTCAACGGGCAGAGAATTCCAGAGATTCACCACCCTTTGAGTGAAGAAGTTCCTCCTCAACTCCGTTCTAAACCGCCTCCCCTTTATCTTGAGGCTGTGCCCCCTAGTCCTACTGTCTTTTTTGAGCGGGAAGAGTCTCTCCACCTCTATCCTATCCATCCCATTCATCATCTTATACGTCTCAATGAGATCTCCCCTCATTCTTCTAAACTCTAACCAGTACAAGCCTAGTTTATTCAGCCTCTCCTCATAGCTCAATCCCCTCAACTCCGGTATCAGCCTAGTAAACCTCCTCTGCACTCCCTCCAGGGCCAAAATATCCTTGCGCAGGTGCGGCGCCCAAAACTGCACACAGTACTCCAGCTGCGGCCTCACCAATGCCCTATACAGCTGCAGCAAGACCTCCCTACTTTTATATTCAATCCCCCTCGCTATGAAGGCCAGCATCCCATTCGCCTTCCTGACCACCTGCTGCACCTGCAAGCTGGGTTTTTGCGATTCATGCACAAGGACCCCGAGGTCCCTCTGCACCGTCGCCTGCTGCAGTTTTTCGCCACGTAAGTAATAGTCCTTCCTACCATTCTTCCTACCAAAGTGGACCACCTCACACTTGCCAACATTAAATTCCATTTGCCATTTCCTGGCCCATTCGCCCAGCCTATCTAGATCCTTCTGCAGACTCTCCACACCCTCCGCACAATTTGCCGTTCCCCCAATCTTGGTATCAGCAGAAGGGATGGTGGGCTTTTGGGACACTTCCATCTTGGACCTTGAACAAGTAACATCTCCTAAATAAACTTGCATTGTTTTTGACTTTAACCCATGAGTGTGGCACCTCATTATTTTTATTTTTGTTGAAATTCCTGACTGGGAATTTCTAACAGAACCAGGCTGTTCAGAAAGTTCCCAAACTCTCTCCATGGTCAGGGCTGAGTTATAGCATCTATTCTGCAGTTATGATGTGCATGGGAATGCTGATGGTAGATTCCTCATTATTCAAGTATGTCCATGACATACATGATTTCATCATCTTCTCTGGGTCATTCCATGCTTCGAGATTCTGAAATTGGATCAGCATGGATGTCCACAGAATTGATAGCTCATGTTGTCATGGTTAGTGCTCGGGGGGCACTTCTGCAGTTCTGTCACCTCTGAT
This sequence comes from Carcharhinus amblyrhynchos, assembly GCF_965287045.1. Classification (NCBI taxonomy): domain Eukaryota; kingdom Metazoa; phylum Chordata; class Chondrichthyes; order Carcharhiniformes; family Carcharhinidae; genus Carcharhinus; species Carcharhinus amblyrhynchos. The sequence continues at coordinate 21,977,560 of NC_137351.1, read as the reverse complement.
ATTCCTCTGGGTACATTGGATGTTGCAAGTTTGGCACTGATGTTTCTTGAAACTCACTGAAACAAATTCCAGTGCTTGCCGCCATGTGTGCTGGTTGGATGCAATGTTTTCCCAAGAGCAGTCAGTAGCCTGCAATGTAGTTTGTGAGGTTTTTTTTTAGGACGTCCTTGTATTATTTGTAGTGGCTCCTTGTATTATTTGTACTGGCTACCTTGATGTAATTGAGACAGCTCCCCATGGCATATCTACTTGGCACTCATCCATGTGGGAGACATGGTCCGCCCATCTAAGCTGAATTTAATATCAGTGCACTTTCTGTACTAAACACTTCAATATGTTTGTAGGTTCTTTTTATTGTATTGATTTGGTTTATTATTGTCACATGTATTGGGATACAGTGAAAAGTATTGTTTCTTGCACACTATATACACTGGATGGCCTACTCCTGCTCCTATTTCTTATGTTCTTATGTTCTTATATAGACAAAACATATTGTTCATAGAGTACATAGGGGAGAAGGAAAGGAGAAAGCAGAATCGTAGAATTGTCATAGAATCTACAGTGCTGAGGGTGGCCATTCAACCCATCCAACCTGCACTGATAACAATCCCACCCACACCCTACCCCCGTAATCCCATGTATTTATCCTCCTAGAACCCTCAAAACTCAGGGGCAATTTAGCATGATCAATCCACCTAACCTGTACATCTTGGAGTGTGAGAGGAAACCAGAGCACCCGGAGGAAACACAATATAATGTTGCAGTTACAAATAGGGAGAGATCAGAGCTTAATGTATGGTAGGTCATTCAAAAGCCTGAAGGCAGCAGGGAAGAAACTATTCTTGAGTTGGTTGGTACCAGATCTCAGACTTTTGTATCTTTTGAAGCACCTCAAGAATGTAATGTGATTTACGTGGACAATTTAAATATCATTGCACCTTCTATGCTGGCCATTTTGAAATGTTCCTTTAGATACTTTATGAATAAACATCTGAGCTGCATTTTCTGGTATTGGTAAATGCCGACGTGTACTGTAGAAAACCACAAGATTCAGAATCCAGAATCCGCAGGATACTTTTATCTCAAGATTCAAGCCCTCTAATGGGACAATCCACATTCCAATGACTGGTAACTCGCTTGGTCAATCAGAACTGAATGCAATTTAAATAAGGTATACTATGAAATGGATCACAATAAAACTTTAAATTCTCTTCGCAACTAACCAGCGGAAGAGAGCTATTCCGAGCTATTAGGTATATTTACATATGATCACTATCACTGCCTAATAACAACAGCCTGATTAGTCATCAGCATTTCTCATTAGCTGTGATCTGTAATGACCTATTTTATCCCGTCATCATTCTTAAGCTAATTACACCAGCGGTTAAGGTTATTCATTCATCGCAATTCACAGATTCACCAGAGACAAGCGCCTCAACAAAGCACAAGATTTAGTACCTTAATTCATCAAGTTTTTACATAAAACCAACTGTCATGCAAAATTAACTGCAAACTCACAAAAGGCAATTAAGGCTGGTGTACTTGTTTTGTGTGTTGAAATCCTTTGCTGATTGCATTTGTCAAATCCCATCCTGCCGGCTGTGTGCCCTCATTGTTCTGCGATAAGTGGCATCATAGAGCACAATGTGCACACTGAACACCAATGTACTTTAAAATTCTGACAGCAAATTTTATCCTTACTCAAATCGTAGCACTCAAAATCTTTTATTTGTAAATTGAATGATAGCATTATTGAAGTTAACTAATCCCTTCCTGCCAAAGAAAATGTACAATGTCCCTGTCAACTTGTAACCACACTCAAACAACACCAAGGAAAATGTTCCAAATTACTTTTTTTTAGGCACAGATGCAATCATTCTGTCACTTGGGACTCTTACCGGACTTCAAGCGCTTTTAGCGAGCTTTAGAATAACTTGGTTTATTCTGGATCGCAGTTAGTCTGTCTGTGTGACAATCTAATTTTTCATTTGCTTATTAAGTTGGCATCAAGAGAGGCTTCAAGGCAGCGCGCATTTGTAGGATCATCAGATTTGGACATTGCCTCTTTTGCTTCAGAATGGTGGTACAGTGGTTAGCACTGCTGCCTCACAGTACTAGGGACCTGGGTTCGATTCTAGCCTTGGGCGATTGTCCGTGTGGAGTTCGCATGTTCTCCCTGAGTCTGTGAATTGCCTCTGGGGGTGCCAGTTTCCTTCAACAGTCCAAAGGTGTGCAGGTTAGGTGGATTGGCCATGCTAAATTGCCCTTGGTGTCCCAAAATGTGTAGAATAGATGGGATTAGTCATGGTAAATGTGTGGATTATAGGATGGGGGAAGAGGGCCTGGAAGAGACATTTTGTCAGAGAATTAGCGCAGATGGGCTTCTTCTGCACTGTAGAGATTTTATGAGTCTGCAGTAGGGTGGTCATATATAGGAAAATACAAATTAGGAGCAGATTTAGGCCACTCAGCCCCTGGAGCCTGCTCCATAGAAATCATAGAATCCCTACAGTGCAGATGGATGCCATTCAGCCCATCGAGTCTGCACTGACCACAATCCCACCCAGTCCGCATCCACACAACCCCATGCATTTTTCCTAGTTAGTCCCCCTGACACTAAGGGGCAATTTAGCATGGCCAATCCACCTTGGACTGCGGGAGGAAACTGGAGCACCTCGAGGAAACCCTGCAGAAATGGGGAGAATGAGCAAACTCCACACAGACAGTGGCCCAAGCCTGGAATCAAACCCGGGTCCCTGGCGCTGTGAGGCAGGAGTGCTAACCACTGTGCCACCATGCCATTCCACCATTCAATAAAATTGTAGCTGATCTGATGGTAACCTCACCCCCACATTCCTGTTTACCCCTGATAACCTTTCACCGCCTTGCTTATCGAGAAGCTATCTAGCTCCACTTTGAAAATATTCGAAGATTCCTTTGAGGAAGAAAGTTCCAGAGCCTCATGGTTTTATAACGGACAGCCCAGCCAGGGTCTCCCATGAGGTTGGCAGTATGGTGAGCGCTTCAGGGATGCTTTGAGGCCCTCCCTAAAACTGTCCTCTTTGGAGTCTCTGTTGTGACTGAGCTCCCAGTGGAATAACTGTCTCTTATGTGTGTCCTTTATGACACTCTCATCCTGCGTCAGTACATCATGCAGGCCCAGTGATGCACACAGCACACTGCTCTTGACCGAGTATCTGCTACAAAGTTTGAGGAGAGAGTGTGAGTGACACGGCAGCAGCCTGGTAAGAACCAATTAAAAACATCACTCAACATTTGATTAATTTTTTTTAGCCCCCCCGATGGTCATTAAAAGCCACACATGTACAAGCTCCCCTAGTTTAGTTCACACTAAAACATGGGGTATGGGGGTTTAGTTCTCCCCCCTCCCCAGAGGATAATCAGTGGCAAGTATTCACAGTGGCAAAGTGCCATAAACATTTATACCACAGCGAGAAGGCAGGCCCTGAGCCTACCTCAGTTGAAAGGGGAATCGATCTCCATGCTGTTGGCATTAATTTGATTCATACACTAGCTGCTTAGCCAACTGAGCTAACCAGCCCTCACTGCGTTATGTGCAGAATTTACATTTAAAAAAATGTGTATTTTCTCTGATTGTGGAGTTGTCAACCTTTCAGCGATGGAGGTTCTCCTGTTGATCATGTTGCCTTGGGAGTTCTCCATTAAATGGAAATCCCAGTAGCTGTCACTTAATTGGTCACCTTCTCAAAAATTGCACCCTGGGACCAGTCCCAGCCTGGCATTTATAGATTCCCAATGCTGGGATCTCCATCTGAAAGCACAAGTTCAACCCACTGAAATCATTGACCTAAAATGGTAACAAGCAATTTGCAGCCAGCATTAAGGACAGGGAAAGATTGCTTCTGTAACTACAACAAGGCGAAGCATCTCTCCCTCTTTCTGTATCAGTGAAATCAATACTTGAAACATTGTCCTCCTCATTGCCTACATTTCTTAAAGTACTTCAGATATTTCCAGAGCAATTAAAGTAAAGTTTATTTATTAGTCACAAGTAAGGCTTACATTAATGCTGCAATGAAGTTACTCTGAAATGTCTCCTAGTTGCCACATTCCAATGTTTGTTCAGGTCAATGCATCTAACCAGCATGTCTTTCAGACTGTGGGAGCAAACCAGAGCACTTGGAGGAAATCCATGCAGACACAGGGAGAACATGCAAACTCCAAGCCAGGAATTGAACCCAGGTCCCTAGTACTGCAAGGCAGCAGTGCTAACCACTGTGCCACCGTGTCACCCAATTAGCTTTCTTATACAGATGAAATAATTCTGCATTCAACAAATCCTAACCTGTGAGTTATGTGAATTACTTGATCATAGTTTTCTCAATCCCCTCTATGTTGAGAGGTTCAAATAACTGTGTCCCCTGTTCCTTTACTAATTGGGGTGGCTCATTGTGTTAAGGAATGCATTGAGTGTTGCAGGCTCCAGGAAAGATTGCAGGGATGTATTTTTTTGCATAGAAAACCACAAATACTTGATTAATATTCACTTCGCTGATCAGAATTCATTTCTGGCCCTCTTGAATTATGCATTTGTGACAAAGTTGCTGTACAGCGTAGCAATTATTTTCTTCCAGTTAACAATGATTGTCAGTGCGACTTCTAAAAAAATTAGCACTTAAAGGTTTGCCACTGTTTCACACGTTGTGATTTGCTCTCAGTGGGCAAGATTTTTCTATAATTTTGTAAATCAAAAACGGGAAAAGATTAAGTTAAAGAAGGGAATGCCAGAATGCCTGTACTTTTACTGAAGTTTGGAAGGCCAATTTTGAAGTAATCAAACCATTTAGCAACACCATATACAATTATAGATATATTTTGATTTGATTTATTATTGACACATGTGTACAGTCAAAAGTATTGTTTCTTGCGCACTATACAGACAAAGCAAACTGTTCATAGAGAAGGAAACAAGGGAGTGAAGAATGTAGTGTTGCCATCACAGTTATGGTGTAGCTAGTGTGCTAGGGTGTATATTAGATGAAGATGGAAATACACATATTAATTTGCAATTCTCTATTCAATATTGAAATTGCAAGCCCAAAAACAATTCTGGAAAAGAACGAAAATACCAATATTTTGGCCATTTAATGAAAACTGAAAAACTACTGCCATCTCTTCTAGGCTGCAAAATGAAGGACAGCAGAAAGAGGTGTATATTTGGAAAACAGACATCACAAAGGAGGAAGTTTTCCCATCCCGCCTGCCACGGGAATGGTAGTGGGTGGGGGGGCAGACAATGTAAAGGTCCGTTGACCTCGGGTGGGATTTTCTGGAGTGTGGCTGGAGAATCCTGCCCAGAGTGTTTCTAGATGATATGCGGTGAATGTGTGAGGATGACTAAAGATAGATGAATCTGACATACTGTGACACAGATCCCCGGGTGGGAGTAGTTACAAGCAGCCGCAATTTACTGAATTCAATCCTTATTCTAAAATTCCACCCAACAGATTCATAAATCACGACTGGCTCAGTTGATTTACTCCTGCCTCTGAGGCAGAATGGTGTTCATAGAAACATAGAATTCTCACAGCACAGAAGAGACCATTCGGAGCATCGAGCCTGCTTCAACTCTCTGATAGAGAATCTCACCCATGTCCTCTTAACTACCCTATCTCCATAAGCATACACACATATACACATTCACAGATACTGGTGACTGCAGCAAAACGGGGGAAGAGAAAAGGAGTGTATGTGTGTGTGTTGGGGGGAGAAGTGGGGGAGTGGTGTTGGGAAGTGGGGCTGCTGAGTGAGTAAATGGGTTCAGGACATTAGGAAGAAGGAATATGTATGTGTATTTGTGTGTATGTATGTGCATGTATGTGATTATTTATGTGAGTGTATGTGTGTATAATGTGCATGTATGTGTATGTTTGCATGTGTATGTATATGTGTGTGTGCGCACGTGTATGTATGTGTGTATGCATGTGCATATATATGTGCATGTATGTTTGTGCATATGTTGGTTATATGTGTGTGTCTGTGGGTGTGTGTGGTGGGGAGGAGAGGGGCTAATTACACTTTGTGTGGTTTGATGGGGACAGGCAAGTGACTTCACTGAGTTCTCTGTCACCAAAGTAAACTTTGTTAACCTGCATGAGTACATCAGTACTTTTCACAAGTACTTTAAAAACACACATTTTCATTTTTGTTTAATATGTGTTGATAATAAACAAACTTTAATAATTATCTACAGAATGATATCATACTACTTTAATGCTGTTGTGTTTTTTCTTCTGGGGTCATGTTAATTTTCAAATGTTAAAATGGAGTCACAGCAGCAACTCTAATTCCTACTCTTGGATTTGCAGCAACTGGAAAGGGACAGAATGATTGGTATGATTTGTGCATCTTGAGTTTCTAAATCTGGTGCAAATTGTTTGTTTGCCATAATTAGGAGTTGAGGAAGTGTTTTAAAGCACCCAACTTCTCCTCCGAACAACAACAATGTTGGAATGTCAAAAGAGAGGTGAAAGTAACTGCCCTTGTAACCAAAGCAATGTTTAACCATTGGACAAGGCAGCTGAAGCAAAGCTGAGGACATGCACAGATCTTTTGTGAGATAAACATCATCCAAAATAATGAAAAAAGTTTTTTATAAAGTTTATGTATTAGTGTCACAATTAGGTTTACATTAACACTGCAATGAAGTTACAGTGAAAATCCCGGCGTCGCCACACTCTGGTGCCCGTTCGGGTATACTGAGGGAGAATTTAGCATGGCCAATGCACCTAACCAGCACATCTTTTGGAATGTGGGAGAAAACTGGAGCACCCAGAGGAAACCCATGCAGACATGTGGAGAACATGCAGACTCCATCCAAACTGGGAGTCAAACTGGAGTCTGTGACACGGCCCAGACAGAATCATAGAAACTTTACAGTGCAGAAAGAGGCCATCCGGCCCACTGACTCTGCACCAACTCTCCGAAAGAGCATCCCATTCAGGCTGTCTCCTCTCTGTAACCCCGTGCATTTACCATGGCCAATCCACCTAACCTGCACATCTTTGGAGTGTGGGAGGAAACTGGAGCACCCGGAGGAAACCCACGCAGGCACGGTGGGGGGATATGTACAAAATCCATGCTTGAGCATTGCTGTAACACTTTCAGAGTTGGAAAGCTGCAGAAGTTCTGTAAAAGCAAATTTGGTGCAAATTGTTCTGCAGAAGGGTCATTTAGACAGAAACACTAACTCTGTTTCTCTACACAGATGCTGCCAGACCTGCTGAGTTTATCCGGTGTTCTGTTTTTATTGTAGCAATCCTATATTGGGAAATCTGTGCTGCCAATGGACCCTAAGGATCTGTCTCTGTCTCAAACAACACACATGAAATGAATTCAATCTGCATTCCTGCTTCAGGTACACATTCCCAGTTTCAGCAGAATACAGCAATTACTTGCGCACAGGCAGCATGATTATTAATCAGCTGGCAATTGAGTGTTTAGGGTTTTTTTCAGGATTTTTTTTGGATCTTTCTAAATGATATGGCAGCACTACCAAATCAACTGATGTCACATCATCAAGTTTCACTTCACTTTTATTGTTGACCCCAGCTAGCAGATTTATTTACCTTTTCTCAATGGAGCGTTGTTTCGATGTCTTCTAGCTGAGCACCTTGAGTCACTGACTTTTGTAAGTTGATTGTGACCCTAAATTCCTCTGCCACAGTTGAAAAGCTGCCTAGGCCTCAGGCCTACTCTGAATGTGCCACCTAAGCTGCATTATCGGCAAACTGGAGTTCACACGTCAGACTGTGTCTTCACTGTGGGCCTCTGCCCTTAGCCTGAACAGGCAGAACTGTCCACCTATCACACTGTTCAGGGAGATAAACATTGAATCTACCACATAGAAACAGACCAATCAGCCCATCTGGGCTACACCAGTGTTTAAATTCCATTCTTTGTAATTATCACTTCCTTTCATCTACCATACAATCAAAAATTCTGAAACAGTCAGTGTGGGTGCAGTATTGATGGGCTGAAAGGACTCCTCTGCCCTGCATGATTCTATGATTTGATGTTACCACTGGTCTGAAGAAATCACTTCGATATAAACAGAATCTAATCAAAGCAGTCAAACAATTTGGATGACATATTTCAAGGGGCCAGCATCATGGACTAAAATTGATAGCAGAATTATTAATTCCTTCTAACATGAACTGCAGCAGTAAGGACTGCAACAGAACAGTAGTGTGAAAGTGTAGGGACTGGCAGTATAGCAGCGTTCCTTTATAGGAGTGTAACAGTGTGCTAATGTGACATTACAATGTGGGAAAATTAATCTACAGAATGTAATGGAGTCAAGCAGTATATGAGTGTGACAGTACAGGAAATGAGGTCCAATATTTAAAAGAATACCACCCTCTGCTCCATCTCAGACAGCCCGATCACTTCTCTTGACTCCAATACCTACCTCCATGATCCGAAATCCCATATATGTCCCACCATCTATGTGCAGCAGTTAAATTTATCCTGAAGATTATTGAGCCAAGTGTAGGTAGATGGTCACAGTGGTAGAGTGGTTAGCACTGCTGCCTCACAGCACCAGGAACCTGAGTTTAATTCTGGCATCAGTTCACTGTCTGTGTGGAATTTGCATGTTCTCCCTGTGACCCAAGCCAGGAATTGAACCCAGGTCCCTAGTGCTATGAGGCAGCAGTGCTAACCACTATATCACCCCAATTTTTGGGATAATGTAATGGGGCATGAAAAGGAGGTAGCACATTCCCCTACGGATCACACACAATCTATTCTTATCACTGGCAGCAGCTCTGCAAATCCGCTCATTTTCGGAAGTTTGACTGTTATAATTCTGCTGATAGCCTGTAGAGGTCAGTACTGCACTTTGAGTCTTTAACCCAGTCTCTGGCACTCAGAATCCGACAGTGCAGAAGGAGGCCATTCGGCCCATTGACTTGTGGAAACCCATTCAGCATAGCCCAAACCAAACTCTTCAAGAAACATGCAGAAGTAGAGTTTTCATTTTCCTGCATTTCACTCAGACTTTTCCTCTACTTGCCCAGGATTTCACATTCCTAAGAATGAGCATTGACTGGAGTTTGACCAGCTGAAGGGCAGCATGGTGGCACAGTGGTTAACACTGCTGCCTCACAGTGCCAAGGGTCCAATCCAGCCTTGGGTAACCATCCGTGCGGAGTCTGCATGTTCTCCCCATGTCTGCATGGGTTTCCTCCGGGTACTCCGGTGTCCTCCCACAGCCCGAAAGACGTGCTGGTTAGATGCATTGGCCATCCTAAACTCTCCCTCTGTACCCAAAGAGGTGCCCGACTGTGGTGACTAGGGGATTTTCACAGTAATTTCACTGCAGTATTAATGTAAGCCTACTTGTGAATAATAAATAAATGTTAAAACTTGAAGGGCTGAATGGCCTCCTTTAGCACTGTAGGGACTCTATGAATCTTAAGCCCTGCATCTTACCTGCCCAGCACAATGGTGAGTTTTCCACTGCTTGCTTCCTCGATTAAGGCGATGGTTTAGAAAAAACTGATCCCATAGCTGAGTCTCTCCAGACACATTCAGTCAGACACATTGATGGGTAACCCTATAGTTGTGGTTTGGTCTGGTTTCCCCAGAGGGGAGGAGCTCCAAATTCAGATAAAACTCCTGGGGACCAGTTCGTGAAACACTGAAAGCAGGAAATTGAAAACAAGAGCTAAGATGCTTGTGAGTTTATTAATTAAGGAGAGACTAGACAGAGTTATGGGTAGAGAGCTGGTCATATCAAGACCCCGTTTGCAGGCCTCAGCGCATCAGCGATAGGCAAACAATTCCAGTTCAGTTAAATAAAGGGTGAAATTCTAAGGAGAGATTCCCCAAACTGGGCCAGTATTCCCTGGAGCAGAGAAGGTTAAGGAGTGAAATGATTGAAGTTTTGAAGATATTGAGGGAAACAGATAGAGTCAAAAGAAACTATTTCCACAGTGGTGTCCAGCGCAAGGAGGAATAGACTAAAACTCAGAGGCAGAACTTCCAGGGGTGAAATTAGGAAAGATTTTTACACAAAGTGTGGCAGAAATTCAGAACGCTCTTCCTCACTTAGGATCCCATGAGTAACTTTGATCGAGGCTGTCTTAATCCTGTTGGTGGATTAAGAAACAAGGCTGCAGGGAGCTGAACGGGACGGGTTGGCTGAGCTACAACAAGGTGTTCAAAGGCCCTGGAGAGAAATGTTGGGTTAGAGGTAGCGGAGAAGTTGGCTAAAATAAAAAGGCAAAGGGAGGGGCTTCTGGAAAGGATGGAAAAGAGAAGAATTTTGGGATATTGGCATAAATTAGGCAAATAACTCCATTGCAACTGGATGCAGTTCCTCCCCTTGACTGTAGATAATTAATTGAAATATTAGTAAGAGTGTAGGGACAGAATTGACCTTCATGATAAATTTAATGGTTTGAATCCCTTCTGCTGTCAATGTTGCTGCTGTAACAGAAAGAGTAGAGATAGTTTACTTATTGTTTGTGCCTTTGTTAAAATCTAGCTGTTTATATTAACCTGCAGCAACAGCCTAGCCAATGCCTGATGTCTGATAACCTGCTGCCAATGTTATCCAAAGACCCCGGAACAGCATCTTCACTTCCTTTTGAACCTGCCTGAAGCATCAGAACCAAATTCATGTCCTCCTCTTGTGACTTTCCTTGTGCTGAATTAAAGTTTATTTATTAGTCACAAGTACACTTACATTAACACCGCAATGAAGTTACTGTGAAAATCTCCTAGTCGTCACACTCCGGCGCCTGTTTGGGTACACTGAGGGGGAAATTTAGCATGGCCAATGCACCTAACCAGCACGTCTTTCAGACTGTAGGAGGAAATCAGAACGCCTGGAGGAAACCCACGCAGACGTGGGGAGAATGTGCAAACTCCACACAGACAGTGACCCAAGCCAGGATTCGAACCCAGGTCCCTGGGACCATGCCACCTACGGATTTAGTTACTTGTCTCATTCATGCCAAAATCTCAAATTCCTCTTTTCTTGTCTTCCCCTTTCTCCAAACCCAACATTTCTTCCCCAGAGTCTTTGATCATTTGGAGGAAAGCAAAAAGCCTCATTACCTAATTAGTCAGCCTTTCTCATTTTCAACATTTTTAAATTTGACAATGTTCCAAGAAAATGATGAAAAAAAAGCAAGTTTTTAATGTCCCAATGGTTTTTCTCCAGGGTAGATTAATCTTCAACTTGTGGGGGCTCCAGGCCAATCCTGGAGAGTTAGCAACCTTATCTGCCATATACCAGAGCTGAGAATAACCCCTTAACACAGTGCGTAGACCAGAAACTGGAGTCTTCATTTCCATTAGGTTTAAAAAAGAGACTTTCAATTATACAGCATCTTCTCACCTCTCTCAGAGATATCCAGGGTGGCACCGGGGTTAGCACTGCTGCCTCACAGTGCCAGGGACCCCAGGTTCGATTCCTGTCTTAGGTCACTGTCTGTGCAGACTCTACATGTTCTCCCCGTATCTGGATGGGTTTTGTCCAGGTGCTCCGGTTTCCTCCCTCAGTCCAAAACACATGCTGGTTAGTTGCATTGGCCACGCTAAATACTCCCTCAGTGTATTCGAACAGGCGCCAGATGTGGCGATTAGGAGATTTGCACATTAACTTCATTGCAGTGTTAATGTAAGGCTACTTGTGACTAATAAATAAATAAACTAAATAATAAAATAAACAAATTGCTTTGAAATACAAGGTAGAAAATCTTTTGTGCAAAATGAATAAAGCGTTGAATGTAAATGAAGATTGAAAGTGTGGATTGTCTTATAGGTTAACTATTTTGGAGATGAAAAGGAGCTTTGTTAAACATGCACAACTGCCAAGCATTCCAGAGATTATGAGTTCAATACTAGTTATCAGGATTGAGTTGATACAAGGCTCACTTCCAGTGAAGAGATAACAGGGATATATAAACGGTGCCGTCATTGTTATTGATGCACTGAAAGAAAGCATTCTTTTTAAGAGATTAACAGTCTGATTGTCTTCTACGATCTTTTGAAGAGGTCATCGTTGAACTGAAGTGAAAGTCCACAGAAGGGAAATTATATTTCACATGGAAACGGAATCTACAGCTGGACTCGCAGCTCACTCCCTACTGCACCCACTTTCATTACCAACAGTTGGGCACCGTCACAGACAGGGAGAAGGTTCGTTATCAGACGAGAGATGATCAACACACGGCATCCCTGGGCACAGGCAGATCCCAAAGCCAGAACAAACCATCAGCGACCCCAGCCTCATACCCAATTCAAACTCACAAGCACAGAAAGGTGAAATGGAGTCCTGAGAACATCCAGCCTCAGCGCAGGGACACGAAGGATTTGTCAGTCACATTGAAAGTACTTTTCCTCAAGGACGTTTGATGTTAAAACAATGGAAAATTGGTCATCGATCATAGAATCCCTGCAGTGCTGAAAGAGGCCACTCAGCCCATCGAATCAGCACTGACCACAATCCCACCTAGCCTGTAACCCCACTTATTTACCCTACTAATCCCCCTGACATTCAGGTCAATTTAGCATGGCCAATCCACCTAACCCGCACATCTTTGGAATGTGGGAGCACCCGGAGAAAACCCACGCAGACATGGGGAGAACATGCAAACTCCAAACAGACAGTGACCCGAGACTGGAATCAAACCCTTGCGCTGTGAGGCAGCAGTGCTAATCACTGTGCCACCACAGTTGTCCTATTAACTAACATCTTGCCCTGGGTCCTGGAGAACTAATTTGTGGATAGTTCCCTGAATCACTGCAAGCCAGTAATGCGCTCCAAAAACTGCTCAGGGAATTTTTTTTTCATTTGGATTACAACACTCAGATTACCGTCATTTACATAACATCTGCCTGCTTGAGTTGTCAGCATAAGCATCAGCAATATGATTAAAACTGCTGCCTCACAGCGCTGGGGACCCGGGTTCGATTCCCGGTTGGGTGTCTGTGCAGAATCTGCATGTTCTCCCAGTGTCTGCATGGGTTTCCTCCGGGTGCTCCGGTTTCCTCCCACAGTCCAAAGACATGCAGTTAGCTGCATTGGCCATGCTAAATTTTTCCTCAGTGTACCTAAACAGGCGCCAGAGAATGGCAACTAGGGGATTTTCACAGTAACTTCATTGCAGTGTTGATGTAAGCCTACCTTGACAATAATACATAACGCTCTCTCCATGTCTGCGTGGGTTTCCTCTGGGTGCTCCAGTTTCCTCCCACAGTCCAAAGAGGTGTGGGTTAGATGAAGGGATTAGGCCATGCTAAATTGCCCCTTAGTATCAGGGGCACGAGCTAGGGTAAATGCATGATGTTGTGGGGATAGGGCCTGGGTGGGATTGTAGTCGGTGCAGACTTGATGGGCCAAATGGCCTAATTCCGCACTGTAGGGATTGTATGAGATAAATCACGATATACACTCATCAAATATAATGTCAGAGTAAATCAGGAATTTTTTTAAGAATTGCAAAGAGCAAAAAGCCAGGATTAGGTTGGTGTTGAGGTGAAAATGTAAACTGGCTGCAGCTACTGGTTGTCCCTGCCACACTGGGAGCTTATCCTACTTGGGTGGGATGGCTGGAGTGTAGCCTGTACCACACCAAGAGGAAATAACTGTGGACGGACATCCCCCCCACCCCCCAACTCACAATCAATCAGAGAAATTTCCACAGTCTATTGTGTGTCTAGTCCCACACTATCATCACACAGCGAGTAGGCCTCAGTCTGTCTGAATGCAGGGGTCAGTCCAACCAGCAGGGTCAAAAGCTTTGTTGAAACGCACAGCTGTACAATCAGATTTGTTCCAAATTCGCAGCTGTTTACAATCAAAATGCCCCTTGAAAATTGTAGAAATTAGCTTCTGATGTGAGCTTCGAGTCAAAACTTTCCACCTCCTGTCGGTGGCTTTTAAACAGCTCGGCAAGTTGATTGGATTGAAATCACCATTCTCCTTTTACTCTGTAGCTCTGTCGGCCGGGGCAGGGGTGTGTGTGTATGTGTGTGACTGCAGTAATGTGATACTGTCTGCTGGCAAACAGGGAGAGCTGAGTAAACAGTACCTGGCTCGGGACTCCATTAACATGGCACCTGATCCATCGTCAGTGCCTTCTTTGTACGGGCTCAGCCCTCGGAGTTGCGAGATGGCAAGGGTCCGCGACGGGCTAAACTGAACGGAAACGCAGCTGCTCTGACAAAGCATGGGGCAGGAATCTGCTACTTACAGGACACAGCTCTTTATGTTCCAGTCAAATCCACAAATGCTTCCAGATCTTTGAAAAACATCCAACACAATTTTCGCGGCAGTGACCAGCTCCAGAACCATGCCTCTGAATAACAAAGAGTGAAATTAAAAAAGACACTAAAGCTTTCTCTGACTAATATCCCTAAATTCATTTCTACTTACTTGTGACACTAATTATAAAAACTTTTCTCTGAAGGAGATATACAATCACAGATTCATATCTGGATTTTTGCTACTGCACAGTTAATGCAGTCAGAACTTCAAATCTCTCAAGTGCTTGTGCCATAGAGTTATTTTGAATTATTTGAACGGGTGGTTTTCTAGACAAATGAAATAGAAACCAGACAATAACTGAACAGAGAGCTGCAATAGAGAGAGAGCAGGCGGAGCACATGTTATATTGCAGAGTGACTAATGCAAATGTGCAAAGCAAATTGGTGTCACTGAACATCTTCCGTGCAACTTTCTCATCGCCCAGTGAAATGGATGCGTGCTGCATTGTGTGAGTAGCTTTAATGCAGGGTGAAATCAAATCTCAGGGGGAAGGGGGCTGCTCCAGGCAATAATCTGCCTGGTTTTAGTTGATGTTAGTATCTAGTCTGACCACATGGTTGAACTAGAATTATCCTCCAATCTGATGGCAATCAAAATATTTTTTATTTATTTGTTCATGGGATATGGGCATCACTGGCTGAGCCAGCATTTATTACCCATCCCTGAGGGCATTTAAGAATCAACCACATTGCTGTGGGTCCAGAGACACAAGTAGGCCAGACCAGGTAAAGACAGCAGATTTCCTTCCCTAAAGGATATTAATGAACCAGGTGAGTATTTTTCCCAACAATTGGCAATGGCTTCATGGTCATCAGATTTTTATTGAATTCAAATTTCACCATCAGCTGTGGTGGGATTCGAACCCAGGGAAGTATCCTATGTCGCTGGATTACTAGTCCAGTGACAGTAGCATTACACTACTGCCTCCCCAATACTTGTCTGATGAGACAACTACAATAAAACTTGCATTTCTGTTGTATTTTTGGTATTAGGAACATACAGACACAATGACCCATGAGAAAGTTCTGCGTTTGGCTAACAACCCACCACCTGACCAGAACACTGAATATGTACACGGAGATTGTAAATACCGGGGCTACACAATATGTACACGGAGATTGTAAATACCGAGGCTACACAATATGTACACGGAGATTGTAAATACCGAGGCTACACAATATGTACACGGAGATTGTAAATACCGAGGCTACACAATATGTACACGGAGATTGTAAATACCGGGGCTACACAATATGTACACGGAGATTGTAAATACCGAGGCTACACAATATGTACACGGAGATTGTAAATACCGAGGCTACACAATATGTACACGGAGATTGTAAATACCGAGGCTACACAATATGTGCACGGAGATTGTAAATACCGAGGCTACACAATATGTACACAGAGATTGTAAATACCGAGGCTACACATTATGTACACGGAGATTGTAAATACCGAGGCTACACAATATGTACACGGAGATTGTAAATACCGAGGCTACACAATATGTACACGGAGATTGTAAATACCGAGGCTACACAATATGTACACGGAGATTGTAAATACCGGGGCTACACAATATGTACACGGAGATTGTAAATACCGAGGCTACACAATATGTACACGGAGATTGTAAATACCGGGGCTACACAATATGTACACGGAGATTGTAAATACCGAGGCTACACAATATGTACACGGAGATTGTAAATACCGGGGCTACACAATATGTACACGGAGATTGTAAATACCGGGGCTACACAATATGTACACGGAGATTGTAAATACCGAGGCTACACAATATGTACACGGAGATTGTAAATACCAAGACTAAATAATATGTACACGGAGATTGTAAATGATGATCTGGCAGCAGCATTTCTAATAGCAGTAGAGGATTTTTTTGAATAATTTACAAGTTGCTCAAGTCCACATTTTCCTCCTCATTTGGGGCTGATTAAGTGATTGGCCCCTGCAAGCACAGCCTGAGGACGGGCCACAGCACTGTTGTTTCAGAAGCAGGATTTGGGTCACTGTTACAACAGAGAACTGTTCTCATTGGACTGAACATCAAAAAGGGAAAGGGGGCTGAATGTGGAGCCTGATGTGAGCCCGAAGCTCATTCTCCACTTTGGAATCAGACATCAGAAGGGCAGCACGGTAGCACAGTGGTTAGCACTGCTGCTTCACAGCTCCAGGGACCTGGGTTCAATTCCCGGCTTGGGTCACTGTCTGTGTGGAGTTTGCACATTCTCCCCGTGTCCGTATGGATTTCCTCCGGGTGCTTCGGTTCCTTCCCACAGCCTAAAGATGTGCGGGTTAGGTTGGTTGGCCATGCTAAAATTGCCCCTTAGTGTCCTGAGATGTGTATGTTGGTGGGATTAGTGAGCGGATATGGAGGAAGGGCCTGGGTGGGATTGTGGTTGGTGCACACTCAATGGGCCAGATGGCCTCTCTCTGCACTGCAGGGATTCTATGATCATCCCACTGGCATCAAATCAAAAGCAGCACCATTCTTTCCATTAAAGCTGATAATGTTGTCAGTAAGGGTTAAGTGGCTCGGGCAGGGTCAGTTGCTGCTCTGTGAAGTTCTTCGGCCCCACCTGAGCGGCCCATGAACAAAGATGTTTGCATTAGGGGACAGATTTGGAGGTAACGCTTCACCCCTGCCATTCCTCCCCTCCCCCACTTCCTCCACCCTGTAAAGAATTGAAAACTGCCCTTTTAGGGGAGTCTGGATGTCTCCTGAAGTTTCTACATTGCTCGCGCTGCAGTGACTATGAAATTACTTTAATCATTCCGAGTGACTCATAAACTCAAGTGTGTTGAACACACTGTGAACAAGGCTGAGAAAGCAGACTGATATCACAGCAGTAAAAAACCATCCCAAGGATTGAGACACCCAGTTCAAGCTACAGTCACAATGATATTTTCATTTTAACCCTTCCAAAATGGTAAGCTGTTAATCTAAATGAGATCTCTGTACACAGTGATGAAGAAGTGGAGGACAGCCCTCCCCAGTGTCCTGGCTATTACCAATCCCTCAATTAACATGACAAAAAGACAAGACCTGCCTGTTGTCACATTGCTGTTTGCGGGAAAGTTTAAACTTTAAGTTTATTTATTAGTGTCATAGTAGGATTACATTAACACAGCAATAAAGTTACTGTGAAAATCCCCTAGTGGCCATACTCTGGCGCTTGTTCGGATACACTGAGGGAGAATTTAGCGTGGCCAATGCACCCTTACCAGCATGTCTTTCAGACTGTGGGAGGAAACCGGAGCACCCAGAGGAAACCCATACAGACAAGTGGAGAATGTACAAACTTCACACAGACGGTGACCCAAGCCAGGAATCGAGCCCAAGTCCCTGGTGCTGTGAGGCAACGGTGCAAACCATTGTGCCACTGTGTCGCCCCAGCTCACCACCACCAAGGGCAATTAGGGATAGGCACTAAATACTTGCCTCGCCAACAATGTCCATGTCCCACAAATGAATTGAAATAAAATGTGAGGGAAGGAGAATGTGAGTTGTTACCTGATCGAGGTACTTCATAGAATCAGAGAATCCCTACAGTGCAAAGGAGGCCATTTGGCCCTTCAAGTCCACACCAACTCTTACCCAGGCTTACCCTGTAACCCCACTTATTTCCCTGGCTAATCCACTAACCTAACATCTTTGGGCACTAAGGGGAAATATAGCACGGCCAATCCACCTAACTTAGATAACAAAAGAGTTTAATAGGGTGGGTACAGAGGATCGTGGGGCATCTGGAGCCACAAATGCAAGAAAGTCATTAATACAACCAAAAAAGAATTAATGAAAAATATCTGCATGAAGAATTATTTGTGAAATAGGAGGAAAAAGTCATATGTTGAAAGGGCTAGGATGGAAGAAAGGAGTGTGGGGTAGTTCCATGAATTAGAGATAACACAAAAGCAGTTAATAAAAAGGACATTTGTGATGATTTCTTAACTTTATGCGTAAGGGCAGTAAGTACAAAAGTTAGGAAAGGGTGGTGAATTTTTGCAGGACCATTATTTGTTTCATGTTTATATTTATTTATTGCTCACAAGTAGGCTTACATTAACACTGCAATGAAGTTACTGTGAAAATTCTCTAGTCACCATACTCTGGTGCTTGTTTGGTTACACTGAGGGAGAATTTAGCGTGGCCAATGCACCTAACCAACACGTCTTTCAGACTGTGGGAGGAAACCGGAGCACCCGGAGGAAACCCACGCAGAGGGTGCAAACTCTGCACGGATCATGACCCAAGCCAGGAATCGAATCTGGGTCCCTGGCGCCGTGACCGTTAAGTGCTTTGGGACACCCTGCACTAGTGAAAAGTTTTACACAAATCAAGTCTTCCTCTTTCCTTTCAGATCCTTCATATGTTGCACGTTGGGAGTGCAATTGTGTAACACTGCCAGTTGTGGTAGGCCTTGCGTATCTTAAAATTGTGTGAAATTTAAAATGATTTACCTGGAAATCCTCTAAAAGGAAACCAAAATACAATTACCAACTCACTTAAATTGAAGCTAAACTGCTGTGTAAAGGAACTGAATCAGATGCTGGTGACTACACACGCTCAGACATTCACGCTTTTGCAGAGTAGCTTCCATGGCAATGACCCATCACAGCAGGACGTTTGGCCGTTGCGATGGAAATCATTATTAGTCAATCAGAAAATTAATATTAGCCAGTCTCAATGAATGGGCATGTTCCGACTGTTCTCTCACACAATGCCTGCAGAGTAAATACGTGGCTTCACTATTATTGTTGGGCTCAGTTGCAAACAGAGATGTATAAAACAGAGCGAGTTGGTTGCCGAGGGGGCCGGGGATGGTGTGTGACTGAAAACATTACACTTAGGCGTAAGGCGAATATTTATTACCACCCAGTGAAGGACTGGCATGATCTTCGAACCCAGGTTCTGAAGAAACAATCGCGATGATGGGCATCGGCCTGTACAAAATAACACATTCATCCTTTTAAAGGGGCACAGCTACTTACATGCTGAGCTTAATGTCTACATTCAATCCCTGTTACTCATTCCTGCATAAAATTACTATCCTATTGTGCATTCTGTAGCTCCTCCAGCAAGAAGTTTGCTGTGCAGAATGATGAGCTGATTCGCTGCTCGAATCCTTAAAACACACACTGTTTGCCTCCTTCATTTTGGATTTTATCTGACGATCCTATTCTCCTTATCCTTACTATTGTCTTAATTTTCAGAACCAGCCTCTATCTTAAATGATGAGGATTTCTCCGAATTAATATGAACCATTTCACAGCACTTGGTCAGGACATGCCAGTCAATGTTTCTCATGATCTCAGAATGGTTGTGGTGATGGTCCTGTCCTGTTCCTTTCTTTATCTTTTCACATCGTACTCAAATGACTGCTATATAGTCATCCACAATCGCAGAATTCTTACATCACATGAGGCCATTTGGCCCATCACATCTATATCAGCTCTCCAATTTAGCATTAGTGCTATTCCCCTGCCTTTCCCTGTAGCCCTCCACATTGTTTCTATTTCCAAAGATATGTGAGTAAGGTTAATTGGCCATGATGATTTGTCCTTTAGTATCGGGGGACTGGGAGGGTAAATATGTGTGTTTATGGGGATAGGACATAGGTGGGATTGTTGTCAGTGCAGGTTCGATGGGCCAAATGGCCTCCTTCTGCACTGTAGATTCTATGATTCTATTTGATAACCATCCAATGTCTCTTGAATGCCTGGATTGAACCTTCCTCCACCACATTTCCAGGCAGTGCATTCCAGACCCCAACCACTCACTACGTGAGGAAGGTTTTTTCTCACATCATATTTGCTTCTTTTGCAAATCACTTTAAATTTGTGCCCTCTCCTTCCTGATCCTTTGACAAATGGGAACAGTTTCTCCCTATCTGCTTTATCCAGCCCCTTCTTGATTTTGAACATCTCTATCAAATCTTCTTTCAGCCGCCTCCTCTCCAAGAAAAGTCCCAACTTCTCCAATCTAACTGAAGTTTCTCAGCCTGGAGCCAACTCTCCAATGTGTTCACATCCTTCCTATAATGTGATGTCCTGAACTGTACACTTACTGTTAAACTAAACAAGACACAAAACCTCTTCATAGGAACAACCAAATTACGCACATCTTACTGCAATCACCAGACATATTCGGCATATTGAAGGGACCATTTTCTCCCTCTGGACATCCTGCTCAAACAATAGGTGAATATGGGTTAATCATGTGGACAAAAGGACATCATTTCACCTGACCCCCTCCACCCCTGTTACAATTGCAACAGGTATGTAGGGTTAAAATTGAGACCATGGTGTAAAAACGAGGGGTTCAAGAGCATGGTCACAGGAACTGGTTTTATAGGAAAGTGGTTGTACATGAAGTTGTCATCAGTCACGCACAGGAATAGAATCCCTACAGAGTAAAAAGAGGCCATTTTGTCCATCAAGCTTACACCAACAACAATTCTGCCCAGGCCCTAAACTCTTAGCCCTCACGTATTTACCCTGCTAGTCCCCTGACACTAAGGGACAATTCAGCATGGCCAATCTACCTAAACCGCATATCTTTGGAGTGTGGGAGAAAACCGGAGCACCCAGAGGAAACCCACGCAGACACGGGGAGAATGTGTAAATTCTGCATAGACAGTTACCCAAGCCGGGAATCAATCCCAGGTCACTGGCACTGTAAGGCAGCAGTGCCAACCACTGTGCCACCATGCCATCCTTGACAGCCCAATTGATCTGTTTTCCAACTTCAGTCTCCACCCACCCTAATCCTGGCTGCAGACCCTCCCATTCCCTTCCTCCTCCTTAGGATGGCAGAGTGGTTAGCACTACTGCCTCACAGCATCAGGGACCTGAGTTTAATTCCAGCCTCGGCTCACTGTTTGTGGGTGTTTCCTCCGGGTGCTCTGGTTTCCTCCAGAGATGTGCAGGTTTGGTTGATTAGCTATGCTAAATTACCCCTCAGTGTCAGGGGAACTAGCAGGGTATATATGGGGGGTTATGGGGATAGGGCCTGGGTGGGATTGTGGTCAGTACAGACTCGATGGGCCAAATGGCCTCCTTCTGCACTGTATGGATTCTATGATTTTAACTTTATCTAGCTTCCCCTTGATAGAGCAGAGTTGCCTTTGCCTCAACTACTGCATGCTGTAAATTCAGGATTCTCACCACACTCTATATTGAATTGATAAGGAACCAGACCATTCAGCCCATCTGATCATTTACACTCCACACCAGCTTCTCCTTTTCACTCACATCCATCTTCTCTGTTTCTCTCACATTTGCTTGTATCTGCTCCCCTTCAGGGTAAAAAATTCTTTTGATTTTTTTTAATTATTGGGTTGACCCGTGATTATCTTCTTTATATCTCCAGCCCCTTGTTTGGCTCTCCCCCACATGTGGAAACTTGCAGATGGCAGCCCTATCAAGTCCGCTTCATAATTTTAAAGGCCTTTATCAGGTCACGTCTCCGACTCTCCCCCACAGAGGGGAGGCTATGAAGGTGGTCTGCAAGTCAGAGCATCGTTAGTTTTACTATCACATTAGCTGAAGATAAAACAGAACACGAATCAATGCTACTGAACTGGAAAAGAACAGCTTTTAGAGGGGAGTGGGAGAGCAGGGAGGGAATCTTACCCAGACTAATGGAAAAGCTGACAGATAAAGCTGGAGAAGATAATGCCACAGACTAAAATATTCTAGCTCGACAAAGGCCAGAGTTCTGGCAGTGAATAAAAAGATTTGTTCCAAAAATAAATCTTGAGGAGGGGATATTACTGAACACTGAGATCCATGGAAGAAAATCAGGAGAAAAACCACAGAAAAGTAGGAAAATAGGGAGATTAGAACAGCTGAGAGAGATTATCAGAAAAAGGGTTTTCTGTTAGAGTTATAGAAAAGGCTTTTTTTAAAGCACATCACGGCATGGTGGCATAGTGTGCCAGGGACCCAGGTTCAATTCCCAGCTTGTGCTGAGTCTGCATGTTCTCCCCTTGTCTGATGGGTTTCTTCCCACAGTACAAAAGATGGGCTGGTTAGGTGCATTGGCCAAACTAAATTCTCCCTCAGTGTACCTGAACAAGCACCAAAGTGTGGCGACGGGGGGATTTTCACAGTAACTTCATTGCAATGTTAATGTAAATCTACTTGTGACGTAAATGAATTAACTTTAAAAACTTTAATCAGATGAGGGTGGGACTGCTAAAAGATGAAGGAGGAGAATGAAAGAATGTTTGAGATGCTTAACAAAGTTTCACCTCCACTTCTGGCACAAGCAGCTGAAGGAATGACTAAAGGTGTATTGAAGGAAGGCATGAAGGAACAATTAATAAAATGAACATTTGAAAGGAGCTGCTACTTGGGCTTAATGGGACACCAAATTAATGAGCTACCAGACCCGGATGGTCTACAGCTCCAGAACACAAAGGGAGGTTAGTGATGAAATATCTAAACCCTCAATCTTACAGGATTCTTTCAAGACAGCCCTAGCCAATATTTCACAAAGAGGCAGTAGCTGGTGGATATTATCACTAGACTATTAATCCAGAAACTCAGCTTATGTTCTGGGGACCTGGGTTCAAATCCCACCATGGCAAATAGTGGAATTTGAATTCAATAAAAAAAATCTCGGAATAAGAATCTAGTGGTGACCATAAAACAATTGTCAATTGTACGAGTGTGGTGAGCAGATTAGAAAGACCCACTTCATTTTCCAACAGTCTACCAACCTCTCAATGTCATTTAAAGGCCTCAAAACTGCACCTCTTAACCATTCTTCCCAACTCCATACCAACTCAAGCCCTCTCACATCACCCATGCCACCTCCATACACCACCCACAGGTCACCCACACCACATCTATGTCTCAAGTCCTCATGCTACCTCCAGAACCCCCTCAGATTGCCCATGCAATCTCCATGCCCCATCCTCATGCAACTTCATCATCATTGTCACATCTTTTTTTCTATTTCTTTATAAATGGTTACATATCCAAGAGGTAAAGTGGAACTATGTAAACAGCTAGAGAATAGTTAGTCAGCTTTGGTTATTTGGCATTTCAGGTGTTGGTACAGTCCTTGTACCGTGTGCACCAAAATGTGTCGAGTGATGCACTGATATGCTGAAATGAAGAAAGATTTTGCTTTGGTTAAGTGCATTCACAGAGGGAAGAATCACTTCCTGGGCAACTGTTCAGCCTCTTGTGAAATATATAGCATGTTAGCTCCAGTCAGAAAATCTCAAGACTTTCCTTCTTTGGACTGGCATCTGCTGCATACACATATACCAATGTTGGATTTGTGACTTTGGCCCTGGAAGCAACAGATTTCTTAATCTGCATTACAAAAAGGTCATGCTGAATAAATCTGCATCGCTCTACTTCTCAAGAAACTTCACTACACTTGCCTCACGTGCCAGGGACCCTGGTTCGATTCTCACCTTGGGTCACTGTCTGTGTGATATTTGCACATTCTTCCCATGTCTGCGTGGGTTTCCTCCCACAGTCCAAAAGATGTGCTGGTTAGGGGCATCGGCCATGCTTAATTCTCCCTCAGTGTACCCGAACAGGCACCAGAGTGTGGCGACTAGGGGATTTTCACAGTAACTTCATTGCAATGTTAATGTAAGCCTACTTGTGACGCTAAGTAAACTTTAAAAAAAACACTCCTAATTGACAAAACTAACAAAAGCTACTGGATAGCAAAGTGAGTATTTCATTTGAATGAAAATATTGCTGCCAACGGTGACTTGAGGGAGATTTGGTCCAAGCTCTCACTAGAGACAAACACTCAACCAAAGTATCAGAGATTTCTTTGGAAAAGTAGAAGTATCTGTATCCTTCAGACAAGAAAAGGGGAGGGAATTTGGTAGAGTGGAGTAAGGTTTTATTTTAAACTGAGTTGATATAAACTAGAAATTCCTCAGGGGATTTAAGTCTATGAGAAGTTAATTGCTTGATAATCATTAATGAGTTCAAATACCTTTAAATATTTTATGGGAAGGTGATGGTCTAGTGCTTTTATTGCTAGCCTATTAATCCAGAAACCCAGCTAACGTTCTGGGGGAGTCAGGTTTGAATCCCACCAGGGCAGATGTTGGAATTTGAATTCTTAACCTGGAATTAAGAATCTACTGAAGACCGTTGTCGATTGTCAGAAAAATCCATCCGATTCACTAATGTCCTTTAGGGAAGGAAATCTGCCATTCTTACCTGGTCTGGCCCACAGATGATTCCAGTGCCACAGCAATGTGGTTGACTCTCAACTACCCTTGGGCAACTATGGATGGGCAATAAATGCTGGCAAGCCAACAATGCCCATGTCCCTCAAATGAAAAAAAATCCTGTTTCCATTAAGTACACAAGGCATATTTTTATGGAAAAACTTTATTTAAACTGTGCAATTGTTCAAAATTTGGACTATTTTACAACAGTTTTAAAACATTTGGCTTTTAGACTAGTTATATTTTTGGCATGACTTAGCAATATTACAGATCAGGCACCTGAATTCTAGGTGGCATTCACCGTAATGCTATTATAAAATAGGGAAACACAGTTTCTCAGTAAAAGTAGTTAAAGACATAAATGAGGTACATTCACAAATCAAGGCAAACGTTTATTCTCCTGCAGCAATGGAGACAAAAGTGAACCTGATCCCCTGAGACAAATAAAATTTGATATAATGCAGGTTCACTATCCACTGGCAGGATCACAAACACAGCCTTTACAAGACAATTGGCAATTGAAGCTAGAAGGTTCAGAACACCTGAGATACATCATTAGACTGGACCATCCACTTCTTCCCTTTATTCACATCTTAATAGTATGCTCTAAATCAAAAAAAACTAACACATTATTGTTCTCACAAAAGGAAAAAAATACAATAGCAAAACAAAAGCGGAACACAGTTTTTTCCTTCCGCCCCGCGACTGATGTAATGTGCGCTTACATGACACACTTTGGTACTGCGACATCAGTTAGCCCACAAGTGGATATAGTCAATGTCATCTAAGCAGCCAATACAGCAGCTGAGCAAAGCTTAACACATGTCAAAGTGAAAACACAATTTCAGATAGTTTAACACAATTCCAGATTAATGTGCATCAACAAATACAAAATTTCAAAATGAGGCAGTAGTTTCTATTTCGTCAACATCTCAAACGACAGAAGTAATCAGCAAATTCTCATCAGTGAGCCAGCATATTTCCCACAGCCTTTACCAGATGAATGGACAGGATTATTTCCTAAGGTTGTGCTCATGTTTCCCAATGTTGTCGGTAATCGGAGATTCAGCAGGCGCAGATTTGCAGGCTCTATAATTCATCTGAAATTAAGACAATTTGGCCAGAATGTGACATATCTGTGGATGCAGCCCGATGCATCACAAACCTCCCAAGCAGAGTTTCTGGGCAAAATGTATTTACAGTAACTATGAACAACGACCTGTGTAACATCTGACAGACATTTGAAAAGTGGGAAATATGCTGGCAGTTTTTAACAGCAGTTCCCAATCCTGAAGTACAGTACATTACATCTCAGAATATATTACCCTTAATGTATTCCTGCAGATTGGATATTTCTTGACCCATATTAAAATGGAGCACGAGTTCTACAGAAGCTACAATAATTTTTAGAAATGGACCTTCAACTTGGAATTACAATAGCAAATCACAATAATGACCAAGATTTGCATGGGTCTGGATTTTCTTTGATATCGGGAAAGGCCGATGTCGGGTGGGGTTGGAGAGTTGAAGCTGTTGATGGCAACAGAGGATTTTTCCGCCACATAATGCAGGACTTTGAAAAAATAAAGTCACGGGTGTTCCGCGACACATTGTTGGCGGGGACAGCCTCTATTTCGCCTGCTCCCGCCATCAACTCAAGACATTCGATGGTCCAGGGCATCATCTTTAAAGGCCGTCCACGGGCATAGTGAGCAAACCAGCTCACCCAGGTGTACACCCCCAACATTCTCTGGAACCAAGATGGCACCACCCAGGTATGGCCCTTCCTGAGAGTACTGATCTCCTGAGACTTGTTGTGCTTCACACCATGGTGGGCGGATATTTTTGTAGTGGAGCGGGGTGGAGGTGGAGGAGGAGGAGTTATTTCAGTATTACGGACGTGATAATTATATGCAAATTTATTATGAGATTCCAGATGACAGGAACTGTGGTGTGTCAATGACAGGGGATGGGGTGTCAGGCAGAGGGAAGAAATGCTTCCTGGTTTGATGTTGTCGTGAAACCCAATTATGGTATTTTATGGACAATCTATTCTGCTAGTCCAGTTCACGCCGTGGATGGGGAGAACATGGTGTTACCTTGACTGCTGATCTCCTGAAATAGGACAATTTTATCAAGTCCGAAGCCACTAAGAAAGGGGCAATGATTTAATATATCTTAGATTTGCAAAACGAATAGGGAATTCTAAAAGATGTCTCCACATCACGAGATGCAAAAGGATGTGGCGCAAATGGGTCTTAACTTGTTCAAAATGGTTCTGTGAACTTACAAGTTCAATATTTTCCAACAGCACAATCAAAAGATGTGTGGGTTAGGTTGACTGGCCATGCTAAATTGCCCCTGAGCATCAGGACAACTAACAACAGGTGAGGTTGCAGGAATACAGCCTGGTTGGGATTGTTGTCAGGGCAGACTCAATGGGCTGAATGGTCTCCTTCTGCACTGTAGGGAGGCTAAGGAAAACCAGAGTAATATAAAGTAGTATCGACATCCAACCTGCAGTGTTGAGCAGAGTGCCACTAACACCATCATGGTTTAAATTATACATAGTAACTCATACCTCAATGAGGAGACAATGCGAGCAATGGCCATAATTATTATTTTGTGCGTTGTGATAATGTCAGTGTACAGTACTTCAAAAAGATTGCTGTATATAATGAAAAGATGCCAGCTCTTAATCAGGAAGTTTAACATGGACATTTGTTGTTGCATTAAAATAAAAAGCAAACACTTAAACAACATCGTTTAAGAGAAGACAACAATCTACTCTTCTTGGATTGAAGAGCTAAATTCTACTTTTGATACACAAAGGTGAACAAAAATAATCTTTGGTTTTCATGGGCAGCTGATCTAGCTGTATTTGAAAATAGTAACACTGTATTTATATTGATTATGAAGGAAGCAGCTTTATTTACTCCTCTTCACACTGTGAAACTTGACTAGTCAAGAGACAGAATCCTCTTTATTGCTCAACACTGGTTACAGTTTTTTTTAAAGCTATTACAAGACCCTTTTCTTTCACATACTCCAAAACTGCCATTTAATTGGATGTAACTCTGAGTATACACTACAGACAACGTGACTCTAAGCCACAGAAGTATGCAGCCATCTTTGGAAAAGTCCTCAGTAAATTGCATAGTTGCAATTCAACTGAATTGTTAAAGCAATTCGAGCAAGTTACAGGCAGCTGGAATATTTCACTTTGGTTTTGCGCAGAAGAATTTGGTATTTCTTTTTAAAAACAGTTCAAAATTAGAACCTAGCTTCATCAGGTGAAAAAGTTTGTCTCTTTTTAAAAAAACTTCAAATAATGAAAATAATGCCCAGGGCATCCAGTAAAGCTTAATCAGAAAAAGAGAATCCTCACCTGCTTAGTGATATTAAACAATGCAATATTGAAGAGCAGTGCGCCTTTACACTACAAGAAAATTCTCTTTTTTTCCCCCATTCATCAACTCCATTGTGGGTTAGATGAAAAGTGACAACAGTTCTTAGGTTTGGAATTCAGATACTGCATAGACACAGTGCCCTGTCAATATATATATAAAAAAAAATCCAACAAAGGAAAGGAAATCTTTGGATATAGACACACATCATTTACCTTCGTATACTGCCTTGACTCCTAATACTATAGGATGACACTAATCTGAAAGACAAGTGCTAAACTGACTATTACTATAATTCTGATCTACACTATTAAGAGCAGAGTGCAGCTAACCAGAAGATAGTACTGAGGATAGTTCAATGAGCCAATAGAAGGACAAAACTCAAACATTAAAACCTTTAGGATTTGGATAGGGCAAAGATCCGGCTTGTAACTAATTCTGGACATAAAAACATTGGATATCTATTTAATATAATTCTATTTTTCTTCTAGTAAAGGCTGAACTATAATAGGCCTTGGGTGTTCACACATCAATATAGCTTGCTCCCCAGATCAGTTTTCCAATTATACGACTGTAATATTGTTTTCGAAAAATCAATTTTTCTATTCAAACACATACAAGTCACTACTTCTGATTGATCAGTAACTATCATAAAATTAAGAGATTTAATTGTAATTAAATGGCCCAAAAGGAAATCTCACAGAGGGGGAAAAAAAAGTTTATGTACATTTTCTTTGGTAAGCTTGTTTTAAAATAGTTTTGATATAATCGGTGTCACGGAGGCGTGAACATTTACTGGCACATATTTCTAGTGATCTGTTCTAATTCTTAAAAGCTACACAGTAACTATTTTAAAATCAAAAATTCAACAAGATACCCTGTCAGTACACCACACATCTCAGCGTGGCAGCTCAAATGTAATTATTTGATCCCTGAGGTTAGATAAAAGAATAACACTAAAATAGGTTTTTAAAAAGAGGTAGTATCAAACAGGAGGTGCAAGGTTAGAGCTCATGAGAGTAGCAGCTTCTATTCCCTGTGAAAATTTTTGGTATCGTAAAGCTCTGATTTACATAAGCAATTCTTAAAAATAAAACTACAGTGAAACGCCAAATGATAGTCTTTGGACTGTAACTCTGTGATGAGTTACTTAATGCAATACCCGTAAGCTGAAGTTGTTTTGATTAAATGCAAAATTTCTGGTCTCAAAACATACACTAACCTTCCTCCACTGCCCACCCCCCCCAATACGCGCGCACACACACACCCACACCCCTCCCAAACACACAAAACACGTTTGTAGAAGTAACTCAGTATTCTAACCATTACAATTGGATAATAAATTAAAATTAATTTTGGACATACATTAGCAGCAATGCTAACACAGTTTAATCAAATCTAAAGGATTCTGCTTAATAATTGATGTTCTTAAGGGATAAAATTAAGTCTGGTGTGTACTCTTCCTGCGCATTTAAATGCAATAGAAACTTTCTTGATGACAAATAGCAACATTCTGTAATTACTTGGCATTTGCCACACTGCTGAAATAAGTGAATCCATGCACAGCGGAGAACAGAAGTATTCTGGGCTATAACTCTGAAAAGGTTATTTAACCGTCATTGTGGGATTGGGCGGGGGGGTGGAGGGTAGAGTTAAATGAAGTTAAAAACAAAGTACGCTATTAATAAGTAGAACTGGTGGAAATAAAATGTCTGTTACAATGAAAAAAAGCAAAATTCTGCAGATGCTGAAAAATGTGAAATAAAAACAGAAGCAGCTCAGCAGGTCTGGCAGCACCTTTGGAGCGAGAAACAGAGTTAATGTTGAGAGTCTGCGTGACTTCAGAGATCTGAAGAGTCATAAGGACTTGAAATATTAACTCATTTCTCTTTCCACCTCTGCTGTCAGACCTGCTGAGCTTTTGCAGCACTTCCTATATCTCTTGAAAAGAATTGCTTATGTTTTATCCTCTACTAAATCTACCAAAGTGGACCTGCATCTTTAGCTGATGGTTTTTACCAGTTCTGAGACTGATCATGATTATGCACAGATTTCAGAACTTTAGTTCCAGGAAACAACCCATGTTAATGCTACGGGATAGAAATGAAATCGAAAGTTACATGTTAACAGGTGATCGTGAGGAATTCCCTTGGAACAATACATTCTTAATACAAATCACTTCAACTTCAACTAAATATTTTACGCAGTTTAGTATTTTTCACGAGGTATTGCCCTGAGGAATGAATGATTACGAATGGAAGGGTATTCTACACTTACATAAAAATGACATACCATAATAAATTAAAAGGTTGCCCAAAAAATAACAAATGGAAAGAGAAGTGAATGAGTATGAACCAGCCCAACTGATGTACATGCGTGTGCTGAAATGGACCAAACATGCAATTGCAAGGGTGTCCGTTAGCATGTATGAAATCTTAACCTTGCTTGGACAATTTAAGGCTATGGCTAGGAGTCGCTGCAGGAGCCAGGTTTTTCCTAATTTCTGTATCTGTGTTATATTCTCCAGTTTCTAGCACAGGAAGCCTATAGGTTAGTCCTGACCAGCTTTGATTTGTCTGCTGTCTCCCTCAACAGATATTCAATGAAACTGAAATGTACCCAAAGCACTTTAGACTCAGACTGGATTCATTCTGATTGCACACAAATACTTTTTATAGTTCAGATGCCCTTCAAATTAACAGCGTAGGCGAGTTCGCTCAATTCATGAATGCTACACTGTGCACAAACATATACCCCTTAAAAGAGTGGAAGCATTTCCTCATCCCTCTGATAAAACACACTTCACATTTTTCACAGCTCTCTGTAAACGTGCATTATAGACCAACATAACAGCTGTGAAAAGAGATCATATTAAGTTTCATGGATTGGGACTGAGACTTAAAAACTCGCATTCAAACACATGACTGAATCCTTTACCTTACATTAAAAAATAAAGCCAAGTGAATCAAAACAACTTCAGCTTAGTGGCGTTGCATTTGGTCCCACTTTAGAATGATAGTTGCTTGTATAAACAGAACTTTAGTTAAACACTCTCATGGCAATGTCCTTACAACCCCTACATCACAGCAGAACATCAACAAACATTTCTTTTAGCAAAACAACGTATTTCTGTAAGGAAGTATCAGCTATTAGGCAATGGAGTCAAATATCTGTTAAATACTGGAGTTTACCATTCGGTAACATTGAGGTAGATTTTTCAGCAGAAAGCCTGACATATTATTTCTGCTCCAGTGATATACTTTTCAAAATAAAAATCAAAAGAAATGTAACGGTCCTTTTCACATTTTTGACATACAGACATTCATGGTGGGTAAAATTTAAAATGTAACATTCATCAAACAAAAGCGTGTAAGAACCTGGAGTGATAAAAAAAAGACCCAGATTTTTGTTCCAGAATGTTCTTTGGCTTACTGCACGTTGTCCATTGTACAGATAAATTACGGTCAAACTGGATCGGGTAACTTAAATTGGAAATTCATTGTTGGCGTGTTCAGGAGGAGCAGTTTTTGGAGAAGGCATTTGACAAGGTGAGGTAGTAGGAGAACCAATCAGCAGGAGTTTGGCTCCCTCCGAGGTAGACTTGACAGGAACGCTGGCTGTTTCTGCCTGGACAAATGGCCCCAAGAAGGTAGGTGTAGTACATGTGACAGAAGAAAGGTGAGCCATTTCCATTTCCTCCCTGGAATCGTGCGAGTATCTGCCCGAATCCCCAGTTTCGTGGCTTCCGTCACTGTTGTGAGAATATTCCGTGTCTCCGGCAGTGCTGAACACAGCCTGCAGAGATGTAGGTGGAATGAGTATCGAGCCACCTGATTCGTCACAGGTCAGCCCAGTCAACCGGTAGGAGCTCAGGCCTCGACCATTTCTTCTCGCTGGCTGCTAGCAAAAGAATTAATAGTTACATTTAGCCAGTATTTCACATTCCAGCAAGTCCCTTTGTAAACACTGCAGTGTAAAACTGTTAACAGGATCATTGGTATGTATGGGCAATTTGTACAAACGGCTGTATGATATATTAAAATGATCACAGTAGAAAACCCTGATTCTTTAGAAGATATCATAGCAATGCAGATGGTGCAAGCTTGAAAAGAGGAATACTATGAAGCATGCTTCAAACAGTTAGCTGAGAATTGCTGTGTTTCTCTCGCATGCTGAACTGCAGACAGCCATTATTGAGCTAACTTTATTTACACCTCCCCAGCAGAAAGGCAACATAAAATGCTCAGATTTATTATACCCAATAATTAAAGGAATTAATACTTCAGATGGCTGAGTGTAATCACCCCATAAAATTGCAAATGCAGGATATTTACTACACTTAGTGAGTAAATCAAGTCAAGCATCTGATTCTCACTAAGTCACAGAACACGGATCGATTCTAATGCAACAGTGACCATCAGACCAATGAACCTGAAGCCTTGTTCAGATAGCAGCCGAAGCTCCAGAAACACACTACATGAGATTCCAGCCACCCGATCAGCATCACTTTCTATTTCTCTGTCTTGTGTGTCTAGCTAGTTTTTTTTTAAAACATCCCCTACAAGAGTTGGTTTCAAATCTTACCTGCTTCTCTTTGTGTGCCTTCACCGATTTCTTCATTGGCCCAAAGAAGCACCATTTCTTTGGCTTTTCATTCACACAAGCAGAGCTGCTAATGATCAGATCAGATCCACCCTATTGGGTACAACAGAAAACATTCAAATGGTTTACTTCTTGCTCAATTACTATATATCATTAGCGAATCGAGGTGTTTGAGTCACACACGTTGTTCTAGGTTGAAGTCTCAGTAAAGCCCTTCCCCCTCCCACCCCACCTGCAACCCACCAACCAGTTTCACTCACTTTCAACCACAATGTCAGAAGGACACGTAATGAGAGCTTTTAACCATGTTCCCACATTCTGATCAGAGCTTTTCTCTACATTATTTCTGCCCTGTGCCAATATCTTCATCAGTTTTATCTTGTGTTAAACACAAGTACAGAAGCACGAAATGAATAATAATGCAAAATATTTCCATATTATCCCATGTTTTTCTCAGTCACTTTTTCTAAGGTAGAATTTAAAAGTTGCAATTAATATATTTACTCTCAAGTTGCTTCCCAACTCCCAATTGTTAATGTGACTTTTTTGTTTCTTTATGTCATGTCCTGCTTGTCACCTCCCCTGCTGATGCATAACATGCCTCAGTCATCTAATCTGCCCTGCTTATATCCACTTGCTCCTATTCTCACAGTAAGTGTTAGGGAACATTATAGAAAATTAAGGTTTGTTAGTGGTATATCAATTATATTGTCAGGATACAGGTGAAGGGTATTGATTAATTAAATGTTTGGAGGGCATAAAGTTTCCTCTAAAGTTTTCTTTTTGTTACAGTGCCCCATTAAGCAACTGTTAATTTGTTCAGTAGTTTATTGTATTGGTACAAAAAGGGGATAACTGGGACATGGGGTTGTGTGTGACAGGAGCTGCAAAACTGAACAAAGTCAATAATCTTTCTTTATAAAGAAAAACTATCTTGGTGTTGGCTTCACAATGCAGCTTGGGTTCTGCTCACTGAGTTCTTCTAGCTCCCTCTGATCTGAAACTGGCGTTGACTACAAATCAGGAAGTTCCAGGTCCATTTCCCAGCTTACTGATCTGGTTACTATGGTTACACTTCAGTTATTTTGATGAATGTAAATCACAGGCATCCAGAGATTATAAATGGCACTAAAGAAGTACAATTCTTTATTTAAGGGTGATAAGAAAGACTGGGTCCCTCTCATAATAGATATTCTGTAATTCCTGCTGGAAAAGTGCACGTATGCATATGGTTGGATGAAGGCAAGAATGATCATGGTCACAACATCTCCTGTCACAGCCCAAGGAGGAATTCACGTATTGAAGTGGGCGAGAAGGGAGAAATGTGGCAAGAGAAGTTGTATAAAAGGAACAACAAGGCATATTGGACTATAGAGGGATAAGATAATAAAGGTAAAATCGCAATAGTCCCAGATACCCATAGGCTGCTTCCTCTTTGATGGGGAGAGCTGACTGGAAGCGATTTAGTAAGAAGTCCAGGTTAAAGTTCAAGCTTGTGGGTTTACTATCAAATAAACTTGTTGAACTTTAACCTGTTGAGCGACTTCTTACTGTGTTTACCACAGTCCAACGCCGGCATCTCCACATCACGGAAGCGATTTAACCAGGGGGTCACCAGAGCTCACGCAAGGAGAAAGGCTGAGAAGGCAGGACCTCATGAATAACGTCAACCAGTATGGTGATTGAACCCGTGCCATTAACAGCGCGGGTTCGATCACCATACCGGCATCATTAACCAACTGTCCAGCCAACCGAGTTGAACCGAACCCCACGGGGGTAAGATCGTATATAAAATTGGATTTCCACAATTTCCATTTTGCCTCATATTCTCCGTCACATATTTTTAAATTTTTAAATGGGTGATTTTTAAAATGTCTTGCCAGGTAAGCAGTCTATAGTTTGATGCTGAGGTCAACAATCCATCAACAGCTTCAGCTGACACAGTGTGCATCATTGTGAGACCACGAGGAGTGGATTGCTTAGGGCAGAAACTCAGTAAACGGGTGATGGTCCAACTGATAGTCATTGTGAGGAGATAAAGAAAGAGAATTCACACAGTTTCAATACTATGGGACATGCATTGGTGTTGAAACTTCTGAAGGATTACCTCATTTCACTCAGACTAGCACATTACTATAAAAGACACGAGATAGGTAAAGCAGAAATAAACGTTAACATAAAATTAATCACCTTGGTATCCAAGAAAACATTTTCGGGCATCATTGGCATCAAGGTTTCCACAGTCTCCTGGTCATTCGGATTCTTGGTGATATGGTTGCCATTGACCAGTGGTCTTGTCACATGGGCCAACTGTACAATTCCTTGTTGCTCAGCCTTGGTAGCAGAGGATTTCCTGAACAAACAGAAATTCACCAAGATAATTTACCTTGGCAAACATGCCAGATCCAACAATGGCATCTGTTATTAAGTATTCATGGTGATTTTAATCCCCGATTCAATTGTAAAATGGGTGAATCGGGATAAGTACAACTTATTACAGGAAAGAATAATTCTTAAAATAATGTATCGGTTTGAAGACTCACAGGACTAAGGACGTTCAGCAGACGACTAACATTTTGATTAACAGAAGCTTTTCCTTCACAATTACATTATGTTTACAATAAATTCTAACATAATTCTTAAACCAAGAGAACTGGCAGTGAGTTAAACATGGGATAAAAGCAAATTCCTGCGGATGCTGGAATCTGACACCAGCTTTGACAATCTGGACTCGAAACGGCAGCTTTTTTCAGATGCTGTCAGACCTGCTGAGATTTTCCAGCATTTTCTCTCTTGGTTTCAGATGCCAGCAACTGCAATAATTTGCTTTTACCTCATACAATTCTTGCCAATTTAATGAGAATATTTTGCATACTAGCCTGAAGAGTTATACTTTGAAAACAATACCTTGCTTTGCTTCGATAGAGAAGTATAAGGATGCAGATGATGATACAAGTTAGGGCTATGCAAACTCCAACAATAATTCCAGTCATCGACTTCTGGTCCAGGTGGTAAAACACATCTGACTTAGCTTCAGTAAAAAAAAAACAGAGTGATCTGGGGCATTAGAACAATTAAATTAAAAGTGCAACAAAATGTTTTCAGCTGCTGTTGTTTCACAATACTATTGTTTTCGGTAATGAAACACAATGGGAAAATGTAGATTTGAGAATCTCTCTCATTATGCACATTATCGTAGAATCCCTACAGTACAGACAGAGGCCATTCGGCCCATCGAATTTCCACCAACTCTCTAACAGAGCATTTTACTCAGGCTCTTATTTCCATGACCCCACATATTTACCCAGCTAATCCTTCTAACCTACATGTCTTGGGACACTAAGGAGCAATTTAGTATGTCCAGTCAACCTTATCTGCCACCATGTCACCCTTCATATCACTGACAATATAAATACGGGAATGTGGAACTGAGCCACGACAGATCAGCCATGATCTTATTGAATGGCGGGGCAGGCTCGAAGGGCTAGATGGCCTACTCCTGTTCCTATTTCTTATGTTCTTATATATCACTGAGGCCATTATTGATAAATACAAAGCAATTAAAAATTAAATCTTCATAAAATTTTCCTTTTGCATATGTAATTTGCATAAAGGCTTCTTGTTGTCTGTAGCAATGATCCACATGGTGAATCTGGACAGAAATAAATTTTGTTCAAATTTGTGGATAAAGAGGATATGCAGTCAGCCATTTGTAGAAACAAAGACGACAGTAATCATACATTTGAAAGTACTGCCACCAGATTTTTTTCAAGTTTCTGCTGACATTATGGGTGGAAGGTTCCTGTCCCGCCTGCCACAGGAATCAGAGGGCGGGACACAAACCAAGCAAAGGTCCACTGACCTCGGGCAGGAACTTCCAGCCTTGGGATGAACACAGCCAGAAAAAAATCTCGCTGTATATATCAGTTAAGTTTCATTCCGATAATTCCAATATGTTGCTTTATTTCCTGACCCCTCTGATCTGCAATTATATGATGTGACAGAACTTTCCAAATCCAATTCTTCGATAAAGACTTCCATAGAGTCAGCATAGAATATTACAATTGAAACACTTACACATCCAAAAGTTCTAACTCAGTCACAATAATTAGGCATAATTGTTAATTGCCGGTGGGATAATTTTAAAACCATCTTCTGTTTTTAAATTGCCCGGTTTAGATTCTTTGTAGCCTGTAGGAACAGCATTTCACTTACAAGTATGCCCATTGAGCCTACTTTGAGAGATCTTGTCAGGAAGGCCTAAGAGATTACATTAGTTACACACTTGCCTAATGGCAGCTGACTGTTTACTGACCTTTGGCATCTCCGTTGCTGAGAGAGTCAACCCATTTAGGCCCCTGGCTAAAGTGTAGTGTTTCTTTAGCAGGAATTGCTAGTTCCACAGCATTTGAAAAGGGCCCTTCTCCGACTTCATTAGATGCAGATATCTGAATGAGGTAGACATTTCCTGAAAGGAGGTTCTCCAGCAAAGCCATAGTAATTGTCCCTAAAAACAAAGATGACATTAATGAATCCATAATTTTTTTAAAAATGCACTGGAGGCAGTATCAGTGTATTGCACAACTAATGATCTATTAGTTTTGCACCTCCATATATCACTCTTATTTTAATTCCAGTTTGGAAAAGTATCAATTCGCACAGTTCTGCATCTGATACAAATGTGTTGCATCATCTAAAGGAAACTTACATAAGCAAAGTCTTCCACTAGCCAACTCAAGAGCACTGTTCGGAAAGACCCAAATTAAGTTATCTGACTGGGACAGACGTGGGTGCAATACCATCGGGTATGGGTTTCTTCATCCAAGTCCACAACATAGATCGAGAACAGTATGGAGTCAACATCAATCCTGATTGCACTCCATTCAGCACTGCCTCAGGTACTGTTCTAACAAGTCCCCACTATTTTCTTTCATTCAGCCAGTTCAATATCCATTCCCAAGTTTTAGCTTGGAATAGGACAGGGGACACAAGTTAAAATTAATAAAAGGAAAAATTAGGGCTAATAAAGAAGTTTTTCCTTTGCACAAATAGTGACAACAGATCCATCAACAAGACCATAAGACATAGACGGAGGTGGTCGTCATTTGGCCCATCAAGTCTGTCCCGTCATTCAATGAGATCGTGACCGATCCGATAGGATAACCATCAGCTCCACTTTCCCGCCTTATCCCACAACCCTCAACTTCCTTACTGATTAAAAATCTATCCATCTCAGCCTTCAACATACATCAAGAAAGGTACTATAGTTCCAACAATAAGGGAACTGTGGGCCCTTATTGAATGGATGAAGCAGATTGGATCTAAATGCCTTCATCATCCATAATTATCTTACGATGGTAATTCTCAACCAAGTGTAGGTGGTGAGGGAGACAACTTCCTCACCACTTAAAATCATATTAGCTGTTAGTTATTACACAATTCTCATTCAGATAAGCCCTGATAATAAATGCTATTGATTTAAATGTAATTTGATGATTTGGTAGTTGCCAGAGTTCGATTTACATTAGGTTAAAGCAATTCATGTGTTCTGAGTGAAACTCACCTTCCCTATGAAGCACTTGCCATTCGCCTGCAATCCAGGCCTTTCTGGAAGCATAAAGGATGGTGTATTGAGTGATGACTCTGTTGGTGCCTTCTGGGGGCTTCCAAGAAATTAGAGCAGTTCCTTCTTCAATTAAAGTGACTTTTACACTTGAAGGTGGATTGACTGGAGCTGTGATAAAAACAGTTAATGAAGAGATCTTCAAAAATACTCATATCACAGGGCTTATACATCTAACTTTTAAGAAATTCCAAAAAAATGACCACAACACAGATCAGCACATTATACAAGAATTAGGACTTTTAATTGATTAAAATATTATTGTCACACGTACTGGGATACAGCAAAAAGTATCGTTTCTTATACAGACAAAACATACCATTCATAGAGTACATAGGGGAGGCCAGAACAGTGTTGCAGTTACCAATAGTACGAAGAGAAAGATCAACTGAATATGTGATAGGACCATTCAAGAATCTAATGACAGCAGGGAAGAAGCAGGAAACAGTTGTGTGCCTGTGTGTCCCAGACAAGGTTGTCAATCTGCTCTGAATTTGGGTATATTTTGTGCAACTGGCCCATGTCATCATTAGCCCAAACTAATTTTGTGCCAGTACTTATAGTCAGGATATTATCTTAGTTTAAACTGTATTTAACCAGAGCCCTTTAAGGTGAAAGGGCTAGTATCTAACCCACTTTCACACGCAGTTCAAGGACTGCCGTTATTTGGCATTATTAAAATACAGACAGCATAATGCAGCTTTTTATATAATCCTGATATGCATTGCTAACCGTTCATTACAGCAATGCACTATAATGTCACAGAACTAATCAACCTGATCACTTCCATTCTGGCATCAAATGCAGTAAGAAAGGTTTATTAAAAGGTTGTTTCCACAGAACATTGATGACATTTGATATCACAATAAATGAAACTGGAACATTCACAATGGAACATTGTGTATGGACTGAAGAGCAGATACCAGGTTCAATAGTTTGACACAACTTAAAAGATCTTCAAGCGATTTCATGAGCTGTGAAGATTGGCTGGCAAATTATTTTTTGTTGGATGGGGTCATATTGTTGGTAATTTAGCTGATAACTTGACAATGCTATTTCTCAGAAAATGTTCAGATAATTTATCATTGCTGTTGGAGATCTAATGCTTTACTCATTTCTCAAAACATTCCCCATTGCATTAGGTATAACCAAGAGCAGCATAAAGCAGGGTACCGATTCGTCTTTAGGTAATGTGCAATTGAGTTATTTAAAGTTTAAGATTAGGGAGATTGACACTGTTCCTACCTTCTGGCAACGTAAGCTGATAAACCACAGGACTCCAGGGGCTGGAGAGCTGGTCTGCATGAAGACGCACAGCAAACTCATACTTAGTGAAAGGTTGTAAGCCATGAACAAGCATGTGTGTTTCAGACCTATTTAAATGAAAATAAAATAGAGTTATTAATACGCTAGAATTCTGAAAGGCCAATTATTAGACTTAATTTTTGAGCATAGTTATAAATACCAAGCAGTTTGCAATATAATTAAATTTCTTCAAAACAGCTTAATAAGTACCTGAATTCAGTGTAAAAGTGAAGAATTTTTGAAATCTTTAGCAAAGTGCGGATAAATATCTTTATTATTCATTCAACAATTCAACATGAGCCAAAATATTCAGGGTTCCAGAGGGCAGTGTCTTAGGCGAACTTCAGCTACTTCCTTCCATCACAAGGACAGAAGTGGGGACGTTTGCTGATGACTGCACAATCTTCTGCACCATTCGCTACTCCTTCAGATACTGAAGTAGCCCATGTCCAAATACAGCAAGACCTGGACATTGTGCAGGCTTGAACTGATAAGGGGCAAGTGACATTCATGTCACTCAAGTGCCAGGTAATGACCATCTCCAGTGAGAGAGACTTTAACCATCTTCCCTTTACATTCAATAGCATTACCATCACTGAACCCCTCACTATCAGCAAACACTCACTCTCTCCACCACCGACGCACAGTGGCAGCAGTGTGTGCCATCTACAAGATGCACTACAGGAACTCACCAAGACTCCTTAGACATCACCTTCCAAACTAAACATCATCTAGAAGGACAAAGGCAGCGGACAATGGGAATGCTACCATGTGGAAGTTCTCCTCCAAGCCATTCACCATTCTGATTTGGAAATATATTGACATTCCTGATGTATGCTAATAATCTAGATCTTGGTGTGCAGGGGTCAATTTCAAAGTCTGCAGATGACACAAAACTTGGGAAGGATTGTAAACTGTGGAGAGGACAGTGTAGAACTTTAAAAGGACACAGACAGGTGGGTGGAGTGTACAGATAAATAGCATATAAAATACATTGTGGGTAAGTGTGAGGTGATGAATTTTGGTAGGAAGAACATGGAGAGACAGTATAAACTAAGGGGTAAAATTCTAACAGGGTGCAGAAGAAGAAGGGCTTAGGTGTACATGTGCATTAGTCAATAAAGGAGACAGCAGTTAATAAAACATTATATTCTGGGCTTTACTAATAGGGACATGAAGAACAAGAGCAAGGAGGTTATCTTGACTTGTACAAGACAGTACTAAGACCCCAGCTGGAGTATTATACACAGTTCTGGTTGCCACAACGAAGGATTGGAAAAAATGCAGAAGTAGTTCACAAGAATGGTTCCAAGGATGATAAAATTTCCATTATAAGAATAGACTGTTGAGGTTGAGACCCCTCCTTGGAGAGAAGGTGGCTAAAAGGAGATTTGACAAAGATTTCAAAATCATAACCAGATCAGGAGAAACTGGTCCCACTCATAAAAAGCTCAAAAATAAGTGGGCACATATTTAAGGTGATTTGCAAAAGAAACAAACGTGATGT
Source organism: Carcharhinus amblyrhynchos (assembly GCF_965287045.1). Lineage (NCBI taxonomy): Eukaryota > Metazoa > Chordata > Chondrichthyes > Carcharhiniformes > Carcharhinidae > Carcharhinus > Carcharhinus amblyrhynchos. The sequence continues at coordinate 21,936,543 of NC_137351.1, read as the reverse complement.
GATTAAAAAAAAATCTATTTCAAATAGCAAGTGATTCGAGTCTGAAATGCACTGCTTGGAAGTGTGGTGGAGAAAAGTTCAATTCATACATTTGTGAGGGCGTTAGATGATTAATTGAATAGAAACAACGCGCAGGGATATGGGGAAAAGGCAGGACAACAGCACCAAGTCATCATGTTTATTTGGAGAGCAGGTACAGACATGATGGGCCAAATGGCCGCCTTCTGCACTGCAACGATGAGGAGATTCTGGGATTGTCCAGGGCGATGAGGGATGGGCAATGAATGCTTTTCTCGCCAGTAATGACCATATCCCATAAATGAATAAAAAAGAGCAATATTTAATCAAGTGACATTGAAAATTTGTTGCTGAGTTAAGGTGAAATTGGATCGGTGATCTGCATATTAAAAACAGGGTTTAAGTTTTAAGCTTGGAAGCTAAATTCTATCAAAAGAAAGGAAATATGAAACAGCTTGGAGACGTGTAATTCTATACACGGATCAGGAAAATATTTATCTCAAGTGATTGGCATGAGTGAGGCACAAAGCGTGTAACAACGGATTAAGATAACCTATGATAAACTATTTTATTTCACTCTGGAAGAAGGGTGACAGAACGAAACTCTGCAAAAGGAAGAGGATTCTTTCTTGATTGTATCACAGGAATATTGACCGTAGCTACTTTTTTACATTTAACTTGCAACTGAAAATTTCATACTAAATGCTAACCACTGTCGGTCTTCCTTTGACTGTTCCTGCACCTGCCAAGACCCACGATCCCAACCCAAAAGCTAAGTGACAAAGCCTGAAACGGACTGTGGCTTATGTTATTTAGAAATAACCTCCTTTCACGCACCAAAAACTTGACAATTTGATCTTTATTTTTTCATGCATGCCAAACTGGAATACAGTGCTTCAGAAGTCAAAATAAAGTTTTTAGACCTCATAAGCACCCTTTCTAATTGGTTGGAGATAAGAGTTTGACGAGTTAATTTTTTTTTGTTTTCATGTATCCGTTTAACAATTTTGACAATGTTTGACAATTTCTAAATAAACTTGCAGGATCTGAACCATTTGCAAGGCAAATTTTAAGACATTTTGTTCTTGTGGCATTGGTTATATTGTAACAATGGCACAGCAATATGAAAAGTCACCTAACATCTACCCCCGCCCCTCCCACACAAGTTCAGTAAGAATGTAAGGCACAAGAGAGGGGGGAGAGAGGGAAAAGGCAAAGCTGAATTGCTCTGCCATAAAAAAGAGTCACAAAAAAATCACAATGCTTAAAATGTGGGATAACAATAAGTTTTGGATTGTTAAACAACATGGAAACATATCTTAAAGAAAATCACAAATGCAAGTTAATGGTGATGATATAAACAAGTACTTAGTTAAAAGCCGCATTCACTCTGGCTCGAGCTTTCATACTTTTAAAGCGTAAACAACTATCTGGTGTCAGGCCAGAGGGACACAATAATCTCTCTCAAATTGCTAGACAACAAAGGATAGCAGTATGGGGACTCGAATTTTCACTATCTGGCATTCTTGTTTAGAGTGTGATTAGATTGGAGATTGATACTGAACAGCACCCATCTAAAATCACCCTGAACAGGCAGGCATAGACAAACGCAACGCATCACAAGTGAACATACTTGCAAAGGCTGAAGGTGTTGATTGAAAAGAAATAACGTACGCTAATGAGATACATTAGTGTAAATCTTAAAACAGCTTTCCCCAAATAGTTTCATCTGGACTCCAAGCATCTTGTTGATATTCAGCAGATTTCCGAACTTCTGAATTTACAAGACGACTTGAGATGTCTGAATTGAATACAATGCTTCAATAAAATAAATAGTATTCGGGACGATCTCCAAATACAATTTCTTTAAGTCAGTCACATCAACAAAGCTCAGATGTACTTGTGCAAGAACACACTGCTATAAAAGTAAAATATTGTTATTGATGGAAATTCAAAACAAAACAGAAAAATGACAAATACTCAGCAGGTCAGTCAGCAACTGTGGAGAGAAAGTTAACACTTAGATCAATGACATCTCAGCAGAACTGAGTTCTAAAGAAAATCCATCGATTAGGATCATCGATCTGAAGTATTAACTATTTATCTTCCCTCCAGATCTGTTGTGAATTTCCAGCAGAATTTTCTGTTTTTAAACAATGTACATTTGAAAATTATGCAGTTCCATTGTATAATTAATAACCCCCAAACCGCTGACTGTTGCAAAGTCAGCTTTGTCATCTTGCGATATAGATTCACAAATAGAGATGTTTACTTACGTCTGAAGGTACATGACAAGGGAGGCATTCTGCAGCCCCACAGGATTACAGCGGACAGTATAGTTGATCATTACTGCAGCAGTAAAAACCGGTTTCCCCCATTGTAAAGAGATGGAGGATGAACTGTTGGCCTTTGCGTACAAGTGATGAGGTGGAGGTGGAGGAGGAACCATGCGATCACGAACAGCTACCAAATTTAAAAAAAAGTTCATCATCTGTTTTGGGCTCTAAAAAGCACATTTAAATACTAGCGCTCTTTCATTAAATCAGAAATATGGTTTGAGTTTGCATCCGAAAAATGTATGTTTTCTACAAGTATTTATCAACTTGAGGAAGGAATAACTATTTCAATGGAGAACAGCTGCAAGCTCGGGGGACAAGATGTTATCAAACCCCTGAGAAATGGCCAACATAAATTCAGCAAGATCGATCTTCAAAGCATGCATGTTGGAGAGTTGAATTGGAACCACATATGCACCTTGATTAAAATAGCGACAGTTTTCCAAACCTATTGAACAATCAGGACATGTTATCAAGTTCTGTAGCAAAACAAGAGTATTTAACACAGCTTTAGAGTGATTCAAAAGATTAAACAAATTTAGGAAAATTCTGAGGATCCCTACAGTGAAGGAGGTCATTCAGCCCATCAAACCTGCACTTACCACAATCCCACCCAAGCTCCACATATTTATCTTGCTAATCCCCTTCGGGGTCAATTTAGCATGGCCAATCCACCTAACTTGCACATCTTTGGAGTGTGGGAGGAAACCCGAAGAAAACCCACACCGACATGGGGAAAATGTGCAAACTTCACACAGGCAGTGGCCCAAGGCTGGAATTGAACCTGGGTCCCTGACGCTGTGAGGCAGCAGTGCTAACCACTGTGCTCCTCCATGGGCATATTAAGATGTTGCCAACTTACACAACAGTAAAAACACTAAACTGAGAGACAAATGGCAAAGAATGAAATGGTTCAAACTCAGACAAAAATAATTTCCAATTTACTAAATCCGCAGTTGCTGTTTGGATTTGGAATGTTGCGACATTCAGCAGCTTAAGATTGGGAATTCAAGGCTGGGGTTTTCTGCCCCACCCTTGTGGTGAGTTTGCCCGTAGCGGAGGTGACTCACCATTGCCTGCTGGTGGGACCTTCAAGTCAATGGCAATTTGCATGGCTCACCCACCCTGTCATGGGGAACCTGCCGCATTGGGGATGGAGATTGACTTTGTTGGAAGTGAAAGATTGGCCACTGGTGGGACAGACCAGAAAATCCCACCTCAAATCCATTTATCTCCACAGACAGACAATGTTATTTACTGCAATTTTTTTTTGCATAGCAAAAATTAAAATCTTTAAAACAGGTTCCTATAAATCTGAAGTGATTGATGGGAGCTGGTGATTTTGAAGTAACTAACTGGCTACTTTAGGTCCGACAGGATGTCCTTGTTTACAATTAGCATTAGTAGCAAGAACTCTCACTTAACATTTAGCCATCAGAATTGGGGAATGGAGGTGGGGGCGTTCTAGCAAGGTTCTATTACAATAAAATGCTTTCCAGGTTCACTGGATTTTTCTGGAGATCACTCCTTCAACATTTGATACTCTGTACAATTTTAAAATGGAGAGTGAAAAATAAGCCACTTACACACGCATCCTGGGGTGCTTACGGTCTGGTCTGCCTGGTAACCTTCACCCATATAATTGTAAGCCAGCAAACGGATATGATACTTTCTCCGAGGATCTAAAGTTTGAAAAACAGTCATTTAAGGCTTACGTATATCCTCTTTTCTGCTCATTATATATATCTGCATTGTCACATAGCTCCTTGCTTAGAAGGTCTGTTCTGTTGCCACAGATTAGTGGCTGTCGCTCAGTGCCATCTAGCCTGCAGAATAATTTTTAATAATTCATAAATTAATCTGAAAAGTATGAAGCAGTGTTAAAAAGTTAAGCAAGTATAATTTATGAAAACAGATTCCAGATATCATGGCATTTGTAATAATCTAAACATGGACAATAACAGGGGAAAAACATCAAAAACATAAAAATTAATTGATTTTGAAGTTCAGTGATGTCCTTCCACATTTAACGTGCTTATTTTAAGCATTTTAAGAGTCAAACACTCCTCTTTTCTCAACTATTTTATTTATTAGTGTCCAAGTAGGCTTATATTAACCCTGCAATGAAGTTGCTGTGAAAATCCCGTAGTCACCACACTCTGGTGCCTGTTCAGGTACATTGGGTGGCACAGTTGCACAGTGGTTAGCACTGCTGCCTGAGTACCAGCAACCCAGGTTTGATTCCTGGCTTAGGTCACCGTCTGTGTGGAGTTTTCATGGTTAGACATGCTGGTTAGGTGCATTGACCATGCTAAATTTTCCTTCCGTGTACCTGAACAGGTGCCGGAGTGTAGCGACTACACATTTTCACAGTAAATTCATTGTAATGTTAATGTAAGCCTACTTGTGACTAATAAATTTTTAAAAAATTACAATGAGGGAGAATTTAGTATGGCCAATCCATGTCTTTTGGACTGTGGGAGGAAACTGGAGCACTGGAGGAAACCCACACAGACACAGGGAGATCACGCTGACTCCGCATAAACAGTGACCCAAGCCGGGAATTGAACATGGGTCCTTGGAGTTGTGAGGCAGAAGTGCTAACCACTGCGCCACTGTACCACCCAACGAGACTTCATGCTGAATAAATCTAAATACTGTTGTATCGTTGTATGCAGATGATGCTACTTTCCCTTCTCCAAAACATTTGAAAAAACAAGCTATTCACTAAACATGCAGAAAACTCATATCCTCAAAATCTGACAAGAAAGGCGGTCAAAAAGCAGCATCCTCTCCTAAGCCAACTTGCTCAGCATCATGGCGCTAGTCATTCTTGCCAGAAAGGACATATCATTTGTATACCTGACACCAGATTCTCACAGCAACTGCTCTACTCAGGACTTATGTTGTGGCAAGAGATTCCCAAGAGGACAGCAAAGACTCAAAGATGTTCTCAAAGCATTTCTAAAGAGGCCAAAGATCCCCACCCACCCACTGTATACCCTGGCTTACAACAGGTCAAAATTGTGAAGACTCATTTGGCAAGGCACCAAGCATAATTGAGGGGTTTTGTTGGGAAATGTGCAACGGTGAAGTTGAAGTGTCGGAGGGATCACAAAGCTCCAAAAAACCCAGCTATCCAACCCTTTAAGCTCTACCCGACTCCTACGATAGAGTCATGTTGAAAGGGCTAGGATACAAAAGCAGGGATGTACTTCTGAGGCTGTATAAGGCTCTTTTCAGACCCCATTTGGAGTACTGTCAGCTGTTTTGGGCCCCATCTTCTAAGGATGGATGTGCTGGCCTTAGAAAACGTCCAGAGTAGGTTCACAAGAATGATCCCTGGAATGACGAGCTTGTCACATGAGGAATGGTTGAGGACTCTGGGTCCGTACTCATTGGAGTTTAAAAGGGTGGGTGTGGCGGTGGCGGGGGGTGTGGCGATGGATCTTACCGAAACTTACAGGATAGTGCGAGGCCTGGATAGAATGGATGTGGAGAGGATGTTACCACTAGTGGAAAAGCTAGAACCAGAGGGCACAACCTCAGGCTAAGGGAATGATCCCTTAAAACAGAGATGAGGAGGAATTTCTTCAGCCAGAGTGGTGAATCTGTGGAACTCTTTGCCACAGAAGTCTGTGGAGGTCAGGACATTGAGTGTCTTCAAGACAGAGATAGATAGGTTCTTGATTGATAAGGGGATCAGCGGTTATGGGGAAAAGACAGGAGAGTGGGGATGAGAAAAATATCAGCCATGATTGAAAGGTGCAGCAGATTTGATGGGCAGAATGGCCTAATTCTGCTCCTATGTCTTATGGTCTATGAGTCTGCAGATCATGCATGGATTGGACTGATCAGCCATCAAACCAGAAAGGAAGCCAGTCATCCTCGATCCTGGAGACTGCCTGAAGAGGAGGATATTGAATCCCAAGTAGTTGTGACCAATATCTCTTATCCATTCTGCCTTTGGGTTTTCTCTCCAGGTTGAGAGTCTCAAAACCAACAGTCAATGCCAGATTTTGGACCTTGCTGGTGTATTTTTTGGGAAGACATTTCACAGTACCTGCAGGGTAATTAAATAAAGATCGGCAGCAACCAAGTCTAAGAGTAAGGTAGCCACACTGAAGCTGGAGAGCGCTTTGGTACAGTCACAATTTTAAAAACTGTGCTCATTAGCTCACTAGGGCACTAGAGAAACACTCAACATGGAAGCTGAACACAGAAGTGCATCTCCCCGAACCTTTCCAAGTTGGGTTGAGTGGGGTCAAGGATCGCTCTAAGCACTCTTGAGCGTGGGAAGCAATGGGTGCGTGAAGCGGATAACTACTTGGCACGCCACCGCAGTGATGCAGCAACTATAACACTATCGCACACCCACCCCCCACCCCCACAACAAGGTTTCCCACTCATTTAACAGTACTTATAATTCGTGCATAGCTCACTTAAAAAAAAATGTTCATTTTTCAAACACCATTGATTTCCGGAGAACTGGATTTGAGATACTGTACCTGTACTAAATGTTACCAAAATAAGAATTCAATTTGCCCATTCCTTTACGCTTTCTGATCTTTAAAAATTTAAAAGGGCAAAATTCCATCACAAATCCTGTATTCTTAAACCCAGAATCCTTTTGGAAGGTTTCAAATGAAAAACACAGGAATGTATAAAATCCAATGCACAGATGTTACATTCCATCTGGCCAGTCCCCAAGTTCAAAATTATTCCATGCACAATTTTGGATAATTGACAATTATCTCAACCTATTATCCATTCATTGGTTTTTTCCCAGTGCTATTCCCACCATCTCCCGACCTCCCAGTCTTTTCTAGTTATATTTCCCTCTGTGCTGCAGTGTAGAGTTTTGTGATGTCATTGTTCAATTTATCCACTCAATAAGATCTCACCTGAGCTCTCTGCCCTCCAAGTCAGAGTGTTCCCAATTTCAAGTGTCCAACACAAGTCAATTTAGTTATGTTTTCAGCAAACTTGTAATACAATGGCTAGAATTCTACACAGTATGATACTGGACCAGTGTTTTGTGTAAGATCATTCTCCACCTTTGTACTCCATCTTACTGGTTAAATGCCTTTAAGATCTTATCTATTTTCTTTAATATTTGCCACAATTTTTCGAAGAGATTCGGTGAGTGGATTAGAAGTACACAAGCTCACTTTCTGATGCTGTGTTCTGTTGACTTACTCCATTTAGTTTATTCCCTTTTCTCAGTTTCAATATCGTGTATTCACATTCACAGTATATTAAAACAGTCCAACGACTACCTAACTTTCCTCAAATTCATTCATATTCACTACACCATTTATTACACACAACAGTAGCAACTTGCTTTCAACAAATGCGATTTTGAGATAGTGGCACATCCTGAATAAGCATCTTATTCATAGGTGCGAATTTAGTGAGATTGCTTTATTCTGCTGAGCAGTACATCAAAATACTTCAACTTAAAAGAAAGGTTTGAGCATAAGCACTGCATTCGTGCAGCACAAATTATTTATACATAATAAGCATTCTAATCACAAGTCACATTGCCAGTTTAAGCTGCCAGGCATTGGAGAGTGTTCAATGATTTCTCTATCACTGCTGATTTAGAAACAGAGAATTAATAACAACCAAGGTACAATTTTGCACCCGTCTGTTAACCCCTGGAAAAAACATTATTGGACATATCTGCAAATAATTCATTTTTAAACAACAATACACTTTTAAAGGAGTTGCCTGAGCTCTGAGGAAAATTAGCTTGAATATTTTAAAAAGTCAAACTCTTCTGCTAGCAGCAAACAATCATTTTAAATAAATTAGGGAATTGTCATCAGCATCTGCATACTTGACTGCTTCGATATCAAATTAAAAACATTGCTCTAAATGAAATTTTTTTTAAAAACTATAAGCACAGGGTAACTAGCTCATGGATCTTCCAACAAAACAACTTATCTACAGGGGACCCCTGCTGACTTGTTGAATGCCAGAGGTTGGCCCCACTACCATTTATCATACTGTCAAATGGCTTAAAATGTCTGCTGCCCTCCCGAGTGGTCATCCAGAACCGGTCACTGTTCCATTAAATGGAGACAAGTGAAGGTCTAATGTCAACACAGAATTGCCCTTCCTCAGAGAGAGATACTGCTCACAGCAATAGTTTACACAATGCATCTTAACACACGAGGCCTCTCTTTGTAATCGCAGCCAATCCATCACTCTGCGGCTCTATAAAGTTTAAGATTTTCTTATCCAAGACTGCAAGGCAGTGATATTTAAAGTTTTGATTACCTTTACATGCTACATTTGGGGGCATTTGTACAAACTGAAGCCAATGCAACATCCAGTTTGAGTACAACTTTATCTTAAAATTCAAAATGGGAAAGGAATCAGTTTATTAACAAGCTGCAATACAAAGAGCAATTATCATTTAAAGCTATCTGAACAAAGCAGAAACACATGGTCCCTGCAAAGAAGCTTCCAGGCTGTGTAATGAATTCAAATTCATTTAATTAGCAACTCTCATGGATTTTAAATACAGCTGTCCTACAGGCCAAAAATAGTTTATAAATCCCAATTTGCCAACAACAAATAAAGATTTCCTCTCTTTCTGCCCCCTCCCCCCAACCTAATTTTATCCCATTTTCCTTGCAAGTCAGTGACTCTCGCTGGGGCACAGCTCCATCAATGTCAGCAGCCTTCTGGCACCTCAGCAAAGTGAGACGCGAAAATAAATGTCAATAGGGTACTTGATCATAAGCATATCCATGCCAGAGCACTTTCCAGCAGAGGTCACTAGATAGCAATCAGGAGCACGAACCTAACTGATACTTCCCCTCCTTAGCCAGAGGCACCCAGGATAATTGTAACACCCCCACTACCAAGATAAGCCAACCAGAGCATAGTCTGTATGGGTCAGTAACACATCAAGAGCCACTGAATGAGAAAGCAGTGTTTTAATTTCTTCACGCGTCTATTAATTTTACTGAACCATTTAGCACAGTCATAATGAATGGCAAGATTAATTGGCTAACAGAGGCAAAGCTGAAAAACTTTTCAGGTCATCCCAACATCTTTTCTCTGCAAAAGGTCCTCAATTAAAACTTTTAAAAATTTATAGGGCGGTCATTATTAAGACAATTCCACAGGGCAAAAGTATACAGGATTCATTCCAGGCACTCAAATAACCTAACCAATCCCGTCGAGGAAAAATGAACAGCGCTGCTGCTCCAGAGTGTCTGAAAGCAGACAACCTTCCTATCTCTCTTGACATATAGGCTCAAAAGGACTTAATGGGGCAAATGTTGGGGAAACCCGAGGCAGCATGACTGTGTAAACTCACCTCACTGAAAAGATTACATAATCATATTGACAAATTATGCACTACCAGGCAAAGCACCCCTACTTAGCAAAGCTAAGCTTTTAGCTACTTAGCTTTTAAGTAAAATAATGTATGACTGAAAAATAATTATTGGCACGTGAAGTGGATGACAAGTATATTACAGCGCATTTAAATTGTTGTTGAAATAATGAACAAACACAAGATTGCCAAACCTGCAATATACTGCTGGGTAAAAGTGTCACGGTCAGTACAGCAGTGAATAGAACAGAATTTTTTCATATTAGTTCTGATTCAAGTCATCAAGAAAGTTTTTTTTCTTTTTAAGGTTTTCTGAGCACAATTTTTAGCGAAAACACCCTACAAAAGTCAGCTGAATTAAAACGTGTGAAAATGGTCGATTTTTCTCCTCTAAGTTGGGACGTGCAGAGCTCCCATTACACAGCAATACGTCTGCTGCTGCTAATGGATCATCTAAAACAAAAGTGCAGCCTTTGCTGTTTTAATGGTTTCTGGTAACCAGATAACCTACAAGAGGGCTTAGATGCAAAACACTTGTAGTGGGTTCAAATAATCCCCATAAAAACCTGAGAGCCACCACTTATCAGGAGATCTACTAGCGACCATTATTTATTATACACTATCTTTGTTAAAAGTTCAAACAGTGGAAATCTTTACCTTAAGATAACACACTGTCTTTAAGTAAAGGACTATGGAGTTAATGCTGCACCAGTATTGTCTCCACCATTACGGAGATGACCTTTCTGTTAAATCGTGTTGGAGATGATCCACTGTCTCCTTGTTGCTTTTACTTTAAAGCCCCAGACTACAAACTTTAAAGGAACTAAAATTTCTCACAACAGTTCTAAATGATCTAACGTACAGTTACAGAATGAGAAATATTGTAAGTGGCCAGTGGAAACTGTATTGAGTTTCTAAACTAAAGGCACATTAAAAACAAGTCAAACGACGTTGGAACACACACACACACACTGAAGAAATTATTTATTTCTCAAGGAACACAAGGTTTTACGATTACTTAATTAATCACAATAATTTTCTGTTCACACTGCATTGTGCAATGATGGCACCATTTTATTGATACTTTGGGGCTCAGTACACGGTGCAAGACTGAATGTGTTTCTCTGGCTCAAAGTTTCTCGTGCAAAGAAAACTCAGCTATGGGGAAAGACCAAGACAGTAGCTTGTGAAAAATGCAGCTCGTATGAATGGAACAGATGGTCAGAAAAGAAAGAAAAAGGCACATCAAGGCATGACAGTTTTGAAGATACAGAAGTTTTGAGGATCACAGGATGACAACAGTAAGTAAAACTCACTGCAATCAGTGAAGTTATAAAGGCGAAATGAGAAATCGCAGGTGGGCAACTTCAAGGTTTCAAGTGAAAGGTGCAGTGCAATGGACTTATTATTGGTCTGAAACAATTAAACTATTTTGTGCAGGTATAATTTTTCCCTTGTTCTTCCCTGAAGGCAGCAAAGCATATTGGGAAACAGTTCTGGGAGTGCCAGCAGCCCTCTCGTAAGCAGCAGTTTTCCCCACACAGGAACCACAGCGTACTGTAGTGGCATGCTATTCAACTCAGAAGGGCATCACAGGTGAATCCATTCCTGTCCCTCTTGCTCGATACCCGGGCACATTTCGAGCAGTGCTCACTGTATAGAGCTCAGCAGAATGCATTTTCTTCCTCAGTTTTGTCCTGAAGACACCAACCATTGCACTCCATTGCAGTAACCGATGGATTCAGTCCCTTTAGCGCAGAGTAACATCAGCCCTGATATCGCCTTAATCTCTTTTGTTCAGCACCTTCCCTCCTGCATCAGTAAGAAAATAAATCTACACTCCAGCAGGTAGCCAAGTAAATCAGCAAAGAAACAAAGTAACCTGCTCATTTCAACTCATGATGCTCAACAAGACCTTGGAGTCCTCGTCACTGAAAGTGCCCGTGCAGGTACAGCAGGCAGTAAAGGTAACAAATATTAGCCTTCATAGTGAGAGGATTTGAGTGCAAGGATAGGAATGTTTTGCTGCAATTGTATAGGATGCTGGTGAGGCCACACCTGGAGTACTGTGTGCAGTTTTGGTGTCCTTATCTGACGAAAGATGCCCTTGCCACAGAGGGAGTACAACAAAGGTTTACCAGGCTGATTCTTGGGATGACTGGTCTGTTATATGAGGACAGACCAAGTCTGTTAGGATTATATTCACGGGAGTTTAGAAGAGTGAGATGACATTTCATAGAAACTTAAAAAATTCTAACAGGGTTAGACAGGATAGATTCAGAAAGAATGTTCCCAATGGTGAGGAGTCCAAAACCACAGGTCATAGTCTGAGGATATGGGGTAAATCTTTTAGAACTGAGGCGAGGAGAAATTTCTTCAACCAGAGGGTGGTGAATCTGTGGAATTCACTACCACAGAAAATAGTTGAGACCAAAACGTTGCCTGATTTCAAGAAGAAATTAGATACAGCTGTTGGGCTAAAAGAATTAAGGGGTATGGGAGGAAGGGGGAGAGGGGGAGTTATATCAGGATATTGAATTCGATGACCAAGATGAATGGTGGAGTGGGCTTGAAGGGCCGAATGACCTGCTTCTTTTTCTTCTAGTTTCTATGATCCATTTTGCTATCAGGTGGACAAAGAATGAATTTCTCTGATAAAGAAGTCCCTTTAAATTCTCTTTTTTTTAAAAAAAATGGTGGGCACGATGGCCTCCCTGACCTATCTTTGAGGGCCAATTTCTGCTCCAAAATAAAAATTCCAGTGAAATAATTAAAATAGAATAGAATCTCTGCACTGCAGGTGGCCATTTGGCCCATCGAGTCTGCTCCACCATTCATCTTGCTCATGGCTGACTAGGCCCTCTCTCTGCCCTATTCTCATAATCCCACACATTTACCATGGCTAAACTATTTAACCTATACATCTTGGGACAGTAAGGGGCAATTTAGTATGGCCAATCCATGTAACCCACACAGTTTTGGATTGTGCAAGGAAACCAAAGCACCCGGAATAAATGCACACAGACATGAGAAGAACATGAGAACTCCACACAGCCCGTCACGCAAGGCTGGAAGTGAACCCAGCTCCCTGGCACTGAGAGGCAGCAGTGCTAACCACTGTGCCACCCTACTGGTAAGTGCTCATTTAAAAGCTCTGTAGTTTAAACAGCAGCACCCCCATTCCCCCAACTCTAGTTCACACTTTGGGGGTTGTCAATTTTCAAACCCTAAAATGCATCATGGTGGGGGAAAAAAAGTTTGGGAAGCCTGAATCTAAACTATGGATTAAAAAGTCAATCCCTGAGCCGGCTGGTGTACTGGAATGAATCTCCACACAGCTCAGAATCCCACTATCGATGCATAAAAACCCTGAATAAAGCCATCGCTGAAGATTCTATTGATCTTTCCAACAGCTGAAGTTACAGAATTTGGTTCTGCTATCATGTACAAACACTATCATCCCAGATTAGAGCAAGACTCTCACAAAAATCAAACTGCATGTTCAGTAAGTGCATAGTGCACAAATACACAACATAGTGTTCTCACTACGGGAGTATTTCATGTTATATAATGAAAACAAGAAGTCATTTTATTAAATCCAATAGCAAAAGCTGTGCTCGAGTTTACCATTAAACTTTTATCATAATACTACTTGCTGAATTCCAAATCAGTTAAAGTTTCTTGCCAATTGTTTAGATTTTAGAATTGGCTAAATGGACAGACAATTGAAATTTAAATAAAACAACTAAATATGCAGATTCCAAGAACAAATATCAAGACTGCACTGAGTGATCTGACATTAGAGATTTGTGTTCTAGAATTGCAGAACCAAGTTGCCTGCCTCCTCACTCCTGAGACTTCAGCAGACTCTGTTGAATCTCTCAAACTAATGAGAGACAGTCTCAAAGGATTTTTAAGACTCTTCAATATTTTAAAGCATGTCACAGTTCATTAGACACAATCTTCTGCATGAATTCAGACACTCCGATACAATCTACAGCATCAATGCAGCAGAGGTAAAATTTAATTCTTTGTCAGTTCTGTTCGCAAAGCCCTCAGGACCAAGAACATTGCAAGCTAACTTAAACAGGTCACACATTAGAACATATTAACCATTCCACTTTGGTCATTATAAAAAGAAATCTAGACCCAAAATCACAAATATTGATTTTAACATAAACTAGAATGGAAATATTAAATATCAGGCAACAAGGTGGCACAGTGGTTAGCACTTCTGCCTCACAGCGCCAGGGACCCAGGTTCGATTTCCGGCTTGGGTCACTGTCTGTGTGGAGTTAGCACATTCTCCTGCGTGGATTTTCTCCGGGTGCTCTAGTTTCCATCCACAGTCCGGAAGACATTCTGGTTAGGTGCAGTGGCTATGCTAAATTCTCCCTCAGTGTACCCAAATAGGTGCCGGAGTGCAGTGACTAGGGGATTTTCACAGTAACTTCATTTCAGTGTTAATGTAAGTCTACTTGTGACACATAAATAAACTTAAAAACGTCCTCTTATTCATAACTTCCTCTTATTCATACGAACACTATGCCTATGCCCTGCCAGCTCCACAGAGGTAACTACTCCAATTGTGCTTTTCCTTTGCCTTTGATATTTTCTCTTCAAGTGTTTATCTAACTCCCTCTCAAATAGCCACTTATGATAATACATTCAACATTCTAATAATGCTGATTTTTTTGGTAGCATTTCTCTTTATGGTCCAAGTGTTAATCCTAAAGTTGTACTCTCTTGCTACTAAATATTGGTCAGCAGAAATGCACCAGGTACCTCCTTAAACTCAATCACAATGCATCTTCCCCATGGCCAACATCATTTATATAAATGTGGTGCGTCAAACCGCACACAGTATTCAGCTGAAGTTTAATTGGATGGCACAGCAGTTAGCACTGCTACCTCAAGGCCAGTGAATTGGGTTTGATTCCGGCCTTGGGTCACTGTCTATGCGGAGCCTGCATGTTTATCTGTGTGTGGCTTTCCTCCAGATACTCCAATCCAGAAAACCTGCTGTAAGGTGGATTGTCCATGCTAAATTCTCCCTCAGTGTAACCCGAACAGCCGCTGGAATGTGGCAACTAGAGGATTTTTACAGTAACTTCATTGCAGTGTTAATGTAAGCCTACTTGTGACACTAATAAATAATCTTAAAACAAATAATTGTCCACAAAAATTCACCACCCTTTCCTAACTTCTGTATTTACTGCTCTTACGTGTAAAGTCAAGAAGCCCACTTGCATTATTTATGGCTTTTTCTGTTTGCAATCCTGCTTTTAAAGACTGGAGTAACTGTACCCCATAATTCTCAATTCCTCTGCTTTATGATGATTTACTTTATTATTTTTCCATCATCCTTTTTCACAAAATATACCACTTCACATTAACCACACAGCTGCCCACTCTTCAATGAAGGGGGCATGATTTCAAGAGAGAGAAAAATATCTATGGTATTGTTTTAAAAGAAACAAAACATTGTGTAAAAAAAAAATTATCTACTCTGTTTTCAAGTAGAAAATATTGGAATTTATTGAAAATAATCAGGTCAACAGAGGATGAAAATTGACTTTGCAAGTCTCCATGTTGCTCATTGTAATTTCCCATGGATATAGGAAGAAAACTCAAGTCCGAACTGTGACAGCACATTTACCCAATAGCTTCTAACATTATCCTTCATCACCTTGGTGCCTAGCAGGGTAAATATTTGGGGTTACAGGGATAGTGGGATTGTCGTCAGTGCAGGCTCGATGGGACAAACGGCCTCCTTCTGCACTGTAGGGATTCCATGATTTGTTAAGAGTCAGATAAGAACAGGATGGATCTCTATAGCCTGTCATATACCTCACTATTTATGCTACCAAATGGAGAATTATTTGATTTGTCACATGTATTAGTATACAGTGAAAGGTATTGCTTTTTGCACACCATACAAAGCATACCGTTCATAGAGAAGGAAGAGATTGTGCACAACGTAATGTTACAGCCATAGCTAGGGTGCAGTGGAAGATCAACTTAATGCAAGGTGGGTCCATTCAAAAGTCCGATGGCAGCAAAGAAGAAGCTGTTCTTGAGTTGGTTGGCACGTGACCAAAGGCTTTTGTATCTTTTTCCCGACGGAAGGTAGTAGAAGAGAGAATGTCCGGAGCTTGTGGGGTCCTTAATTATGCTGGCTGCTTTGCTGAGGCAGCGGGAAATGTAGACGGTATCAATGGATGGGAGGCTGGTTTGCATGATGAATATTTTGCTTGACAAAGTCTGGCTGGCAGTCTTGGAACTAAATTTCAGCAAGGTTCTGACGCTGAGAGCAGGGCAGAAAAATGCTGCAGTAGTAATGAGCATAGACGTTTTTCACACCCAGTGACCCATGCAATTAAACATATTCCTAGCTACACCATGATGTACCCAATCATCAGTTGTGATTTTTTGGTCTTCCATTTTAACCCCATGTTTTCTCCAGAAGTAGTTGCACTGCACCCACACAATAGACAATTAGCTGCAGTTGGGCAGCACAGTGGTACAATAGTTAGCACTGCTGCCTCAGCGCCAGGGACCCATGTTCAATTCTGGCCTTGGATGACAGTGTTTGCACGTTCCCTCTGTTTGTTTCCTCTGGGTGCTCCAGTTTTCTCTGACAGTCCAAAGATATGCAGGTTGGTTGGACTGGCGATGTTAAATTACACCTTAGTATTCCAAGACATATAGGCTAGGAGGATTAACTAGGCAAATCCGTGGGGTTACAGGGATACAGCCTGATTAAGATGCTCTGTCGGACAGTCAGTTCAGACTCAATGGGCTAAAAGGCCTCCATCTGCATTGAAGGGTGCTCTGGTTTCCTCCCATCTCCTGGGTTAGGTGAATTGACCAATCTAAATCGCCCCTTAATGTCAGGTGAATTAGTAGGGTAAACACATGGAGATAGGGCCTAGATGGGATTGTTGTTGGTGTGGTCTTGAATGGGCTGAATGGCCTCCTTGAGCATTGTTGGGATTCTATGATTTTACTTCTCCAGTACTTTGACCAAGGGTTGATAATGCAGTCTATACTGTTGGTTTCCATTACAGTAAAACCCTATCATCAGATATCCACATACATCTTACATCAGCGGTCAATCAGGACCAGGAATTCTGACTGACTTTCCCTAACTCACATTGAAGCCAACTAGTCTGTTCATCATGGAAGGAGCGGAGAGGTGTGAACAGGAGTCTTTAGTTGTTATGTAAATGAAAACAGCACTCTGCTACTTTTCACTTTGGACATCAGCAAAGCAGCGCACTGTAGAGATTTGAGGGCTGGCGACCTTAATTATTCATTTAAAAAGTTACACCAACATGTCAGCAAAGCATTTTGGACTACATGCCAAATGCATCATTGCCAGCAAATGTTTGCTGGCCATTCATTACCAATGACAAGCTGTAAATAGTTTTGCTTCAAAAAGGTAGATTCCCCTGTCTGTTAGAAATACTTGCAAATCTTAAAAGTCCTTCAAAAAAAAGAGGGGCTAGCAGGTCATCAGTAAGGGGAAAAAAAAAGATAAATCTGGGGTCAAAAGTATGGAGAAGTTTTTCTTTCTAAGGGTCATTCCACCCACACAAACCTTGATTCTGTGGTGATAAAGACAAAAGCAAACCCCTGAAAAACCAGACCTCTCAGTTCCCAAAAGGTCCCCTCTGGGACCAAGCAACAGATAAGGGCTGGCGAGACAAGACAAAAACAGTGCCTGCACAGAAAATTTACAGCTCTGTTTTTTTTAAAAGCTCCAACTACTTAATGTAAGATGGAGTTAATATAAGATGGCGTCTACCCAAGAAGGGCAGGCAAAATGTTAGCCTGGCTAAAGTTTTGACCTCCAGCAAAAAAGTGGCTGGCTTCTCTGCTGTCTGGTTCCTAGTCAGCTTGCTATATATTGTCCTGCAACAGTCCAGCGGGCTAGCCTGCTGGGGTGAATACAGTGCCCCTGGCCCATTCTTAGAACACAATAAAGCTGCAGCAATTATGCAGAAAAGAATCCAACCATGTTAGATGGTGACATCTGGGCCATGCCCTTTGACACGCTTAGAATCTGCCTCGACTAAAGTCTGCTTTTGAAGCAACGAGACACTGAAGTCTGGGGGACTGCAAAGGGAGTAGTGACACAACAAAGCCAAAAGTAAGCTGTATGATGTTACAGAATCTTCCTGAAAGGCTAGTTTCTTCAGTTGTAACAGCTAGACAACAGATATTAATGCATTTAACATATACAAGTGCAAGTATATTGAAGTACTATCAGTGCAAGTTAACAACCTATCCACTCATAAAAAGCTATTAAATCAATCCTCACATTTTGCAGCACAGTAAACATTTCACAGCACACTGGGATACACTCGCACCAGAGCAAGCTACATTCCATTCACATTCAGGTGATTCAACTCGTCTATTCATCTTCTGTTTTCATTCAGTGTAAAACGATGAGTTTGCAATTACATCTGGCACACAAAAGGAGATGGGAGATTGTTGCACATTGAGCCAGATACAATTCTCTGATGACAGCAATAGTCAAACCCAGCAGCAGCCAAAGTTGGGAGTTTATAGCTCAAATCAAAACCTGAAATGATTCCTCCCCTTCTACATCAAACCTGTGGATCAAGGAAGTCAAACTTGCAATTGTAGAGTAAACCAGGTTTGAGAGATTTAATTGCTGCTCCCATTGTAAATCCTTCCACTTCTTCATGGTCACCTGATGTTTATGATTTATTTGCGTAATCCTGGCTATCTTAAGCCTTTGTTCTGCCCCCTTTGAAGGCCTTCGGGTCAAACACTCTCTCGCTCTTCCACCCAACCCCCATCTCCAAAATAAATGGTTCCTTTTCTACGGCGCAGTGTTATTTGAAGGGGAAAAGTCTCATCAAGATTACACCAAAAGAGGGGCAAAAAAACAAGGGTGGTGTAGAAATGTTAGAATAATTTTCAATACAATAAGCAACTTACTGAGTCCAGTTGATATTTCCGTAACTAACATAAACCGTTGTAAACAGCAGTGTTAAGACACAGGGAAAGGGAGATGATATCTGTTTTGTCCAAAATATGCCCTCAGGCCTAGAAATACATTTTCTTCTAGAATCAACATGGCTCTATTAGTTTTTCATGGGTTAACTACCATTGTGACCTTGTAACAGAATATAAACTTACATTTATCAAACTGGTTAAATTAAAGCAACAACCTTGCGCTTGATACAAAGAACAGAACTATTGGTCATCAGTATTTGAACATAACTACACAACTTTGCTGGCTGCAGTAACCTTCTTGTCAACAATACTTCTGTTTTGCCACAGCTGTGACCTGTTCGGTAGTTCAGCACTGTAATGATTTAACAGTATATAAAGGGGTCTGTCGTTTTACTTTTAACAAGCTGTTAAATGGAAATGTGTTTTTCACTTAATGTAGTTTGTGTAAAATTATCACCCCAAGGATGCACTGAAGTTGCACCAAATGAACAAACCTCAAACATTCAATATCAAGAAGTTTGTCTTTTTAATGTTGATTTTCAGTGCTAAAGTTAACTTAGATTTAAATTGTTCTCCTCCGCGTCCATTCAAGTAACTGCAAAGTGAGTAAAACAGTCTTTTGATCTTTGGTATTTACAGTTGGGAGTTGGGCCTAATTCTGGATTCAAATGAGCCAAGGCCCATTACCGGCATTGGTGAAAGTGAATCATTCCTCCTGGTACACAGGGGGTATCTTCAATCTCTCGTGTTCAGAGAGGATTTGTCTGCATCTGTTTTCCTAGCAGTCGAAGGGGACGGGAAGTGTTGCCCATATTTTCTGAGGCCTGTGAAGGCACAAGTTCCAATCTGTGCTTAGATTTGGTTTTGCCAGTGAGTGAATTAATGAAGAATAATCGGTGGGGCACCTATTCCCCCATCCCACATCTCATTTGATTGCTTTATAGTTTCCAAACAAAACACAGAGTGAATTTTTAAAAATATATTTGTGAATTTTGGCTAACTGGTAATTCCACACTGTTCAGCTTATGGATTTCAAAATGAACAGGCGCAGAACATTTCATAGTTGCTCAAAGTTACTCAAATCCCTCAGTTGTGTAGTATTCATCAGCTTGAAAACTACAACTACCTTTTTAAAAAAAAACATCTTGTAGCATTCTTCTTTTAAATAAACACAAGTGTATTGAATTTGCAGAAGTCACGGGCATGAAAGATTATCCTTTGAAGACTGTGGCATTGTGGAAGACCTGCGGCTTAGAAATTTCTCCAACTTGACAGCTTTGAGCAGATGGCAACTAAAGGCACGTTTCTGTCTTTTTAATATAATGGAAAAAAATTATGTGGGAGAATTTATCACCAAATAGAAGAATAGAAGCCCCACAGTGCAGAAAGAAGGCCATTTGGTCCATCAAGCCTGAACCGACAACACTCCCACCCAGGCTCATCCCTGTAAACCCATGTATTTAGACTGCTAATCCCCCTGACTCTAAGGGGCAATTTAGCCAATCAAACCAACCACAACGCTTCTCCCTGGCATATCCTATCGAATTGGCTGTTGCAGTTATAGGGCTGAAAAGGTAAGCTACATATATAAAAGCAGTGATACACATTCGTAGGATTGGCTATTTCAGATCCCAATTAAAGCAAGTCAAGCTAACACATTCATTTAGCTTCCAAGAATGATACTTCAGGAAGGATCAGTCAGATTAAAAGAGAAAAAAGGATCAGTGTTTTCAAACTCTCTTATGAGTTAGATACTTCCTAAAGTTTAATTTAAAAGGATATGTTGGAATTACCAATGAGAAATTTTGTGTCAACATTTTTCTCAAGTTTTTTGAGCTTGGGGCAAGAGGTCTCAACAAGCATGTGTAAGATTTCTAAAGCAAGCACTAATAATTACAGAATGTGAAGCCTTCAAACAGCAAACAAGGAATTTCATATCTTAGCACTAAAAATAAACAAAGTCATTCCAAAAACTAATATCCGTGTTCATACCACAATCCGTGGCATGTGCTTTTAATGATCCAGGGTCAATGTGAGGATGGGAACTGCAATTGAGGAAACAGGGCAGCACATTGGCACAATGGTTAGTACTGCTGCCTCATAGCACCAGGGACTCCGGCTCGATTCCTGGCTTGGGTCACTGTGAGCGGAGTCTGCACATTCTCCCTGTGTGTAGGTTTCCTCCAGGTGCTCCGGTTTCCTCCCACAGTCCAAAGGACGTGCTGATTAGGTGCACTGGACATGCTAAATTCTCCCTCAGGTGTGCCCAAATAGGCGGGGAGCGTGGCAACTAGGGGATTTCACAGTAACTTCATAACGTAAGCCTACTTCTGACACTAATAAATAAACTTTAAAACTGTGCCCTTGATTTGGAATCCTGGATATGATCAGTGCCAAATGCTGCCTCAACGCAAACGGAGCACTGAATTTGGAAAGCTGGAATTTATAACTTTGCCATCACCTTCTTGTTAAGGGCAGCACAGTGGTCAACAGTGCTGCCTCACAGCGCCAGGCACCTTGGTTCAATTATGACTTTGGGTGACAGTCTGCAGTTTGCGCATTCTCCCTCGTCTACTTGAGGTTCCACCGGGTGCTCCGATTTCCTCCCACAGTGGGTGGATTGGCCACGCTAAATTGTCCCTTGGCGTTAGGGAGATTAGCAGGGTAAATATATGGGGTTAAAGGGATAGGGCCTGGGTGGAATTGTTGTCAGTGTGGCTGGGTGGGCCAAATAGCCTTCTTCTGCACTGTAGGGATTCCGATTTGGGGGGTATACTCCTTGGTTAGAAAATAAACATCTTTAGTGCCTTTTATGTCCTCAGAACAATCCAAAGAACTTCATGACCAGCAAGATACTTCTGGAGTGTAGTTACTAGTGTTATGGAGACAAATGCAGCAGCCAATTTGAGAACAGCAAGATCCCACAAACAACCAATAAAATTAATGGATAATTTACAAATAGAAAATAGAGTACTCAGCATGTCAGGCAGGATATCAGGAGAATGATAGTGCCCTGGAGCTTTTTCTTCACATCTATCTGCACAGGGAGATCAGTGTTGTTCAACATGTCCCCAGAAGAAAGCTGTATATAAACCACCTGAAATGTCATTGCACCCTCCTGCCAGTGACAGCAGTCTTATAACTCAGTTTTGCATCTCCCAGTCATTTCCAAAATAATCCCACTGTGCTCCAAGTGATTTCCTGACCTCTTTTTTTTCCTAATCCTTTTGCTTTTTTTTGTTTGGGTGGGGCAGAGGAACCAATCACCAATCCCAACTCGATCCAAGATAATTGAGTTAAAGGTTTACTGTAATAACTTGGGCAAATTCAAATTTTAGCCGCTTCAGCGACATAATCCACTCTCCATCATCTGGCAACAATGTGAACTCTTGCAGAGAAATTATGAACCAACATTTTTTTTTAGGTCTATATGAAATGATGTCACTTTGACAATGGGGTACGTGAGTGATTCAGAGAGTGCCCATTTTTATTAATAAGGGTTGGAGACTGATAAATCAGTTAAAGTTTGAGGTGAATGAGACAGTCAACATAAATGTCCCCCCTTCAAGGAGGAGGCTCTTTCAATATTGAGTAGAGGGCTGGGGCAATTAGGGGGCAGGGGAAAAGGAGGTGCTGCTACACAGACTTGTATCGATTCCTGGAGACTGGTTTTCTGTGCTGCATTCTTCATTGATATCATTGAAGAATGCTGTGTGGACCTCAATTTCTCCCCCATGTGCTTAATAAACCCACTTGCTGAGGGGGAGGTGATGGCACACTGGTAATGCCACTGGACTGTCAATCCGGAGGCCCAAAATGCCCAAGGGGCAGAGGTTCCTAACCCACCACGGCAGCTGGTGGAACTTAAATTCAAGTAATTAAAATGGGTAATTGAAAACTAGTCTCAGTAACGGCAACCACTAAGCCATCATCAACTGTTGTAAAAAAAACACCATCATTAATGTTGGGCTCAATAATACCCTTCAGGGAAGGAAATCTTCTGTCGTTACCTGGCTGGCCTGGTCCAACATGGTGTTGTTAGCACTGTTGCCTCACAGCTCCAGGGATCTGGGTTCAACTCTTGTCTTAGGTCATTGCCTGTATGGTTTTTTGCATGTTCTCCCCGTGTCTGCATGGGTTCCCTCCCACAGTCCAAAGATGTGTGGGTTAGGAGGATTGGCCATGCTAAATTGCCCCTTAGTGTTCCAGGATATGTAGGTTAGAGGAGTAGTGGGGTAAATGTGATGTTATGGGGATAAAGCCTAAGTGGGATTGTTGTCGGTGCAGACTTGACGGGCCAAATGGTCTCCTTCTGCACTGTAGGGTTTCTACAGTTGCTTACATGTGACTCCAGATCCAGAGTAATGTGGTTGATTCTTAAAAGCCCTCTGAAATGGCTGCGCAATCCACTTAGGTCAGGGGGAAATTAAGGACAGGGAACAAGTACTGGCCCTGCCAGTGGTGTCACATGCTATTAAGGAACAAAGAAAAATAATTCATGCAATTCTTATAATATTTTAAGAGGCACTCTTACATTTTTTTGGAAAGCATGTAATTTTACAAGATTTGTGAGATTTTCGATGCACAAAGTGCGAATGAAAGGGCTTTAAAGCAATGCAAGGATGAAAACAAATTAATGGTAGTTTAAAATTTAAATCCACAATGTCAACAAACAGTCTAATCCAACTTTGCAAAAGCACTCAAATTTAGCTTTTCAACTGAGCAGTTTCTATTTTCTGAATAGCTTTCAGGATCCTTTCATGTGTTAAGTTGAAGCAACTTTTCAAAGATATGCACCTTTGACTTAGTTACACTCTAAAGGACCTCACACATCCAAGGGCTTCTCATTCTTCTGAGAATAATCAACGGAGAGACACATCTTGCCTTACAATTTGATTAAGTGAGGGGAAATTATTCAGTTCAAGCTGCACATTCAGATGACCTTTTTTGTAAGTGCTGAAAACAAATCATTTATTTTTTTTTAAAAAGTTGCTCACAAACTCTCAAAAACAGTTCGGTTCAATTTGTAACATGAAGTTTTTTTTATTTGAGGGATTATATACGACAAAGCTTTCCACTTCAAATAGAGAAAAAAAAACAGATTCCAGAAAAGGATAGACAATCAAACATGTCCAATGCAACAAAAGATGTCCAGAGCAGAAACCCTTTGTTCTTAGACGACGATGTTCATGTGAAGGCAGGATGGGTGCGTAAGATGGAAGCCTTCATTACACATACTTACTTCACTGTCCTGACAGTAAACATTTCTCCTTCTGATTATGCAGCATGAATACGATATAAACTGTGCTCAACTAGAATCAAAAAGGGATCGGCGCGGATGTGGGTTAAACCTGATAAGAGAATCGGTTTCCTAAACTGAACTATCACTGCAGTTTTCTGGTTGTGCATACATCTATTCACTGTATAGATTTGCATTAATAAAGTAACATATGAAATTTATATGGCAGCAGGCCATTACTAAAGGTTTAATCACATAGCCACAGCACTTACTGACGGGCATTACCATGCATTAGGCATTTGGGTCACTCCAAAGAAAAGTGTATTACGTTAATGATTCACAGAAGATAAATACAGCAAGCTATTAACACTGTTTACAAGTCGTTCTAATATTTACTTATATCATTACTTGCTCATCCACAGGTCTTATCTTTTATTTATTCAAACAGGATCTTACAGTCTTGCTGATAATTAATCAGATAAAATTAGGCCTTTTTTGATCTCACTGTGCTGCGAAAGCCTAATGTCATAAATTAAGCGTAATGTTTTGAAGATGTCCCTTCATCGGTTAATTGTGACCTTTGGATTTCTGACAAACATATGGCCTCATTTCTAAAGCAAGGAACAGCAGCTGCTTTGATGCTGCACTCATTTTCTGCTACAAAGTACCCGACAATCTACAATGATAGCAGATCTTGCAAAACCTGTACAGAGACAGAGACGATTTGCTGCAATTTGACCATATTTCCTCTTGGAGCAGCTACTAGAGTTTATACCCTCCTTCTAGGTGAAAGAATAAAATAGCTTAGATTTATACAATGTACCCCAAAGCATTCTGCAGCCAATGTAGTACAGTCCTTTTGAATTGTATTCACTACTGCAACATAGGAAACGTGATAGTTAATTTGCACACAGCAAGGTCTCATAAGCAGCGACGAGCTAATACATAAACTAGATGCAGGGATAGGTCATTCAGCCCACTCCACCATTCAACATGATCATGGCTGATCATCAAATTCAATATCCTGATTCCCCCTGCCCCTTCCTCCCATATCCCTTGAGCCCCAAGTGCTATATCTAATTTCTTCTTGAAATCAGACAACATTTTGGCCTCAACTACATTCTATGGTAATGAATTCCACAGATTCACCAGTCTGTGGATGAAGAAATTTCTCTTGATCCCAATCCCAAAAGGTTTATCCCTTATCCTCAAACTATTACCACTAGTTCTGGATTCCCTCACCATTGGGAACATTCTGAATCTATTTTGCCTAATCCTGTTAGAATTTTATACATTTCTGTGAGATTCCCTCTCACTCTTCTAATCTAAATTCAATGAATACAGTTCTAACCAACTTAGTCTCTGCTCATATGACAGACTTGTCATCCCAGAAATCAACTTGGTAAACCTTCGCAAGGACACCAGAACTGTGTACAGTACTTCAAGAATGACAGGAGGGTGGGCCTGGGTAAGATGCTGTGTTAGCAAGTTGGTGCAGACTCGATGGGTTGAATGGTCTCCTTCTGCACTATAGGGATTCTATGATCAAATATTCTGAATATTTTTAAAAAGTCATCTTGGTTGTGGGATAAATATTGCCTAAGACACTATGGAGAACTTCCCCACTCCCTTTTAAATAGCGCCATGGAATCTTTCACATCCACCCGAAGTCGGACGATCTTCTGAAAGATGGCGCCTCCGACGGTGCAACGCTCCCTTAGCACTGAACTGAGGTGTCAACCTAGATTGTATGCTGAATTCTCTGGAGAGAGTCTAAACACAACCTTGCTGCAGGAAGAGACTGGCGGCTGCATCTTGGCCAAGCCAGATCTTTCGAAATACAAGATAAAACCAACAGAATAATCTGTTATCAATAATTTAGAGGTCCAATATTTAAAAATAAAACCTATTCCCAAGAATGGGCATTTAAAAAAAAGTTAAACCAGCACAATTCCTCGATTTTGTTCAACTGTTGAAGGATTTCTCACATATGCACTATAGATGAAAAAATAATTTGAATAGTACATCACAATTCTGTATCTAAAAAGGTTTGTTTGATAATTTTCATTCTTTAGAGATTTAGGGGACATAGTCAGATAACTCGAATTAAATTGCAACGCTCATTTCAAAAGCTGCCTTACATTTTACTTATTATTCAACTGTGTAGGTGGTAGAATTCTGGGTATTAAAAGTTAAATTCAATTCATGTTAAACAAAACTGAATATAATTAAAACAAAGGAAATAAAGCTGTGATTAAAGTATTACTTTATCAATTTTAATTAGGAGATTAATAAAGCACAGGATGAATAATGAGTGGGTGGTACAGAGGTTAGGACTGCTGTCTCTCAGCTCCAGGGACCCCGCTTCAAGTCTGGCCTTGGATGACCTTGCATGTTTTCCTATGTCTGTGTGGGTTTATTCCGGGTGCTCTGATTTCACCCCCCCTCCTCCGCCAGTCCAACGATGTGTACTGCACAGATTCAATGTTTCTATGAAACTGCCATAAATGAAGCATGCCAATTAACAGTAACATTCTTTTATTTGATAATTATTAGATTTATGGAATAGGTACAGCACTGAAGCTGGCCATTCAGCCCATGTCTGTGCCAGCTGTCTAACAGTAACTCAACTGCCCCACTCATCTTTTCACAGTTGTCCTGCAAACCTTCTCTCTTCAGATAATGATTTACATCCCTTTCAAAAGCCAGGATTGAATCTGTCTCACCGACCTCAAGTAGTGCATTCCAGATCCCAACAAGTAACAAGAGTGCTACAGTAATATGGGTGACTTTTATCTACATATGGATCACATCCTTACTAAAATATGGTGTCCAGAATTGGACACTAAACTCCACTGGAGGTCAAACCAATCTTTTATTAAAATTCATCGTAACTACTTTGTTTTTGTACTCTCTGTCTCTATAGATAAGGAACCTGATTACCTTGTTATCTGCTTTCTTAGCCTGTCCTGCCACCTCCAGTCCACCCATTCTTCCAGCTATGTCCTCTCGAAGGCTATCACCATTCTCACAGACACAATACTTTGAAGTTTTACATCATCTGCATATTTCGAAATTGTGCCCCGCACACCCAAGTCTAGATCATTAACATAGATCGAGAAAAGAAATGGTCCTAGCACGGACCCCTGAGGAATCCTATTGTATAGTTTTTTTCAGCCCAACAAAACAACCATTCACCACTACTCCCCGTTTCCCGTCACTCAGTCAGCTTCGTATCCATGCTGCCACTGTCTCTTTTATTCCATTGGCTTCAACATTGCTGATAAGTCCCATTAGTGGCACTTTATCAAATGGGAGCCCGTGTCCTCAACAACATTACCTTCATCAACCGCGCCTGTCACTTCATCAAAAAACTCAATCAAGTTAAATACAATTTGCCTATTACTAATCAGTGCTGTGTTTCTATAATTAACCTACATTTAGCCGAGTGATTGTTAATTTTATCTTGGATTATCATTAAGTATGCCCACCAAGGTAAGACCGACTGTCCTGTAGCTACAATGTTTGTGCCTACATCTTTGAGCCTTTGGCTGGTTTTCAATAGACCATTCCCAACTTTTAATGCATGTTTGAGCTAAAAAAAACAATAGTAGCTGAAACTAGAACACACTGAACAGTGTCATCCTACATCAACAAGTTTACAGGCAAAGCCCAACTCTCGACGATAAGTACGTAAGGCAAATCTCAGCACAAGGGTTTCAGTAATTCTGCCATTTCATTCATACTTGACCTCCCTAACCAGTTGCTTAGTAAAATGAACTGAAGCTTTGGGTGGACATTTTGAAGATTAAACGGCAATAAATCATTTAAAGAGTTATCATTAAAAGGTAAAATGACATGGGAATTATATCCAAATTTAAAAAGCTACAAACATACCAACCCTGATATCACTGAGCAACCAGCTGAGTATACATCATGTTTATTGTTATCTGTTTCTCTTTAGCTTTAACCCTTCTTGCATGTTCCAATGATAACCCACTGCATTTAAAGACTCGTCATTCCATTATAAATTTAGTACTCCCCCGAGATAAGATTTCTCAATGGCTTTCTCTTCAGTTGTAATATAACACTGTCTATAAACAGAATAGTACACGTCTATTCAGCAATTATGTAAAACAAAAGCTCTTCACTTGGTTAACAGGGCCATTAGGATTTTGCAGCCAATTACCAGAACAGTCCCATCTCTTTCAATGTCAGAATTTTTAAAATGATTGACAACTGACTTTCCTGCACATTGGTATTGTCACACAAAAATCATGAACATACATACACTATCCATCTGTCTGTAACCTTATGTTATTACAGATTTCTCATCTCCTTCAGTTAGAAGCGTAGGCACATGGGTCCACCAGTGTCGGTCTGTGGTCAGGACATTATTTCTAACATTAAGGGGAGCATTTCGCTTGCACAAATTGCTCCGGTGAAATGAGGGTGCCAGGATTCAATGACTCATGGCCATTTGGATGGAAATCCAGCAAAGGCTACTGAATTACCGGCAAAGCTCAGAAACTTTTTTGTGCAGGCAAATTAATTCAAAAGTGGATTGTTTTTGTATTAAATATTTATGGACTCCAACACGTCTTCCATCAAAACATTTTCTCACCTTTTAGTCCACGTGAGTTTCAGTACTTTATGACGCTGAGGTTTTATATTTGGGATTGCTATTTACCAATCCCAAATGTGTTATTTTCTGTCAAAATACAAATGGCAATCATATTCTTGGACGTTTCCAGAACCTTAACTGAGAAATATGCGGTGACAGTACAGCATTAATGTCAAAAAGACATAAGGCAACGGGAAGGACAATATAACAAATTATTGGATACTGTTCAGGACGGGGAAAACATTCAAGACCTCTGATTTCAGAGTGTTACGTTTAAGTAAAACACACAGTTAATCATTATAACATGTTCTCCAAAATCCTGCTGCCTTTCACGCCAGCGGGGTCTTGTGGTCCTGCTGATGGTGCACTCACTACCACGGGGTTTCCCGGTGATGAGGGATGCATTCAATGGGAAGCCTTGCTGGCAACAACGGGTCCGCAAGATCCCGCTGCCAGCAGTGCGCCATTCCCACCACTACGAAACACGCCACGGGGGATTCTCCCCATCAAGAAAGAGATGATCACAATTTCCTCCAATCATCCTGTGTACTAACATTTAAAATATTTAACATTTTGGCCTGTATTTAGAGAATGATTTCCCTCAGAATATTAAATATTAATATATAATCAAGATATTTATACATAAAAGTTCACAGATGGGACACAATGGTATTAATTCATGTCTTACATGCTATTTATGTGAAGAAACAGCTTGATAAAAGCAGTAAACAATAAGACAAGAAGCTTTGTCCAGGCACTTCCTCAGGATTATCAGACATCTTTGTATAATAAGTATTGAATATCAGCCACATTCAAAAAGCAGCAAAATTTACAGTTTATGCTTGATTAAATCTTTATGTTGAAACTATTCAAAAATCTAATACACATCTTGAAACTAACACACTCCTCAAATTGAGCTTTCACAAGGTCACCATAAAGAGTTGCCTCTCATTATAAAATGGCACGCTTCCATACAGGTGTTCTTAACTTTATTACATTTTCACACCTTGTTAACTCACAGCAACTATTTAAACACAAACAGCTAGTAAAAGACTCCATTTCCTACCAATTTGCCTCCCCTTTTCATAGTACTTAGCCCAATTTGTGTTGTCTTTCAGGCCCACCCTGGCCTGTATAATTTTATTGCACCCTGGGAGATCATCATTAAAACAGGCCTCCAGTGCATAGGCTGAAATTGCCAAAAGAACATAAGCTCCACCCCAGTGTGCACCCAGCTCCTGTTATCATATCCCACAGAAAACAAATCAAACACTAAAATATCACTTGACAACCACCAACAAAACTGAGCCTAAATCTAGTGTCCTAAAACTAGCTAATTCCTGGGGTATAAATCTCACACTGCGTTGTGCTTTTCTAAATATGTCTCTCTGTACCCTCCCCCTTCTCCCGCATAGGCAGCAGTTCACACTGGGGTAGTTTCATAATTGCTGGGACCTCTTGGGTACCTATACCCCAGTGATCATTTTTCAGGTAGGAATCGGGAAAGTGCATTTTGTTTTGCTGCTCAACTATGAAGCATCAAGGCAGAACCCAAAATCCCAACCTCATTTGCTCTCTACACATGTACGTGCTCCCCAGCAAAGAGTTATTAGACAGCAATCAGGACTGGCAATCTGGGGGATTCCTTTCCTTCTGATGTTGAGGCCATACAACCAATTCCAGCACATAACGAAACAGCCACTGGCAGCCTAACTGAGATCATTCAAGCAAAGGCCAGGGATCCAAACCTGGGACATTCTGATCTGCATAGCTCACTACGATACCAGGCAGTGCATTTACACACTTAACCATGACAGTGCACTTTCCACATTGCTAGCTTAAGACAAGACCATTCAAAATGTTATCTAACAGACAACACAGGTCCTCAAAATTCTGGAAAACCAATGGTTGAAGCACCATATACATTGTATTATTCAATGATCTAGCCAGTGAAGGTCATGGCTTGGAAATGTTGTTCCTAGCAACGTTGCCCAATTCAGAATCACAGAACCCCCAGTGCAAAAGAGGCCATTCAGCCCATTGAGTCTGCATTGACTCTGAGAGTAGCTTACCCAGCCCTCTTCCCCACCCTATCACGAACACTCCATACATTTTCCATAGATAATCCACCTAACTGACAAACCATGAGACACAAAGGGAGGATTTAGCATGGCCAATTCACTTAACCCACTCATGCTTTGGAGTGTGGGAAGGAATCGGAGCAGCCTGAAGAAACCCATGCAGACACGGGGAGAGCGTGCAAACTCCACAGTCACCCAAGGCCAAAATTGAATCTCAAATTGAGGGGCAGCAGTGCAAACCATTGTCACCATGGTAGTTTAATGCCACATACAACATACCAAAATTTGCAAGAAGATTGGTTACCTCTGGTCTAAATGGTAGATACGAAAGAACACAGTAGAATTTTGCTGTATAAGAACGTGGCAAGTTAATGCACAGATAACTGCCGCTTCCTTAAGAAGTGAATCATAAAATCAGCATTAACACAAACGGAACCTCTCATGATTGCACAAAGACATCTTTAAATAGAGTAAAGCATTTTAATATAAAATTAACAGAATCCACTCTGCTCAAACCCAGTGCAAGAACCACCTTATAGATTTTTCCCTGTTGGAACTGTTAATTTGGTTTGAACATAACGTTTTTATACTACCACTGATCTCAATCCAAGTTTGCTGCTTTAGTTGCGCAGTCCATTAGCCAGATCACCTGATTCTCCCTCCAAAATATCATGCGTTTATTTTGCCCTCATTACACAGCAGGAAAAGCTTAGGCTTCCACTTTGGTTTGATCCAATACTCTTCCAAGCTGCATCCTACTAAAATTTCCAACACACGCACAACTTGAATGTCCAAAGTTTACATCTTGATTCAGGGAAGACTCCTCTTCTGACAAACTTTTAGAGCTAATAGAAGAGTTTAATTTTTTGTTTGCAAATTGCACGGACATGTGTATTTGATTTGATTTATTGTCACGCACTGGGATAGTGAAAAGTATTGTTTCTTGTGCACAATACAAGCAAAACATACTGTTCATAAAGTACACAGGGGAAAAGAGAAAGGAGAGGGTATGGAATATAGTGTTGCAGTTACAGATAGGGTGAAAAGAAAGGTCTGCTTAATGTATCATAGGACCTTTCAAAAATCTGATGGCAGCAGGGAAGAAGCTGTTCCCTAATCTGTTGGTACGCATTTCCAGAATTTTGTATCTTTTTCCCCCAGTGGAAGAAAGTGAAAGACACTATGTCACCAGAAGTAAAAATAATGGCCAAGATTTCCCACCCATCCTGGGCAGGTTTTCTGGGCCTGTCCTGCCAAAGTCGTTGGTTATTTGCATTGCAATGTGACCCCAGACTGGAAGATCCTGCCTAAAATCTCACTTTTTATTGGGGTGGCACAGTGGTTAGCACTGCTACCCCAGAGCGCCAGGGACCCGGGTTCAATTCTGGCCTTGGGTGACTGTCCGAGTGGACATTCTCCCCAAGTTTGTGTGGGTTTCCTCTGGGTGCTCTGGTTTCCTCGCACAGTCCAAAGATGTGCA